>NC_058080.1:728941709-729597825 GCF_014858855.1 Bufo gargarizans
TTGTTAGAGGAGTCTAAGGCCGGCTCCAGGGCGACATTGAAATCGCCCCCTAAAATCACCATGCTCTCTCTAAAGGAGGCTAATAGGGCGAAGGGTCTGAACGAGCCAAGCTACTTGACCACGGTTAGGCGCATAGATATTTTCTAGAGTAACCGGTGTGTCAGCAATAGTACCCTTCACAAACAAATAGTGACCCTCAGGGTCCAAGGAAATATCAGAGTGCTTAAATGGGAGTTGTTTGTGAATCGCTATGCTGACACCCCTGCTAGCCGAGCTGTAGGTGCTATGGAACCATTGAGAGAACCTTTTGGGAGGCAAAGTAGGAATCTTATTCTTCCGAAAATGGGTTTCCTGAAAATAGGCAATCGACACCTTGTCCCTCTGTAAGAGAGCTAGAACCTGGGATCTCTTGCAAGGCTCGTTCAGCCCTCGAACATTGAGAGAAGATATCATAATGGAGGCCATTCTATAATGTGAGAGAAAAGCATATCATCTGAGTGGGATTTGGACGACATCTGTTGTAGGGGAGGAGAGAAGACACAAAAGGGAGGGAGGGGAGGTACATAATTAACATGTATAGCGAGAGTAAATACAGAACTGATAACAATAGCTCCACTGAGCACCTGACTTGAGAAAGACCATTTTTCATCACAGCAACCAGCCGGGGTCTGTTAGGTGAGGGGTCCCGTAGAGCTAATGAGGGCCACTGATCAGCCATCATGGTGGGGAAGGGCCAAATAGATGGAGTAGCCGGGTTAACCCCTGCTAAATAGGACGGGAAGTGGGCAAAGCAACAGCAATAGGTAATACAACCATGGAACATAAAGAAATTAAACCAGGCAATATAACAGTAGGCTCCAGAACTTAGGATCTTTCCGGCCCAGAGGTGAACAGGTGCCTGCAGGATTTCAACAAGGCACTCAATTATACAGGCCAGAGAAAGTAGGACTCTGAACGAGCAAAACAGAGACAAAGAGGGTCTCGCAGACCGCCGTGATGGCTGAGAGTTCAGGTTTTTGCAGAGAGTGAGCTGTCATTCCTGAGCTTGGCCGCTTTTCTTGTTAAGGCAAGGCACCATTCTTCTGACATGGGAGGTGGGAGCGGTGGTTCCTCCAGGTCTGCCGGCATCCACGAGAGGATCTCAATGGGGGTAAGTCCCAGATGGTCCCATGCTGCTTTCATATCCGCCGGGGAACGGATGGTTATCTGACGCCCAAAAGGAAATAGCAACCGGAACGGTGTGGCCGTGGATTTGAGGGCTTCAAGTAGTGGGTGAAGTAGGTGCCTTGCTAGCGTGGATGGAGCCAGGTCCTGGAAAAACAGGATGGGCGTACCTTCATGTGAAAGTTGGTCCACTTCTCTACTTGCCTTCATGAGTGCGGCCGTGTCGACATAACTGAGGAGACCACAAACAACGTCACGAGGTGGATCTGCGGTTTAGGCCTCAATGCGCGATGAATTCGCTCAATTATAATTTTTCGCAGCCCTTTCCGGGCCTAGCAAAATTGTGAATATTTCTTGCGCAACTTTATTCAGCGCTTCAGATGCGACCGATTCCGGCAGGCCTCGAATCCTCAGATTCTTTCTGCGGTTGCAATATTCTGGTCTTCTATTCTTAGAAGTGCATCATTGAGCAGATCAGCATGCGCTCGGATCGCATTGTAGATTTTTTTCTTCGCACTTAATGGCAGCGTCTTGCGAATTTTCGAGCTGTGTAACTCGGTGCCCCATGCTGCGAAGATCTTCTTTAATGTCATCTACATCTTTCTTTATAGGGGCCAGGGCTGAGTTAAGCACTTCAAGAAGCGCTGCCTTAGAGAAGGTATCCACCAGTCTGCAGGACTTACAGGTGGGGGCACTGCCAGCATCGGAATATTCTTCCATGTCGGATAGCTGGGCTGCATTCAGTGTCATCTTGGGAGTCTCAGCAGGCCGAAGCTTCGGCTGTTTTTTCAGGTATTGATCCATATCTGGTTGCCTGGACCGGACTGGGGTGGGTTCTGATTGATCCTTGTATCGATCTCTCCCCACTTTTCCCATCTGTGCAATGTTTTAAGCTCAAAAGGGGGCTAAATCACCAGCAAGGTTGAGGAGCTCAAAAACCAGCAGCCATTCAGCTACATAGCCAGGCTCCGCCCCCTAGTAGTTATATTCTTGTACATAGGAGCAGTATTATAGTAGTTATATTCTTGTACACAGGAGCAGTATTATAGTAGTTATATTCTTGTACATAGGAGGCAGTATTATAGTAGTTATATTCTTGTACATAGGAGACAGTATTATAGTAGTTATATTCTTGCACATAGCAGCAGTATTATAGTAGTTACATTCTCGTACAGAGGAGCAGTATTATAGCAGTTATATTCTTGTATATAGGAGGCAGTATTATAGTAGTTATATTCTTGTATATAGGAGGCAGTGTTATAGTAGTTATATTCTTGTACATAGGAGGCAGTATTATAGTAGTTATATTATTGTACATAGGAGCAGTATTATAGTAGTTATATGCTTGTACATAGGAGCAGTATTATAGTAGTTATATTCTTGTACATAGGAGTCAGAATTATAGTAGTTATATTCTTGTACATAGGAGGAAGTATTATAGTGTTATATTCTTGTACAGAGGAGGCAGTATTTTTTTTTTTTATTTGATTATAAATATATTGTAATATATAGTTGATTTTAAATAAAAAAAAGATTATAGCAGTTATATTCTTGTACTTAGGAGGCGGTATTATAGTAGTTACATTCTTGTAGAGTTATATACTGCTCTACAATTGGAGCAGTATATATCTACAGGTAGGTTATGAGAATGTAAGAACTTTACATGAGGTTATTTCCCGTCATAGTTATACGACAGAGCTTTTGTTTCTGAATTTTCCAGACTGGCAGCGACTGAATTCTTTGTGGATAGTCATAGAGGAGAACTCTGTATGATGCACCTATTGTCAGCAGCAGATGCACTTTGCTCCCAGCACTCATCCTGCGACTGCAGAAGTTTTCTGTTAAACCTCCGGCCAAACATTTGTCTGTTCTGCTGTCAGAGAATGGTGCTCCTGATTTTCCTTTGATTAATAATGTACAGTCTTCGGGCAGGATGAGACACAAACTAGGAAAATAAAATACTAGAAAATAAGAAGAATGATTAACCCCTTCTAGACTGCATTACTGCAAAATTTCTTATTAAGGGAGTTTTTCTACATTAAAAAATAAAGCAGAGGAGTCAAATCAATGAGGCCCACAACCATTAGAGTATCCCTTAGCTGAAACAAATTACCCTCAGGTCACAGGGCAGGTTATTTTCACCTAAGTCACACCATACAATGGATCAGAGCAACAGGCTATTAGTGATGAGCGGCAGTGGTCATATTCGAATTTGCGATATTTCGCAAATATTTTGTAGAATATTCGGTGAATATTCGCAAATTGGAATATTCATTATATTCAGCGATTTCTTTACTCGAAAAATCAACAAGGTAATGATCGCGTAATATGCGAATTTTCAAATTTTTCAATTGCCGAGCAAAACCATGATTCCTCGCTGCTTCTTGCTTGTAGGCCAATGAGTCATAGCACTATATCTAATATATTAGTTTTTTTCGAATATTCGTAATATTCTAAAACAAGAATATATAGCAATACAGCCAATATTCGAAAAAAAAAACGAATGTAGACCAATTTAGCTAATATAGTGCTATAATCTTTTTTTTAATAGTTGTAATTTTTTTCCAATCTGAACTTCAGATGAGAAAAAAATTACAACTATTAGAGAAAGAAGATTATAGCACTATATTAGCTAAATTGCTCTACATTCGTTTTTCTCGAATATTCGCTATATTGCTATATATTCTTGTTTTAGAATATTCCGAATATTCAAAAAAACTAATATATTCGATATAGTGCTATATATTAGTTTTTTAGAATATTCATAATTTTTCCCATTTAAAGTCATGATTCCTCCCTGCTTCTTGCTTGTGGGCCAATGAGTCATTGGCCCACAAGCAAGAAGCAGGGAGGAATCATGTTTTTACTCGGCAATTGAAAAATTTGCGATAAAAATTCACATTACAAAAATCCGCAATAAAAAAATCTCGAATATTCGAAATTACGAATATATATCACTATATTCGAAATATTTGTGAATTTTCGAATTACCTATATTCGCGAGAAAAATTCGAAATTCGAATATTCGTGATCAACACTACAGGCTATGTGGCTTATGGTAGAAAATGGACGTTTATGGTGCAGGTGCAGCAAGATCCATTGCTGTATTCAGCTTGTGCCCAGCAATATTACCCGCTCTGCCATGCTGCAGGACCCATGCCCATAAATATCCTATATACATCTTAGCATATATTGATGTCCACCTAACATAGCACAGTATGACAATGTGGCCAAAGCATAACACTCAATGGATTCGATTTGAGTCTATATGGGTGCAGTATTGCTCTAAATGGTGGGATAGCACTATGGCATTTGATGCAGTATTGCAGCTAAACCCCATTCACTTCAGTAGAGCTGCACTGCAATATTAGACACAACCCGAGGACAGGTGTGGCACTACATTCAGAAGAAAACACTTGCATTTTAGAAATTCTGAACAACACCTTTAAAGGGGTTTTGTCAAGTTCTCAGTCTTTCACAGCACAGGCAAGAAGTATGTGATCGGTGGGCGTTCAACTGCTGGGACCCTCAACGATCACAAAAATGGGGGTCCTGTGTCTCCCTCAGGGGCGTTGTTAGGTCAAAACATTAGGGGCTTGACCCCCGGATGTTTTGTCCAATGCCCTGAATGTTATGCTGGCCGCCTGGCCCCACCCGCCCTTGTACTTATTCCGCTACTTGCGTGCTGCGCGGGCATGAGTTGAGTCACTTCGGTGTGCAATCCCGTCCTGCAGCGTGTGATCCCGCGTGACCCGCAGCTGTAGGTCACTGGTCTCGTGGGATCACGCGCCGCAGGATGCGATTGCGCACCGAAGTGACTGAAGTTGAACTCATGCCCATGCAGCCAGCGGAACAAGTACAAGGGGGATGAGGGGATGATCTGTGAGGGGATGATCTGTGGGGTTGCCCAGACGGCTAGGCTCTTTCACAGTAGTTATTAACCCATTTCAGCAGTCCCCCATTCACTGAAGGGGGGACTGCTGAAAGGGGTTACTAACTACTGTGAAGGGCCTCTCCCCCCCAGTGATGGGGGCATGGCTTCACGGGGGCGTGATACAGTGGGCTTGTGCCCCGGATATTTTCAGACCCTAGCAACGCCCCTGGTCTCCCTTATGAATGGAGTGGCAGTTGAGCATGAACAATTCCGCTCCAATCATTCTCTATGCTACCACCATCAGTCCAATAGAAATGGGTGGAGCAGCCACATGCACTCAACTGTTGCACCATTATTATGGGGAACACAGACCCTCGTTCTCATGATTGGTGGGGGCCCCAGCACATCTCAGGCTCTCTGTGAGCCATAAAGTCAAGGTTACGCCAGCTATGAGCCTAAATACCAGTAAATTTGCCAGAAGCAGGAGGGGTCCCATCCACTTTTTAGGAAAGAGGGGAAGCGTAGCATAAAAGTAGAGAAAGTCCTAAAGTTCAGGGGCAAGATGGCATGCACCAAAAATTTTCAAAAATCGTTTAATAAATCCCCCCTCCCCTCCCCAATGCATTTAATAAGTGACTGTACATTTCCAGTGAGGTTAGTGATCTTTATAAAGTACAAGTGGTGCCCAGAGGGATGAAGACAGCGCTATAGACTGATGAATTACTTCTACACTTTTTCATTTTTTATTCATCAATCACGGACTAAATTTCCATTACTCCAGATTATTTAACCTAAACTTTTATGGTCTCATTTCTCATTGACGGGAATTGTTCCACCCCGCGGTGAAAGCTCTCCGAGTCTAACCAGGTCACTCAAGGCCATCAGGCCACTTCATAAAACAAACACGAGACCTCTGCTCTGATTTATTAGCTTTAATTTTCTGTACCCAGCGAAGTGATAAAATCTGCACATTTCAGGGGCCTTCAGAGCTGGATATATAACATATCCATTAACATGTAAAAAGTAAGATGTGTGGCTGTCATATCAACCAGATGTTCAGAGATCACCAACTCAAATATTGTATTTAATGCAATTAAAACCCAAAGATCAACAGTAAATCTGAGTCCACGAGTTATCTTCTATCTAGCTATGCAATTGATTAAAATCTATAAATCTTACACTTATCAACTTTAAACCCTTTAAACTCCTAAATAAAGTCTGGTCCAACCATTTTACTTCTGAAGTCATATAATTAGTTGAATAAGATCCCCCTCTGTGTAATCAAATTGTCACATGATCTGTCACATGATGTGGGGATAAAGACACCTATTCTGAATGGCCCTTTAGTCTACAACACTAGAGGGCAAGCACCATGAAGACCAAGGAACCTCCAACCAGGTTAGGGTCAACACTGTGGAGAAGTATGGATTCAGGGTTGGGTTATACAAACCGGATTCCAAAAAAGTTGGGACACTAAACAAATTGTGAATAAAAACTGAATGCAATGATGTGGAGATGGCAAATGTCAATATTTTATTTGTAATAGAACGTAGATGACAGATCAAACGTTTAATCCGAGTAAATGTATCATTTTAAAGGAAAAATACGTTGATTAAAATTTTCACGGTGGCAACAAATCCCCAAAAAGTTGGGACAAGTAGCAATAAGAGGCTGGAAAAAGTAAATTTGAGCATAACGAAGAGCTGGAAGACCAATTAACACTAATTAGGTCAATTGGCAACATGATTGGGTATAAAAAGAGCTTCTCAGAGTGGCAGTGTCTCTCAGAAGCCAAGATGGGTAGAGGATCACCAATTCCCACAATGTTGCGCAGAAAGATAGTGGAGCAATATCAGAAAGGTGTTACCCAGCGAAAAATTGCAAAGACTTTGCATCTATCATCATCAACTGTGCATAACATCATCCGAAGATTCAGAGAATCTGGAACAATCTCTGTGCGTAAGGGTCAAGGCCGTAACCATACTGGACGCCCGTGATCTCCGGGCCCTTAAACGACACTGCACCACAAACAGGAATGCTACTGTAAAGGAAATCACAGAATGGGCTCAGGAATACTTCCAGAAACCATTGTCAGTGAGCACAATCCACCGTGCCATCCGCTGTTGCCAGCTGAAACTCTACAGTGCAAAGAAGAAGCCATTTCTAAGCAAGATCCACAAGCTCAGGCGTTTTCACTGGGCCAGAGGTCATTTAAAATGGAGTGTGGCAAAATGGAAGACTGTTCTGTGGTCAGATGAGTCACGATTCGAAGTTCTTTTGGGAAATCTGGGACGCCATCCGGACCAAAGAGGACAAGGACAACCCAAGTTGTTATCAATGCTCAGTTCAGAAGCCTGCATCTCTGATGGTATGGGGTTGCATGAGTGCGTGTGGCATGGGCAGCTTGCATGTCTGGAAAGGCACCATCAATGCAGAAAAATATATTCAGGTTCTAGAACAACATATGCTCCCATCCAGATGTCATCTCTTTCAGGGAAGACCCTGCACTTTTCAACAAGATAATGCCAGACCACATTCTGCATCAATCACAACATCATGGCTGCGTAGGAGAAGGATCCGGGTACTGAAATGGCCAGTCTGCAGTCCAGATCTTTCACCTATAGAGAACATTTGGCGGATCATAAAGAGGAAGGTGCAACAAAGAAGGCCCAAGACGATTGAACAGTTAGAGGCCTCTATTAGACAAGAATGGGAGAGCATTCCTATTTCTAAACTTGAGAAACTGGTCTCCTCGGTCCCCAGACGTCTGTTGAGTGTTGTAAGAAGAAGGGGAGATGCCACACAGTGGTGAAAATGGCCTTGTCCCAACTTTTTGGGGATTTGTTGACACCATGAAATTCTGATTCAACATATTTTTCCCTTAAAATGGTACATTTTCTCAGTTTAAACTTTTGTTCCGTGATTTATGTTCTATTCTGAATAAAATATTAGAAGTTGGCACCTCCACATCATTGCATTCAGTTTTTATTCACGATTTGTATAGTGTCCCACTATACAAATATCCCAAACTTTGACCATCTATAAATAAATCCATTATATAAATTTAAAAAATGGAAAGAATACAGCACAACTATTAGCCTGTCAGGAGAAGGCCATCCACCAAAACTCACAGACTGGACAAGGAGGTCATTATTAACACTGAAGAAGCTCCAATGATCCACAGAGGAGATGGAAGGATCTGTCCATAGGACCAATATAAGCTGTACACTACACCGAGGAGATGGAAGGATCTGTCCATAGGACCACTATAAGCCGTACACTACACTGAGGAGATGGAAGGATCTGTCCATAGGACCACTATAAGCTGTACACTGCACAGAGGAGATGGAAGGATCTGTCCATAGGACACTATAAGCCGTACACTCCACAGAGGAGATGGAAGGATCTGTCCATAGGACCACTATAAGCCATACACTACACAGAGAAGATGGAAGGATCTTTCTATAGGACAACTAAAAGCAGTTCACTCCACAAAGGAGATGCAAGGAATTGTGGTGGCAGCATCATAATGTGAATATGCTTTTCATCCACAGGGACAGGAGAATTTTGTGGGGAGAACCTGTTTCAATTTGCCAGAGATTTGAGATTGGGATGGAGGTTAACCTTCCAGCAGAATGGCCCTCAATATACAGCTAAAACAGGGAATTAAGGGGAAACATGTACAAGTATTGGAATGGCCATGTCCTAGTCAAAGTCATTAATGCTGTCTCCTTAGACCATGCAAGTTGTAAATATGACACAGAGACAGACAGATAGATACAGTGAAAAATTATTCATACCGCTTGAACTTTTCCACATTTTTTCACGTTACACCCACAAACTTAAATATATTTTATTGGGATTTTATGTGAATGACCAAAACAAAAGTAGCAAGTATGTGTATGTAAATTTTACATGGTTTTCAAAAAGTTTAATAAATAAAAATTTGGAAAGTGTGACATGCATTTGTATTCAGCCCCCCTGAGTCAGTACTTTGCAGGACCACCTTTCACTGCAATTACAGCTGCAAGTCTTTTGGGGTATGTCTCTACCAGCTTTGCACATCTACAGGTTGATTTTTTTTCCCCATTCTTCTATGCAAAATAGCTCAAGCTCAGATTGGATAGAGAGCATCTGTGATCAGCAACTTTGAAGTCTTGCCACAGATTCTCAATGGGATTTAGACTGGGCCATTCTAACACATTGTAGCTCTGGCTGTATGTTTAGGGTTGTTGTCCTGCTGGAAAGTGAACCTCCATCCCAGTTGCAAGTCTTTTGCGGTCTCTACCAGGTTTTCCTCCAGGGTAGCCCTGTATTTAGCTCCATCCATCTTCTCATCAACTTTGACCAGCTTCCCTGTCCCAGCTGAAGAAAAGCATCCCCACAGTATGATGCTGTCACCACCATGTTTCACTTTCCACACATACTGTTTTGCATTTAGGCCAAAAAGTTCAACTTTGGTCTCATCTGACCAGAGCCCCTTCTTTCACATTTGCGGTGTCCCCTACATGGCTTGTGGCAAAAGATAATTAAGGCCAGATTTGTGGAGTACAGGACCAATAGTTGTCCCGTGGATAGATTCTCCCAGCTGAGCTGTGGATCTCTGCAGCTCCTCCAGAGTGACCAGTTTAGGTGGACGGCCATGTCTTAGTAGGTTTGCAGTTGTGCCATACTCCTTAAATTTTCAGATGATGGATTGAGCAGTGCTCAGTGAGATGATCAGAATTTGGGATTATTTCTTTATAGCCCAACCTTGCTTTACACTTCTCCACAACTTTATCCCTGACCTGTCTGGTGTGTTCTTTGGTTTTCATGATGCCATTCGATCACCAGTGTTCTCTGACAAACCTCTGAGGCCTTCACAGAACAGCTGTCGTTATACTGAGAATACATTACACACAGGTATACTCTATTTACAAATTAGGCGACTTCTGAAGGCAATTGGTCACACTGTATTTTATTTAGGGGTATCAGACAACAGGGGCTAAATACAAATGCACACAACACTTTTCAGATTTTTATTTATTAACATTTTTGAAAACCGTGTATAATTTTCTTTTCACTTCACACATACTTGCTACCGGTACTTTGTGTCTATTACATAAAATCCCTATAAAACACATTCAAGTGTGTGGGTATAGCATTAAAAAATGTGGAAAGGTTCACAGGGTATGTATACTTTTTGATGGCACTGTAGATAGATAGATAGATATAGATTGTAGATAGACTAGAAAAAAAAGCAGCACAAATTCTCTTTGCAGTAGAACAAGGGTGCCAACATCAATGGTCCTGATTCAAGATTCCAAAACACAGATAAGATCTGCAGCAGATTGATAGAGATAAGATAGATAGGTAGATAGCTTGCTGCTGCTTTCTCATAGCTAACCAAACACAGCGACGTACATAGTATAGCAGCTGTGCTTGGTATCACACTCAGGCCGACTGACACATGATCATGTTGTCACTGGCCTAGGAAAAACTAAGAGAAGGCCGCAGCTCTCACAACAGCGCCGCTGCCTTCTCAAACAGCTGATCGCCGCGGTCCTGGATGTTGGACCCCCACCGAGGATAGGAACCTTTATATAGAAAGAAGAACCCACAATGATCACTTAAATAACCTGAAACTGACAAAAGTATTAATAAAGAAAAATGTACTGAAAATCAACTAATGAAAATCAGACTTTGCTTTTGAATTGTAACAGTATAATAAAATAAAAAAACTAATGAAACTGGCCTTGACTAAAATGATGGTACCCCTAGAAAAGATTGAAAATAATTTGAAAATAGGGACATGTTAAACTAAGATGTGTCCTGTACTTTGCATCACAAGTGTCTTCAAACTTGTAATCAGTCAGTCTACCTATTTAAAGGATTAAAAGTAGTCATTCTGCGGTTTGGTATCTTGGTGGGTACCACACTGAACATGGACCAAAGGAAGCTAAGGAGAGAGTTCTCTCAGGAGATTGCAAAGAAAATTATAGACAAACATGCTAATGTTAATAGAAAAGACTATAACACCATCTTCAAAGAGCTTGATGCTCCTGTTACTACAGTTGTACATATTATTCAGAAGATTAAGGTCTATGGGACTGTAGACAACCTCCCTGGACATGGCCATAAGAGGAAAATTGATGACAAATTGAAGAGATGGATAATACAAATGATAACCAAAGAGCCCAGAACAACTTCTAAAGGGATTATAACTGGACTCCAAGGTCAAAGTACATCAGTGTCTTATCGCATCAGCCATCTCTGTCTTAGCTAAAGTGGACTTGATGGAAGACGACCAAGAAGGAAACCAGTGTTGAAAGCAAATCATAAAAATGCGAGACAGAAATTCGCCAAAATGTATATTGACAAGCCACAAAGGAGTATGTCCTTTGAACAAATGAGACAAAACTGGTACTTTTTGGCAAATCACATCATCTTTATGTTCACAGAAGTATGCAAAGAAACAAACATTGCACATACTGTAAAAATATGGAGGAGGCTCAGTTATATTTTGTGGCTGCTTTGCTGCATCTGCGCAGAGTACAATGAAATTTCAAGACTATCGGGGCATTCTGGAGCGAAATGTGCTGCACATTGTCAGAAAGTTTGGTCTCAGTCGCAGATCATGGGTCCTCCAACAGGATAATGACCCTAAACACAGCTAAAAACATCCAAGAATGGCTGAAAGCAAAGCACTGGACTATTGTGAAGTGGCCTCTATGATCCCTGATCTACATCCTATTGGACATCTGTGGAAGGAGCTGAAACATGCAGTCTGGAGAAGGCACCCTTCACACCTGAGCCAGCTGGAGCAGTCTGCTCACGAGGCGTGGCCAAAATACCCGTGGACCGGGCAGAAGTCTCATAGAGAGTTACAGAAACCGCTGATTGCAGTGATTGCCTCAAAAGGTTGTGCAACAAAATATTAAGTTAAGGGAACCATCATTTGTGTCCAGGCCGGAGTCATCCGTTTGTTTTATAAATTATTCTGTTGAACCACATTTCAAAAGCAAATTTTCATTAAGGGTTTTCAGTAAATGTTTATTTTATTTTTTATTTTTTTCAGTTTCAAGTTATTTCAGAGCCTATTGTGGGTTTTTCTTTCTTTAACAGAAGGGTACCAACAATTTTGTCCACATTTGTAGGTAGGTAGATCAGATAGGCGATGATTGATAGATAGATAGATAGATAGATAGATAGATAGATAGATTAGATTAATGTGGAAAGAACTATCATTTTGTCCTATAATTTACATAACATCACCTCTATCCTCACACACTCCAATAAGCTTCTCCACCAATTTCACTCGACTTATATATTTTCTTCAAGAAAATTACCTCAGAGAAGAAATTCCACTCCATTTACAATAAAGAACAGAGAAGCAATGAGAACATTTGTTTAAGGATATTAATTTGCATAAACGCAGACATTAAGAAATATCTTTTCTTCGCAGGCGACGACACATGCATGAGCAAGGAGAAAGAAACGGCAAGTAATTGTTCTGGATAATCCAGTGCTCTGTTAATAAGATGTAAGTATCGTTGTTAATGCCTTCACAGAATCCATGTGAGATTACAGATAAATTTCTGTGAAATTGTACGAAAAGGGAATTTAATTTAACCGCTATAAATTGCTAATGTTACTAAGCCCGGCAGTTTTACTGAAATAGCTTTTTTTTCTTTTCTTATTTTTTTGTGTGTGTAGAAACCGGATACAGTAATTAAAAGTTAAGTAAAAACTTTACAGTTTTCTGCTGTATTTTTGCTCCAGAGTCCAGTTGTTATTGCCACACCTATCTGACCAATGCCATTGTCAGCCGTAATAGCTCTAATAAGGCCAAATGACCATATAATGGATCCATACTATGACTCCCATGACTACTAGTGCTCCATACTGAATCTCCGTGTGGCCCTAGAAGCAATGCCCTTAAAGCTGCTATTTCCATCAACTGGTCAACTGTTGTTGGTGCCACTGATAGAGTTAGAAAAATTCGCTTCTGAGCCCCAATTATACTCACATAGCCAACTTTGTGCAAGTATTGCATCACACAGTTTTATATTGAGTGGTTTAGTTTTATGTTGAGTGGGGGTCTAGAGTAGTGTAGCAGTTCATTCCTAGTACCCCTGTTGGTCTAGGGCAGGGGTAGGCAACCTCCGGCTCCCAGCTGTTGCAAAACTACAATTCCCAGCATGCTCCATTCATCTCTATGAGAGTTCTTGGAAGAGCAGAGCAAGTATGCATGCTGGGAGTTGTAGTTTCACAACAGCTGGGAGCCGGAGGTTGCCTACCCCTGGTCTAGGGTGAAGAAGGTGTAATATTGATATCCATTATTCATGATGATATAATAGCCAATATGTGTAGTACCCCAGAGTGACATTACCATTCTTACACCTAGCTACTGTCTCTAATAGGCTAACATTAATGTCATCTGTGTATTTATTCCAGGTCCTCTTAGATATAATGGAACTTACCATTCCATTCTCCCCCTTTTGGGCAGAAGTGGGCTAGTCCTGCTTCCTACCAAGGGAGAGGTTGTATGAAGTTCTCATAGGTGCTAGTCTAACGTCGGGAGCAGATTAGTCAAGATGTAGCAGTGAGGGGAAGTGTCCCCCTCCTGCAGCAGGAGTCTCCCAGGGAAGCAGCACATAGAGTACCACGACTCCTTACAGATTAAGAGATAGAGTATTGTGAGGGGTTCGACAGTCCAAGACACCCCACTCCAAAAGTACCAGAACCGCTACAGAGTCCAGTCAGAAGCCGAGTTTAGCACAGCAGAGAGATAAAGAAAGAGTATTCAAGTGTGCCTGCCAGTTTATCCCAAAGCCTGCTGGAACCAAGAGAAAGACTGAATATTATTTGGATGCAAGTTTATTCAAGTAAATCGGTTGAACTTTCACCAAGTCTGGACACGACTTATTCTCCACCTCCTACAACTCCCCCCCCCCCCCTTTATTGCTCTGGAGCCTAACCCCGGGGAATGGCGATATCCAGGTAGGAGCACAGTGACACGCAAAGGAAACTATTAAGCCGTACCAAACCACTCGGCATTCCTACAAACCTGGGACACGATTAACCCTGGGGGGCTGGCCTGTTGCATATGTAATAACCTCAAGATCTACGTACATTATTTCTGAGTGTGTCAAAGCTTGTACTCCCAGACTCTCCTGTCCTTCTGAGATTTGAAGTTCCCTTTTAATATCAAGACTTTCATGTCTGTGATGATGTGTTAATAGATGCAAAAAATGTAGACCACGTGTGGTGTGGCGCAGGTTGGATCTTGTAGTCCTAATGTGTCAGTGGTCATTATGTATGGACAGGTCTAACATTTTGTCTGGTTGCAGGAGAATGTCCCAGTTGTTGAGGACAATGAGCTTCTGACAATGATGTTTCTGAGATTAAGGAGCTGCCTATAGTACAGGAGTGGGGGGGAAGGAGGGGTCTGCAAAATATTGAAATTTTTTTTGTATCGGATGTAGTCTCCAGGGAACCCTCTTCAGAATCTCCAGATTTGAGTTGTAGGTGACTACTCGAGGTAACCGATGGTTTTCTTGCTTTGTTTTCTTCATGGTGGTTTTGGCAATTTGGATTTCCATTGTAATTGAGTAGTATCCCTCATGTCTTTTTGAAGCTTCCAAAGTGTTCATCCCTATCTGTAGAGTTTGGAAATACATGGTTGTATCTGATAGCTTGACTGTGTTTCGGGGTGAAAACTGTCCCATCTGAATTATGTTTGCTGTCAATTGGCTTCTGGTAAGGGTTAATCATGGATGCAACTGGAAAGGGTTAATCATCTTTCCACACTGAGGGTATGTTCACACGGCTATCCACCACTGATTCAGCAGCGGAAAAAGGGTGATTTCAGCTGCTAAATTCACATTCAAAACTGCACCAACAGATTTCCTATTGACTTTAATGTAAAAAAAGCCACCTTGTAAACACAGTATAGAAATGGTAGAGATTTATTCAGTAGCTGATTTATAAAATGCTTTAGAAGTGGCATATTACTTCTTTGAAGCAAATTTGATTGTGGATTTCATAGAAGTCAATGGGAAAACAGGAAAACTTCAACCTAAAGCTCTTCTAAAAAAAACTCCTCTAAAATCACCACCAAATTACCAAATCTGCCACCAAAAACTGATCTGCTACTGATTTTTTCCTGTGGATTTCAGCCATGTGAATATGCCCTCAATCTTACACAAACCTGTAGTATAAGACTACATGCACACGACTGTGAAAAGAAATTTTTTAAAAACTGCAAAATGGTCCCTTTTTAAACTGTGATGAATACCACCCCTCGTGCCCGCTTGACGTCAACTACGTCGAGCACACGAGATAGGGTATGGTCACTGGTTACCAAGACGTGACGTTACACCCTCCTGGAGGAGCGGGTAAGGTCAGTCTTGGTACAGTTTTCACAGACTCCTCCTGTGCACAGATGGGCACAGAGAGGCAACAAGCTGAGAGAGCCTTTTCACTGTCACAGTAAAACAGCGCATTCTCAGCCCGGAAAGACTGCCACCAGTTCCTTGTTTGATATAAGCCCAGTCCGTTAACGGAATTATATAGGGTAAGAAACCAACCCGCGGTAGCATATTGCTAGGCCGAAACACGGGTTAAGCAGAACAAAAGTCAGTTTACCAGATGGATGAGTCCTTTTGGGTTGTGGTGAGTTCTTATCTGTATTCACATGGACGGCAGTGATGTCAGCAGGTTGCAGGTCCCTCTAAACACATGGCACGATGTGACCCTCCTTCAGAAAAAAGACACGCCCGCTTGCTGGCACAAGCCTTTTTAACTGTAGCTGGCCACTCCTCTTCCCACCTATAGGAAGGGCCCCCCCTCCCTGCTGATCCTGGCAGCTCAATGACCCACAAAACCCTTTAGGGTTCATAGCTCCAGACCAGAAGGTCACAGGGAGATGGTTCTGGGACCAACGGACCTGCCTTGGTTCCGGCTACAAGTAGAGTCCAAGCATGGTACCGTTATTTAGTTTCTGTAGGGAGGTATGCATATATCCCTTCCCTGGCATCCCACCACCAAACCATGACCACGGACCTGTTCATTGTGGCCACAGGGACACAAATATGTATCCGGTTTGTGCCTGTGATGGCTGTGAACTGGGGAATGGACTAGACCTCCTGCAGAGAGGTCTTTCCTGTTCCATTAGCTGAGTTCCTGGCTGGCTGAATGGAAGTGTTAAAAGTTGTAAACACTGGTGGACTGCTCGAGGTCCTCTGCCATCTGCTGGCTTTGAAGCAGCCCCCCCCCCCCCCCCTGTGGAGATCACTACCTCTGCTACCTTTCAGCTGATGGCTGGTGTGGGGACATGACAGACAGTAAATATTAATCCATATCTATCACATAAACCCTTAGTGGCCAGGCTGTTTTGGGCCTTAATGACCAGGCATTTATTTTTTATTTTTTCATTTTTCCTTCATTGCCTTCCATGAGCTATAACTTTTTTTATTTTTCTGTCTATGTAGCTGTTTCTTGGCTTGTTTTTTATAGTTTTTAATGGCAACATTTTGGGGAACATGTAACTTACTGAATAACTTTTATTAAGTGTTTGTGGGAGGAAGATGGGAAAAAACAGCGATACTGGCACTGAGTTTTTATGTTATAAATTTTACAGCGTTCATTTTCAGCATAAAAAAAACTACGATTACAGTCATACCAGATGCCAATTGGATGCAAAGGGAGTCTGCTCCCTCTGTGACCGCTTACATGCCACAGACACTATTGCACACGGCATGTAAGGGGTTAAAAAGCCCGGATCAGCGCTCTTGCCGTTAGAGCTAAGATAGCTACACAATACTTTCCTTCTTTGAGACTGTGGGTATGTTAGAGTGACAAGAACAAACCTATTAAATTATAAGATTTAATATAAAAATGTAAAGTGCTTAAAAAATCTAAAAAAATAAGACGTACACAAAAGGCAAAACAGTTATAGAAATCAAAAGTGGAAAAAAATATAAAAGAAGAACAGACATGGTATTAGTTAGATAAGCAAGAGATCCATGGAGAAGAGCAACTGGAATTCTGGACAGATCTGCAAAGCTGGGTTGCATCTCCTGATTCTGACCATGTATGTATTTCAATATGACATTTTTAAAGGGTCTCAGCCAGAGACATAGCTAAAGGCTCATGGGCCCTGGTGAAGAATTCAGCTTGTGCTCACCTTCCCTCAAAATTGAAATGGCAGTCCCCCACCCCTTCCCATTCAAAATTCTCAAATTCTTAACCTAACTCCTTCCCTCCAGACATATTTGGAAAACATTACATACAGTTCTACAGAACATACAGAGTAATACAGCTCCACATACCTCTTACATCCAATGACGTCTCCTCATATGTAGATATTCTCTTTCCTCATCTTCTCCAATCAGGCCAGACCCCCATGATGATCTCCTTCATCCATCTCTTCTCTCTGCAGAGTTTGACAAAAATACATCTTAGTTTCCTGCTTTTCCATCATCCTCCCACCTTCTGCCACCCCCAATACTGTGTCCATTGTGCTCCCCAATACTACACTGCAGAAACAGCCCCCTGAAATACTAGTACCACACAGATAGTGCCCCCTTCAGTAATTATTAGCACACAGTGTCCTAAAAAAAAACTGTGTCCAGAAAATAGTGTCCCTGACACTAATAGTACCACAAACATAATGTCCCCCAAAATTAATTGTGCAAAGCTGATACTGTGCCACGATTCCCCCCACAGTAATAATGCTCCCCAAAGTCCCTCCAATAGAAATAATTATCTGCCAGAGTGCACTTAGTGTTAACAGTGCCCCCAATAGTAATAATACCCCCAATGTGCCCATATTAGTAATCATGTTCCCCATAGTCCCCAGTAGTAATAATTCTCCTTATAATGTATGCCAGTAGAAAAATGCCCCCTAATGTGTGCCAGTACAAAAATACCCCCCCCCCCTTATAATGCATGCCAATACAAAAAATAGCACCTTACAATGTGCGCCAGTGCAAAACATACCCCCTTACAATGAGCGCCAGTGCTAAAAATACCCCCTTATAATGTGCACCTGCAGAAAAAATACTGCTTTATAAGGTGCGCTAGTACAAAAAATACCCCCTTAAAATGTGCACCAGTACAAAAAATACCCCCTTATAATGTGTGCCAACAGATGCCTTATAATGTGCACTAGAACAAAAAATACCCCCTTGATAATGTGCGCCAGTGCAAAAAATGTCCTATTATAATGCGTGCCAGTGCAGAATATACTCCCTTATAATGTGTGCTAATACAATATATACCCCCTTATAATGCATACCAGTGCAAAAACTGCCCCTTCTGTGTGCCAGTACATAAAATGCTCCCTCTTAGTGCCCCCAGTAAAGCCAAATTCCTCATAGTACCCCTCTATAATGTGTCAGTACAAGGACATGCCCCTCTTATGTGTGCCAAATAAAAAACAATGAGCACATATACTTACCTCAATGCAGTTGTCAGCGATGTGGTGCAGGCCTCTTCCGGATTGTTTCCCAGCCTGTATGCTGCCTTCTCAGGTGGTGTGATGATGATTATGTCATTGTGCCAGCCTCTGATAGGCTATAGGCACTGTAATTGGCGGTGCACCACTGGCAAAGGGCACTCTGTGGGCCGCCCTTGCAATTGCGACCACTGCAACCCCTATAGCTACGCCCCTGGTCTTAGCCAGATCCCTTAACCCTCCTACCTAGTCAAGTGAGATGGGGATGACTAATCATATCTTCTCAAAGGAGCCTCCTAACGAGGTAATAGGATGATGACAAATTCCTCAGTATATTGTGGTAATCTAGGCAAACCAGACATTAATAGGAAATATTGAACCAATATTCAATTGATAGGTTTCCTAAGGCCGAAAATCCTGGTGATTGTGATCAGAGTTTTCTGATCATAGACACATAGCATGACTATTGAAAACAAGAAATATGACAGATATAGCTTTGGAGTATTACATTTCCTTCATCCTTTATAGATGACTACAGCCATTTTCTGAAATATTGAATGGGTTGGAGATGTCCAGTGCCATGTCAGAGGCATACACCGGATACCAGCCAGACGCAGCATTGGTTCCAGTAGGCTTTTGTCTGGGAACAAATGTTCACAGTGTTTAATATGGTGTACTGATTATTGCATGGTTCAAGATGGTAAAGGGACTAGTGGTGGAGGTCTTACACATTGAGTGTGCTTATGAGCAAATGTTAGAATAGGGATCAAGGCTCAGTTTTTTCCAGCACAAAGCTCCAAATATTCTGCTTCTCTTTACACAGCAACAGCATTAGGGTACTTTCACACTAGCGGCAAGGAACTCCGGCAGGCTGTTCCGGTGGGTGAACAGCCTGTCAGATCCGTGCTGCCGCTAGTGCTCGTGTGCCCCCGGACTACCGCTCCGGCCCCATTGACTATAATGGGGGCTGGCCGGAGTTCCTGCGGCAGCACGGCAAACATGACGAGAGGTGGCCGGAATAAAACTTTGACATGTCGCCGAAACTCCGGCCTAGGGTTGGGCAATAAACCGGTTTTAACGATATACCGCGGTATTAAGAAACGGTGATATGGCGATATCGCCATTTGTTACTTACCGCTGTATTTTAGTGACGTCATAGGGGCAGACACACGTCACAGTGCTGAATGCCTCTAAAACATCTGGCGCACATTACAGCTGGCACAGTGGAGAAGGAGTGAGTCGCTCCCCACTGTGATCCGGCTGCCACTGCGCCACCAATGAGAAGGTAATAGTGAGGACGAAGAGAGGGTCTGTGGCCGCTGCGCCACCAATGAGAATTATCCTCAATACAAATATAGACTGCCAGTGCCGGCCGTATCACATACCTGGCACCCAGTCTCAATGACAGGAAGCAGCGATCCCGCCAACAGAGGCAATTTACCCCTCAAATGCGGCACCTGAGGGGTTAATTGGCACGGTTCGGTGGGATCCCTGTCATTGAGGCCGAGGGCCAGCTGTGTGATAAGGCTGGTACCCGCAGTCTATATTTGTATTATGGGGTTAATTACATTCATTGGTGGTGCAGTGCGCCCCCCATACCCCAGTAATATAAATTATAATCATTGGTGGTGCAGAGCACCTAAGCCACCCAGTATTATAATCATTGGTGCAGTGGCCACAGGGTCCCCTCCCCTCTTCATTGGTGGTACAGTGGTAACTTCTGATCGGAGCCCCAGAAGTGAAATCTCGGGGCTCTGATCGGTTACCATGGCAGCCAGGACGCTACTGAAGCCATCTATGGCTGCCATGGTAATTTCCCTGCTGCCGTGTGCACAAAGCACAGGGCAGCAGGGACAATGTGAGATCCTATGCACCCTAATAGATTTCTATTAGGGTGCATAGGACAAGGGTTGAAAAGATCCCAGGTTCTGGCCCCATAAGGGGGCTAATAGTTATTAAATAAAATGTAGGGGGGGGGGAAACACAAAAACATGAATATTTTAAATCACCCCCTTTCCCAACTTACATTATTTTTTTATATAAACAATCAAATAAAAAATTAGGTATCGCCACGTCCGAAAAAGTCCAAACTATTAAAGTATTGAAAATATCTCTTATGTGGTGAACGCAGTAACAGAAAAATAAAAGTGAAAAACACACGATTCTCCATTTTTTTTTGGTGTCCTTCTCCCCTAAAAAATAGGATAGGACTGTTCTATTATGGGCCATATTTACGTTCCATAAATTGTGGAATGCACACTTTTTTTTGGCATTTAATTTTTCTTTTGCGTGGTATCTAGTATTGCCTAACTTTTTTAGGGGACCGAAACAAAATAAAAATTTGGGTATTGTGACAACCCTAGTCACGGGGGCATAAGTCCTGTTTAGGTCACAAAGAAATGGCATCTAGTGGCTGTAAACCCCCAGAGCCAGGAGACCAACGCTGGATAACAGTCGCTGCACTCTGGGGGCTGCTGCACAGAGAGGCCGGGGCTGAGAACAGTCGCTGCACTCTGGGGGCTGCTGCACAGAGAGGCCGGGGCGGAGAACAGTCGCTGCACTCTGGGGGCTGCTGCATAGAGAGGCCGGGGCTGAGAACAGTTGCTGCACTCTGGGGGCTGCTGCACAGAGAGGCCAGGGCTGAGAACAGTCGCTGCACTCTGGGGGCTGCTGCACAGAGAGGCCGGGGCTGAGAACAGTCGCTGCACTCTGGGGGCTGCTGCACAGAGAGGCCTGGGCTGAGAACAGTCGCTGCACTCTGGGGGCTGCTGCACACGGAGGCCGGGGCTGAGAACAGTCGCTGCGCTCTGGGGGCTGCTGCACAGAGAGGCCGGGGCTGAGAACAGTCGCTGCACTTTGGTGGCTGCTGCACAGAGAGGCCGGGGCTGAGAACAGTCGCTGCACTCTGAGGCTGCTGCACCGAGAGGCCGGGGCTGAGAACAGTCATTGCACTCTGAGGCTGCTGCAGAGAGAGGCCGGGGCTGAGAACAGTCGCTGTGCTCTGGGGGCTGCTGCACAGAGAGGCCGGGGCTGAGAACAGTCGCTGCACTCTGGGGGCTGCTGCACAGAGAGGCCGGGGCTGAGAACAGTCGCTGCACTCTGGGGGCTGCTGCACAGAGAGGCCGGGGCTGAGAACAGTCGCTGCACTCTGGGGGCTGCTGCACAGAGAGGCCGGGCTGAGAACAGTCGCTGCACTCTGGGGGCTGCTGCACAGAGAGGCCGGGGCTGAGAACAGTCGCTGCACTCTGGGGGCTGCTGCACAGAGAGGCCGGGGCTGAGAACAGTCGCTGCACTCTGGGGGCTGCTGCACAGAGAGGCCGGGGCTGAGAACAGTCGCTGCACTCTGGGGGCTGCTGCACAGAGAGGCCGGGGCTGAGAACAGTCGCTGCACTCTGGGGGCTGCTGCACAGAGAGGCCGGGGCTGAGAACAGTCGCTGCACTCTGGGGGCTGCTGCACAGAGAGGCCGGGGCTGAGAACAGTCGCTGCACTCTGGGGGCTGCTGCACAGAGAGGCCGGGCTGAGAACAGTCGCTGCCCTCTGGGGGCTGCTGCACAGAGAGGCCGGGGCTGAGAACAGTCGCTGCACTCTGGGGGCTGCTGCACAGAGAGGCCGGGGCTGAGAACAGTCGCTGCACTCTGGGGGCTGCTGCACAGAGAGGCCGGGGCTGAGAACAGTCGCTGCACTCTGGGGGCTGCTGCACAGAGAGGCCGGGGCTGAGAACAGTCGCTGCACTCTGGGGGCTGCTGCACAGAGAGGCCGGGGCTGAGAACAGTCGCTGCACTCTGGGGGCTGCTGCACAGAGAGGCCGGGGCTGAGAACAGTCGCTGCACTCTGGGGGCTGCTGCACAGAGAGGCCGGGGCTGAGAACAGTCGCTGCACTCTGGGGGCTGCTGCACAGAGAGGCCGGGGCTGAGAACAGTCGCTGCACTCTGGGGGCTGCTGCACAGAGAGGCCGGGGCTGAGAACAGTCGCTGCACTCTGGGGGCTGCTGCACAGAGAGGCCGGGGCTGAGAACAGTCGCTGCACTCTGGGGGCTGCTGCACAGAGAGGCCGGGGCTGAGAACAGTCGCTGCACTCTGGGGGCTGCTGCACAGAGAGGCCGGGGCTGAGAACAGTCGCTGCACTCTGGGGGCTGCTGCACAGAGAGGCCGGGGCTGAGAACAGTCGCTGCACTCTGGGGGCTGCTGCACAGAGAGGCCGGGGCTGAGAACAGTCGCTGCACTCTGGGGGCTGCTGCACAGAGAGGCCGGGGCTGAGAACAGTCGCTGCACTCTGGGGGCTGCTGCACAGAGAGGCCGGGGCTGAGAACAGTCGCTGCACTCTGGGGGCTGCTGCACAGAGAGGCCGGGGCTGAGAACAGTCGCTGCACTCTGGGGGCTGCTGCACAGAGAGGCCGGGGCTGAGAACAGTCGCTGCACTCTGGGGGCTGCTGCACAGAGAGGCCGGGGCTGAGAACAGTCACTGCACTCTGGGGGCTGCTGCACAGAGAGGCCGGGGCTGAGAACAGTCGCTGCACTCTGGGGGCTGCTGCACAGAGAGGCCGGGGCTGAGAACAGTCTCTGCGCTCTGGGGGCTGCTGCACAGAGAGGCCGGGGCTGAGAACAGTCTCTGCGCTCTGGGGGCTGCGGTAATATGGCTGTAGTGTGTAGGGACTAAGACCCATATGGGAAGCGTCAGTCTTTAGTAAATGACCCCCAATGTTTTATTTGACTGAAAGGCATCGTTATAATGCCAAGGTGCCTTTCCTGACAATGTGCACCTATGATGGACACACTCTGAACAACCCACTTATCAGGGTTTTCCGCTAGGATGTCCCATTTTCTGTGGGAGCGGTGAAGATGGCTGATCACTGCTATCTCCAGCAATTCAATAGAGAATGAATGGAGCAGAAGGGGGCACGGCCGCTTCATCAGATTTGGGGGGGAACATTGACCCCATTCTTGGTGGGCAACTAAGAGATATTACTGCATGGGGGCATCAAGGAGACATTATAATGTATGGGGGCAACAAGGAAACACAAGAAAATGTTTTGAGTGTTTTTTTTCTAAATGGGCATTTATCGCGATATATATCGTTATCGCGATAAATTTCTTAATATCGTTATCGTGGGAATATTTTTGATATTGCCCAACCCTATTCCGGCGCGCCCCCATTATAGTCAATGAGGCCGGAGCGGTAGTCCGGGGGCACGCGTGCACTAGCGGCAGCACGGATCTGACAGGCTGTTCACCTGCCGGAACAGCCTGCTGGAGTTCCTTGCCGCTAGCGTGAAACTAGCCTTAGATGTTAAAATTTCCGCTTACTTAAAAGGGTTGGCCACCATTAGGGGAGGGAGTTGACAAACCCCTCTCCTGGACAGACCTGCAAAGGGAAGCACGCTTACCTGCTTCTCGGCACTCGGTCCCGGCACTTTCGCTCCTTGGCCTAGGCTGCCTCACTTAGCTACCACCACTGTCAATATCTGATTTGATGCCGCTGAAGCCAATTGCTGGCCACAGCAGTGACCTGCACCCTTTGCATCACTCGACCAATTGGCATTTGTCATGATGTAAAGGGAGATGGTCACTGCTGCAGCCAATGATTGGCTGCAGACGGCGTCAAACCGGATGTTTTCAGTGAGGGAGCCCAACAGAATTTTGCAGGCTGGAAGAAGAAGGAGCAGGGAGCCAGTGCTAGGAGGAAGGCTTCCTTTTACAGGTCCAGCCGAGTAGGGGAGGGAGGGTTGCCAACCACCCCTTATTCATTCTTGCACAACCCCTTTAAACTGGCCATACATCAAAAACCATTCCCTTCCCCCCTCCCCCATACAAATGGCTATTGCCATACATCTCTGGGGCTGCTTATCTCCACGAAAACAAAAGTTTTGGGCATGTTCAATTCCAAATGCTCGATCCTAACCTCTCCCAACGGGAGGCCCCCATACACATTAGATGGTCGGCCATTCCCAACTAAAATCTGGGGTTTTCGGTTTTCCCAACATTAGTCTGGAGGACCCGGCACATCTACCCATGGACAGCCTATTGCAATGTTTTCCAACTAGGGGTTCTGTGAAACCCCAACATAGCTCCTCACCACTAACACATCAGATCCTCCACAGCACACAATTTTTCAGTAAGGGGTCAATTCTGGGTTTAGAATTAAAGGGGTCCTCTGGTTCCAGGATAATCCTCAAGCTAGCCCATAACTATCAGATCGGTGGGTGCCTGACTCTTGACTGTTGGCTCATGCAAGTACCAAGACGTCTCACTGTTTACGAGGCCGTAGCGGAGGCGCATGATAGTGAAGCTTCGTCCCATTTAAATGAATGGCTCATATAGGCCAACATGAGTTTTTACGCTCGGGCGTTGGAGCTTCCAGTTACCCCTCGGTCTATAAAGCTCTGTGGGATAAGTTGTCACTGCATTAATAATGGATGCAGTAGGATAAGTCAGCATGAAACCACCAGGATTGTCTCCTCCGCCGTGATGTTCTCATTGCCTATATGCTGACAATCAGATTATGATGGAGCTGCTGGCTGACGTACAAGCCTGGCATTCAAAGAAAAGAACTTCAGGAGAAGCAATGTGACACGTGCATTCATCTTATCATTCGGGCGGCTGCACAAGAGATGTCTTTATGTTCTCCATCAAGAAGTGAAAAAAGCCGGATAAGTTACTGGACGCGCATTTAATGTAGATGAAGAAGCAGAGGGACAGTAAATGCAACTTTGGAGACCAATGCCAGGCAGCTGCTGCCAAGGCAAATAAAATCAAAGGATGCATCAAAAGAGTGTATTTTTCTCCGTAAATATGACTAGTCAGACCACATATGGAGTAGTGTGTGCAGCACCGATCAGGAGGACGTGGCTGAACTAAAACGGTTGCAGAGGAGGGCGACCAAGGTAATTAAAGGGATGGGTGGATTGTCGTACAAAACAGATATCGGACTTGGGGTTATATGAATGGACAGGACACAGATCTTCTAATGATCTTTTATTACCTGGACCTGTTACCAGGAGAAGACAACGTTCTCTATGTCTAGAAGGAAGAAGGTTTCACCATCATCATGGACAGGATCCTTTACTGTAAAAGCAGTGAGACTATGGCGCTCTCTGTCACACATTCCGAAACTTTAATACTGATGACCTATACTCTGTGTCTGATTCGTGGGGATCTACTATTTTCTAATATACTTTATATTACAATCCCGCACCATTTTCAAGATCTGTGCTTGCTGACAGTGAATGAGAACTCTCTTGTTTCCATTCGGAGCCAGTAATCCTGTCCATAGCTAGTCCTGCTGAGAAGTGGGTACAATTGTATCCAGTCTAGAAAATGCTTTCCGCTAGTTTTCTACAATGTATCAGTCTGGAGTCCGGGCTGTTTAGCTCACAGAGCATTGTCTAGACTGGATACAACTGTGCTAGTTTGTTACAATGTATCAGTCTGGAGTCCAGGCTGTTTAGCTCACAGAGCATTGTCTAGACTGGATACAACTGTGCTAGTTTGTTACAATGTATCAGTCTGGAGTCCGGGCTGTTTAGCTCACAGAGCATTGTCTAGACTGGATACAACTGTACTAGTTTGTTACAATGTATCAGTCTGGGGTCCGGGCTGTTTAGCTCACAGAGCATTGTCTAGACTGGATACAACTGTACTAGTTTGTTACAATGTATCAGTCTGGAGTCGTGGCTGTTTAGCTCACAGAGCATTGTCTAGACTGGATACAACTGTACTAGTTTGTTACAATGTATCAGTCTGGAGTCCGGGCTGTTTAGCTCACAGAGCATTGTCTAGACTGGATACAACTGTGCTAGTTTGTTACAATGTATCAGTCTGGCGTCCGGGCTGTTTAGCTCACAGAGCATTGTCTAGACTGGATACAACTGTGCTAGTTTGTTACAATGTATCAGTCTGGAGTCTAGGCTGTTTAGCTCACAGAGCATTGTCTAGACTGGATACAACTGTGCTAGTTTGTTACAATGTATCAGTCTGGAGTCCGGGCTGTTTAGCTCACAGAGCATTGTCTAGACTGGATACATTTTTATCCACTCAGCTGACAGCAGAACTAGCTACCGACAGGTTTACTGCCTTTGAATGGAAACAAGACTGTTTTCATTCACTGACAGCAAACAACATGGAGAAGGTAGAAAAGGAGACTTTGAAGCCAAAAACGACAAAGCATTGGTGTGCTCGTCTTTCTCTTTAGGACTCAATATAAATATTTAAGGCAGCATTCAGATTTGCCAGTTTAATCAGGCTAAACTGCTTTGTAATGCAGCAAATGATTATAACCGCACACACGCTGGAAATATGCTACTAATTAACATTCTGTTGTATCCCAGCGCATGGGGCCGGAAATATTTATTGCTATTCCATGGTGAAACACAGTTGTCTCCAACCAAATACGAAGGATGAGGAACTGCATACAGATGTAGCTGAGCTGACCTTGTCAGTGGTAGCAGAGCTGAGCATGCCAGTACACTGTAATAGCCCTGCGATCAGAAACCAAGTGACGGTATGATAAATCACTGTGAAACAGTCAGTTCTGGTCAGAGGAGCAGAGGTCCATCCAGGAGATGCAGCTGACACACAGATCGTGTTTCCGGGACTGATCACAGTGGTGTGCATGAGCCCTTATTCTACCGGGGTTTCCTGATGGTCTACCCTTGGTATGGTCAACCCCCTCTCACTGGTGGTCAGTGTTTATTTGGCTGCACCTGGTTGGTGGTTATGGTGGTCCGCAGAGTTGGCCCACAAGTATCGCATTAATTGCCCATCGTAAGGGCTTAATAATAGGCCATTATGTCTGATCCCTGAAGGAGCCATCAAAAGGCTAAAAAGTTTTTTTTTTTTTGTTCTTTTACTGTGAGCAATGTACTTGAATAGCGCAGAGTTGCAGTACCAGACACAGCGAAAAGAGGCGTTTCGGGGAAATAAAAGAAGAACTCTCTTTTAAATGTCATACAAGTAACACATACAGCATTGCTCTATTGGTTTCATTGCTCACCATGGGGTTACAGACATAAGACTTTCTTCAAAACGAAGGCCTAAAGGGGCACCCCGGGGCATCACAGAGAACAATATCCTCTGCTCTGCTTCCTGCTAAAGGCCTCATGCACACGACCGTTGTTTTATTCTGTGTCCGTTGTTCGTGATTTTCTGCGGACCCATTGACTTTCAATGGGTCAGTTGAAAACTTGGCTAATGCACCGTTTGTCATCCGCGTCCGTGATCCGTGGTTCCAGTCTGTCAAAAAAATATAACCTGTCCTATTTTTTTTTTGCGGAAAACGGTTTGCGGACCCATTCAAGTCAATGGGACCGCTAAAAAACACGGAGGCACACAAGATTGTCGCCCGCCTCCGATTTTTTCCTATCATTTGCATGGCAACCAGTTTTTTTTACTTTCTTTCATGGTGATCCTCAAAAAAGAAAGGAAGACACACGGAAACAAATCACGGAACAACGGAACCCCATTTTGCGGAACGGAACACAACAACGGTCGTGTGCATGAGGCCAAAGTCAGAGGTAATAAAGGTAATCATCCGCTCTAATACAGTATGTGATCCCGGACAAAACACTGGACGGGGCGGATTATACACAACTTTGGAACATTAGGTATATTACAAACTTTCTTCTATAAATGTGTAATTCAAAAAGTCAGCATAGGTCAGCCAATGCATTAAAGTATTTGAATGGCATCTCCCCTCCCCCTAAAAGAAGAATCAAAATTTGCTAAATCTTAATTCTCTCTCTCCATTTTACTTTCGAACTCCATCTGCACAAATTTTAGGAGGTTTTCTTTGAACGGTTGTCATAGTTTCTACAATCACAAGCTGAGTGATGGTGGTCCCATACACAGCACAGAACGGGTGATCCTGCTCCCCTATGTCTCTGTAGCACACCCTTAAAAGAAACAGCAGCGTGGAAGACATTATACACCAGTAATGAGCAGTGTGGTTGTGGATCCATCCCTCTGATATGGTAGTAAAACTCTTACTAGATGCTGCAGCAGCGTCTCTTTGTGTCTTTCTCTCTCTCTCTGCTTCTGTCACCGCCAGATCTCTGAGAAGCTCTGACAGACGTTCTTCAGTACCTCTTGCTTGAGGTTCTTTTGTTTTGGTTTCGTTTTGTCATCTCGTTTCCCTCTCTCAGCTGTCATCTAGTTGCACTGATTGCATCCCTTTATATCCCCTCCCATACTGCATCACTTATACAACTTCCTGGATTGTGCTCTCTGCTAGATGCTGCAACTGCTGGTTCCTCAGTTAAGTCTGTTCCTTTATTTGTGTTTTCCTGTTGGCTTGATCCTAGGTGACCCTGACTCCCTCCTTATTAAGTGTAGGGAGCCGGTGGTCGTGTCCCCTCACTATTATAGGGTTTTCAGGTGTTACACAGTCTAGGTACGAGGGCATGCAATTATCTATCATAAAGATCTTTGCATGGGCTGAGCAGTCAGGGAGAGCTCTAGGGCTTTTATAGGGCTCACCCTTATGTTCCTTAGTTTGGGATCAAGTCAGTCGGATCTTTATTTGTGTCTTCTAGTTTTCTGCAACACCATCCGTGACAGCTTCTTACTTATTCTACAGCTGTTTCCTCCTCCTCCCATCCTCTCCACAGCATGTAACCTGATCCCTCAGTGAGCTGACAGTCTATCTCGTTTCTCAAGAAGAATTTTGCAGTGAGTGAACAGTTTAAGAGAGAGGGGGACAATAAGAAAGGAACCTGATAAGTGGAGACAGAGGCATTTTTCTATAATGAGATATATTATAAAGTTTCTTATATTTGTCCGTGCTATTGATTTATGTAATGTTTGTGAGACGATAGAACCTACTTAAGTAATGAATGTTGATCGTACAAATGACATTGGGCATTCACTTTAGGAATTACTGGAGTGGAGGCATATTTCAGAATGAGCTGCAGTTTTTCAGTCTCTTATCACGGCTAAAGTAAATCCTGGTGACCAGAAAATGTTCATGACGGGCTGACACCACATTCAGCTATACGGGAGATCAACCAAGGTCATCAGAAGTAAGAGATGAAATACCAATGATACGCGCACTATATTGTCTCGCGTGCAGCTGTAATGCATTTCTGTTGTATTCAAGTACAATTGATCATGATAACATATCTGAAGGGGAAACTCCAAGAATAAGACAGCGTCTATTAAAGTTGGTTTATGTCACAATAAATCCGGCCGGTGTAAAGAATGGACCATATACAGACAGACACCACGCTCCCTGCTGAATGCCGCCTGCCTCTCGGGAATAATCTGCTTTCCTTGATTTGGTCTGTATGACAAGCAGAACAAAGAAGACGCTGACGGAATGAAGAAAAAGTAAGACATATCTCGCCCAATAATCTCTCAGGGCTTTTATTTAAAAAAATATATAAATTAATGGGGTTGTGTTGAGTTTTAAATGTATCTACTATCCACAGGACAGGGATGTGCTTGCCCACTACTCCACCATTCATCTCTATCACATTGTGATCTATGGGGCACCCCAAGGCAGAACCCTAACCTTCAAGAGGTTGTCCAAGGGTGAAAAGTAGTCTCCATGGGGCCGAGCACAGTGTATTTTTTTTTTTTTTTTTTTAATCACTCGCCTGTACAAAGTGTTTCAAGTCTAGCATCCAGCTCCTGTCTCCGACACTTCCGCGCCCTGCTGGACGGGAAGTGTGACATCATATCAACATGCACATCACCACGGCGAGCCAATCAATGGCCTCAGCAACGACTGATAGGCCCGCAGTGATGTGCTTGTCGATTGAACTTTACACTTCCGATCCAGTGGGGAACAGAAGTGGTGGAACTAGAAGACTTGAGTTTTTTTTTTTTTTTTATTAACTTTAGGGCTCATTCAGACAGCTGTATGCTGTCCGCAAAAATGCGGATCCGTTTTTTTGCGGATTAGATACGGACCAATTCACTTCTATGGGACCCTTTTCTTTCATTCTATGGCTCCACAAAACAAACAGAACATGTCCTATACTTGTCATTGAAAATCAGGCCGTAGCCCCACTGAAGTCTATGGGTCCACAAAAATACGGAATGCAATCCGTTTTGGGTCCATATTTTTGCGGACAGCATACGGCTGTCTGAATGAGCCCTTAGGCCCCTTGCAGACAAGCGTGTGTCATGCTGCGAGTCCGCAGCGCAGCTCCGGGCCTGACTTCCCAGCACTTACGGGGGTCACTTAGCATCATATTGATTTATGATGCTATGTAACCCTTACAGTTCTGGAATATATTGGATAACACTGGCAGCATTATGTCAGTGTTATACAATACATTCCAGACCTCTAAGGGTTACATAGCATCATAAATCAATATAATGCTATGTGACCCCTGTCAGTGCAATTTGCGGTCCCCAATGCACGGGCAAAATCTGTGCGGCGGCCGGGACGGATCAAGACCCATTTAACTTGAATTCTATTCTCTATTTTTTTGCGGTGCGGAAGCACGGACAGAAACACCACGGAAGCACCACGGGTTCCGTGCCTCCGTTCCACACCGCAGCTCTGAATTGCAGACCCATTCAAGTGAATGGGTCCGCATCCGTGATGTGGGGAGCACACGGCCGGGCAAAGGCCGTGTGCATGAGGCCTTAGTCTGGTGTTTGCTGGGAGGGTTTTATTATGATGCCTTTTAATACCTCTTTTTTTGGCTTTGGCTTTGTTTGAGTGCCTCCTGGCATTTGTGCTTGTTTGTATTGTATTTGTGTTTGTTGTGGCTTCAGCTTTCTGTTGTTTTTTTTGGGGTTTTTTTTTGTGGTTTTGTTGGCCTTAGGGTACTTTCACACTAGCGGCAAGGACCTCCGGGCGGGTGAACAGCCTGTCGGATCCGTCCTGCCGCTAGTGCATGGCGTGCCCCTGGACTACTGCTCCGGCCTCATTGACTATAATGGGGGCGGGGCAGAGTTCCGACGGCAGCGCATGCCAAGAGGCGGCCGGAATAAAAGCACTACATGTCGTACTTTTAGTCTGGCATCCTCTCGGCATGCGCTGCCGTGCTTCCGCCGGAACCTCGCCCCGCCCCCATTATAGTCAATGAGGCCGGAGCAGGTAGTCCAGGGGCACGCCATGCACTAGCGGCAGGATGGATCCGACAGGCTGTTCACCCGCCCGGAAGGTCCTTGCCGCTAGTGTGAAAGGGGCCTTAGCAGATCAGGATCCGTTTCTGCTAGGTTTTATTCCTCTTACCTACAATCATCACTCTCCATTGGTGCCCCCATTGCTTGACTCCATCTCCCTCACTCATTTCCATCCTCATCCGGTATTTGGAGATCTAACAGTTTTTATTCGGTATTTGTTGACTGTAAATCTGATATGTCATTCCTATATCTTCCCTAGTGACTGTCCGGTCGTTATGTAATTCTGCTCTACTCCTGGGGGTATCTGAGTACCAAGAGCCAAGAGCCAAAGTTAGGATTCTGAAAAGACGACTGCTATAGATGAAGTCAAGTTCTGCAACCGGCATTATTCCACTGGGCTCCTGAGCCACATAAGACGCCAACATTATAAATTACACATGACGTTATACTATTAGATTCAGAAGGATACTCAACAGGGGGGGCAAACTGGGCAATTGCCAAGGGCCCGATCCAGAGTGGGGAATTTCCCACTTTGGAGTCCCTGCTCTGACTCCATATATGGAGTCAGTGTTATGAACATGAAAGCAGTATTCCCAAGCATGGTCATTATGCTTAGGGACACCCTGTGTATATAAATCTACAATGAATTTAGACTCTATTTTTTAAATGTTTCTGTGGGGATCCGAACTCCCAACCATCTACGTTAAAGGCAAGAACCTTAATCACTGGGCTATAGAGTTCAATGCTAAGTCATTGCTGAAAAACCTTATAGAAGTTTCTCTTGTATAATACTTCTATCAGGTTTTTACCACAAGAGAAACTTCTATGAGGTTTTTCAACAATGACTTAGCATTGAGCTCTATAGCCCAGTGGTTAAGGTTCTTGCCTTAAATGTAGAAGGTTGCGAGTTTAAATCCCCACAGAATCTTTTTAAAATTAGTGGCTAAATAAAACTTAAATACACAGGGTGTTCCCAACAGTGAAAAATTTAATTTTATTGAGAAAAAAATGGAGCAGAACGTAAAATATGATCAAATAACACCCGTATTAACCCACACCAACCATTTTAACTTGTGTAACCAGTATTTTTTGTTGGGAAAGATGGCAACCCTAACAGCACCCCCGCTCAGAACCTCTATAGGCCCGCTGACTGCAGCAAGCTAAGCCTCATTTTTCTTTTGATCGCAATATTCTGACCCTCATAACTTTTTTATAGTTATCTCCACGGAGATGTGTGGGGACTCATTTTTTGAGGGATGATCTATCGTTTTTGACAATACCATTTTAGGCTGTGTACTTTTTATTCAATTTTCTTGGGAGATAAAGTGATGAAAAAAACGCTAATTGTTTTTTTTTGTTTGTTTTTTTGTTCTGTTATGCCATTCACCATATGGGCTAACTTTTTTATATATATATTTTAATAGTATGTGTGTTTTTGCATGCAGCAATGCCCATAATGCTTTTTTTTTATTTGTTTCCTTTTATTTTGGGGAATGGGGGTAATTTTAATTTTTATGTTTTTTTTTTATATTTTCAATTTTATTTTATTTTTTTAACTTTTTGTTAAGTCCCCGAAGTGGACCACAACTTACAATCATCAGATGTAAATTGCTCCATTATTCTGTTTAGAAATCACTTTATCACATTCAGTGCTGCCATCTAGTGGCCTGAACTGGGATATGCTAACATTGAGCCTGGTAGCCTAGTACAGGCTGAGGCTCATTTTTACAACAGGGTGCTTTCCCTGATCTCCGCTGGCGGAAAGCTCGCCTGAAGAGGAATCCCACTCTTCCGGTTTTTAAGAGTCTCAGATGCCGTGAGTAAGAGGAACTCATTGCTGCGATGAGAGGGGGCATGTGGCGTATTCTGGGGCCATGAGGTTGAAGAACTGTGTGAGTAACTTTACGGGGTGGAAATCTGTGAAGGAGCACTGGAATCCACAGAATGTAACTGTGTTGTTAGTACATTATTACAAGATTTGGGACCCCACTTTTGATTTTGCCCGGGGCCATATTTTGTCTAAAACCGGCCCTGAGCACTGCAAGAACCCCTCACAAAAAATTACACCCGATGTTTCTCCAGTACTGATCTGCAGGCAGCCTGCGAATAATACAAATCAAGGGTCCCTGCAATAAACTCAAAGTACCCTCACCACTCACTCATAGCGCCGAGACGTGGATGTTCATCCCTGTTAGTAGCTGTGTTACTGTACAGGATGTGATATGAGCCGACAGGAAAACTGCATTCTACATTATCTAATGTCAATGAGGAGGAGAGCAGCCGGACAGCAAGGATATAACTCAGGATCAGTAATGTATGCACACAGTGACTGCACCAGCAGAATAGTGAGTGCAGCTCTGGAGTATAATACAGGATGTAACTCAGCATCAGTACAGGATAAGTAATGTAATGTATGCACACAGTGACTGCACAGCAGAATAGTGAGTGCAGCTCTGGAGTATAATACAGGATGTAACTCAGGATCAGTACAGGATAAGTAATGTATGTACACAGTGACTGCACCAGCAGAATAGTGAGTGCAGCTCTGGGGTATAATACAGGATGTAACTCAGGATCAGTACAGGATAAGTAATGTAATGTATGTACACAGTGACTCCACCAGCAGAATAGTGAGTGCAGCTCTGGAGTATAATACAGGATGTAACTCAGCATCAGTACAGGATAAGTAATGTATGTACACAGTGACTGCACCAGCAGAATAGTGAGTGCAGCTCTGGAGTATAATACAGGATGTAATCAGGATCAGTACAGGATAAGTAATGTAATGTATGTACACAGTGACTGCACAACAGAATAGTGAGTGCAGCTCTGGAGTATAATACAGGATGTAACTCAGCATCAGTACAGGATAAGTAATGTGATGTATGTGCACAGTGACTGCACCAGCAGAATAGTGAGTGCAGCTCTGGAGTATAATACAGGATTTAACTCAGGATCAGTACAGGATAAGTAATGTATGTACACAGTGACTGCACCAGCAGAATAGTGAGTGCAGCTCTGGAGTATAATACAGGATATAACTCAGGATCAGTACAGGATAAGTAATGTATGTACACAGTGACTGCACCAGCAGAATAGTGAGTGCAGCTCTGGAGTATAATACAGGATGTAACTCAGGATCAGTACAGGATAAGTAATGTAATGTATGTACACAGTGACTCCACCAGCAGAATGGTGAGTGCAGCTCTGGAGTATAATACAGGATGTAACTCAGGATCAGTACAGGATAAGTAATGTATGTACACAGTGACTGCACCAGCAGAATAGTGAGTGCAGCTCTGGAGTATAATACAGGATGTAACTCAGGATCAGTACAGGATAAGTAATGTATGTACACAGTGACTCCACCAGCAGAATAGTGAGTGCAGCTCTGGAGTATAATGCAGGATGTAACTCAGGATTAGTACAAAATAAGTAAAGTGAGTCAACTCAGATTATCTCTCTGTATATACAATGTTATACGGGGGGGGGGCACATGATTTAAATTCACAGTCGAGAGGAATCTTTTGCTAACAGAAAAGAAAGTTGAATATCCACCTGGACACATCTATGGATAAGAAAGTAGCGGTGAGGAGCTATTTAACAGCCATGAAGACGCTGAATGCAGCTACATTTTGCATTGTGGTGAAGCGATAATAGCTTTGTATTCACAATTTGATTGATTCCTGACCCCACTGTCTCCTCTACAATTGACAGAAGATTGTCTGACCCCGGATACCGGCGCTGAATGTGTAACATGTGTCTGCACTGATCACAGCGGCCGCTCAAATGAAATAAGAAACTTGCCAACACTTCAGGGCCTGACACCATAGCCCAAGCAGTTCAACTGAAATCTTATTCTGCTCTCCTTTGTGAATCGAATATGCTCCCAAATGCTCCAGGCTGTAATAAAGACTAGTAGCAGCTCTACAGTTTAAACGAGTCCAAGCTCATTTGCTCACTGAATATTTTCTTGTGCTGAGACATGAACATGCTTTTAAATTAAATTCTTCAATCTCATTTCTGCATTTCACTCCATGAGGGCACCTTTTTTATCATCTGTTCTGTGTGCACCATCTAGTGGACAGTTGTGAGAATACAACTGCACATCACAAGGTAAATATTCTGGTGCTATATTTGTAAATAATGTATCCCAAAGATGATCTGGCTCCAGACACATAGTGCAAACCAAGCCCCTTATTTACACACAGCGCCCCTAAATGTTTACAGTAGAGTGTTAATAGACCCTTTAACTTCATGGTAAAATACTCAATTTAAAGGGAGACTCCAGTTTGAGACCCCTCTTAAATGATTTCACAGTAGAGATTAGAGGGAGACCAGCATCATATATTTCTGTGTTTTACAGATAAGGGCAAGCTGATCCCCCACCCCTGGAATAGTCATTTTAACTGCACAATGTGGGGCTGAGTGGAAGGAGACACAGACGGTGCTCACTCTTTCTTTAAGGACAGGCTCTTCAGCTTGCATTATACAGTCCTGTCTCCCAGTTTCTGCAGATCATACTACACACCTCAGCTGCTGCAGAACATCATAATACAAATCTCATCTCCTGCAGAACATCTTATTATACACCTCAGCTGCTGCAGAACATCATAATACACACTTCAGCTGCTGCAGAACCTCATAATACACACCTCAGCTGCTGCAGAACATCATAATGCACACCTCAGCTGCTGCAGAACATCATAATGCAAATCTCATCTGCTGCAGAACATCTTACTATACACCTCAGCTGCTGCAGAACATCGTAATAAAAATCTCAGCTGCTGCAGAACATCCTTATGCACACCTCAGCTGCTGCAGAACATCCTTATGCACACCTCAGCTGCTGCAGAACCTCATAATACATCATCTATTGTGTCATAGTAAGATGACTCCCCCAGTGTATGCAGCACAAGCTGAAAAGTGACAGGACATGGCAGCCTATTGTGAGGGATGAGTGGTCTGTGTGCAACTAACATTTTAGGATTTAGCTCTGCGTCAGTCCTTGCAGGGGCGGATTGGCCATAGACTCTATAGGGAAATTTCCCGGTGGGCCGATGTCCAGTGGGCCACCTGAGCCCTCCTCACGGCCGCCAGCCAAGTAAGTAATGTTCTGTTGCTCCCAGAATTAATTAACGCTGGGGACATCAAGTAGTTATGTACCTGGCCGGCGAACCCATGAGCCCTCCCGATTCCTGAATTCAACTGTATTGCCATCTTGAGGCAACTAGAGCAGATGGACAGAACGTGGCAGCTGAGGCTCAGCTTCTGGGAGGTATTTTGTGCTTCACTGTGGTTTTTGATGCTACATAGGCAGTTTATTGTATTGCACTAAGGTATTTGGCTCTGCTGGGGCGGTATTTTGTGCCGCAATATGGTATTGCTGGCCCTGTCTACTTGTGTTATATCTGACTTCTGTCAATTTGGACCCGCCTACAACATATGGCCTCTTTTAGGTTTTTTTTTCCAGGGCCACTTTAAGTTCCCAGTCCGTCCCTGAGTCTCTGTATAATATATGGAGGATCTGCCATACATTAAGCTGGCAAAAACAGCAGAGCTGCTTTCCTATTTTCTGTACTAAACAGTCATATGTCACTATGATGTAACAGGTTCCTTATATCAGACATGGCAGATGTAATAAGGAAGCAGGATAAGGGGCAGCCTTAGGGGTGTGCAACATTCACTTCTGAAGGGGGCGCCAGATGGCCCCCTCCCCGAGCACCTTCTCAATTAATGGGGTGTTCAGACAACCTTCTACTTTATTATATCTGTGTCCACAGTGTGCAGATATAATTGAGCATTCCCCTAAGCACTGGCAGGACTAGGGAACCGCTGGTTCCCGACACGCCATTTGGTGCTCTGTTGTGACGCAGGCTGCACGATGACATCATGCATTGTTCCGCAGATGCTGGCCTGGGCAGAAGGGACCAGGGCTACAGAGCCGGAGGACGTTCTGGGACTGGGAAAAAGTAGTAGGCTACTTTCACACTAACGGCAGCCTTCTCCAGCAGGCTGTTCCGGTGGGTGAACATGTCGTAGTTTTATTCCGGCCGTCTCTCGGCATGCTTGCTGTGCTGCCGCCGGAACTCCGACCCACCCCCATTATAGTCAATGGGGCCAGAGCAGACCTCCAGCTGCACACGTGCACTAGCGGCAGCACGGATCCGGCAGGCTGTTCACCCGTTGAAACAGCCTGCCGCTAGTGTGAAAGTAGCCTTATGCAGTGCACATGGGGGAACAGAATGGAGGCATGGAATGGGGACAGGGTATGGAGGCACAGTATGGGGACAGGGTATGGAGGCACAGTATGGGGACAGGGTATGGAGGCACAGTATGGGGACAGGGTATGGAGGCACAGTATGGGGACAGGGTATGGAGGCACAGTATGGGGACAGGGTATGAAGGCTGCTCACATTGAGCAATGAATGGTGCGTGGCAGCGTTTTCTTTTGTGAAACAACTACAGCATACCTTTACAACTGTACACACTGGGAGTTGTAGTTTCATGTTGTACAAACTTATATGGAAGGGGTTTACCTGACTATACAAATGGTATTTATACTGACTTTTTGAACTGGTGCTGTATTTATGCAATGAACTTGGTTCTGGTGCTGTATTTATGTAATGAGCTTGGTTCTGGTGCAGTATTTATGTAATGAGCTTGGTTCTGGTGCAGTATTTATGTACTGAACTTGGTTCTGGTGCTGTATTTATGTAAGGAGCTTGGTTCTGGTGCTGTATTTATGTAATGTGCTTGGTTCTGGTGCAGTATTTATGTACTGAACTTGGTTCTGGTGCTGTATTTATGTAATGAGCTCGGTTCTGGTGCTGTATTTATGTAATGTGTTTGGTTCTGGTGCTATATTTATGTAATGAGCTCGGTTCTGGTGCTGTATTTATGTAATGAGCTTGGTTCTGGTGCTGTATTTATGTAATGTGCTTGGTTCTGGTGCTGTATTTATGTAATGTGCTTGGTTCTGGTGCTGTATTTATGTAATGAGCTCGGTTCTGGTGCTGTATTTATGTAATGAGCTTGGTTCTGCTGCTGTATTTATGTAATGTGCTTGGTTCTGGTGCTGTATTTATGTAATGTGCTTGGTTCTGGTGCTGTATTTTTGTAATGAGCTTGGTTCTGGTGCTGTATTTATGTAATGTGCTTGGTTCTGGTGCCGTTTTTATGAAATGATCTTGGTTCTGGTGCCGTTTTTATGAAATGATCTTGGTTCTGGTGCTGTACAGGGAGTGCAGAATTATTAGGCAAATGAGTATTTTGACCACATCATCCTCTTTATGCATGTTGTCTTACTCCAAGCTGTATAGGCTCGAAAGCCTACTAACAATTAAGCATATTAGGTGATGTGCATCTCTGTAATGAGAAGGGGTGTGGTCTAATGACATCAACACCCTATATCAGGTGTGCATAATTATTAGGCAACTTCCTTTCCTTTGGCAAAATGGGTCAAAAGAAGGACTTGACAGGCTCAGAAAAGTCAAAAATAGTGAGATATCTTGCAGAGGGATGCAGCACTCTTAAAATTGCAAAGCTTCTGAAGCGTGATCATCGAACAATCAAGCGTTTCATTCAAAATAGTCAACAGGGTCGCAAGAAGCGTGTGGAAAAACCAAGGTGCAAAATAACTGCCCATGAACTGAGAAAAGTCAAGCGTGCAGCTGCCAAGATGCCACTTGCCACCAGTTTAGCCATATTTCAGAGCTGCAACATCACTGAAGTGCCCAAAAGCACAAGGTGTGCAATACTCAGAGACATGGCCAAGGTAAGAAAGGCTGAAAGACGACCACCACTGAACAAGACACACAAGCTGAAACGTCAAGACTGGGCCAAGAAATATCTCAAGACTGATTTTTCTAAGGTTTTATGGACTGATGAAATGAGAGTGAGTCTTGATGGGCCAGATGGATGGGCCCGTGGCTGGATTGGTAAAGGGCAGAGAGCTCCAGTCCGACTCAGACGCCAGCAAGGTGAAGGTGGAGTACTGGTTTGGGCTGGTATCATCAAAGATGAGCTTGTGGGGCCTTTTCAGGTTGAGGATGGAGTCAAGCTCAACTCCCAGTCCTACTGCCAGTTTCTGGAAGACACCTTCTTCAAGCAGTGGTACAGGAAGAAGTCTGCATCCTTCAAGAAAAACATGATTTTCATGCAGGACAATGCTCCATCACACGCGTCCAAGTACTCCACAGCGTGGCTGGCAAGAAAGGGTATAAAAGAAGAAAATCTAATGACATGGCCTCCTTGTTCACCTTATCTGAACCCCATTGAGAACCTGTGGTCCATCATCAAATGTGAGATTTACAAGGAGGGAAAACAGTACACCTCTCTGAACAGTGTCTGGGAGGCTGTGGTTGCTGCTGCACGCAATGTTGATGGTGAACAGATCAAAACACTGACAGAATCCATGGATGGCAGGCTTTTGAGTGTCCTTGCAAAGAAAGGTGGCTATATTGGTCACTGATTTGTTTTTGTTTTGTTTTTGAATGTCAGAATTGTATATTTGTGAATGTTGAGATGTTATATTGGTTTCACTGGTAAAAATAAATAATTGAAATGGGTATATATTTGTTTTTTGTTAAGTTGCCTAATAATTATGCACAGTAATAGTCACCTGCACACACAGATATCCCCCCAAAATAGCTAAAACTAAAAACAAACTAAAAACTACTTCCAAAAATATTCAGCTTTGATATTAATGAGTTTTTTGGGTTCATTGAGAACATAGTTGTTGTTCAATAATAAAATTAATCCTCAAAAATACAACTTGCCTAATAATTCTGCACTCCCTGTATTTATGTAATAAATTATGTAATTCACATAGCGGTGAATGCAGGGGTGGCTACACATTATTATTATTAAAGCGCTATTCATTCCATGGCGCTGTACACAATACAGACAATTGCAATAAGCATGAACAAGACAACTGACAAACTGGTACACAAAGAGAGAGGGCCCTGCCTGCAAGGGCTTACAATCTACAAGATGTGTGGCTTGCTCTCCATCCACTTTGGCACCTCCATTCTTGAGATAGGCAAGGGTCTCCAATAAACTTATGTTACATTTTAAATTTAGTTTATTTAATTCCTTATAATGGAAGTGTCACGGATGTAGTAGGGGAGAACACCAAAAGGACAACAAGAAGGAAGGGAAAAGACACTAGGCCTCACAGCTAGGGAAGGAAAAGGGTCACCACCTATAAAACCCTGCTCCTGGCCCTAACTCCTATCTGTATGGGCACCTCTCGATGGTAGAGATGCCCATACACAGGAACCTAGAAAACCCTGGTGGTCCTCAGTTGCCCTAATAGTAATGACCGGGCAGAGACAACCCGCTCCTTCCTTGGTGAAGGAACCAGCGTCTCGCTGAGGCCTAGTAAACAACAAAGGTGGGGGAAATACAAAACACAACAAGCAGAACACTTAACTTCTGAGGCTGATGGATGATGGACGAACAGGACTTCACCACGAACTACACTCCAGCTCTTCCAAAAACCAAATGAAGCTATCCAGAGCAAGGAGTGATGGGTAAAGTCAGACTAAATAGGGGGAGGTGAAGGTCACATGATCCACACCTGAACAGGGAGTGTGGACATACCAGCAACACACAGACAAAGTGAAACCAAAAGAGGCTGTCAGATAACTATTGTGCAGATATTCTTTCAGACCTTCTCAAACCTGTCACCAGCGTGACAGAAAGTCTGTGTGTGTGTGGTGGAGGGGGTCGTCAATAAGACTTCTTTCACAGGGCACCATGTAATCTAACACTGGCCCTGAGTCAGATTAATTAGAGTAATGACTGGGATATAACAATACCAGGGTTCTCTCTATATAGGAAAGACAGAGAAGGCAAGAAAGGGAGAGGGATGGCCCTGCATGTGAAATATAGCATAAAATCTAATCTAATACAAGTTAGCGAGACCAATTTAGAGTCAGTTTAGGTTACGTTGCAACTTGATAATCATAAGGTAACTCTTGGAGGTGTGATATACAGACCAAGTCAAAGAAATAGATGATCTACTAGTTAAGGAAATAGCTTTAATCTTCCTGATGTAAACTGGAAAACCATAATAGCTAGTTCTGCCAGGAGTACAGATATTCTAAATTCCCTACTGGGATTATCTCTACAGCAAGTAGTTAAGGAGCCAAGCCGGAAGGAGGCAATTTTAGATTTAGTATTCACAAAGGGGAATTTGGTATCTGATATTACTGTAGGGGAAATATTGGGATCTAGTGATCACCAGTCAGTGTGGTTTACTATAAGTACAGTGACTGAGTCACACCACACAAAAACAAAAGTTTTAGATTTTAGAAAAACTGACTTTCCTAAAATTAGATTAGTGGTACACGAGTCCCTATCAGACTGGAACAGTTTCAATGGAGTCCAGGAGAAATGGGACTACTTAAAAGTGGCACTATTGAAGGCAACAGATAATTGTATTAGGCTTGTCAATAAAAGCAAAAAAAGGAAGAGACCACTGTGGTACTCAGCAGAAGTGGCCAAAATCACTAAAAACAAAAAAGATAGCATTTAATAATTATAAAAAAAAAAAGAGGATAACAGGCAAATTTATAAGATTAGGCAGAGAGAGGCAAAGCAAGTTATAAGAGCTTCTAAAGCACAGGCAGAAGAGAAATTAGCTCAGTCAGTGAAAAAAAGGTGATAAGACATTCTTCAGAAACATAAATGAAAAAAGGAAATTAAAACAAGGAATTACCAAATTAAAAACAAATGAAGGAAGGTATATGGAAGAAGATAAAGAACTAGCTGACTAGTCCTAACCTCAGTATCTGAGGAAAGGGATTTAGGGGTCATTGTTTCAGAAGACTTAAAGGTAGGCAGACAATGTCACAGAGCAGCAGGAAATGCTAGCAGAATGCTTGGGTGTATAGGGAGAGGCATTACCAGTAGAAAGAGGGAGGTGCTCATGCTGCTCTACAGAGCACTAGTGAGACCTCATTTGGAGTATTGTGCTCAGTACTGGAGACCATATCTCCAGAAGGATATTGATACTTTGGAGAGTGTTCAGAGAAGAGCTACTAAACTAGTACATGGATTGCAGGATAAAACTTACCAGGAAAGATTAAAGGACCTTAACATGTATAGCTTGGAAGAAAGACGAGACAGAGGGGATATGATAGAAACTTTTAAATACATAAAGGGAATCCACAAGGTAAAAGAGGAGAGAATATTTAAAAGAAGAAAAACTGCTACAAGAGGACATAGTTTTCAATTAGAGGTGCAAAGGTTTAAAAGTAATATCAGGCAGTATTACTTTACTGAGAGAGTAGTGGATGCATGGAATAGCCTTCCTGCAGAAGTGGCAGCTGCAGATACAGTGGAGGAGTTTAAGCATCCATGGGATAGGCATAAGGCCATCCTTCATATAAGATAGGGCCAGGGGCTATCCATAGTATTCAGTATATTGGGCAGACTAGATGGGCCAAATGGTTCTTATCTGCCGACACACTCTATGTTTCTATGTTTCTAGTCTTCTATTTTCCTGAATCTACAATTATCTTATATCTGCCAAGAAGAAAACCAAAACAAAAAAAAAAACATATAAATGGATTCACATAATATTAACTGCAAAGTGCGGAAAATAAGTTTTTATTTTACAAAATTGTATTAAAAAAAAAAAGGAAAAAAAGTCACCCTCTGTTTCATCCACTCCTATATCGGGAAAAAGTGGTGGAACAGGTTTATTTTGAAGACCATATTTCTCAATGTATTTACACCAGACAATTGGTGTAAATACATTTATAGATCTCCCTCTTACAGCTCTAAAGCCTTAGCTTCACATTGTATATTTTAATCAACCGCCACTAGGGGGAGCTCAGTCCAGAAGATTTTACAGTTACCAACGAATGCAATGGAAGCTATAAAAAATGAAATCTAAAGAATTGCACTGAGCTCCCTCTAGTGGAGGCTGATAGAAAATGCTCTGAATCTATGTCAGTAACTGAAGCAGTTCGGTGCAAGGTCCATAGTTGCCAACTGTCCAAAATTTGACAGGACTGTCCCTGATTTTCAGAGACAATACTGGCAAATTTAGGTTGTATCGGGCTTAAGTTAACCTGTCCATAAGTGGGTGTTCCCTGGCAGAGTCTGGGTGTTTCTGGGGAAGGCTTTTAGATGCCTGAACTTACCATCTTAAACATTGGTAAGTAATCAGGCCCCCCCTGCACACCATAGCAGTGCGTGATGTGCCTTCATGGAAGGTGCACCACTGGTGATAAAGGCACGGACACTTGGGGTCCAATCATAAGGACCTTCATTGGTCACAAGAACAGTCTTCCCAGTATTTTGTGTGAGTACAGCACACAGCTATCTGTGTCAGACCTGTAGAAGTAAATGGAGCATTGGTCACACATGTACAGGGAACCCCCAGTTCTCATGATTAGTGACAGTCCCAGTGGTTGGACTGTGCAACACATTTAACTTTGCCTTGGATGAAAGACAGCCTAGTGTCATCCCTAGTTTTATTGAACTGTGTCTACCATGGGATCCATAGTGAGTGGGGTGCTGGAATCGGGTTATAAGCCATGTCCCTCCTGGGCAGAGAGTGGACCAAATGGCACTTGGCCCTCTTTTACTTAAGGTAGGGGGTAGGCTTGAGTGAATCGAGCTTTGGATCACAGATCCAAAGTTGACACATTAAAATGTATTTGCTCCACGTAGGCCAACTTCATATCGTCTGAAGTTGTGCAAGACTTCGGCGAATTAGTACAGTATTCCTATCCGTGTATTTAAAAACATTTTAAAATAGGAATCCGAAGTGTGTTTTGTTACTGGCTGGTACCTCGATAACAAAGCAGACTTCAGATTCCTATTTTAAAATGAGGCACTGCTGTTCTCTGTAGCTTGTCAGCTTTGCTGTATAGACTGGTACTGAATGAGCAGAGTCATCTCATTATCATGAGAGGGCTCTTTTGTACTGCTGGACGCCTAGATAAGACAGAATAGTAGAAGAACATAAAACCAAACCAAGAGTTTCCAAATAAAGGGGTTATCCAGGATTAGAAAAGATGTCTGTCTTCTGTCCATAGGTTGTGTCTGGTATTACAGCTCAGCTCCATTAAAGTGAAGCAGTCTGCGCGCTTCAATACCACACACAACTTGACAGATGTGTCACAGTTTTTCATAGCGGACCGAAGCACACAGCCAAGACAACACAGAAGAGGCTTAGGTACAACTCTGTGAAGGTCCTTCAGTGACCCAGACAGAGCCCTGACTTGAACCCAACAGAACATCTCTGGAGAGACCTGAAAATGTCTGTCCACTGACGGTCCCCATCCAACCTGACAGAGCTGGAGAGGATCTGCAGAGAAGAATGGCAGAAAATCCTCAAATTCAGGTGTAAACCTTGTGGTATCATCCCCAAGAAGACAGGAGGCTGGAATCACTGCCAAAGGGGCTTCAACTAAATCCTGAGTAAAGGGGATGAATACTTATGTCAATGAAAGATTTAAGTTTTTCCTTTTCAATAAATTAGCAAAGATTTCAAACGTTCTGTTGTCACTTTCTCATTATGGGGGACTGAGTGCAGAATGATGGGGAAAATGTATAGCACAAGACGCAACGTAACATAAATGTGAAAACAAAGTAAAAGGGTCTGAAGACTTTCTGAATGCACCGTATGTCCTGCAATGAGCTGGCAAAGTGTCAGTCCTTACTGAGGATCTTTCTGGCCCTTGAGTAGTATGCGTGGCTCCCCACTCTAGGATAGAGGACGGAATCTGGTCAGACACAGGTGGAAGAATATTTACTGGTCTGACACAAGGCAACAAGCTTGAGGGTTACAACATTCTTACAAGAGGCAACTTTTTTAGTGGTTATAGTCTCACATCAGCAATGAGCCGCCGATCACCCGATGAAGGAGCAAAACGCTTGTTTTACAGGTTATCCTGTCTTTCGTGCATGCACTTCATTCATCGTTTCTGGGCAGAAATCGCGTGGTCTAAACAGCGATTTGCTGCCCAGAAAAAAATTATTCTTTATGGGGACAAATGATCTAGATAACAATCCCTTGTCCTCATACTGTGAAGGTGATCACTGCATGTAAATGCAGAGGTCTCCATCACTGAACGAGCAGCCGACTGTTGGGAAGGAACGATTCCTTCATGACAACAGGCTGTAACTTTGTGTGGTGTACACCTATGGCATGCAGTACACCCAAGTTCTCTGGGTGTTAGCACTCTGGCTGGAGTCTCCTCAAGATGACATCAATGAAGAGAACAAAGCTGCAGTTGGTGCAACGGTATATCCAACTCATGGAACTTGTCTTGCATGGAAGTCTCCAACAGCAGCTCCCAGATTTTGATATCTCTATTGCACATTCACCACACACACTGCACTGTCCCTTCACAGTTGCACTAACCCTCTCCTCACGACACACAGTATATTGTTTGCAGTTGCCTTTGCATACCATAATTAGTGGCAGGCTGGCTGGCCTTAGTCACAGGCCTCTTATGTCAACAGGCCCTGGCTGCTACCAGGATGTGATAGCGAGGAACTTACTTCTACATCCATGCCCTGGCCAGTCTAAATTCCTCTGTGGTGCTCTGCTGTGTCTTTGCTCAAACTAGGCCCTGAGATGATGCACCATTATGGTTAGTGCCACTCACCTCCACTGCTAGCTAACTACATGCAGGAATCTGGAGTGTCTCACATAAGTGCTGCGTCTCACTCTTTCAATCTCTTCTGCCCCTGATGACAAGGCTCTGTCTGAACTTCTATCTCTCCCCTCTGGGGAATGTGCTAGCTTACATGGGAACACCAACATCATGACGTTAAACGTTCACTGCCACCAATGGTTAATTCAATACAGTGCAACATCAACAATCCAAGCAGACCATCAGTAGTGCCCCTCGACACCCTGCCCATGGTATATGCCTCCTTTTAGGTGTCGATACACCATCACTATTATTTACAAATATCCAGTGTGTAACGGTCAGCACTATGGAGGTAGCGGGGTGGTGCACGTGTCCTAGGGCAGGTGTCCCATGAAAATAGTAATAAAGAAGGACCGGCACTTACTGTTCTTTTGGAATGCTTTGTTTATTGCCACATACTAGTGATGCATTTCGGCACAATCTGTGCCTTCCTAAGACCATTACATTTAAATAGCCCTCCAATTAACAAAGTAGTGGGGACTTCAACTACCCAGATATAGACTGGGAAACGGAAACTTGTATATCTCATAAAGGAAACAGGTTCTTGGCAATAACCAAAGACAATTACCTCTCCCAACTGGTTCAGGACCTGACTAGAGGGACGGCCATACTGGACTCAGTATTAACCAATAGGCCTGACAGAACAACAGATGTGCAGGTCGGGGAACACCTGGGAAATAGTGACCATAAAGTAATAACCTTCCAATTATCATTCAAAAGAGCGTTTCTACAGGGAGGAACAAAAATACCAAACTTCAAAAAAGCTAAATTTAGCCAACTAAGAGAGGCCATAGGTCAAACTAACTGGGACAAAGTCCTCACAAATAAAAATACAGCCACAAAATGGGATATATTTAAAAGCATCCTAAAATCTCATTGTGAGAGGTACGGGAATAAAAGGTTAAGGAACAAAAATAAACCAATGTGGATAAACAGAACTGTAAAGAAAGCAATAAATGACAAAAAGAAAAAAGAAAGCATATAAATCACTAAAACAGGAAGGTAGCACGGAAGCACTGAAAAACTATAAGGAAAAAAATAGAACATGTAAAAAACAAATAAAAGCGGCCAAACTAAAGACCGAGAGATTAATTGCCAAAAAGAGTAAAACTAACCCTAAAATGTTCTTCAATTATATAAATGTTAAAAAGTATAAATCTGAAGGTGTCGGCCCTTTAAAGAGTAATGAGGGGGGAGTCGCAGAGAGCGATGAGGAGAAAGCAAAGCTGTTAAATATTTTTTTCTCCAATGTATTCACTGAGGAAAATAAATTGTCAGATGACATGCAGAATGCAAAAATAAATTCCCCATTAAAAGTCTCCTGTCTGACCCAGGAAGAAGTACATCAGCGACTTAAAAAGATTAAAATAGACAAATCGCCAGGACCGGATGGCATACACCCCCGTATCCTAAGGGAATTAAGTAATGTCATAGCCAGACCCTTATTTCTGATATTTGCGGACTCTATACTGACAGGGAATGTCCCACAGGATTGGCGCATGGCAAATGTGGTGCCAATATTCAAAAAGGGTCCAAAACAGAACCTGGAAACTATAGGCCGGTAAGTTTAACATCTGTTGTGGGTAAACTGTTTGAAGGTTTTCTGAGAGATGCTATATTAGAGCATCTCAACGGAAATAACCAGATAACGCCATATCAGCATGGCTTTGTGAGGGATCGGTCATGTCAAACATCAGTTTCCATGAGGAGGTAAGTTCTAGACTGGACAGCGGCGAATCAATGGATATTGTATATCTGGACGTCTCCAAAGCATTTGACACTGTACCACATAAAAGGTTAGTATATAAAATGAGAATGCTCGGACTGGGAGAAAACGTCTGTATGTGGGTAAGTAACTGGCTCAGTGATAGAAAACAGAGGGTGGTTATTAACGGTACACACTCAGATTGGGTCACTGTCACTAGTGGGGTACCTCAGGGGTCAGTATTGGGCCCCATTCTCTTCAATATATTTATTAATGATCTTGTAGAAGGCTTGCATAGTAAGGTATCAATTTTCGCAGATGACACTAAACTGTGTAAAGTAATTAACACTGAAGAGGACAGTATACTACTACAGAGGGATCTGGATAGATTGGAGGCTTGGGCAGAGAAGTGGCAGATGAGGTTTAACACTGACAAATGTAAAGTTATGCACATGGAAAGGAATAATGCAAGTCACCCGTACATACTAAATGGTAAAACACTCGGTAGCACTGACATGGAAAAGGATCTAGGAATTTTAGTGAACAGCAAACTAAGCTGTAAAAAACAGTGTCAGGCAGCTGCTGCCAAGGCCAATAAGATAATGGGTTGCATCAGAAGGGGCATAGATGCCCGTGATAAGAACATAGTCCTACCACTTTACAAATCACTAGTCAGACCACACATGGAGTACTGTGTATAGTTCTGGGCTCCAGTGAACAAGGCAGACATAGCAGAGCTGGAGAGGGTCCAGAGGAGGGCAACTAAAGTAATAACTGGAATGGGGCAACTATAGTACCCTGAAAGATTATCAAAATTAGGGTTATTCACTTTAGAAAAAAGACGACTGAGGGGAGATCTAATTACTATGTATAAATATATCAGGGGTCAGTACAGAGATCACTCCCATCATCTATTTATCCCCAGGACTGTGGGAGTTATTCTGATGCCTGATTGGAGTCGGGAAGGAATTTTTTATTCCCCTAAAGTGGGGGAAAATTGGCTTCTACCTCACAGGTTTTTTTTTTGCCTTCCTCTGGATCAACTTGCAGAATAACAGGCCGAACTAGATGGACAAATGCCTTTTTTCGGCCTTATGTACTATGTTACTATGTTAGTGACGTCATTTTGTCATGACGACAGGGTAAACAATCAAAATTTTAATTTTTTTAAAAAAGATCACATGTAAAGTCAAAACATCCCACTCTACCAGACAAGAAATATCTACAAACAATAGGGAGATGTAAGAAAGATATTTATAAATAATATATAAAAAATAAAAATAAAAAACAAAAAAATAAAATGTAATAAGTATACTATGTTGTGCTACCTTAACTAAAACAGTCTGTTATCTCCACCAGAGAGGTTATCCATGTAGTTTATTTTATTTTTATTCTTATTTTTAAAGTCATTTAATTTAAATTTAATTTAAAAAAAAATAAAAAATGAGGACTTATTATACAAGAAGAGAAGCAACTACATTTAAAAAAAAAACATGTAGACAAAAAAAACGCATTAATCGCAATGCGTTTTATCTATATGTTTTGAAAGTTATTAGATTCATATTACTAACTAACAAAGAAAGAAGGACCATGCTATCATTCTTTGGAGTAAAAGCCAATAGAATCTGTCTTAAATATATGGAGGATAAATTTGGATAATATGGAGGATATATGTGGATAAAAAATTATGTAAAAAAGAAGAAATCCATTGGGGGTTTTGGATGGGACTGGAAAGTAGGTATAAAAGTGGAAAGGACTCTAAAATAAATATGGCCACTGAAGAAGGAGTCAGCATAACTCTGAAACGCGTCTGGTATTACACTACGTGCAGAATTATTAGGCAAATGAGTATTTTGTCCTAATCATCCTCTTTATGCATGTTGTCTTACTCCAAGCTGTATAGGCTCGAAAGTCTACTACCAATTAAGCATATTAGGTGATGTGCATCTCTGTAATGAGAAGGGGTGTGGTCTAATGACATCAACACCCTATATCAGGTGTGCATAATTATTAGGCAACTTCCTTTCCTTTGGCAAAATGGGTCAAAAGAAGGACTTGACAGGCTCAGAAAAGTCAAAAATAGTGAGATATCTTGCAGAGGGATGCAGCACTCTTAAAATTGCAAAGCTTCTGAAGCGTGATCATCAAACAATCAAGCGTTTCATTCAAAATAGTCAACAGGGTCGCAAGAAGCGTGTGGAAAAACCAAGGCGCAAAATAACTGCCCATGAACTGAGAAAAGTCAAGCGTGCAGCTGCCAAGATGCCACTTGCCACCAGTTTGGCCATATTTCAGAGCTGCAACATCACTGGAGTGCCCAAAAGCACAAGGTGTGCAATACTCAGAGACATGGCCAAGGTAAGAAAGGCTGAAAGACGACCACCACTGAACAAGACACACAAGCTGAAACGTCAAGACTGGGCCAAGAAATATCTCAAGACTGATTTTTCTAAGGTTTTATGGACTGATGAAATGAGAGTGAGTCTTGATGGGCCAGATGGCTGGATTGGTAAAGGGCAGAGAGCTCCAGTCCGACTCAGACGCCAGCAAGGTGGAGGTGGAGTACTGGTTTGGGCTGGTATCATCAAAGATGAGCTTGTGGGGCCTTTTTGGGTTGAGGATGGAGTCAAGCTCAACTCCCAGTCCTACTGCCAGTTTCTGGAAGACACCTTCTTCAAGCAGTGGTACAGGAAGAAGTCTGCAAGGTAAGAAAAACATGATTTTTCATGCAGGACAATGCTCCATCACACGCGTCCAAGTACTCCACAGCGTGGTTGGCAAGAAAGGGTATAAAAGAAGAAAATCTAATGACATGGCCTCCTTGTTCACCTGATCTGAACCCCATTGAGAACCTGTGGTCCATCATCAAATGTGAGATTTACAAGGAGGGAAAACAGTACACCTCTCTGAACAGTGTCTGGGAGGCTGTGGTTGCTGCTGCACGCAATGTTGATGGTGAACAGATCAAAACACTGACAGAATCCATGGATGGCAGGCTTTTGAGTGTCCTTGCAAAGAAAGGTGGCTATATTGGTCACTGATTTGTTTTTGTTTTGTTTTTGAATGTCAGAAATGTATATTTGTGAATGTTGAGATGTTATATTGGTTTCACTGGTAAAAATAAATAATTGAAATGGGTATATATTTGTTTTTTTGTTAAGTTGCCTAATAATTATGTACAGTAATAGTCACCTGCACACACAGATATCCCCCTAAAATAGCTAAAACTAAAAACAAACTAAAAACTACTTCCAAAAATATTCAGCTTTGATATTAATGAGTTTTTTGGGTTCATTGAGAACATGGTTGTTGTTCAATAATAAAATTAATCCTCAAAAATACAACTTGCCTAATAATTCTGCACTCCCTGTATTGATATTACTTACTGAATCTAGGACTCACTTAAAGGGAACCTGTCACTGGGATTTTGTGTATAGAGCTGAGGACATGGGTTGCTAGATGGCCACTAGCACATCCGCAATACCCAGTCCCCATAGCTCTGTGTGCTTTTATTGTGTAAAAAAAAAGATTTGATACATATGCAAATTAACCTGAGAGGAGTCAAATGTGAAGACAAGACCGGCACTCACTGGTAAGTTGCGAATTCTTTTGTCTTTATTTGTCACATAATAATACAATTGTGTTTGAGAAAGGCTCATGCCTTGGGCCGAAACGCGTCAATTGTATTATTATGTGACAAATAAAGACAAAAGAATTCGCAACTTACCAGTGAGTGCCGGTCTTGTCTTCATATTTGTTCCGGGGACGCCGACTCGAGACACGTGCACCACGCCATTGGAAACACGTAGTGCCGGCTGTCTTTTTTCGGACCCTGAGATGAGTCAGGGATAGGACTCATCTCAGGTTAATTTGCATATGTATCAAATCGTTTTTTTTTACACAATAAAAGCACACAGAGCTATGGGGACTGGGTATTGCAGATGTGCTAGCGGCGATCTAGCAACCCATGTCCTCAGCTATATACCCCAAATCCCGGTGACAGGTTCCCTTTAAATAACCCACTAACCCATTGAGGAAAAATCGTGTTGCTGGGATAAATACAGATGAAGTGTGGAGCGCGACGGAAAACAATTAATTTGCTAACTTACATTTACCTCGCTGAGCCTGTGTGCAAAATTAGCAAATTTTCAAATTTCAATTTCTCTACTTTTATAATAGATTTTATACCTCCAAAAATAGTTATTACTTTACATTCCCCATATGTCTACTTCATGTTTGGATCATTTTGTAAATGACATTTTATTTTTTGGGGACATTAGAAGGCTTAGAAGTTTAGAAGCAAATATTAAAATTTTTCAGAAAATTTCCAAAAACCCACTTTTCAAGGACCAGTCCAGGTCTGAAGTCACTTTGTGAGGCTTACATAATAGAAACCACCCAAAAATGACCCCATTATAGAAACTACACCCCTCAAGGTATTCAAAACTGATTTTACAAACGTTGTTAACCCTTTAGGTGTTCCACAAGAATTAATGGAAAATGGAGATTAAATTTCAGAATTTCACTTTTTTGACATATGTTCCATTTTAATCATTTTTTTACCGCTAACAAAGCAAGGGTTAACAAAACATAATATTTATTGCCCTGATTCTGTAGTTTACAGAAACACCCCATATGTGGTCATAAACAGTTTTTTTGACATCATGTCCCATTTGAAGCCCCCCTGATGCACCCCTAGAGTAGAAACTCCAAAATGTGACTACATTTTGGAAAGGTGGCAGTTTGGTTGCTCTATATTACACAAAGTAACAAAAAATAGAAATTCTGAAATTTCATCTCCATTTGCCATTAACTCTTGTGGAACACCTAAAGGGTTAACAAAGTTTGTAAATGGGGTCCCTTTTTTTGAGTTTCTACTCTAGGGGTGCATCAGGGGGGCTTCAAATGGGACATGGTGTAAAAAAAACAGTCCAGCAAAAACTGCCTTCCAAAAACCATATGGCATTCCTTTCCTTCTGCGCCCTGCCGTGTGCCCGTACAGCAGTTTATGACCACATGTGGGGTGTTTCTGTAAACTACAGAATCAGGGCAATGAATATTGAGTTTTGATTAAAATGGAAAATTTGCTAAAAAATAGCTGTTTTGGCACCATTTTTATTATTTACAAAGTTCATCTGACAGGTTATATCATGTGCTATCTTTATAGAGCAGGTTCTTACTGACGCAGGGATACCTAATATGTTTACTTTTTTAAATTTATTTAAGTTTTACACAATAATATAATTTTTCAAACAAAAAAAAATCATTTTAGTGTCTCCCTAGTCTGAGAGCCATAGTTTTGTTTCATTTTTTGGGCGATTGTCTTAGGTAGGGGCTCATTATTTGCAGGATGAGATGACGGTTAGATTGGTACTATTTTACGGTGCATACGCCTTTACGATCGCTTGCTATTGCACTTTTTGTGATGTAAGGTGACAAAAAATTGCTTTTTTTAACGGTGTTTACCTGAGGGGTTAGGTCATGTGGTATTTTTATAGAGCAGGTTATTACGGACGCGGCGATACCTAATATAATAACATAAAAAAAGCATTTTTGAAACAAAAAAATCATGTTTTAGTCTGAGAGCTATAGTTTTTTTTTTTTGGGGGGCGATTATCTTAGGTAGGAGCTCATTTTTTGCAGGATGAGGTGATGGTTAGATTTGTACTATTTGGGGGGGCATACGCCTTTTTGATCGCTTGGTGTTGCACTTTTAGTGATGTAAGGTGACAAAAAAAATTGTTTATTTAGCAGTTTTTATTTTTTTTAAATGACGGTGTTCATCTGAGGGGTTAGGTCGTGTGATTATGTTTATAGAGACTGTCGATACAGAAGCGGCGATACCTAATATGTCTACTTTTCTTTTTTCCCTATTTTTTACAATTTCTTTTTTTACTTTATTTTGGGAAAAGGACACTTTTACTTGAAATTATGCTTTACTTGAAACTTTTAAATTTTTTGGTAAAACTTTATTTATTTAACTTTTTTCAACACTTTATTATTTGGCCCACTCTGGGACTTCAACTTTTACTATAATTTGGGGTCTGATCCCCTTTACAATGCATTCCAATACTTCTGTATTGGAATGCATTGGCTGTATGAGTAATATAGTGTGTATTACTCATACAGCTTCCTGCCTGTGAGATCCAGGGGTCTGGATCTCACAGACTCTCCACAGGAAGGCAGCCACGATGCCTAAGGAAGGCATCGCACTGCCTTCCATGCCATCAGGTCCCCCTTACAGCAGCACGGGGACCCGATGGCTTCCATAATTGCCGCCGGAATGACCCTTAAACGCAGCAAAAGTGATGATTTCATCAGGCACTCGGTTCCGATCACCGCCTATGTCCTTAAGGACTCGGACATCAGGGCCCTGTGTCCGCAAGAGGTTAAGTGTGTGTTTATTTTAATTTTTAATTTGATTTGTATATTTTTATATTCTGACATTTTAGCTATATTTTTATACTAGTTATAATAAATATATGGATGGCATAAATCTGATATTTCTATATATATTGTAGACAGGCACTCTTCATTTGGAACTATCCAAAGTCAAAACAATATCGTAAAGTCCATATTGGTATTCCAGAATAGATTTGTATAGTTCATGTAGTTTCAGTTCTGCTGTGGAAAAAATAATAGATAATAGTACCGGTATAAATTAAAATGTGAATCACAAAAAGCTGTTCAAATCCGTCGCGGTTGAGGCCCCTCGGCTCCAGTAAGCCTCCCACTTGAGTAATAATTTGTTCCTGTCCCCTCCCCGGCGTGGCTGGGAGACATAGCCAATAATCTGGAAGCGTAGTTGTGCGATGGTATGTTTTTATTGGTGGAAATAGGTTTCCTTCCCTGATGGTAGACTCATGCTTAGAGAATCTTTCATTCTGGTGGACGTTTCACCTACATACTGTAAGCCGCACGGGCATTTGAGAATGTAAATTCCAAATTTACTGTTACATGTGAACATGCCACGTATAGGTATTCTCTCTCCTGTGTGTGGATGGGTAAGATGTGTACCTTTTATAACGCTAGAGCAGTGTATACAACCCAGGCAGGGAGAGGTTCCTTGCTTGGGGGTGGAGAGTCCACTTTGTCTGAGTTCTGTTCTATTGCTCCCAATGTCCGCTCTCATGATTTTGTCCCTAATGTTATCCGCTCTTTTATAACAGATCATGGGTGGTCTCTGAAATTCCTAAATTTGTGGGTAGGAAATAGGTTATAACATGCCAATGTTTATTAATGGCAGCCCTGATTTTGTTGGTCCACGGATGGTATTTCACTATGAAGGGAATGAGTGATTTTGTGTGGACCTTCTCTTCTTGGGTTATGTTGGTTTTCTCCCTTTGTTCTTCTAGTAGGTGTGTTGGGGAACCTCTGGCCCTAAATTTAGTAGTAATTTCATTGAATCTGGTGTCACAGATCTCGTGGTTACTGACTATCCGTCTCACTCTCTGATATTGGGAATAAGGAAGGGATTTTTTTGTTGAGGCAGGATGGTTACTAGTATATGCAAGCAAACTATTGCGGTCTGTGCTCTTTACATATAAATCAGTTTGTACTTTGCCATCATCCCCCCTCATCACCCATGTATCTAGAAAGGAGATCTTCTGTGGGTCATGGTGCAGGGTAAACTGGAGTTCTGCCCAGATAGAGTTAATGAAGATGGTAAATTCCATGAGGGTTCGAACGTAGCCCCGGCACACGTAAAAAAAGGTCGTCGATGAAACGTCGCCAAAAAATGCAATGATGTTGATACAAGTCATTAGTATAGAAAAAAATAAAATACCTCAATACACTAAGAATAATCGTGTAGAGGTATATTGTCTCCCCCCAATATATATCAAAACACACTGTGGACCGGGTATGCTATTAAAAAATAACTTTTACTATAATTGTTTAAAATTGTAGATAACCAACAATTGCAGTGAGTGAACAAACATAATGACCATCTCCTGAGGCTGCAGGATTATAATAATAAATGGTAGGTCTTACCACTTCCAGAAGTATTCAGGTCAACCTCAGTTGTGTGACGTAACTATCCTAATGTTTGGTGGCAATAGGACACAAGTGACCAGTGCTCATAATGTCGGTGGCAGTGAGCAGTCAATCTCCTAATTAGCCCTGAGCGTAAACCCTGCGTACCAGAAGGTCAGGGAACTAATTATCACCTGCCTAACAGATATAGGGGCGACCCTATACGGAACCTTTCCCAGTTATGGGCCTAATCCCTACAAATACTACTCAGTAGAATTCTCTACATGCCACGTTTCGTTCCACCAACGGAACTCATCTGGGGAAGGGGAATACTGAAAAAACTAAAGGGATACAAAAAACAAACACAAAAATGGTCACTCAAAAACATCTACATGAAAGACAATGAGATAATGCATCATCCTCCACTTACTAGTTCGAAGTCGAGGACAATGTTCTTGAAGTGTGGAGAATATAGGCACGGTCAGTGATGGTCGTCCGTATCAGGCGTGGGAGAGTGTCCCCTATCCACCTACGTCTCACCGCAAGTTATGGCAAACTGGGAGAGCGCGACCTTACGCGCCATCTCCTCCCAGTGACCCGCCTCCCTTCAGCGTGTGTTGACAAGCAAGTCGGACGCACGCTGCTCGCTGCAAAATATTTCTGTTCCAATACTATGGTCAGGAGGGAAAGAAAAAAAGTCTCTTTCCATGTCCTTGTGCTCTGTTCTAAAAGGCGTTTAACTGCATTGATCCCCTTCTCGTGTGTAATGGAGGTATAAAGACTGCACACGTCAAATGTGGCAAGAACACAGTCTTTATCCATATACAATGGTTTAATTTCACTCGGGAAATGTCCAGTATCCTGTAGATATGATGGTGCCAATTCAGTCAGTGGTGTCAGGACCTTTTCTAGGAGAATTGCAGGGGGGGGGGAGAGAATGGAGTCTGTCGATGCCACTATTGGGGGCGGCCTGGAGGTTGAGTGATAGATTTGTGCACCTTAGGTAATGTATAAAACACGGGAGTATTGGGGTGGTGATTTATCAAAAAGTCACCCAGTTTGGCATCGACAGTTCCATTCTCTCTATGTTTGTCAATGATGATTTGTAGCATGTCCTTAATATGTCTGACAGGGTCAGTTTGCAACACGTGATAAGTCCTGGAGTCTCCCTAATTGCCCTAAAATCTCAGATACATAGTAATCCCTGTCTAGGACGACAAGGGCTCCCCCTTTGTCTGCAGGTTTGCCCGAACCAGAGGATGCGGAACCTGCCCGTCGGCCTCGTAGTCGTGCTTGTGGGATAGCTGTGCCCGATGCGTCCTGCCATTTATAAATGTTGTAGTCAAATCCCTGATGTATTCAGCCTGTTTTGTACTTTCAATGTTGGTTTTTAAATCTGGGCACTGTTTGTCAATTTTGTCCCTCACAGTTGATTTTCAATGGTAGATATATTCGCCTTGCATTCATCAATAGCGGTAGACATTTAATTGCGAGGACGATAAGATCCAGTGAGCATTTATTTAATATGTCACAAATCGGGTGCAGTAATCCAGATCATCTCAAAAGAGTGTTGGTCTGGGATTGACTCGTAAGCTTCGGGGTATTCTCTGTGCCCGATGATATTTGGGTAGAGTTGCTGCATGTAATTCAAGAGAAATCAAATGTTTGGATTCTTTCTCCAAGTTCCTGCTTTGAATTTGCTGGATGGAATCTTCAAGAAGTCAGATGAAGCAGTGATCTGTGCCACAATCTCTCTTGCTCTGTCCTCGTTATAGGCGAAGGTACTCATCTGGCCTGTATATGTTATATTTCCCGTGTGCACGTACCAGTGTGTACTACGGAGGTAGCAGGGTGGTGCACATGTCCTAGGGCAGGCGCCCCATGAAAATAGTAATAAAGAAGAACCAGCACTCACTGTTAGTTTCTTTTGGAACGCTTTGTTTATTGCACACATACTAGTGACGCGTTTCGGCACAATCTGTGCCTTCCTCAGACTGTGAAAACCTCCAACACCATTACATTTAAATAGCCCACCAAATAACAAATCACGAGAGCGGACATTGGGAACAATAGAACAGAACTCAGACAAAGTGGACTCTCCACCCCCAAGCAAGGAACCTCTCCCTGCCTGGGTTGTATACACTGCTCTAGCGTTCTAAAAGGTACACATCTTACCCATCCACACACAGGAGAGAGAATACCTATACGTGGCATGTTCACATGTAACAGTCAATTTGGAATTTACATTCTCAATGCCCGTGTGGCTTACAGTATGTAGGTGAGACGTCCACCAGAATGAAAGTTAGATTCTGTAAGCATAAGTCTAACCATCAGGAAAGGCAACCTATTGTTACTCATACTATACCATTTCCACCAACAAAAACATACCATCGCACAACTACGCTTCCAGATTATTGAATAATGTCTCGCAGCCGGAGTAGGGGACAGGAACAAATTACTCCTCAAGCGGGAGGCTTACTGGAGCCGAGGGGCCCCAACCGCGACGGAGTTGAACAGCTTTTTTGTGATTCGCATTTTATTATATACTATTGGGAATAACAGTGCTCATATATTTAAAACATAAAATGAAAAAGAATGCGACACAACTGAGAGTTTTAACACGATTTAATTGGTCTATTATTTATTTAATATAATCGATAATTAAAAGTTATGCTTTATTAATAAGTAACAAAAGACATATGTGAAAACCAGGCAATTACTAGTCTGAATGACTATTTGTACATAATATGTTAAAGTGCCTGTAGGTATGTCTAGGGTCTCTTGTCCACCATCAGTGGCTCCTGTGATGCCATCAATTCACATCCTTCCATCACCAGAGAGCAGGGATGGCCAACCTGAGGCTCTCCAGCTGTTGCAAAACTACAACTCCCAGCATGCCCAGGCTACCTACAGCTATCAGCCTACAGCAGGACATGGTGGGAGTTGTAGTTTTACAACAGCTGGAGAGCCTCAGGTTGGCCATGCCTGCCATAGAGGGAGTTTCACCCACCTTTATGCACATCTTAGCTGGTTACATTGCTGGCATCTCTCGGCAGTGCAAGGCACATACCCCGTCATATTATTATGTGCAAGGAGATATAATAACACGCATAAACATATATGTACAAAAATAAAATTAGCATTGTAAAATTAAAATAACCTAATACTGAATAAGGCTTTAACCCTTACAGAATTGAGTATGGCATGTTTTTTGCATATCTACAATGTAAAGGACTGCAGTGAATAAAACGGACTGTACTGTTCCTCTAGAAGATAAAGAATTGCTGCATGAACCGTGACAATATAAAGATTTTAAAGCTCGCATATTGTACTTAAGAGGCGAGTAAAGATAGAATTATTAATGGTGGGTTTCAATGGACGGGGAATGATTCTGTCAGTGCGGCAGAGGTGCGAGGTCAGACTGTTATACCATAGAGGAGAATTACACCGGGAAGCCGGCCAGCCATCATAACCTGCCATGAAAATGCTTCTTTAAATTGAAATCATTTAGCTCTGTTCCCTTCTGAAAAGACCTTTCCATTTACAGCCGCCGGAGAGGAGGGAGGAGAAGCTGCAAATTTACGTTATTCCGAGCGGATTCCGTAAACGTGTTCATTTGTGGTATATTAGTTTTAGATCACTTCTCTACACAAACTGTAAAAGAAGTTAAAGAGGCCTTTACTCTCCACATCGATGCTCTGGCTAAACTAAGGAGGATTTGTTGGGGCTGTAACTTCCAGAATCCTCTTGGTCTTGTCCAAAAAAACTTCAAGCCCAGCACTACTTTGAAAAGGAACTCACTGTTTAACCTTTAATGGTTTTTTGAAGGCGCCATAAAATTGGACTAAAAAGGCTACCTCTCAGTCTAAAGCACCTGTATGTCCATGCCTTACCTGGACAGCTCACTGATTGGAATGGGTGCTGTGCAATACCACATTTGGCCTGTGGTGGCGCTGCAGAGAAACAGAACATTTGCTGTGAGTTCCCCTCACACATTACAGCTGATCCTGGGGTCCCAGCAGCTGGACACCCTGTGACGAGCTTTGTGCCGAAGCAGTCAAACCAGAATCTGTTCAAGACATGACTTTTTAGTAAATAATTTTATTCCACATAAAAAACAGCAAGAACTTAGACATGAACAGATGCTTTGACTATACAAAATACACCTGTATACCTAGTGACACAAGTACACTGCTCTTGTGCAGACAAAAAAAGCAAGTAACCTTCCTATTATTACACTGCAACATGCATTGATGCACACCGCAGATCAGAGAGTGGAGATTAAGGAAAGCATCCAGGTTATTAGGGAGGACACCTCACGTAGGCTGTAGATCAAGAGGAAAGCACACGCAAGGTAGTTTGCTGCGTGGAGGGGGAGAATTGCATAGGCTATATACAAGTGTAGAAAGGCAAGCATCCACAGCAGACCCTGCAGGGGAAGGGCCGGAGAAATCACACACTCCTAACCATCTTTTAACACAAAGCAGAAGAGATCACTTGTGAACTATAGAAGGGAAAGTAGGAACAAGAATGAAGCTTGTGCTGACACAAGAGCTAGTGAATGCAGCAACATCCTGGACACACAGATCCACCATCCAGACACAGACGGCACCTTCATAACACACCCCTGACCATTTCCAGGTTCTTAGCAGTAAGAAATCTGGTGTCGCTTATTAAGTGTCCTGTCTGACAGTCACCGTCACCTTCATTTGCAGTGGTGTCATGAGCGAGAGACCTGGACTGGAACGTATCGGCTTTAGCAATGAATGCAGGGTCTGCTTTAGATCCCAAGAGGGTCAGGTTGGAGTATGGAGGTCTCGTGGTGAGAGGTTCAATCCTGCATTTGCTGTGGAGCGACACACTGCCCCAACTCCTGCCGTGAAGATCTGAGAGTCATTGCATACAATACTTATTAGTACATGCAAACATACCATCTAACACTTTCTAGGCAATATGTTTTTAATTATTTATGTAACTATATTTGTGTTCGTCTATTTGTATGGCTATGGTGTGTCATTTGGCGTTGGTTTTCTGGGAGGTATTCACATGGATAAGAGTTAGAACATACTATTGGCTATGCTATTTACACACACTTTCCCCTTCCTAATTGGTAATTGATAACATGTTCATTTGAATGTTAAATACATGCCAGACTAGTAGCCCGTTGCCATGATTAGCAACACACTGAGGGCTCAATTACACGACTGTAGGCTGTCCAGGCTGCAGACCACAAATTGCATCGGCCATGTGAATCCAGTATTGTGGCGTTGACCCATCGACTTGAATGGGTTCGTAAGCCACGATATACATGTCCTATCTTTTGCGATAGAGTCACGGACCTAAAAGCCCACAGAAGTGCTTTCCGATCCGTGCATCCGTACCGCATCTTGCGGACCTATTCAAGGTCAATGAGCGATACAGGATTTACACGGCCGGTACCTGTACTGCCGACCCACAGTTGTGTGAATGAGCCCTAAGCCTTCGAAAAGCGTAGGTTATTTTAGTGAGGTTTGTGTTCCTATATGTCACTGTGATTTTATCTATTTTTCTATAATAAAGGCAATATGGATCAATTTGTATAAGACTGGCTCTTGACTTCGATCCTGGTGACCACACTGAAACGAGATTTTTGTTGACTCACCTGTAAAATCTCTTCTCACTGGGCTTATTGGGAGACACAGGACCGTGGGTATAGCTGCTGCTGCCGCTAGGAGGCGACACTGGGCTAAAAAGTGTTAGCTCCTCCCGCCGGCTATATCCCCTCCAGCCTGGAGAGAGCATATCAGTTTGTGCACAAGCAGTAGGAGGAAAATAAATCAGAAATGTAAAAACATAACCAGTGGGTCTGAACCCAAAACTGAGGACCCTACCAGTTAATCAACTGCCGTCACCTTAGAAAAACAACGGGTGGGAGCTGTGTCCCCCAATGAAATCAGTGAGAAAGATTTTACAGGTCAGTCCACAAAAATCTAGTTTTCTCACTCTTCTCATTGGGGACACAGGACTGTGGGACGTTCCAAAGCAGTCCACGGGGATGGAAGAAACCACACACCCATGGAAGACACAGTCATGGGAGTCTAACATGCCGCAGCCCGCAAGACCTTGCGACTCAGAGTGGCGTCTGCCAACGCAAAGGTATGCACCTGGTAGAACTTGGTAAACGTGTGCAAAGAAGACAAGGTTGCAGCCTTTCACAGCTGCAAAGCGGAAGCCTAGTGGAAACGGACCTAAGAAGCGCCCACCGCCCTGGTCGAGTGAGCCATTATACCGAGGGGCGGAGCCTTTCCCCGGGAACGATACGCACTGGCCAAGCGGACCCACCTGGCAATCGTCCCTTTGGAGGCTGCCATACCCTTGCGAGGACCTTCAGAAATAACAAACAGTGCGTCGGTACGCCGAAACGACTCTGAAGGGGGTTTATAACTCCGCAAGGCACAAACCACGTCCAGCTGGTGGAGGGCCCATTCCCTAGGATGCAAAGGCGATGGACAAAATGAGGGAAGAACAATGTCCTCGTTGACATGGAAAGTGGAGATGGACTTCGGAAGAAAGGAAGGCACAGGGCGAAGCTTGGTGCAGAATAAGAAAGGGCTCCCTACAGGAGAGCTCTGCCAATTCCGACACACGCCTGATGGAGGTAACCGCCACCAGAAAGGCCACTTTACAGGAATCTTCCAGATGCCCTCCATCTTGATCCTGAGAAGGACCTGGGGTAGGAGAGGGGGGAAGACGCACAGGAGGGAAAAGCCATCCCATGGGACCACCAGTGCGTCTACTGTGGGAAGGTTGTGGTTGATCCTGGATGCCATCAGATCTACGCCCGGACGGCCCGAACATAAACAGTTGGAGTCGAACACCTCTGGGTGCAGAGACCACTCGCCCGGGTCCACGGTCTTCCGGCTGAGGAAGTCCGCCGTCCAATTCTCCACTCCTGGAATGTAGACTGCTGGTACATGTTCCTCCGCTCACAGAATTTTGTCCGACCCTGCCATTAACGCGGGTTCCACCTGGTGGTTGATGTATTGATGTATGCCACCACTGTGGCATTGTCAGACTGGATCCGGACCGGAAGTCCCCTCAGGAGAGGAGTCCAATGAAGCAGGGACAAATAAATGGCACAAACTTCCAGGATGTTAATGGACAGTCTGGATTCCAACAGAGACCATTTTGCCTTGGACTGTCTGAGGTGGGAAGATTCAGCCTCATCCGAGGAGGCTGGCATCGGTGGTGATGACCGACCATGAGATCGTGAGAAAGGATTTGCCGGAGACCAAGGTTTGGAGTCGAGAGCCACCACCCTGAGGTCCGACCGCACCTGCGGAGAAAGGGCGATGGTATGGGCAAAATGCTGAGGCAAAAATGAGACGAAGCGTGGAGCCAGGCGGACTAAGTAAAAGACTCCAGGTGGCGATCCACGTGGTGCTGAAGGTACGTGCCATTGGCCACGGGGATATCGGTATGCTTAGCGAGATGCACTACGGGCGGGCGGGGACAACCATTTTGCGACCAGGTCTGACGTAAAGGGGTATAACAGATCGAGGAGCTTAAAAGAGCTGAACCGACGATCTGGATGGTCCAATGCCTTGGCAATGACGACAGAAAAATCATCATGCAAGGGAAAGGCCTTCCTCTCGAGCTGAAAAACTAAAATCTGTGTCGGCTAGACGAAAGAGTTGTCCTGAACCTGAAAGGTGTAGCGGACAGGAACGAGCAGGCTATCTACGATGGAAGCAATCTTACAAGATTGTTCCTGATCTAGATCAGAGTCTAAATCAAGTACGTCCCCTTCAGACAGGGTCTCGTCTGGGAGGGAGGACATGTCTGAGCATGGCCTCGGGGAGGTGGAGATACCGAAGCGTCAGAAGAGGAAAAGTGTCCTGTTCTGGGTTGCTTGTTAGAAAGTCTGCCCCTAGGTTGGTCGCCCAAGGAAGGTGCAGGATGTGCAGGTGAGGACTGGTCAACCAATCAACCCATGAGAGAAAGGGTGGATTGGGAAACTTTTGATAGGTTCTTTACTGCCCGGGACAGGGCGCGGTTCCACATGGTCCGGGGGCAGTGCAGCTGCTCGGGAGGGATGGCTAGGGCCGGTCTGGGTGCACGGCATAAGGTACACAGGGAGACCGACTGGCCACGAGGAAACTTGAGCTAGCATTTTGCGCAAGCATAGTGGAGAGGGGCTGGTGGCAGGCGTCAGATGTGGGTTTGGATATGACTAAGAGCTGGTCCCAGGGCTTGAGGGATATAGGGTTGTCCAGAAAAGCTGCAGGTGGAACCAGGTCCTGATGTCCCCCAATGAATCTTCCTGCCGACCGAGGTGAAGAATGTCGGCTGCTCCCAGGGCAAGCGCGGGAAAAAGAGGCAACCCCGCCCTCCTAGGAGTGTCCGATGGCCAAGGGTTCTCCCGCAAGCATTGGGGGCAGGTCTAGAGAAAATGAGGCCTAGTAGGCCCCGAGACCGAGTGCCAAATAAGTTGCGGCGGCTGGCCCGTGACGCACTTCCGGACTGCGAAAACAGGAACAGGAGGAGCGGAGGCTGCCCAGAAGCAAGGGTGCACGCCAGAGACCCCACCAGAGGAAAAAACGAGCCTAAAGGCACGCGGGGGCCGGGGCAGCGGCAAACCGGGGTAGGCCGCAAAAGAATCCGGGGGCTAAATTAGTTGTGGCGGCCTGCCACGAAGCACTCCCGGCCGGCTGAAAACTAAAGGCGGAGGAGCGAAGGCGCACACTGGAGACCAGCGGAGAAGAAAAAAGGGGGCGAGGCGCGTGGAAACTGGGAAGGACGCCGACCGGGGTAGGCCCAAATAGGGACTGGGACCTAAATTAGAGGGGCGAACAGCCAGAACAACACTTCTGGGCGGCCGCCACAAGGAGATGCCACCCCAAGACCCCCTGAGCCAGGGTCAAACACAAGGGGAGGGAAAAAGGGGAGTGGGCAGTGGGGAATACTCACCCAATCTTCCTCTTTTGTTCACCCTCCCTCGACGGGTCTGGCAGAGTCACCTCTTCAGCTGCTGGCACCGAAGTGGCAGGAAGGTGGCAAGGAGGGAGGGTTGGATCCAGATGACCTCTTGGCTGGCAGGAAGCAGGGGAGCGAGGCTGCCCTGGTCCTCTTTTTCTTCTTGGGGGAGCTGGACTGGGAGGGAAGCTGACCCAGGCCATGGTACCCGGGAGAACAGGGAGGCCAGGTGGCCCTGTTCCCCCAGCCTGAAAAGAAAACGAAATAAAACATAAATAGCAGAATTCTGCCTCCTGCGACACTAAGCTAAAAACTGATATGCTCTCTCCAGGCTGGAGGGGATATAGCCGGCGGGAGGAGCTAATACTTTTTAGCCTAGTGTCGCCTCCTAGCGTCAGCAGCAGCTATACCCACGGTCCTGTGTCCCCCAATGATATGAACGAGAAATGTATATTCTCAGCATATGTGCACTATTCTCATCTTATAATGAAAAGACGATCTCAGACGCTTGTAATAAACCGATGTTTATTGAGAATTAGTAATTTGTTAGAACACAAGTCACTTTCTACTTTACAAGTCAACAAATGGAGACACTGAAACTGCTGCTGTATAGAAAATTAAAACCACATAATGCTTGTCGGTACGTTGTGGTGCCACTACACCTAGATAAAAAGCATACATGTTCCTCTGATGAGCACGTCATACCATCGGGACCATTTCATATATACAAGGCTGCTGCTAAATGGTTGGAGCTTGTGGGGTGGGGGGAATCGTATGTAGTCTCCAGCATGAATGAGGCCTTCCATGTGAAAAACTAGTAGAGGCAAAAAAGTATATATACACAATAGGACAGAAGGGTCTGCAAGAAATCTGCTTTTATAAAATTGAAGAAAAGAAAATTAAGGATTTCTTAAAATAGGGAAATTTACAATGATAGTAATGTCCTGTAGTCACACAAAGAACAAAACTCTTAAAAGAGAAGTTCTGAAGCATCTCCTTAGGAAGCCCTATGCCCCCTCCCCTAAATTATAAGGGGACCTTCTAGCCTATTATTATCTTAAAAAGGGGATTAAAAAATAAATAAAAATATAGTTGCTTTCTTCCAAAAAGAGCGCAACACTTGTCCGAAGCTTGTGCGTGGCACTGCAGCTCAGCTGTACTCACTTCAAATGGGGCTGAGCTGCGTTATCAGACAAACATGGACAGGTGTATGGAAGAAAGCAGCCATCTTTTTCTAATCCGGTACAACTCCTTTGAAATAGTCATTTCTGTGAAAGCTGGGTGACAACCACATCCATCGTTACAGCTCACACAGGTGTGGTGGAGGCATCCTTCTTTCCTAAACTCCTGCCTACCTATAGAGCAATTATACCATAATACAGAAAAAGGAGTATTTTGCCTTTCAGGAGTCTGGGAAAGCTGGGCGATGACCCATTTACTGGCTGTTATGTTGGGCAAATGAATCATCACTCAGCTTGGCCAGAAAATGGTAAAAACTATATATATATATGCAAAATTGTATGAGGCAACAACACTCTGCACCTATATATACACCGTAAAACGGGTTTAACAGTTTACTGATGTGGCAAGGGGGTGGGGAGAGGTTTCTAGTCACCTCTACGAAGGAGAAGCAGCCAGGTACAGCACTGACTTAGAAAGTACCTCATGCCTCAAAGATGATATCATCTTAACTCCTCCACTATGTACCGACACTGGCTAGGAGTTCTCAGCTACTGCAGCATGGCCAATATGAAAAAAAAAAAAAAAAAAATAATTCCGAAGAAATTAAGGGTCACGAGTTAAGGACTGACCGAGAACTTTAGCAGACCGTTATTTTCAGGTGCTTAGTGCATGAATCTAGTGTACTTGGTGATGTCCAGAAGCTACAGCTTTGAACAGATTGTAAGACTTAAAGGGCTTGTCCCACCATCAGAACTTATTCCCTATCCACAGAATAGGGGATACCCATCTAATCGGTGGGATACCTACCAATCACAAGCATGAGGTGACTGGTTAGGCGGTCACCCAGGTGCTTCCCAGCTCCATTCAACTGTATAGGACTGCCAAGTTTTGTCCTAGGCAGTCCCATAGAGTTGGTGTGACCCCCATTGATCAATAAATTATGCCCTATCTCATGGATGCGTTTGTATAAGAGGGGCCTTTATGGTTTAGTGTCTCTTTAAATTCCTAGACTCTTCAGTTTATTAAATATACATCATAGCCTAGGGGAGGTAAAAAGGATTTAAAATCAAGGATAAAAATAAAAACCTGTTGACAGATCTTTTACTTCTAAGATTTGCCTTAATTTTTTGGACCGCATATAGAGCAGCAAAAAGTTAGCATTAAGTGATGTGGAGTAAAAAAAAAAACAACAACTCCTCCTAAGGACTATGGTGCAGTCACCGAAGATGCTAATTCACAAGTTTTTGGAACATTGCTCCAGAAATACGCATCTCTGTAGCACCAAATGGGTTAAAAAGTATTTTCCCAGTCCCGCTTTGAAGGTTATTGCGCCCCCCCCCCCCCCTCCGCACGAGGCACTGATTGCACCTTCCTGCATCCTATTCATGTCATTTCTATGCAGATTTCACAGCAAAAAAAAAAAACTTTAAAAAAATGCTGGAAAAAAATGGGGCGCAAAAAAAATGTTGAATTCCACCCTGAAGTGGGAGAAGATATGTGCATATATTTATATATATATCTATTTATATATATTTTCATGATTACAAATGACTGATTTCAGTCCGCCCTCGGCACAATGTAAGCGATACATTCGATGGCGTCCTGCTCATCAGTCCAGTGGCTGCGGGTCTGCAATGGGCATGGTGTGGAGGACTTCATCCAGGAGCTGCAGAGCGCGGTGCAAGTGAATTTCTATCCAGCAGGGGGTCTCCTTTATACTCTGCCTTGGGTAATCAGGACCCCAGCCCTTTACAAAGCTCATCCGCAGGATACAAAGTCTCCGGAGATCATCTACACCGATCCCTGCAGCGGCAGAAAGACCTGAGGGAATATAAAACGTTTGGTCAGCGTCTGTGAACCTTGTTCTGCTCTCATCTTTGTGGAGTTCCACTTACTAATTGCTGGTGCAATCCCGCCCACAGATCCTGGTCCGGGTATATTCCCCGCTACGGCTGCTGCTTGAGCTGCAGCTGCAGCTTGCGCCGTGGCCGCCTGCTGCTGCATCTGTCTGTGACACTGACGTAAATCGAACACCTTGGGGGGAGAAGATACAATAATTGTTAATGATGGTCTGCCTCAGTCCAAGGCCCACTTGGATACCTTGCACTAGACACGTGATGTCATTTTTATTGTTTAGTAGCAATGTTTTCCACTTCGCGCACAATGAAAGGCCGAGTGTCAGTTCTCATTGGGCAGAGTTATCGCTGCCAGAACCGCAAGTCCAGGTGATGACTAAATCATGACCAGTTTTACAAAAAGTGCAATTCAATAGTCTGACAATTAAAGGGTATCCACATCTGGGCTTTTCACGAGCCAGCCCCTACATCTACAGGAATTTTGCAGAAACCATCCCATTCAGATGCATGGGTCAGATTCTCAGTTGTAGGAATTTCTGCAGCAAATCTATTTCATGTGAATTCACCTTAAAAGTGGTAATAAAGGGGCGATAATTAAAAATCTTGGGCAACTCCTACAATAGCTTAAAGGGGTTGTCTCCGCTTCAGCAAGTGGCATGTTATCATGTAGAGAAAGTTATTACAAGCCACTTTCTTATGTAATGTGATGTATTGCTGGCTTCAAGCATTTTTCCATTGCATTATACACTGCTCGTTTCCATGGTAATGACCACCCCCAGCAATCCATCAGCGGTGGCAGTGCGTGCACACTACAGGAAAAACGAGATTTTTGTATAACTTACCAGTAAAATCTCTTTCTCGCTCTTTCCTTGGGGGACACAGAAGACCTTGGGTATAGCTCATCTCCCTAGGAGGCGTGACACTAAGAAAAAACTGTTAAGCCCCTCCTCCACAGCTATACCCTCAGCCTGGAGAGAAAGGCTGCCAGTTGCGTGTCCAAGTAGTGAGAAAAGGCAAAGCCCAAGAAGTGGAACCAACAAGCCAACTACCCAACGGGTAAAACAAACTCGGAAACTCGCGTAGATAAAAACAAAGAATGGGTGGGTGCTGTGTCCCCCAAGGAAAGAGCGAGAAAGAGATTTTACTGGTAAGTTATACAAAAATCTCGTTTTCTCGCCCAGTTTCCTTGGGGGACACAGAAGACCTTGGGACGTTCAATAGCAGTCCAAGAGGGGAGGGACTACAGCACCAAGGCGAAGCACCCGAAGGCATCAAGAAACCGCCGCCTGCAGACCAGGCAGCCCAAGACAGCATCCGCTGAAGCCCGAGTATGCACCCTGTAGAACTCGGTAAGGTGTGCAAGGAAGACCAGTGACCGCCTTGCACAAATGCATGGCCGAAGCCCAATGCCTCCGGCCCAGGGGACACCGACCGCTCTGGTGAAATGGACAGTGACACCAAAGGCAGAACCCTGCCCTTGTGCGGTAACCACAACAATAGCCACTCTGAGAAAGCGGAGGAAGCCACCCTGGAGGCCGCAACCCTTGCACGGACCTCCTAGAAACACAAGAGACCAAACGTCGACAAGAGCCGGAGATCTCCAAGCAAAAACGCAAGGCCCAAACAACGTCCAAACGGTGAAGTGTCCGTTCCCGGGGGCGGGAAGGGGAGGACGAATGCCTCGCGGAACTGAAAGACAAACACCACCTTCAGAAGGAAGGAAGAGACGGGATGGAGAACAGCCCTGTCCTATGGAAAGACAGAAGGCTCGGAACAAGAAGGACCGCCACTCAGGCACCCGTCAGAGACCCGACGGCTACGGAAACACAACCGCACAGGACAGAAGGAGTAGAGAGAACTACTGTAACGGCTCCAAAGGAAAGATAGGAGCGCCAAGAACCCAGTATGTAGATCCCAGGGCGGTACCGGAGGGCAGTACAAAGGGAACCCAAGAGCCGCTCCATGGAAGAAGGTCTTGACAGGCCCAGAGGGCCGTGGAACGCTGAAAGAGGAGGGACAGCGCCGACACTTGAAGCAACAGGGTCCCAGTCCCAGGTCCAGGCCGGACTGGAGAAAGACAGAACCATGGAGAAAGAAAGGCAGAGAGGGGAAAACGCCCAGCTTCCCACAGAACCCCAGGTAAAAACCCTAAGTCCTACAACAGAACCTGGACGAAACACGGCCAGGAGCGAACACTAACGAGCCCGCTAGAGTCGCCTGGCAAGCGGGTGAAAACCCAACGAGATCATGCGCAGACCAGTAACACGGCCAGAACGGAAGCCGTTCTACAGTCCCAGTGTGGGAGATCCAAGGGCAACCCTGACCGAATGGTAGTCCTCCCAAGTTACCGAGAAGGTAAATCCATGGCAGAACCATTGCCGAGAATGGAAAAAAACTCAATCTGCACCCAGCTGGAGGACAGAACGCGGCAGACCCGGTAAATAGGCACACAGCTAGTACAGCCAGTGCGAACAAGGGAAACAGTACGAGGCCAAAAGGAACACCGGAACCATCCACATGAACAACCATGCTCTCCCCAGAGGGGAGGGCAGCGAAGGAAAGCCTCTGAAGCATGGCCGGGACAGAAGCCACATCGGAGTGAACTGTACCGAGCGGGAGCCAAACAGAGCCGGCGAGAAAAGGCAGTCGAGACAGAGGCCGGCATAACACCCTCCAACCGAAAGGAGGGGTGGGCAACAGGGAAGCCATAGGACAGCTCAAGAGCAGAACCCCGCTACACCGACGCCCGGTTCACCGCCCGCAGAAGGCGAATACCCTGAAGAACCCAAGATGGAGGTCCTCCGGACCTGGGTACGCGAGCACCCAAGAGAAGTTGGGTGATCTTCCCGAGAAGAGCGGCCCGAACCTGGTAACAGATCAGACTGAAGCGCAGAGGGCACCAACCGGAAGGACTCACACCACACCGCATCTGAAGAGGAGGAATGGTCGTAGGCGAGGGAACCGTAGTCCCGCCAGAGAAAACGCAGAATTCGAGGGACGCTGCAGACAGCACTCTCGACTATGTGACCACCAACGCAGGGAAACAATGCCGCGGGAGGACGAACGGTACGCATCTAGGGACCACGAACACACCCCGGGCGGAAGGGACGAAAGGAATGAGTACCACCCAGCTCGGTGCAGTAGCGAACAAGTAGAGCTCGTCTACTTATATATAAGGTATATATATATACCTTTGAACACATTGGGCATTCATTAGCTGTTTGTTGAACACCACCGTAGGCTCACACAGGTGGACAGAACGAGCTCTTTAGAGAGATAGCGCAAGGCTAGCTGCAAGCATCGTATCTCAAGAGAAAAAAGGTATGTTGCAGGAGAAAGGGAGGCATACGTACGAGTAGCCCCGTAAGCAGTGAGAAGACCAACCCACCCATGGGAGGAGAAGGCATACCCGGCCCAAACAACGGACAGAGCGCACAAGAAAGTCCGCTCACTGCAAAAAAATAGTCACTCAGCGAAGGATCAGCCAGAGTCCAACCATACCAACGGAAGTGCAAGTGCAACCTGAAAGGCAGTCATGCACAAGACCAGCACGGCATGCAATGGAACGCAAGCAGTCCGCCCAGAAAAGGGGGGAAATGTACCTGGCCAACACAGCAGTCGGCAAGAGTGCAGAAGCCCGCCCCAAAAGGGGGGGATACCAAGGCCAGTACCTACTATGGAAAAGTAGGACATACCATATTCCGCCCAGAAGGGGGCCATGCCCATGGCCGCACATGTCCAGCAGAACGCAGGAAGGTACACTTAGGGAAAGGGGGCATGCACAGGGTTATTCTATCATTAAGTGATTGTGCAAAAATCCACCCAACACCGAATTTCGTGAGAGTGCACCACTCCGCCAATGAAGGGGGACGTGTACCAGTTCAGCACCGCATAAACACGGACAGCCGTGGATCGCGTGAGCGTGCAAAATGCCGCCCATGGAATAAGGGGTGGCCATGCACAAGACCAGCACAGATTCCATGGGAGTGCAAGCATTCCACCCAAGTTAGAGGGCATGCTCATGCCCAGAAATGGGGGCCATGCACATGGCCAGCATCGCATCCAGTGAGAGTGCGAGCACCCCGCCATGGATGGGGCCATGCACATGGCCAGCAACGCACTGGCGAGAGAACAAACACAGTCAGTGAGAGTGTACGTATGTCGCCTGAGGAAAGGAGACATGTCCAAGGCCAGCAGCGAATCCAGTGAGAGTGCGGCACACCGCCCACGGAAGGGGGGGGGGGTCATGCACATGGCCGGCAACGGATCCAGTGAGGTTCAGTGTTCCGCCTATGGAAGGGGAACGTGCACACGGCCGGCACCGTATCCGTGGAGAGTGCAGTGTACCTCTTATGGGAGGGGTAAACGCACATGGCCGGCACCGTATCCGGTGAGTGCAGCATTCCGCCTATGGAAGGGTTCATGCACATGGCCGGCAACGAATCCAGTGAGAGTCCAGTGTTCCGCCTATGGAAGGGGAACGTGCACATGGCCGGCACCGTATCCGGGGAGAGTGCAGTATACCTCCTATGGAAGGGGTTCATGCACATGGCCAGCACCGTAACCGGTGAGAGTGCAGCATTCCGCCTATGAAGGGGTTCATGCACATGGCCGGCAGCGAATCCAGTGAGTGCAACGTCCCGCCTGTGGAAGGGGGTCGTGCACATGGCCAGCACCGCATCCGGTGAGAGTGCAGCAGTCCGCCTAGAAAAAAGGGGGGGTCATGCACAAGGCCAGGCCGCAGCCAAAGAGAGTGCAGTATTCCGCCTAGGAAGGAGGGCCATGCACCTGCAGCCACCAGAACTGGGTGACGCATACTGGCCCGAAAATTTTTATGCATGCACTTGGCCAGCGCCGTATCCCGGGAGAGGGCAAGAAAACGCCTGGGAGGGGGAACATGCCCTGGCCAGCGCCGCAGCCGGGGAGCGCGACATACCGCCTAAGAAAGGGGGGCATGCCTACAGACAGCATACCGAATGATGAGGCTGCCGCGTCCTGCGCAGCCCACAAGACCAGTTATTCAAAACAAAATTATAATTTTTTTTTTTTTTTTTTTATTATATTATTATTATTATTTATTAATATTACAGCCTCCCTGAGGCAGAAAGGGGGGCAACCATACAGGGGCACAGGCCGTACAGGCCCATCCGGAGCCGGCCAGTACCCAAAGGGTTAACAGGCATCTGGCCTGTGGGGGGGGGGGGGGGGGGGGCTCGGCGCTGTGAACTCTTGGGGGCGGGGGAACCTCCAGGCGGGAAGAATTCGCGCCTGGAGAGTTCCCGCCCCCCCCCCACAGAGGCCTGAATTTGCGGCCTAGCAGACTGTGAAGCCGGGGCCTAAATTTTACCGGCGCCCGGATGACCGGGGCCGCAAGCATTTAAAGTACCGGCCGGCCTAAGCCGGCCGCGGGTGCCCACATACCGGCCGCGGGAGACCACCCCGAGTGCCGGAATTGCGGTCGGCAGGCCGCGAAGCCTGACAAACTATGCAGCGCCCGGCCGGCCGGAATGCACCGACGGCCGGCCGGGGCCTGTTGGAGCACAGCTCTAGCCAATGCCGGCCGCGGGTGCCCACCCCGCGGCCGGAAGAATCAGGGACCCGAGAGGAGCGTGAGGTGCGGCCCAGCAGGCCGCGACGCCTGGGCCAAAATTTGCGGCGTCCGGCCGACCGGACCGAAGGTCGGCCGGGCCTAGTTGGAGCATAGCTCGCACATGTAACGCCGGCCGCGGGAGCCACCCCGCGGCCAGGAAGAGTCAGGGGCCCGGGAAGGAGCACCGGATGGTGCGGCCCAGCGGGCCGCGAACGTGGACTAAAGTTTTGCGGCTGCCCTGAGCACGCACCGGCAAGCGCCCCCTCTTTGCGCGGACCTCCATCCTGTAGTGAGGCTGCCGCGTCCCTTATGATCTATGGAGGGGAGAGAGGGAATGGGTGAGTGCTGTAGCAGATTGCCGCCTTGCGACACCCCAGGGACCAGCCTAGGTCCAGCCACCCAATAGCCACTCTGCTTGGATAGGCTAAAGTATGGGGGTCAGTCACGCAGGAGACCGGGGTGGGGGGAGGGGGTCGTAGGGCTGGAGAAGCCACTCTCTCACCATAGCCGTCTTCACCCTCGGTCTGTTCCAGCAGGGTCGCCCCTTCAGCTACTGGCACCGTAGTGGCAGGACGCTGGAAGAGGGGCTTGGCGTGCGGGCGACCCTTGCGCTGGCGGGATGCAGGGGAGCTGGGCTGCCCTGGTCCACCTTGCCTTCTGTGGGGGAGGCAGCAGTGCGGATGACCGGCACTGGCGCAGCTCGACCCCGGGAGAAACAGAGAGGTCAAGTGCGACTCTGTTGTCCCTGATTGTCTGGAACAAAAAGAAAAGAAAAAGTAAAAATCAAAATTTAAACAAGGAGAAAACAGCCCTGCAGTAGCAGGGAGTGTCTTGCCTCCTTGGACACTAAGCAAAAACTGGCAGCCTTTCTCTCCAGGCTGAGGGTATAGCTGTGGAGGAGGGGCTTAACAGTTTTTTCTTAGTGTCACGCCTCCTAGGGAGATAAGCTATACCCAAGGTCTTCTGTGTCCCCCAAGGAAACTGGGCGAGAAAAGTGCTGGCCTCTCTGGCGTCTGAGACCACAGAGCTACAGCGTGCAAGCACGACCACTGCTGCTGGATTGCAGGGTGGTCATAACCATAGCAACGAGCAGTGTATAATGCTATGGAAAAATTTATCCAGCCAGCAAAGGAAGCAAAATGGACAATAACAATACATTACAAAGTGGCTTGTTGTTAACTTTCTCTACTTGATACATGACATTTGCTGTAGTGAGACAATCCCTTTAAAATAAAAAATGATAAACATCGTACACTTATCACTTACTTCAGTGCTGTTCTGCGGTGCTTCTCTGTTACTTCCACAACACATGACCGCTGCAGTCAATCACTGTCCTCAGCTGAATACCTTTGAAGACAGCGATTGGTTGCAGCAGTAATGTGCAGAATCCGTAGATTCAACGCTGCTATTTTTAAGCAAAAAGTTTCAGGACCACTAGAAAAGCACTGCAGAGAATGGCACTGGAGTAAAGGGCGAGTATACAGATTTTTTATTTTTTTTGCATTTTAAACTTTTTAATGATCTTGAATGACCCCTTTAAGGCTCAGACAAGTGTATTAAAGACACATTATGCTTCGGTATTTCAGATGAGTTTCTAGGCCCAACAGTGAGTTTACAGGCCTGAACTCACAGCATCATAGGGATCTGTGAGTTCAGGTCAGTTTAAAACGTGGTTGGGCAGGTGACACATACAAAATATGGAGGCATAATACAGCTGTGAGACGTGCCTCAGACTGCTGACTGAATGCAACAGGGTGGCATGCCACAGCAAAGCAAAAACCACATACATCCCTAGCGTTCCCCCCCTCAGGTGCTTTTCCGTGTTGCATTCCACGTGAGGGCTCATGGTTTGCAGGAGGAGCTGTAGATTTTATTGGAACTATTTTAAGACAAACATTAATTAAACTTATTCAGACAGGAGGAAACTTTTTAATATTCCTGTCAACTTGTTCTTTTTTGCAGGAAGAGTTTTTACAGCAACCATTTTGGGACACATATAACTTACTAATTTCAAAAAGTGTTTTCTATGGGGACGAGTAAGGATGGGTCAAAAAACGCAATTCTTTAAATTTTTTAAACACTTTCTCATGCATTGATCTGCGTAATTCAAATAATATACTATTTTCCCGTGGGTCGTTATAATTGCAAAGACTCATTTTTAAATAACTTATAATGGAAAGGATTTTTAGGGAGAATTTTTTTTGGGTTAATTAAACTTTATTGTACTTAAAGTTTACTTTTAATCACAGATGAGCTTCCATAGTAGTGTCATAGGCACAGCTACAGCCACCCACATCACCAAGATGTACTATTATGCCCTAGGGTTGTCTGGGTTACATACTTTATCTCATAAATAAATTTCTAATTGTTAATGGCCGGTGGTTATCAGCTACAAGGCGACCATTACCTTAATGTAAGCGCTGGGATATATCTTGTGGACTGCGTCCCCGGGGGCTCGTCCTGCCTCTCTATCCAGGTAGTAGCTCTGTACAAACACTGCATGGTCACTGAGACATCGCACCCAGACATCACCTTCTCCTTTACACTCCAGTTGGACACCTTTCCCTATGTGTAACCTGCGAGTAAAGACACAACACAAGGGGTAAGGGAAATTCTCACGTGAGCCAATTTCAGAAACACACAAAAACTGAAGTACAGTTTATACCCCCACAATTATTTTTGGAAAGTGGACACACGCTGAATATGCCACCCTGTCATTTACTCAAAGACGTCTTCGTGCAATTCTGCAACGTAGTAGTTCATTTGATTTGAATAAAATTCAGGTTTGTAGCTCAGAGTCTGAGCCGAGAAGTACAACACCTCATGTCTACACTCCTCAACATTGAAACTGCATCACCAAGCAGGAAAAGTCATGAAATTATGGAAACCACAGGATCGATACGACATGTTAATGATATGAAAATGATACCCAAATGGAAACAAAATATTAAAAGTATCTCAATTTATTCACTATGTGCACCACACTAAAATACATGCACTTACATGCCAAATGTTCTGCCACGCTGAATGGAATTGGGCACATAAATCATCAAGATCTGCTGCTGGCAGCTCCCTTTACCATTGTGAACAGTAACACCCCAGATGCGCTCAATGAGAGACAAGTTCTAAGATGCTGCAGGCCATGGCAGCACGTTTCGGCTATGCACTGCTGCTCACATTAGCACCAGCAAAATGCAGCCTGGTATTGTTCTGTTAAGAAACAGCTCCTGGGACATTGAGAATTGGCCGTACCGCTGATTCCAAGCTGATAATGTACCTAAAATAAAGACTAGAGGGGTCCGGCTACCGTAGACCATGCAACCCCAAACCATAATCCCGGGAGCAGGACCGGTTTGACATTCCCTTGTGAAGGCCTCTTCATGGCGTTGCCTATTTGGTCTGACTATCACTGTGTTTGAAACAAAAGTGGGACTCACCGACCGTATAGACATCCATTCCATTTAGCCCATTTAGCTGTGCACCATGATAGCCTGTGATAGCGGTGGCGTGAGGTCAATGAACATCTATAGTGGACGTCCGGCTCGTAGCCCAGTGTCGTGCAGACACCTTCTAACGGTTTGTGTAGACACTGTTTACTGCCTTAGGGTACTTTCACACTTGCGTTTTTCTTTTCCGGCACTGAGTTCCGTCCCAGGGGCTCTATACCAGAAAAGAACTGATCAGTTTTATCCCCATGTATTCTGAATGGAGAGAAATCCGTTCAGACCGAAAAAAAAGGGTGAAAAAAATAAATGCCGGATCAGTTTTTCCGGATGACACCTGAAATAAGGATCAGGCATTTCAATGCATTTTTCTGACTGATCAGGCATTTTTAAGGATCCTGATCAGTCTCACCAATGCAATCAGTTGGAATATGTTTTGCCGAATCACTCTGCCGCAATTGTGAAAGTAGCCTTAGGCTTGAGACGTGACAATTTCACTTCCAGTACAGAAGGGATCACTACAAGCCATTCGTCTTATCAGTCCGTGCAGAGGTTCTCCTCGGTGCTCCTCTTGCTGTCATTCCAGTTTCTTGTTGTTCTCCCAACCCCCGGGACACACAATGTTGCGCAGTGCTGACATCTCAGCCTAGGCGCCTACCAAACTGCCGGAGTGATAAACCAAAGCCTCTCAGTTCAAGGATTCTGTCCCTCTCAAATTGCAACAAGTTGCTATAACTGGCACATCGACGAACAGGAGGTATAGCACAATCATCTCACACCACCATCTGATTTTTGCAACAACCCCCACCCCCCCCCCAAAAACTTTGCTTTCAATCTGCTTTTATGCCCCTCCCACAGATTGGTGATTGAAACTTTGATCAGCTGCAGATCTTAGAGACACCTGTTACTGTCCTGATTTGCATAACTTTAAAGCTCGTCCTTTGTGTTGTAATTTCAATGCTGAGGAGTGTATACACGAGTACAGTATATGCAGAGTTCATAGATGTAACCTGCAATATGTTTATACATTCTCCATGATTCAGATCTCATACCATGTAGATTGTAAGCCCTCGCGGGCAGGGCCCCCTCTCCTTCTGTACTAATTTGTAACTCGTCTTGTTTATGATTAGTGTAATTGTCTGTATTATGTATGTGCACCGCTTATCATATGTACAACGCCATGGAATGAATAGCGCTTTAATAATAATAATAATAATAATATACATTGGGTGCAGAGGGTTATTCCCCCCCCCCCCATTTTTGGGGAATTGAGGTTTTTGTTCGTGACAGTAATTCCAGGTGAGTTTTCATGTTAAGCAGTCATTGTGTATATACATGAGTAACAGCTGAGCACAATGTCATCTGTGTGATGTAATTTATAACCAGAGGACTTTATATCCATCACCTTGCTCTCTCGATGGCTTCTGTCCGGTGAACATTGGACAACTGTCCCAAGCAGAACCGATCTCCACCAGAAGGGTCTACATAGCCATCGACAGTAACAATGGGGCAGTTTGATGGGACTTTGAAGGTCTCTCCCACCTGAACATCCATTTCAAAGTATGCAATAGAGCACCAATACTCGGGGGCTACAGGATAAAGAGCAGAAGAAATGTAACTGTGGCTGCGAAATATTACAAGGGGGCAGATATAACCATCATAAATCATGAACAGAGCGCAGGAGAAGACACCAAAACAGGTACTCTTTTTTGAAAAAAAAAAAAATAACTCTTTTCTCTGTCTGCCTCTGGCAAAATGGAGCAAAGGTCACAAATAAGGGCACGGAAGAGACCCCTAAAAAATACAGCACAGAGAAAAATCAAAGACTCACCTGGGTGATTGGATATCGGAGGCTGGAACGAGAGCTCATTATGCACAGGCCCTAAGAAGCAGAAGGACTGTTATTTAGGAAGTACGTTTTTTATTCAACGAAAAAACATTTTGCAGCAAGGAAATTTCACGTTTATGTGATCACAAACTAAAAAGACCACCAGACACATAGCAGGAAATGCTTCAGCAAATGGCATTAATCATGCAAAAAAGGTAATACAAGGCACTTACTGATGTATTGCCAATGTCCATATTGCCTCCTTTGCTGGCTTCATTCATTTTTCCATCACATTGTACACTGCTCGTTTCCATGGTCACGACCATCCTGCAATACATCAGCGGTGGCCATACTTGCACAGTATAGGAAAAAGCGCCGGCCTTTCTGGTGGCCAGGAACACGTGCAGCAGCTCGGGTCCCCGTCCACCTCGTATCTGTGCTGCAGTGGTGGTCGTAACCCATTGAAACTAGCGATGGATAATGCAATGGAAAAATTACTCAAGCCAGCAAAGGAGGCAATATGGACAACCACAATACATTAGGAAGAGCCTTGTATTAACTTGGTCAGTGTGATACGTGGCACTTGCTAAAGTGAGACAACCCTTTTAAGAGTGAAAAACAAGCATTTTTTTTCTGCTCAGATTTTGCACGCATAGAAAGCGGTTGTCCAGCTAAAAAAATTTATTTTTAAATGTGTTTTATCTAGAACATAAAGCACGGGTGTCTAGATTTGCCACTGTCAGAGCCGACCCACTTCCAACAGAGGAGATTTCCAGCATCTGCACCAGACCTGTGCTGTGTGTGAAAGGGGGCTGAGTAATAAGGTGGCTGGCACGAGATAGTACAAGATGGAAATGGACCTACTGGGAGATAAGGGCACCTTTATCAATTCAAATAACAGACAACAGGTCCTCCATAGAGCAGCTCATCTCGGAGCTCCTAACGGTAATTAGCAGTTATAACTGAGGAAACGACTGGAAACAGGAGGCTCTTGAACAGGGGTTCCCCTTTATTAGTCATTTCTTCAAGCAGTTGCAAAAACAACAAAAACACACAAAGCAGCCCTCAGAGTTAGTAGCTTAAAGGACAATTTCACCTAAATCTATTTTACATAGACATTTTAGAATGTCATTTTCCCATTAGCTATAGTCCCACATTATAGTCAATGTTTTGTCACTTTTTTGCAGCTTTAGGGTTAATAAAAAGCTGGGAAAAAAAAATTGGATAAAAACAAAGTCTAGATACACAAACTGTGAATAGACTGAGGACTATAAACTTTCATGTGCCTTCAAATGCGGCACGTTTCGTAGCAGAAATTTCTGCATTGAAAATCAGTTCTATTCATCTGAAGGGGACTGGCAGCGAGCACATGGATGTCTGCAACCACAATTCAAACAAATGGAATTGATTTTCGGTCACAGACATTTCTGCAACAAAATCTGCGGTGTGTGTCGGCACCCTCACAGGGGCAGGAGATAAATCGACCAATGAAGAAATTGGAAATGATTGAATATTAAGTGGCAAACCCATAAAAGAAAAAAAGAAAAGTGTATGATTCTGGGTAATGGATAAAAAACAAAACTTACATTGGTAGGTAAAACTTACAGTAATGTCCAGGATGGGGCATGGGTGGATGATGCTGAAGATGTCCATTCTGGTGGTGAGACATATTGGGTGTGTAAGGTGCGGTTCTACTTCCAGTCCAGGTTGTGGTACTGTCTACTAAAACATCACACAGAATATGGTTACAATACAGACCCTTATAATATGTCTCGGGCAGGAGCAGGCATGGAATAACATGGGATGCATCAAGAGGAGATCTCTACTATGACTTACGGTGCCAGAAGGATTGTCGGTGAAAAGAAAAAGGAGCCATGCTGAATAAGTCAATGACAAGGCATGCTACACAATGGAAGAAGCAATACAGCACAGCCTGCACTGTGTCAGGAGTGTGATGATGGGTTATAGATGTCTCCTCACACAGTCTGCAGACAGGTACATTTAGTGTTTTACAAACTTTTCAGACCGTTGTCAGCCACTTACTGTGATGATATGTGGCTGGCTGAGCGTTGAAGCCGTTCTGCTGCGTCCCCTGAGGAGGCACGGAGGCGATCTGCAGCAGTCCTTCACCGTGCGATGCTGCCAATAAACTGGTGGGCTGACCTGGGGGAAGAGAACATCTTTAGTCTTCCAGGATCAATACTGCCAATAGCTCTCTCTCTCTCAGCAAATCTAAAGTTCACAATAACAATCATCTCCTGTCATCCATCAATTTCTTCCCTTTACAGTGATAACGAGCCCAAACTGATTCTCGCTGAACATCTGTGAGGAAAAGCAACAGGAAATGGTCCTACTGGGATAGAAGTTGTCAAAAGTAATGGACGGTATAAGATTCTCTTCTGTCTGCGCACATAAACTATTATATACCTGCTGCATTTACTAGGTGCTGAAACACCACATCCAGTGCATTGCCCATAACAGATCCCCTCCCCCCCCCCACGATACCGGTTATTATAGTTTTAATTTATAGATTAAACACTTTCGGACCATCCGGGCGGTTCACACTTCACTCTGCAAGGACGTTCCTGAATGTCATTGCAGAGTTAGCAGCTACAAAAAGATGGTGCAGCTGCAGAAGCATGGCGCCTGCTGTCAGTGACCGCAGGGACGGTATTTTACTGCCCCGGTCTTCTCCAGCGGTCCCATCGTGTGACACTTAAAAACCTTGTACAACAATGTGTGTTCCCCATGTGACTGGGCTAAAAAAAAAAAAAAAGGTAATGTTAAATGCACTACAGAGGTATTGTACGGTGGGGGGGGGGGGCCTCTAGTTGGATGCACAAGTGTATAAAAAAAAAAATTATAATTAAAAATGCCACCACACTGGAGCTTTTAGCTAGCAGGGCTGTAGACCCCTAAAAACATGCAGTGCTAGATACCGCACAGGGATGACGAATCCCTAATAAATTCAATTGCATCCACACTCCCTTATATTAAAGAATGTGTAATCCAACTGAACAAAATGTGCGGTAACCTTAAAAGGATCTCAACATCCCAGTGCGTGCTGGGTTGCGGACCCTACACAGGATGCCAACCTTAGAGGATTATACTATTAGGCTCAAGGTATAATAGCGAGAGTCAGTCTGCATATGTATTGCTGCAGTAGATTGCTCGACGCGTTTCCCTATCCAACTGTTTGTTGGTTCATCAGGAGCACATTAACCAAGTACTTTGCTGGCGCCAAATATTGTATCCCTGATGGTGGGTTTACAACAAGTGTGCAAAGGACTTGGAGATTTAACCGACTAGAGATGCTGCACGCTTCTGATGTCGTGCGTGCAGCGATGAGCCTCCGGCCTATATTGGCCGTGTAGGGAGATAGGGCAGTATAAAACTGATGACAGAGTCCCTTGAATTCCAAAAGTATAAAGTCCCCAAGCTTTTAACGACTGAAGGGTTAAAGGGGTTGTGCAGCGCAAGATATTAATGACCTAAAGTGAGGATAGGTCATCGGTATCAAGTCAGCAGGCGTGCCAGGAGTCAGACACCACCGATCTGATACTGAAGACCTATACGAAGGTTAGGTCAGTAATATTTTAGCGCTACACAGCTCCTTTAAACTATGGGGGGTTGAATGCAAACGTGTAAGAAACATTGTAGATGGATTTTTACTGATGTTCGATGAAATAATGTCCGGCCCGTTCCTGTGTGCACCCGGGGAAGCTCCACACTGCTGCTGCCACAATGGGAAGCTGACGTGTTTAAAGACATTCAATAGAAATGGTGTATTTATTTTTATCCAGCAAGAGGAATTTTACATTTTCAAATGTTTTTGTAATCTTGTACAACCCCGTTAATGGTTATGACTCCTTTAGGCCGAATGCACACAGCCGTGGAAATCGGATGCGAGCGGTATGTGGTATCCCGGCCTGGCATCCTTCTGACAGTGTATTACTGTAGTGCAGCGGCGGCATGAAGCGCACGGCGTCATAGCAACCAATGACGCCGTGCGCTCCTGCTGTCAGCAGGATGCCAGGCCGGGATACGGATACCACGGACGGCTCACGTCCGTGTGCATTCGGCCTTAGACTTATATTCAGTATATGTGTTAATTAAAAAGAAATAGTTGGTATATATAAAAAAATAAAATTCATGTTTGCCATTCAGGAGCAAAAGAAAGAGCAACAGCCTGAATAGGAGTTTTATGCTTCCCGAATGTACAGAGAGCTGCGCATCTCCTAGGACACTTACTTGTAGAAGGGACAGGGATGCTGGAGAAGCTGGAGGCATTGGGCGTGCTGGGCTCACTAGATGCCAGCAGTGACGAGTTGCTGTAGCTCTCGCTGGATGACCTGTTACTTGGCGGGTGCTGGATGGTCTGTATTGAATGTCCATCAGAGGATGAGATACTCTGCTGTGCGTCCACATAGTCATGGCCATACTCGTCCTTCACAAGTAAGCTAGACGGAGCTGTGACACACAGAATCAGTCAGAAAATCACTGGGAACACAATGCGTTTTCCAGCTGTTGCACAGTTACGCCTTACATAATGGGCTGCTGGCTGGCAGGGCATGCTGGGAGATGTAGTCTTGCAACAGCTGTAGTGCCAGAGCTCCAAAGAAACTACTCCTGACTAGCAAGGATGAGCGAACCTGAACTTTACAGGTTCGGTGTTCGGGTGGTGAGGAAATTCTGTTCTGGATTCCGTTATAATGGAATCTAATGGAAATCGTAGACGGAATGCAAAACGGAAGCCTTTAAGGGGCATTCTGTTTTGCGCTCCGCCTACTAATTCCGTTATAACGGAAGCCATAACGGAATTCCTACACCACCCAAACGCCAAACCCGTAAAGTTCGGGTTGACTGACCTATAGAAAAGGCCTCAGTCAATAGCGGATATGCCACCACAACACAAAGACGACAGATGCCAAGAGGCAGCACAATGTTGTGGAGGTCAGATCTACTAGATGGATTCATTTACTAAGGAAGTACTAACCTGTACTTTGAATGGTCAGCCCGGACAAGTCTGAAAGAGAAAAGGTATAGGATTACAGAATAAATATTAAAGTAGAACATAAAATAAAAGGAAGAGGCTAGCATTCATTTTCTATTTGGCTGAATACATATTTGGAAGTCATAAAAAAAAAAAAAAAAATACATAAAGATGCAAAAAATAAATCAAATAAAATACAGCACCCTCTTGTGGAAATGTAAGGTAAGGCTTTTTCACAATTAAAACCAAAGTTATGTATTATGTTAATAGAAATCTGTATTATAAAATACCCGTCTGTCCATCGGCTCCCCCAGGCTGCAATGAGGAAAGAATAAAGTGTTGCCTCATGAGACAACCTACCACGCTGTGTTCTGTTGGAGCAGACGGACGTATAGCCAGGGAGAAGACGACCCAGCAGCAGAACAAGCTGTCCAGCAGAAGTGACAGTGTTCTTCACCAGTCTGATGCTGTCTGTGCTGAATGGACAGAGTCAGAGTGGCCAAGAGCAGGCTCAACTGAGAAATAACTGGGTCCCTGGCACCCCCGGCAAACTACCAGCTCAACTGTATATCAGGCACCAGAACTTGTGGCCCAGATATACTGTAAGGGTCCATTCACACGTCCGCAATTTCGTTCCGCATTTTGTGGAACGGAATTGCGAACCCATTCATTACTATGGGGCAGCACGATGTGAAGCCCGGACATGGAATTGCAGACCCGCACTTCCAGATCCGCAATTCCATTCCCGAAAAAAATAGAACATGTCCTATTCTTGTCCACAATTGCGGACAAGTACAGGCATATTCTATTAGTACCGGCAATGTGCGTACCTCTTTCCGTGTTTTGCGGATCCGTGGCTCCGCAAAACACGTTGCGGACGTGTGAATGGAGCCTTAATGGGGATGCAAAAACAAAAAATAGCAAAGATTAGGAAAACAGCAGGAATACATGTGGTATGTAGTTGTAAATTTTTATATGCACAGATAGTACTGCCTCCCACCTTTAAACAGTATATGCACAGACTACTACTCTTTCTCGATAAATGACAAGCACAGATATTACGGCTTCCCTATTTCCATGTAAATTATGTAGGTACAGATATTACGGCTTCCCTATTTCCATGAAAATTATGTAGGTACAGATAGTACTGCCTCCATGTAAATTATGTAGGTACAGATAGTACTGCCTCCATGTAAATTATGTAGGTACAGATAGTACTGCCTCCCTGTAAATGTAGGTACAGATAGTACTGCCTCCCTGTAAATGTAGGTACAGATAGTACTGCCTCCATGTAAATTATGTAGGTACAGATAGTACTGCCTCCATGTAAATTATGTAGGTACAGATAGTACTGCCTCCATGTAAATTATGTAGGTACAGATAGTACTGCCTCCATGTAAATTATGTAGGTACAGATAGTACTGCCTCCCTGTAAATGATGTAGGTACAGATAGTACTGCCTCCATGTAAATGTAGGTACAGATAGTACTGCCTCCATGTAAATGTAGGTACAGATAGTACTGCCTCCATGTAAATTATGTAGGTACAGATAGTACTGCCTCCATGTAAATGTAGGTACAGATAGTACTGCCTCCATGTAAATGTAGGTACAGATAGTACTGCCTCCATGTAAATGATGTAGGTACAGATAGTACTGCCTCCCTGTAAATGTAGGTACAGATAGTACTGCCTCCATGTAAATGTAGGTACAGATAGTACTGCCTCCATGTAAATTATGTAGGTACAGATAGTACTGCCTCCCTGTAAATGTAGGTACAGATAGTACTGCCTCCCTGTAAATGTAGGTACAGATAGTACTGCCTCCATGTAAATGTAGGTACAGATAGTACTGCCTCCCTGTAAATGTAGGTACAGATAGTACTGCCTCCATGTAAATGTAGGTACAGATAGTACTGCCTCCATGTAAATGATGTAGGTACAGATAGTACGGCTTCCCTGTCTCTCCCTGTACATGATGTAGGTACAGATAGTACTGCCTTCCTGCCTGTCCCTGTAAATGATGTAGGTACAGATAGTACTGCCTCCATGTAAATGATGTAGGTACAGATAGTACTGCCTCCCTGTAAATGTAGGTACAGATAGTACTGCCTCCATGTAAATTATGTAGGTACAGATAGTACTGCCTCCCTGTAAATGTAGGTACAGATAGTACTGCCTCCATGTAAATGTAGGTACAGATAGTACTGCCTCCATGTAAATGTAGGTACAGATAGTACTGCCTCCATGTAAATGTAGGTACAGATAGTACTGCCTCCATGTAAATGTAGGTACAGATAGTACTGCCTCCATGTAAATGATGTAGGTACAGATAGTACGGCTTCCCTGTCTCTCCCTGTACATGATGTAGGTACAGATAGTACTGCCTTCCTGTCTCTCCCTGTAAATGATGTAGGTACAGATAGTACTGCCTTCCTGCCTGTCCCTGTAAATGATGTAGGTACAGATAGTACTGCCTTCCTGCCTGTCCCTGTACATGATGTAGGTACAGATAGTACTGCCTCCATGTCTCTCCCTGTACATGATGTAGTTACAGATAGTACTGCCTTCCTGTAAATGATGTAGGTACAGATAGTACTGCCTTCCTGTAAATGATGTAGGTACAGATAATGCTGCTTCAATGCCTCTCCTTTTGGAGGATGATGGTCCAGACATGTACTCCACCCTTTCTCTCCATATAAATAAGGTAGGCACATACAGTGCTGCCTTCCTGTAAATTATGTTGGCAGTGATGGTACTGCCCCCCCTATGAATTATGAATGCGGAGGCTACATTGTCTCTGTAAACAGTGCAGACATGCATACTGGTGCCTTCTTGTCCCAAAATAGAGAGAAAAAAATAGATCATGGTGGACATTAAAGGGGTTATCTCATCTCGCTGTTACTAAGGCGAGATGAGACACGGTCCCGACCACCAGCCGGTTGGAAAACAGTGGAGCACAACAATGCTCGCCGCTTCAGTAACTTCTATGGAAGTTACTGAAACAGAGAGCCACAGTGTGCTCCACTGTTTGCTGGCTGACTGGTGGTCGGGACCGTGTCTCAGCTTGCCTTAGTAACAGCGAGATGAGATAACCCCTTTAAAGGGATTTTCAGAGATTTTAATACTGATGACCTATCCTCAGTATATAGGTCATCAGTAGCTGATCGGGGCAGGGTGGGACCGCCGCCGATCGGCTGTTTGAGAAGGCAGTGACGAGACATACATCGGTCACGTGGCCTAGCTGCAGCCAAGCCCCATTGTAGTGAATGGGGCTGAGTCCGATACCAAGCAGAGCCACTATACAATGTACGGCGCTGTGCTTGGGGAGCACAGAGAAGGCTGTATCGCTCACAGGAGCAGCGGTGCCTTCTCAAACAACTGATCGGCGGGGGACCCTGGTATCAGACCCCCACCGATAAGATATTGGTGATGGAAGACCCTTTTAAGACTCCAATAGTAATTACTGATAGATGAGTGATACAAAGCACTGGTCTCTTACCTATTCCTGGGGACACAACGCGCTCGTAGTGATAAGGATTCACACATACACTGTCGCACTTCAGATCAAATGCATACTGACAGTATTTCACATGTTTCAGTTCATTCTTGTGAAGATCTGGCCACCTCCAGAGACGGGCATAGATCACATGAGGAAAACCTTTCCTACCCGCGACCTGTAAGAGAACAGCGACTGCATGTCACAGCAATGGCAGACACTGGCAAGTCAAGAATCGCACTGTCCCAATACTACAGAACAAGACTGAGGAAAAAACTGACTAAAGCTTTTATTTTATTGTCTTTACTTACCACTGCAATGGCTGTAGCTTCTTCTAGGAAAAAAATATGAGTTCAGGAAAATACCACCACCTTTTACCAGAAACAGGGCCACACCTATCCATGGGGCTATGTGCGGTATTGTAATTCAAACATATTTACTTAACACCTTCAGGACCCTGCCATTTTTCACCTTAAGGACCAGGACTTTTTTTGCATGTCACTTTATCTAGTGATAATTTTAAAATGCTTTTACTTATCCAGATCATTCTGAGATGGTAAATTTAAGTCAAAATATTTCATTTTTATTTATAAAAAAAATAGCAAATTTACAATTTTTTTAAAAAAAAATTAGCAATTTTCAAAATGTTCATTTCTCTGCTTTTAAAACAGATAGTAATACCTCCTAAAATAGTTATTACTTTACATTCCCCATATGTCTACTTCATGTTTGGATCATTTTGTAAATGACTTTTTTGGGGGGCGTTAGAAGGCTTAGAAGTTTAGAAGCAAATCTTGAAATTTTTCAAACATTTTTCCAAAACCCACTTTTTAAAGACCAGTTCAGGTCTGAAGTCACTTTGTGAGGCTTCCATAATAGAAACCACCCAAAAATACTATGCCCCTCAAGATATTCAAAACTGATTTTACAAACTTTGTTAACCCTTTAGGTGGAACATAAGAATTAAAGGAAAATGTAGATGAAATTTCAGAATTTCACTTTTTTGGCAGATTTTCCATTTTAATCCATATTTGCCAGTAACAAAGCAAGGGTTAACAGCCAAACAAAACATCATATTTATTGCCCTGATTCTGTAGTTTACAGAAATACCTGGTTGTAAACTGCTGTACGGGCACACAGCAGGGCGCAGAAGGAAAGGAACGCCATATGGTTTTTGGAAGTCAGATTTCACTGGGATAATTTTAAGCTGCCATGTCACATTTGAAGCCCCCCTGATGCACCCCTAGAGTAGAAACTCCCAAAAAATTACCCCAGTTTGGAAACTACGGGATAAGGTGACAGTTTTGTTTGTACTATTTTACAGTACATATGATTTTTGGTTGCTCTATATTACACTTTTTGTGAGGCAAGGTAACAAAAATAGCTGTTTTGGCACCGGTTTTATATTTTGTTATTTACAGTGTTCATCTGACAGGTTAGATCATGTGGTATTTTTAGAGCAGATTGTTGCGGACGCAACAAAACCAATTTTTTTTTTGTAGGAGATGACGGTTTGATTGGTACTATTTTAGGGTGCATATGACTGCATATGATCGCTTGGTATTACACTTTTTGTGATGTAAGGTAACAAAAAATGATTTTTATGGTGTTCAGCTGAGGGGTTAGGTCATGTGATATTTTTATAGAGCAGGTTGTTATGGGCGCAGCAATACCTAATATGTATACTTATTTATTTTTTTACATTTAACACAATAAAAGCATTTTTGAAACAAAAAAAAATAACATGTTTTAGTGTCTCCATAGTCTGCGAGACATTTTTTTTTTTTTTTTTTTTTTTACGGCTATTGTCTTAGGTAGGGTATCAATTTTTGTGGGATGAGGTGACTTAGTTTGGTACTATTTTGGGGGCATACGCCTTTTTGATCGCTTGGTGTTGCACTTTTAGTGATGTAAGGTGACAGTTTTTTTTTATTTTATATTTTTGACGGTGTTCATCTGAGGGGTTAGGTCATGTGATATTTTTTTTTATAGAGCAGGTTATTACGGAGGCGGCGATACCCAATGTGTCTACTTTTCTTTTTCCTATTTTTTACAAGTTTTTTTTAACTTTATTTTGGAAAAAGGACTTTTTTTTTTTACTTGAAACTTTACATATATATTTTTTTTTAACTTCTTTTTTCACTTTATTTTTTGCCCCACTCTGGGACTTCAAGCTTTGGGGGTCTGATCTCCTTTACAATGCATTACAATACTTCTGCAATACATTTACAGCTTCCTGCCTTTTAGTCACAGGTCACCGCACTAAGGAAGGGTTATGGGTGGCAGAGAGGGACTAAGTGCAGCTGATGGGGTTAACTGCAGCTAAGGGGGAAGGGCAGGCCCAGTTCACTGGTCACACAGCTCTCCAAACATTAGGGAGCTCTAAGGAAGGGCTATGGATGTGTGAGGGGGACTGAAGGGGTTAGCTGAGGGGGAAGGGCAGGCTTATCCACAGCTCCGATCTCAGCGCTGCAAAGGGAGGTTGAGTGGGAATGTCAGGCTGCAGCTGCGATCTCCTCAGCAATTAGGAGTGGACTGTTGAGGATTTATAGCACACACTCTCGATCTCCTCAGCACGGTCACAGTAATTACAAAACTGAGGAGATCGGAGTTGAAATAGGCGCCTTCAGCTGTGATTGGTCAGTCTGGATTGACTGACCAATCACAGCGATCGTCAGATGGGGACAGCTGCGACTGTCTCTTTCATAGGTGTCTGACAGCTGTTGTCACTGTGCGTTTACTCACAGTGACCGTTTAACTGCAGGACGAGAATACTGGTCCTAGTGCCTGAAGTACCTGCAAGTTAGGACGAGCATTCTCGTCCACGGTCCTGAAGGTGTTAAAGAGGTTGACCGGTTTCAGGAGAAAACCGGATAACCCTCGGGATCACAGTCTGCATTAATGAACTGATAACCATGCTGTATTTCCCTATCCACAATGGTGATGCCATGTGTTGATGTGATGTCTACACTGCAGGCAGGTACCATATTTTTGGGACTATAAAACACCTTTTAGCAAGAAAAACCCTTGCTAAAACGGCCCTGCTTCTTATAGTGTTCTGCACTCGACTCCCTCTGTCTATCCTGCTCTGTGCTCCACTCTCCTTGTCTGTACTGACTTCCCATACTTTGCTCTGTGTTTCATAGTTTCTGCTGCTGAAGCAATAGAGCACGGAGCAGTCAGTGAAGCCTCCATCAGCCGAGAGTGTTCGCAGAGCGGGGGCAGAGATTGTGTGAGCAGCGACAGACGAAGCAGCAATAGATCAGAAGCTGCCCTGCTGCTCCATGCATGGACTGCCACAAGGCAAGACATATTACATGACTCCGTGCGACAGGTCAGAGTTTGACAAGAGCTCTACCATTCAGCATTCCTGACAATGCATTCGGCAAGTCTTAGGACCCTTTCACATTATGTTATGTTGTGGCCTTGTGCTAAAATGAAAAAAATAAAATTCCATTGCTGCCCCCCCCCCCCTTATCATTCTGCACTCAATTCCACATAATGAGAAAGTGAGAACAAAAGGTTAAAAATATTTACTCAGAACGTAGGCCTCTTGCACACGACCGTATGGCTTTTTCAGTATTTTGCAGTCCGCAAAAAATACGGATGACTTCCATGTGCATTCCGTGTTTTGCAGAACGGAACAACTGGCCCCTGATAGAACAGCACTATCCTTGTCTGTTATGCGGACAATAATAGGACATGTTCTATCTTTGAACGGAACGGAAAAACAGAAATAAGGAAACAAAAAGGCATACGGAGTAGCTTCCATTTTTTTTGCGGATCCATTAAAATGAATGGTTCCGTATACGGAACGCAAAAAACGTTGAAGCCTCCTTTGGCAGTGATCACAGCCTCCAGTCTTCTAGGATAGGATTTCACAAGGTTTATATCTGGATTTGGGGTTTTCCACCATTCTTCTCTGCAGATCCTCTCCAGCTCTGTCGGGTTGGATGGGGGCCGTCGGTGGGCAGACATTTTCAGGTCTCTGCAGAGAAGTTCCATTGGGTACAAGTCAGGGCACTGTCTGGGAAACTGAAGGACATTCACAGTTGTCCTTAAGCCGCTCCTGTGTTGACCTGGCTGTGTGCTTAGGGCCATTGCCTTGTTGGAAGGTGAACCTTCCACCCAGTCTGAGGTCCAGAGCTCTGGATCAGATTTTCATTAAAGGCAGAGCGCTCACAAACACAGTCCCGATCACCAGCCGACTGGGAAACCGCAGGGCGCTCACTATGCGATGCATGACAGCTACAGAGACAGCAAGCTATGCGGTTTCCAAGTTAGGGATACATCATAGCTTGCTGTGCCACGCTGTCTCTGTAGCCGTCATGCATCGCATTGTGAACTACCGAAGCAGCGAGCGCCCTAGCGCTCTGCAGTTTCCCAGTCGGCTGGTGATCGGGACTGTGTTTGTGAGCGCTCTGCCTTTAATGATCCAGAGCGCTCTGACGTTTCCGAGCCAGCTGGTGGTTGAGACTGTCTCTCATCTCACCTTAGTAACAGTGAGATAAAACAACCCTTTAAAAATATCTCTGTACTTTGCTCCATTCAGCTTTCCTTCATACCTGACCAGTCTCTCTGCCACCACCATGCTTCATTGTATGGATTGTATTGGGCAGGCGATGAGCAGTGCCTGGTTTTCTCCAGACATGACGCTTAGAACCGAATCTTATGTCTCACAGTCTGATAGTCCTTTATAGGGATCGACCGATTTTCGGAAGTACCGATATTATCAGCCGATATTAAGGATTTTGCACATTATCGGTATCTAACCTTGCCGATAATGCGTATAAAGCGAATACTATTGAGCGCTTATGGAAGCGCTCACTAGTATGCATCGGGTGCCGGGAGCAGGAAAGAAGCGCAGCAAGTGCTTCCAAGACTCACCCTCCCTGGTCTTCTTTGATGGGGCGAGCGCTGCACTGTCCTGACCCCGTACAGCATCAGGACGTAGTGTGCGCGGGCCAGAGAACACAGGGGAGCGCGACACCGGACTCGGAGATGAAGAGGAGCCGTGGCGCAGGAGAGGTGAGGAGGTTTTTTTTTTTATTCATCTGAGGTCTGATAGAGGTTAAATAAAGTCTGATAGGGGTTAAAGTCTGATCTGAGGTCTGATAGGGGTTAATAAAGTCAGTGAGAATGGGGGGATGGTGTGGAAATTGGCATTTGGCACTAGTATATTATAAATGTAAAATTATAAATTGACTACCAACCAAGGGCTTTATTAATTTACAATACATTTATAATATACTAGTGCCAAATGCAAATTTCCACCACCTGAGTGACTACCAACTAATATAATATATATTATAATGTATAAATTAATCTGTATAAACTATCGGCCTGAAAGTTCACCGATTATCAGTATCGGTCGATCCCTAGTCCTTTAGATGCAAACTTTCATTTTATTTTATTTTTTACTGAGGAGAGGGTTCTTTCTGTCCCCTCTGCCACAAAGCCCAGATTGGTGGAGGCTGCAATGATGGTCGACCTTCTGGAAGTTTCTCTCATCTGCACTCAGGATCTCTGGATTTCAGCCAGAGTGACCATTGGGTTCTTGGTCAACACTCGTAGCAAGGCCCTTCTAACCAAATCATTTAGTTTAGGGGGAAAGGGCCACCAGCTCTAGGAAGGGTCCCGGCTGTTCAAAACTTGTTCCATTTAAGAATTATGGAGGGCACTGTGCTCTTGGAAACTCAATGCAGTAAACATTTTTGTCCCTTTCTCCAGATCTGTGCCTCCACAGTCCTGTCTCTGAGCTCTACAGGCAGTCATTTCCTCACCAAGGCTTTTATTTTCTGCATTGCCAGCTGTGAGACCTTCTAAAGATGGGGCTGTGTCATTCCAAATCACGTCCAATCCAGTGAATTTACCCCAGTCGACTCCAATCAAGGTGTAGAAACATCTCAAAGATGATCAAGAGAAATGAGAGGCCCCCAGAGCAACATTTCTAAAATTATGTTCTTCCTTTGTCATTGTGCAGTATTAAGTGTAGATTGATGGGGGGGGGTCTCGAGACTTTCCAAATGCACTGTATAGTAGAAAAGAGCCGATTTGATGAGCGCAGCAATGTCTTTTCCTTTTTAACAATCTCAGCCACTAGAGCAGCCCAGCAGCATCTGAAAACATTACCGCCTGTAGAACGATGGTCAAAGACGGTGGTATATGGTGCTGGAAGGTCAGAAAATAACGTCGACCGCTGGTACTGTATTTAAAGGGGTTTTCCAGGCTGTTGATGCTGATGAGGTTGTGGGGTGTCAGTCCCCGACGGATTGGATATGGATGACCTATCCCAAGGACAGGTCATTAAGGGTCCATTCACACATCTGCAAAATGGGTCCGCATCCATTCCGCAATTTCGTGGAACAGTTGCGGACCCATTCATTTTCAATGGGGCCGGAACGTGCTGTCCGCATCCACACTTCCGTTCCGCACAAAAATAGAACATGTCCTATTCTTATCCACAATTGTGGACAAGAAAGAGCATGAGAGTGCCGCCGATGTGCGGTCCGCAAATCTGCAAAACACATACGGACGTGTGACTGGACCCTAATATCTGCAGCCCAGAAAACCCCTTTAAGACTTGAAGGGAAGCAAGGATCCCATTATGTTTTTCCACTATTTAGTGGATCATCCGACTGTACATTTATAACAGGATCTTATTGTTTAACAAATTGAGAACTATGTAAGGTCCTTTCACGGGGATTTTAGCTCCAAACTGGGTCACAAACTATATTATAAGTTGATCATCGCTCGTTTAAAGGGCTCTTACCCAGCAAAAAGTATGGGGGCAACCAAATTAATTCATCCTCTATTTAGTGTGCATATTCTCGACAGTACATGCCCTGTTTACACAGGGAAATCTGTTGCTGACAATAGTGATTTTTTTTTAAGCCAGCATAAAAGATGTGACCAGTCTGCAAATGCTGCCACGCTTACACAGGGCAATGATTGCAAACAAACGCTCATTCGGGCGATTATCAGTCCAACGTAAAAGAGCCGCTCCCTTAGAATACCTGGGAGGTTTTCATTAGTAGAATTTTATTTATTTATTTTTTTACTGTTTTGTTTTCTAAAATCTGGGTGCGTCCTATAATCAGGTGCCTCTTATAGTCCAAAAAACATCGTAAATAGAGCCCAGCAGAGAACTGAAGTGGTGGTGTGAGATCTGTCCGGTAAGGGTACTTTCACACTTGTGGCAGAGGATTCCGGCAGGCAGTTCCGGAACTGCCTGCCGGATCCGGCAATCCGGACGCAAACTTATGCGTTTGAGAGACGGATCCGTCTTTCCGGTTGTCATATGGAAAAAAGATCCGGTATTTTTTTTAATTATTATTTTTAAAAGTATGTGCATGCGCAGACCGCAAAACCAGATCCGTTTTGCCGAAACACTTGGGGGCGATCCGGCATTAATGCATTTCAATGGAAATTAATGCCAGATCCGGCATTACGGCAAGTGTTCCGGATTTTTGGCCGGAGAGCAAAATGCAGCATGCTGCGGTATTTTCTCCAGCCAAAAACGTAAGAGGGACTGAACTGATGCATCCTGAACGGACTGCTCTCCATTCAGAATGCATTAGGATAAAACTGATCAGTTTTTTTTTCCGGTGTTGAGCCTCTAGGACGGAACTCAATGCCGGAAAACAAAAACGCTAGTGTGAAAGTACCCCAAGTACTCACCAGTTCTTTAATGCACCCCTTTAACCCCTTAGTGACCACCAATATGGCGTTGTTTTTTTTTTTTTTTCCAATTCCACCCCATTTAGAATTTTTTTCCCCTGCTTTCCGCTACATTCTATTCCATATTAAATGGGACCAGCAGGTAGCAAAAAAACTAAATGGAGAATGGGTTGAGGCCCAACACAGGCTGGTAACTAAGGAGTTAATTAATGTGATAGCAGACAAAGCTCATGGGCAAGTATAGTTTTCTTTGAAAAAAGCAGCCAGGACATAAATGTTCAAAAAAGAAAAGGCTACTAGAAAACGGCATCAATCCAATGTAATCAGAGTCCGGGAGATCACGTGTCAACAGATGGTGCCAAAGATCATTTACTCAGAACGAAGGCATCACAGGACGGGATACTGGATCACAAGACTGATCTCAGTCAATCAAAGGGTTAATGTAAAAAAATAGTGCAATTACAGATGCTGCTGTACTACAGGGCTTAACATCTGCAGTCATACAGGGAGGAAAACATAGAAACGATCAGATCTTAGAGAACTTACTTTTGGACCTACCACTTTACAGAGAGCAAAAAAAATATATTATGTGCTGTATGTATTCACGTATGCATCCGACTGTTTTCTACGGATCGAACATATATAAAAGCGCGTAATTTTGTCGTAACATTTCGGTAATTTACCAAGCGTGACTTTAGTGTAGGGCAGGGGTCAGACACCTCCGGCACGCCAGCTGTTCAGAAACTACAACTCCCAGAAACCTCCATTCACTTGTGTGGAAGTTAGCAGAACAGCTGAGCATGTTTGCATGCTGGGAGTTGTAGTTTCACAGCAGCTGGCGTGGCAAAGCTTACTGGTGTTGGGCTTTACACAATACACAAAATAATTATTTGCTATAATGGAATACAACGTCCATACTTTGAGCCTGGCTTCCATGATCCAACTCTGCACATTGGAGGCAAGGTTGGCTGCATTTCAAGCCATATCATAAAACAGTATGGGCGCATACTGCGTCCACTCAAAAGAGCGAGACGGTAACCAGTGCTTACCTGAAGCCGTCCGTCTAAGGTCCTTTGGATAGTGACACATTTACTGGGATGGGCTCCATTTGTAGTGATCGCGGTAATCAGTGAATCCAATTCATCCTTCTTCTCCTTGAGCTTCTTTACTAAACTCTCAATGGCTCGCTTTGCAAAAGTCTCGCTCTCGCCCCCCTGGCGGTGACACATCAGGCTGTGGACGATGCTCAGACAGGCGTCATTGCTTGTGGGGGTGTTGGTGATGGACATATTGCCACGAGAAACCAGATTCCCTCCTCAGTTCAGAATTTCCGCTGTCGAGCCTAGAAACACAGGAAAGTCAGAGTAGGCCATACAGCGCTAAACATATTACAGCGACCATTTACTGCAGCCGGAATCCCTCAGAACAGCCCCAGGAATGGTCAGGACACAAGCTGCCATAAACAGCACCTGAAATCCTTCAAAGTGTTCCTCAACTTTCCAATAAATTGTATTACAACCTATTCTAAATATGAATAAATTAATTTTGTAATAGACCTCATTTCCAGTTCCTTAAGGAGGACCTTTCATGTTTTTTTTTTTTTTAGTTTAGATAAATTCCTTTCCTTGCGGGGTACCCCTCGCTGATGCTGCCACCCTGCCTGTTTTTTTTTTCAAATATTGCTCCTACCCTGGCATCTCCTCCCGATACCGATGCTCAGCATTAAAGGGATTCTGTCATCAAGATTTTTGATATGGAGCTGTTCATATCATCCTCTCAGCCTCCATTATCTAATTAAAAATATACTAGTTTTACCCCCACCTGTCCTTTCATTTGGATAAAAATCGTTTTTATTAATATGCTAATTACCCTACTAGCGTGCCCAGGGGACTGTCCCTCCGCCCCTTTATCTCGTAGCCCAGAGCCGTCCCACTGCTAATTATGCACTCCTCTCATCGCCGATGGTGCGCCGTAATCTCGTGCATGCGTCCTAAATCCACTGGTTGCACCAGTGGCAGCGCTGTCCCAAGCAGGTGCGGCAAGTTCATTTATTTAGGTCTCTTATGGTGCTTGAAATCTGGTATTTTTTTTCCGTACTGAAATAGGCGCCTTATTGCGCTTTAGAATCTATACACTCGTATACCGCTGTGCACAGGAGTACAGCATCCCATGGGGCCGCACTGAGCACTACACAGGCCAGAGCTCATCGCTGCTCTGCTAAAGCCTGGCATATATGGGCTATGTCAGGCGGGCAAAGGCGGGAGGAGCGATGTCCTATGTAAGCTCCTGCGCTAGCTCAGCTAAAAGCCTGCATACGATATTGGTACGGGCATGCACACCCTCGCCACTGATTTCAAAGGAGAACCAGCGCGTTAATTTAGACCGCACTGCAGAAAAGAGACGTGACCGGTCCATTCTTGATGTGGATTCTGCGTCCACAGTTCCCTCGGAAACTAGGCAGGAATGAAAATACCGTGCACACAAAGGTATTTTCTACGCAGCCCGTATGTGGAACCATTCACTTCAATTGTGCCACAAAAAAAACGGAAATGAATCAGTGTGCATTCCGTTTCCATTCCGCAAAAAAATAGAACATGTCCTATAATTGTCTGCATTACGGACAAAGATAGGACTGTTCTATTAGGGGCCAGCTGTCCCGTTCCGCAAAATATGTAATGCACACGGACTTCATTCGTATTTTTTTGCGAATCCGTATTTAGCGTACTGCAAAATACATACAAAAACCTGATGCAGATTCGACATCAGATTATTTTTCAGAGCAGACAATACACCATGTGAACATACCCTAAAAATCCTCCTCCTAGCATTTTTTGAGGCATATTTTCAGTCAAGGGAGAAGTGCAAACACACTGGGTGCCTCCCCCCCATGATGTAGACGTCTGAGGGCTTGTTTTTGGTGCGGCAAATTGTAATTTTAGTGACACCATTTTGGAGCATGTATAACTTTTATTAACTTTATTTGCAGGTGGTAACGGGAAATAAAACCGTTTCGCCATAGTTTTCGCTCTTAAATTATCAACGTTCAATAAGTGCCATAACTACTTTTATTCTATTTATTTTACTTATATAGCATTGACATACTCCGCAGCGCTTACAGACATTATCACCACTGTGTCCCCAGTGGAGCTCACAATCTAAGGTTCCTATCAGTATGTCTTTCAAGTGTGGGAGGAAACCGGAGAACCCGGGGAGAACATACGAAGTCTATGCAGATGATGTTCTTGGTCGGATTCGAACCTGGAACCCAAGCGCAGCAAGTCCTAACCACTGAGGATTACCGTGATACAAAGCAGGTCTAGATTTGTTTTATACTACTTTTGCACAATAACACCATAGGTCATGTCAAAATAATTCCTTTTTATGTTTCTGCATTCCAAGAGCCAGAACTATTGTATCTTTGCACCCGTGTAGCCGTGGGTCAAGACTTATATTTGTGGGGCAAGATGTAGTTTTCTTTAATACTATTATCTAGAGGGCACATGAAACTTAAAGGGGTTCTCCAGGAATAAAAAAAAAATGAAAATACTTAAATATTATTTTATAATGAATATATTCACAAATACCAGCGGCGAATCAATGGATGTCGTGTATCTGGACTTCTCCAAAGCATTTGACACTGTACCACATAAAAGGTTAGTATATAAAATGAGAATGCTCGGACTGGGAGAAAACATCTGTAAGTGGGTAAGTAACTGGCTGAGGGATAGAAAACAGAGGGTGGTTATTAACGGTAAATACTCAGATTGGGTCACTGTCACTAGTGGAGTACCTCAGGGGTCAGTATTGGGCCCTATTCTCTTCAATATATTTATTAATGATCTTGTAGAAGGCTTGCATAGTAAAATATAAATTTTCGCAGATGACAATAAACTGTGTAAAGTAATTTACACTGATGAGAACAGTATACTACTACAGAGGGATCTGGATAGATTGGAGGCTTGGGCAGATAAGTGGCAGATGAGGTTTAACACTGACAAATGTAAGGTTATGCACATGGGAAGGAACAATGCAAGTCACCTGTACATACTAAATGGTAAAGCACTCGGTAACACTGACATGGAAAAGGACCTAGGAATTTTAATAAACAGCAAACTAAGCTGCAAAAACCAGTGTCAGGCAGCTGCTGCCAAGGCCAATAAGATAATGGGTTGCATCAGAAGCGGCATAGATGCCCGTGATGAGAACATAGTCCTACCACTTTACAAATCACTAGTCAGACCACACATGGAGTACTGTGTACAGTTCTGGGCTCCTGTGAACAAGGCAGACATAGCAGAGCTGGAGAGGGTCCAGAGGAGGGCAACTAAAGTAATAACTGGAATGGGGCAACTACAGTACCCTGAAAGATTATCAAAATTAGGGTTATTCACTTTAGAAAAAAGACAACTGAGGGGAGATCTAATTACTATGTATAAATATATCAGGGGTCAGTACAGAGATCCATCCCATCATCTATTTATCCTCAGGACTGTGACGAGGGGACATCCTCTGCGTCTGGAGGAAAGAAGGTTTGTACACAAACATAGAAGAGGCTTCTTTACGGTAAGAGCAGTGAGACTATGGAGCTCTCTGCCTGAGGAGGTGGTGATGGTGAGTACAATAAAGGAGTTCAGGAGGGGCCTGGATGTATTTCTGGAGTGTAATAATATTACAGGTTATAGCTACTAGAGAGGGGTCGGGGATCCAGGGAGTTATTCTGATTGCCTGATTGGAGTCGGGAAGGAATGTTTTTATTCCCCTAAAGTGAGGAAAATTGGCTTCTATCTCACAGGTTTTTTTTTGCCTTCCTCTGGTTCAACTTGCAGGATGACAGGCCGAACTGGATGGACAGATGTCTTTTTTCGGCCTTATGTACTAGGTTACCTTTTATTACTTAGAATGGCTTGTTTTGTCTAGGCAGCAATCATTAGGAGAAATAAAATGGCCGCCGTCCTATTAGTTCACACAAAACCTGTCCTAATCACACAGGAGGGCAAGTTACTTCACCAAAATGAGCCATAGAGCTGCCTCATCCTCCTCTCTGCTCTGCTTGTCAGGAATCATAAGTTCTGAATACAAATGATAAGATCTTCAGCTGAATCTCTGTTGGAATGGAGATGATGAGGAGACATGAGAGGTGGTGAGGTGAGGCTAATGAGCAGCAGCACTTGTTTACAGTCTCCATTACCGCAGTCTGTCCGGTCCGTCCTCTCTGTACTTCATGTCTCCTCAAACTAAATTCCCCAGAGATTCAGCTAAAATCTGTATTCAGGATCATAATCCCTGACGAGCAGAGCAGAAAGGAGGAGGATGAGGAGGCAGCTCTTTACCTCAGTGTGGTGAAGTAACTTGTCCTGCTGTGTGATCAGGACAGGTTTTGTGTGAACTAATGGGACTGCGGCCATTTTGTTTCCCCTGATGATTGCTCCCCAGACAAAACGAGCCGTTATAAATAATGAAAGGTATTTGGGAATATACTTATAATAAAGAAATATTTAAGTATTTTAATTTTCTTAATTCCTGGAGAACCTTTTTAATAACATTTATTATTCTTAAAGGGGTTCTGCAGTTCTTTTAAACTTTTTAAGCTGTTGATCTACCCTCTGGGTAGATCATCAACATCTGATCGGCGGGGGTCCGACACCTAGGTGTGCCTGGGTGTGGCTAAGCTCTGTTCACTTGAATGGAGCTTAGCCGCGCCCAGGCCAGTGATACTAGTCGTGACGTCACTGGGCCTGCGTTAAACAGCCGAGAAAGCCGCGGCGCTACTGCCAACGCCGCTGCCTTCTCAAACGAGCTTCTGGAGCACCGCTGCCTTCTCAAACAGCTGATCGGCGGGGGTCCCGGGTGTCTGACCCGCCGATCGGATGCTAATGATCTATACAGAGGATAGATCATCAGTTTAAAATAACTGCAGAAACCCTTTAAGGGTGTATGATTTTTTTTCTAAGTTGTTCAAGGGGCTGTTTCAATAAGGTGTAATCTCTCCTATATGTGTTGCAACAGTGATGTGTTTCCATGTTTTATTACTTTTACAACATAAAACCTAAGAAAAAAGGCTCTCTCTTTAATATATTTTATGAACTTTTTTTTTTTATAGTCAATGGGACATGGTTTTTATAATGTACTGGTATACCTGTGGAGCCTGTGACAATCTAAGGCCTCATGCACGCGACTATGTATTTTGCAGTCCGTCCGCAAAAAATACGGATGACGTCCGTGTGCATTCCGTGTTTTGCGGAACGAAGCAGCTGGCCCCTGATAGAACAGTCCTATTCTTGTCCGTAATGCGGAGAATAATAGGACATGTTCTATTTTTTTGCGGATCGGAAATACGGAAACAGAATGCACACAGAGTAACTTTCCGTTTTTTTTTTTGCGGACCCATTGAAATGAATGGTTCCGTATACGGTCTGCAAAAAAAAAAACAGAACGGACACGGAAAGAATATACATTCGTGTGCATGACCTCTAATAGACAGTCATGGCAGTCCTGGGGGGACTTTTTTAGGCTGCCAGCATGGGAGAACTCCGATCCCAGCCGTTACAGCGGGAGCCTGGCTTCAGTTAGCGCTCTGGATCACCATGGGAGCCCGATAACAAGTAATCCCCGATACTAAGCACCCAACACATCACTCATCTGCAAACAGCACTGCAGATACCCATCCATGAAGAAGACAATGAAGATGACGTGCCCCCCCCCACCCCCTCCCATCTCTGCACAATTCAGGCCGTAAACAAACACAACACACATGGAAAATTCTGCTTTGTCCGGCCAAAAATAACAGCGGAGGAAACAGCGCTGCGCAACTGTCAAATCAAAGCTCGGGCGGACATTAACTCTTCTTTCACCCCGAGTTGCTCAAGGGCCTAACGGCTGATGTGATAGATGGATGTAAAGGGTGACAGACGGCACATTAGTGAACGGAAGGAGGACAGACGCGCACCGAACATGATACCTTAATGGGCTGAAGACGTGCTCAATCCTAAGGGGAATATAAGGCCAGAGTGTCGTATGTCACTTCTCAGATATCTCCAGAGCAGAGCTGTCAAAATACACTGAAAATCCCAGCTGGAAGCCGTAACATCGGGATCCAAGGATCCGAAAGAGAAATATGACAGATCACAAGGCTATTCCAGGAACACCGCTATTAGTGAACGGCATTACGAGGTCAGGAGAAAGGTGCGCTGCCGTCAGTGACTGTAGAAGTGGTCCGACGCTCAGGGACGACCGCGCTGCCATCAGTGACTGTAGAAGTGGTCCGACGTTCAGGGAGGACCGCGCTGCCATCAGTGACTGTAGAAGTGGTCCGACGCTCAGGGACGACCGCGCTGCCGTCAGTGACTGTAGAAGTGGTCCGACGCTCAGGGACTACCGCACTGCCGTCAGTGACTGTAGAAGTGGTCCGACGCTCAGGGACGACCGCGCTGCCGTCAGTGACTGTAGAAGTGGTCCGACGTTCAGGGAGGACCGCGCTGCCTTTACTGTGACTGTAGAAGTGGTCCGATGCTCAGGGACGACCGCGCTGCCATCAGTGACTGTAGAAGTGGTCCGACGCTCAGGGACGACCGCGCTGCCATCAGTGACTGTAGAAGTGGTCCGACGCTCAGGGACTACCGCACTGCCATCAGTGACTGTAGAGTGGTCCGACGCTCAGGGACGACCGCACTGCCATCAGTGACTGTAGAGTGGTCCGACGCTCAGGGACGAGCGGGCTGCCATCAGTGACTGCAGAAGTGGTCCGACTCTCAGGGACGACCGCTCAGCCATCAGTGACTGTAGAAGTGGTCCGACGCTCAGGGACCACCGCGCTGCCATCAGTGACTGTAGAAGTGGCCCGACGCTCAGGGATGACCGCGCTGCCGTCAGTGACTGTAGAAGTGGTCCGACGCTCAGGGACGACCGCGCTGCCATCAGTGACTGTAGCGGCAGTCCGACGTTCAGGGAGGACCGTGCTGCCATCACTGTGACTGTAGAAGTGGTCCGACTCTCAGGGACGACCGCTCAGCCATCAGTGACTGTAGAAGTGGTCCGACGCTCAGGGACCACCGCGCTGCCATCAGTGACTGTAGAAGTGGTCCGACGCTCAGGGATGACCGCGCTGCCGTCAGTGACTGTAGAAGTGGTCCGACGCTCAGGGACGACCGCGCTGCCATCAGTGACTGTAGCGGCAGTCCGACGTTCAGGGAGGACCGTGCTGCCATCACTGTGACTGTAGAAGTGGTCCGACTCTCAGGGACGACCGCGCTGCCATCAGTGACTGTAGCGGCAGTCCGACGCTCAGGGAGGACCGCACTGCCATCACTGTGACTGTAGAAGTGGTCCGACGCTCAGGGACGACCGCACTGCCATCAGTGACTGTAGAAGTGGTCCGACGCTCAGGGACGACCGCGCTGCCATCAGTGACTGTAGAAGTGGTCCGACGCTCAGGGAGGACCGCGCTGCCATCACTGTGACTGTAGAAGTGGTCCGACGCTCAGGGACGACCGCACTGCCATCAGTGACTGTAGAAGTGGTCCGACGCTCAGGGACGACCGTGCTGCAGCCTGCGATGCCTACTACTACTTTACAAAAACCCCGAAACCCGTCAGCTTGTTTCCGTAAGCGGCCTATACTCAACTTTTACAAACATCCCATGGTGGACAGCACTGACCGTACGGATCAGCACGTAGCACCGTCAAGGACAGGACCCGACGCCATATTGATATATTCACAAGTAAATAAAGAAGACTGCAGTGTCCAAATATCCTCAATAACTTTCAATGTCCAACGGTAGCGCACACCTTGACATTCAAAGGCGCTCGTAAGAAGGGCTCTTTAGCCCGGCAGTTGGTAAAAACAATTCTGTGGCACACTTATTAGATAGCGCACGTCTCAAAAATACAGATTCTGGATTTCCAATGGTCATCCATTAGCAAGGCTTTTGGTCTTTTTCAAGCTCTTAACTTTCTATTCTTTTTCCAGTCATCATAGACAGCAGTCCACTCTCCCGAGAGGTGGGGGTCCCAGAAACTAGACATTAAGAGGTATTCTCATCTGGGACAACGATGGCATATGAATAGGATGAACCGCGGCAATTAATCCCTCAGGTGCTGGACCTGAGGGGTTAATAGACACGGTTCATCCTATTCATATGCCATCGTTGTCCCAGATGAGAATACCTCTTAATGTCTAGTAATGTCTGGCGGATTACTGTGCCCCGTCATAGAGGCCAGGTGCTGGCTGTGCGATATGGCCAGTACCTGCTGCCTACATTTGTATTTAGGGGGAAATTATATTCATTGGTGGCGCAGTGCACCTCCCCCTCAGTATTATATTCATTGGTGGCGCAGTGCACCTCCCCCTCAGTATTATATTCATTGGTGGCAGTGGCCACAGGGTCCTGTCCCCCCTCAGAAAATTCATGGGAGCTTCCGATTGGAGCCCTAGTAGTGAAATCGTGGGCGAAGCCCTGGCTGCCATGGTAACCCCCCTGCTGATGTGCACAAAGCACAGGGCAGCAGGGAGAGTGAGATCCTATTCACTCTAATAGAGCTCTATCAGGGTGAAGAGGGCAAAGGTTCTAGCCCCCCTAAGATGGCTAAAGTAAAAAAAAAAAAAAAAAAGATATATATATATATATATATATATATATATATATATATATATTACATATAGCAACATCCAAATAATATTGAAAAAATATCTAATATGCGGCAAAAACAAAAAACTAAACACTTGAAACTAGTCTTGAACGAACTTGTGTTTTAAGTTCGGCGTCTAAAGTTTGGACAGCAGAATCCATAACGCGATTCTTCGATAACCCGAACTTAAAACACAAGTTCGCTCAACACTACTTGAAACCAAATCAAGCAAAGATGGGAAAAACCAATGACAGCTTATGTCACCTCTGCCCACAATACCGCTCTGTGCACTGGTACCAGGGGATGGACAGGAAACAACCCAAAACCAGTACTGCCCTGGACCAGGCACTGGGGCGATCCAGATCCAAGCAGCACCGTACATCCCTGCACGTTATAAACCAGAATTTGGGCACCGACCAAAGCTAAAAGTGGAACCTGTTAGCCCAGTCCCATCACTACAGATGGAGGCTCCTAATACCAGAGGTCACCGGCAGGTCACACAAATGGGGCAGACGGGTCGGAGGCCATGACATGTGTCACTAATGAGGGGCATCACTCTGGGGGGGGGGGGGGGCGGGGGGGGGGCTAGGTTGCCGCTTCCCGTTATTGAGCCATGTCCTATTAGGATTTCTCGCGGTGGTCGCCCGTCAGTCCCATTCACCGCCGTTAGCTGTGAAGCAGTGCACACGTCGTGGTTCACATGCTGCAGTTTTCTCCAAAATAGAAATCTGCAGAAACTTCACACAGTCAAGGGGTAAACAATAACACGATTCACTGACAGCAAGCAGAGATCTTGAATATGGTGATTATGCTGGAGGTCCTATAAGAGGAGTCCACAAGGGGGGGGGGCACCCCTGTACCTCAGCACCCAGCTGGCAGCCTATGATATCAGGGTGACTGATCACGTGACGGGGGCGCTTAGATCTGCAGCCATTCTGCCCCGGGGCCGCATTGCGATCTATACGATGTAGTGGCCCCAGGAGCAGGCCGTCCAGCCGCTGAGGCCCAGAGCACAACCCCTCCCCCTTCCCCCGAGGTACCCTCTCCCAGCCGTTCAGCACTGAGCCAGGCCTACCTCCGGCCCGGGCTCCGACACCGCAATCTCCGCTTCACCTCCCGGGATTCACCGAGCGGCGAAGGCCGCAGACAACAAACCCTCCCGGGTCAAGCGTGCAGCGCAACACCTCCAGCGGCGGCTACATCCGGGACACTGAGCAGGATGGTGGGAGGAGCCAGGAGCTAGCGGGAAGCGGGGGGTGTGGTCAGCAAGAAATCTAAAACCGTGGACTCTGCGAAAGGGGCGGGGTGCTATCGCCATGGTAACAGGAGCAGTGATTGACGGGAGTGTCCATCTGGGGAAATGGGCGGGAAAAGCCGTGCTGAGGAGGGTTTACCTCAGAGCTGCTCGCTCCCTGCTCTCGCCTCTGGGGGGATTATGTCACTTTCCTTCTGTATAAATACGACGGAGAAGCCTCCTTATATCTATCATTTGGCTGGGGTCACATGGAGTATTTTCAAGCTCTAACTTTTATTTATTTATTATAATTTACATTTTTTTTCTGACGCAGTTTTGGGTGCAGTTTCCAGTCACGAAATCTGCAGAAAGACTGGACAGGACACGTTTCTAAAACGCAATGGGGAAGTTGCTCATGCGCTTTCGGCGCAGAATTCGCACCTGAGAAACTCAGTGTGAACCCAACTTTCGCTCGGTTGCTTAATGCATTTACGCTGGGCGTGAAGTATTGCCTGGACAGAGAAAAAATGGCAAATCGCACACAGGAAAAATATTTCAATATTTTAATAGTTCAGACATGGCAACACCTGTTATATTTATATATAATATTTGGGAAAGGGGGGATTGAAATAAAAAAAAAAATATATATATTTATTCTCCTAAGTGCACACTCACATTTGTAAAAATGCCGTTCACACAACGGCTAAAAACTGCTCGGTCATCTGTCCTATTGTATTGAAATTGATGGTGTTGGCCCATCTCATACATTGGGGGCATATCGCTAGGTGCGGGTCCTGCCCAGTCTCTGGAACAGAGCCCGTAAAGTGAGGCTTCTTGCACGTGACCGTATGTATTTTGCGCTCTGCAAGAAATACGGATGACGTCTGTGTGCATTCCGTATTTTGCGGAACGGAACAGCTGGCCCCTAATAGAACAGTCCTATCCTTGTCCGTAAGGCTACTTTCACACTCGCGTTTAGTGCGGATCCGTTTGTATTATCTTTAACATAGCCAAGACGGATCCGTCTCTAACACCATTAAAAGTCAATGGAGGACGAATCAGTTTTCTATTGTGCCAGATTGCGTCATAGAAAACAGATCCGTCCCCGTTAACTTACATTGTGTGTCAGGACGGATCCGTTTGGCTCAGTTTCGTCAGACGGACACCAAAACGCGTCTCACAAACGGAAAGCCAAAACGCCAGTGTAAAAGTAGCCCAATGCGGACAATAATAGGACTTTTTTTTTGCAGAACGGACATACGGAAACAGAATGCACACGGAGTACCTTCTGTTTTTTATTTTTGTGAACCCATTGAAATGAATGGTTCTGTATACAGTCTGCAAAAAAATAAAACAGAACGGACATGGAAAGAAAATACGTTCGTGCACAAGAGGCCTGAAGGAGAGTGGAAATGCGCGGCCCCCCTCCATTCATTCCTATGGAAGTGGCAAAAATAGCTGAGCGTGCTTTTCCGAAGTCCCATAAAAATGAATGGGAAGTGCACCGCGCAAGCGCAGCCACCACTCTGTTCACGTCTGTGGGGGCTGATGGAAATAGCGCCTTTACTTTGCAGGCTCCGGTCCAGAGATAGGTGCGGGTCCCAGAGGTGGAACCAGCACCTATCACACAGTGGTGGCAAAAGATGTCCAAGATAGGCCAACCCCTTTAACGCTCCATGACATAACAGAATGCAGCACTACTGTCACAACTTTTACTTCACAAAAGCTGTGGAGCCACAGGTTACAGACCACGAATATATCATCAATTATACAGACAGATATTGACATGGCTTACCAAGCATCTAGCATTGCTGCGAGCGAGGAAATTAGTGCACGCAGTGGATTTAAAGAGTCACCCCAAAATGCAGCGCAGTCTGAAAGCACCATGTTTCCAGTACTTAAGGGGTTAAGCTAGTCCTATTGCAGCAATTAATGAGGGGTACAGTTCAGAGCGTTGAGATTATACATGTTTTATTGTAGGACCCTTCCCCCAGACATATACCTAGCTGGAAATTATCAAATCTACTCATAACACACAATTTATACCAATAACACAATTTATACCAAAGAAATAAAACTGATCCACTTTCATATAAAATATTCAGAAGTGTAAAATATATAAAATATCAGTGCAGTGCCTATAATGGCTTCTTTAATGGAATGCTAATGGTTAAAAAGTCCTCGGCTAAAATCACACTTTGACCCATCAGGACGCTTTCTGCTTGGGTTTTAAGAACAGTCACATCTTCATCCCCCTCACTGACCAGTCCTGGGGGCTTGTACCTCTGACTGAAGTGAGTCAGGACCAACCTCTTGGCTCTGCACAAGTTAGCAAATTCAGCAGCCATCTTGGGTGTGCTGTGTCCATGATCCTTGGCCTTCTCCATCTGACTGTCATCTAATGTGGCTTCATGAATAAGAAGGTCGGCATCTCGACAGAGCTGAGCAGCTCCAGGTGCAACAACCCCCGAGCAGTCCCCGAGGATGCAGATCTTTCTTCCAGGCACAGGGTCTCCCAGCACATCACATGGAGAGATGGTTTGTCCATTCTCAAGGGTCACAGCAGAACCAAGCTTAAGCTTTCCATATAATGGACCAGGCTGAATACCTGTGGTGAGAGGAGGAAAAGAACAAAGGTCAAAAATCAGACTTAGGCCTCATGCACACGACAGTATTTTTTCACGGTCCGCAAAACGGGGTTCCGTTGTTCTGTGATCCGTGTCCGTTTTTTCTTCCGTGTTTCTTCAGTGATTTTTGGAGGATCACCAGACATGAAGGAAAGTTTAAAAAAAAAATATTGTTTTGGTGTCCGCCTGGCCGTGCGGAGCCAAACGGATCCGTCCTGACTTACAATGCAAGTCAATGGGGACGGATCCGTTTGACGTTGACACAATATGGTGCAATTGCAAACTGATCCATCCCCCATTGACTTTTAATGTAAAGTCAGGAGTCCCTATCGGAGTTTTCTCCAATCCGATGGTATATTTTAACTTGAAGCGTCCGCATCACCATGGGAACGCCTCTATGTTAGAATATACCATCGGCTTTGTACTGGCCACCAATGAATTTAATACAGGGGAGGGAGGGAGGGAGCGGGGGCTGCACTGGCCACCAATGAATTTAATACTGGGGAGGGAGGGGGGACGCACTGGCTACCAATGAATTTAATACTGGGGAGGGAGGGGGGCCGCACTGGCCACCAATGAATTTAATACTGGGGGAGGGAGGGGGGGCCGCACTGGCCACTAATAAATGTAAAACTGGGGAGGGAGGGGGGTCTGCCCCTGCTGCCTAGCAGCATCCGATCTCTTACAGGGGGCTATGATACGCACAATTAACCCCTCAGGTGCGGCACGTGAGGGGTTAATTGTGCGGATCACAGCCCCCTGTAAGAGATCTGATGCTGCCAGGCAGCAGTCATGTACACAGTTCTTAGTATATTCTAACTCGAAGCGTCCCCATCACTATGGGAACGCCTCTGTGTTAGAATATACTGTCGGATCTGAGTTTTCACGATGTGAAAACTCAGCTCTGAAAAAGCTGTATGCAGACGGATCTGTGGATCCTTCTGTGCTAAAGTAGCCTACGGACACGGATGGCAATCTTGTGTGCCTCCGTGTTTTTTCACGGACCCATTGACTTGAATGGGTCTGTGAACCGTTGTCCGTCAAAAAAAAGGACAGGTCACATTTTTTGGACGGACAGGAAACACGGATCACGGACGCGGATGACAAATGGTGCATTTTCCGAGTTTTCAACTAACCCATTGAAAGTCAATGGGCCCGCAGAAAATCACGGAAAACGGAACAACTGACACGGATGCACACAACGGTCGTGTGCATGAGGCCTTAGAGGGAACTCAGGCCAAAAGTTGAAAGGGGTTCTCCCACAGATCTATCCTGGTATGGACACAACTGCTTAGGACAAATATAAACGGAGACTCCATATGGAAAATACTACAATACTGGAGAACCCCTTTTAGCTCACTTGGGTTCTACCCAGGGCATCGGAGTCACAGCTACGGAGTCAAGGCCAGGTTTATGTGGAATCTCAATAAAATATACCAAATCCAACTCTGGCCGTAGTGCTCCCGCGGCCGTATAGTGGGCTGCATACAGCGGTTCCGCAATACATGGGGCACCGGCCGTGTGCATTGCGGAGATGCAATGTGAAACAGAACCCCATGGAAGCACTACGGAGTGCTTCCGTGGGGTTCCGATCCGTGCTTCCGTTCCACAAAGCAAATTGCGGTCCCCAATGCACGGAACGGAACCAATATGTTCATGTGCAAGAGGCCTAAGGCGTATTTTCTTACTGTGTCAATTCAGTTTTTTTTGCAGACCGTATGCGTAACCATTCACTTCAGTAGGTCCGCAAAAAAAATGGAAGTTACTCTGTGTGCATTCCGTATGTCCGTATTTCCGTTCCGCATAAAAATAGAACATGTCCTATTATTGTCCGCATTACGGACAAGGTTAGTACTGTTCTATTAAGGGCCAGCTGTTCAGTTCCGCAAAATACGAAATGCACACGGATGTCATCCGTGTTTTTTGTGGATCCCTTTTTTTGCAGACCGCAAAATACATACGTTCGTGTGCAAGAGGCCTAAAGAAAAGAAAGTTGTTTCTGTGGAGCCACCTAGTGAAGGAAGCCACCCTACAGTCAATGTCTGATCCTTTAACAGGCTTTGCAACATGACTAAGGATATTAGACAAACCACGAGTGCCTCCAAAAGGTTGAGGGGAACCATCTGCAGACACCGGTATCAGGATTCTGGCCCTTCATCAGTACAGACTCAAGACTTGGAGAAAAAAAAAAAAAAAAAGACCGCTGATGAGTCGTGCCCACCATCTTAACAGGGGGTCAAAGCAGCAAGAATCACACAATTATATAAGTCGCCATAACACCTGTGCATCTGCAAAGTTGACAACATCTTACCAAGTTCCTGAAGTTTACTGACGTTGAGTCTCCCTGGTCGATCCTTCTCTGTGATCACAAACCCAAACGATGGGATACGATGATAGAGTTTAAAAGCTTTTACTGTGAACTGCTCATTTTCGAGGAGACAGTAGGTGCCATCAGTGAGGTCAGCAGAAATAATCCGGTCTTCTGGGGTGGGGGGGAAGCAGTCTCCAGTATATTTGGAGAAGTCTCTGAACTCTTCTGCTGGGCACTGGTCTTCTGAAGGCAAAAATTCATGGACAGTGTATGGGAAAACGAGCCATGAGTGAGACACTTCGAGACTCATCCGAATGAAGCTCCTCAGACCAACAGGTCCGTAGATGTCCACATGCTGGTTAGTAGGAGTAGAGCCACACTGGAGACTAACCGTACACAGGAACCCAGGGAGACCAAACATGTGATCCCCATGGAGGTGAGTGATGAAGATCTTGGTGATTCGGCCTAGAGATAGTGAGACCAAACATGAGGCTTCACATAGACACCATATAGAAAGACTGCGTATCATCCTATTCTCAGGTAGCAAAAACTGTATTTACAGCCGTTTCTGTTCCTGGGAAAGCTGAGTGACAACAACATAAATGTCATTATACTAGGGGTCCTCATCTAACCTCCGGAACAGCAAATAGGCCTTGTTGTGTAGCGATAGATATATAGCTCTGCACAACTAGGCCTATTTGCTATGCAGGAGTCTGGGAAAGCTGGGTGACAAGCCCTAGTAGACTCTTGATGCAAATCAGCTCTCCTGTGGGTGGAAGAAAACTGTCTCTATAGTGCGCCACCTATTAAATGTAAGTACCCTAGTGTCCTCTGAGGGGCAAGTATCCCAAAACAGCTGTCTACAAATGGTGTCTTTCTTTTGGAGCCGACTCTGGTTTGGTTGATATCCTTAGTCATACTGCAAGACTCATTAACCCCTTTCCCGACCTCCTTATGTAAATTTACATTGGTGGTATGCTATTTAAAAAGGCGCCCATAGCCGAGGGGGATCTGCTGTTTTAAACAGCAGGAACCTGGGACTAATGTATGCGATCAACGCTAACGTCGATCGCGTACATCTAACCCCTCAGATGCTGTGGTCAAATGGCATCTGAGAGGTTAAAAACTGGGAGCACACTCTCCCGGCCATGCACAGGCTCCCCATAGTGAGAATCAGGAGAGCCGGAGTGTGTGCAGCAGCCTTTATCCTCCTGAGTGACAACAGGCTGCCGCATATTAGTTCCTATGGAGAGCCTGCCTGTGGCTTACTGACTTTAAAGGGTTGGACCCTGACTATAGAGTAGCTACGTCCAATAAATGACACTAGAGAGACCGTTTCCTTCCTCCTGGAGGAGAGACAATTTGCACAACCCTTTCCCAGGGAGCACTGCCTGGCATGTAAGACTCCCTACTCTAGCTGGTGGTCTCCACAAGGAGAATCGAGAAACAGGTAACACAGGGATCAAGCTGACTGCCATAGGGCGAGGGGATAAGCAGCTGCCAGACACTTCTGATATCACTTATCTTCCCAGGGAACAATTCATTTTGATAAATTCGGTGCAACTTTGAAGACATTCCCGCTTACAGAGGTCTCATGAATATGGAATTCTGCTACAACCTATTTCTGACAAATGTGTGGCTTGGCCCCCCCATCTGTGGCCCAACGTGGGTGGATGTAAAAAAACGGCCGCTAGAATCCTGAATGAAACGGTGAGGAATAAATAAGACTAAGAATATCTCCCAATGTTCCTGGAGGAGTCCTGAAATCCTTATTTTATCCGGTACTGGCACTCAGCTGTCACTGGACCCTGCAGCTGCCGGGCTCCGCAGAGCTGGTGACAGCTGGGATGCCCACACATCGTAAAACGGAATGGGCAGCACCTAGAGCGGGATGCAGATATGATTCCTGCCCGGCTCACATTACACCACCGGGGATTAGAGGCGAGATTTGAATAGCAGCCCAATAAATAATTACGCCTCAATCGAAAAAATCTGTGTGACCAACGTACCCAAATATAACGTTATAAGACGTCTTCTACTTGTTCGTAGCTATGACACATTCTGGGAAAGCAAGGTGACAAAAAATGTGGCTGCCGTTAAAGGGGCTGTTTAAGACTTAGATATTGATTCCTATCCTCAGGATCGATTGTTAATATCAGATAGTTGGGGGGGGACCAACTCATGGCACCCCCAGCGATCAGCAGTTTGAAGGGGCCACAGAGCATCGAAGAGCAGTGCAGTCTCTTCAATGTATATCAAATACAGCGCCACACATTGTATAGAGGCTGGGCTTGGTATTGCAGTTTAATCCAACTCACTTGAAAGGGAACGGGCTGCAGAAATGCGATGCGACTGATAGTCAATGTCACAGGCCAAGGACGAAGCCACAGCCTGTTACGTCACGTTGATAGGTGGGGGTGTCAGGAGTTGGACTCCCACCGATCAGATATTGATTAGTGCACAGCCTCCGTGTATTTTAAAGGGGTTTTCCCATCTAAAAACAATGGGGGCATATTGCTAGGATATGCCCCCATTGTCTGATAGGTGTGGGTCACAGCTGGGACCCGCACCTATCTCTTAAACAAAGCCAGCAAAGTGAAGGAGGGCACGCGGCTGCCCTCCATTTATTTCTATGGGGCGGCCTAAAATAGCTCAGCTTTCCCAAGAGCAGATATAAGAACCTTGTAAATATTGGCAGTCTTGGCATGAGATCAGCAGATACAATCGAGAGCTGCTTTTCAGGGGGAATGCTGAGTAAATCATGCGAGTGCTACAATAGCGGTGAGATCACCTATGTCCCACAGCCCAGGCCGACAGCGTTCCTTACCTGCTCGGAGGGCGCTCTTCATGAACTGAGTTTGGGTGCCCTCCCCACAATCGAACAGCCAGCACTCCCCATCTGTCCGAAAGACTACGGCTGAAGCCCCTCTGCAGGGAGATGGATACGCGGACCCCGTCCCCAGAAACGTAACATCCATGGACATGCTTCAACTCCAGCCAATCAGCACGCAGAAACCTGCATATAGAGTATATATTATATACATACAGAGGAGAATCCTAATTTGTTTTGCATTCGACTAGTAATTAAGCTCCCAGAATGCTCCGTTCACTTCTATGAGTGTTACAAGAACAACTGAGCACAGTGTGCATGCTGGGAGTTGTAGTTTCACAGCAGCTGGAGTGCAGAAGGTTGCTGACCCCTGGTTTAGTTTACAGTGGGGGGGGGGGGGGGCAATCATAACTCGGGCACCACTACTAGGGCACTATGGAGGGGACTATTATCATAACAGGGGCAGCACTACTAGGTCACCACTATGGGGGGGGGTCATAAGTGTAACTGGTGCAGCACTATTGGGGGTCATTATTTTAACTCAGGGAAAGCTATGAAGACATAAGTACTAAAGTTGGCACGAGGGGGCATTTTTGTCTACTGGTTTGTTTTATGGGGGCTTTATTACTATTGGGCTCACTATGGTGGGGGGTCACTACTACTGGGGCGCAGATCTGTGGAGTCAGCAAGGCATAAACGGGCAATCATTTAGTAATACATTTCCTGGATTAAAATGATCACATCTTAAAAGGTGTTATCCAATTCTAAAAACGTCCCACACAATGCCCAGGCCCAGGCCGCGATGGTGACCAGCCACCTTGCATCCTGGGTGATGTCTCCCATGATGCTAGGGAGGTTGTTCACCTTCGCAGGATGTTTGGATCCCCCTGACAGGTAGATGCAGCTGCGGCCGTGCAGGGATCTGGAGTGACACAGGTGCTGGGGAGCGGGGCAAGTATGATCTATAGGAGGGGCCCGGGCATTGTGGGGGGCATTTGTAGAATTGGATAACACCTTTAAAGGGGTTTATTTTGATGACATATCCAAACTGTTATAGACCTAATAATTGTAAGAAATCTATGAATTTGTCTACCGAAGACGTAAGAAAATCTGTATATGTATGTCCTGGATATACAGAGAATCAGGTGCAAGTCTAAATGGGAATAAAGAAACATGTAAAAAGTATATCTTCTATATTCAATGCTTGTCACAGGAGGGCTGTTTGGTAGTACCGGTAAGTAGCTTTTCACAGGTCTCCGCTACGGCATCTGCTCCAGTGCAGCCAATGACTGGTGTCCACAAGAGACCACCACTGAAGCCAATTATTGGCTGCAGCAGATGGTAATGCCTGTGCCAGGGACGAATTAAACAAGCCGCAGACCGGAACACGGACACGAGACCAGAGCAGCGGAGAGTAGGTACGATTCTTACCATAGAGGAGGCAGGCTGCGGGCACCTATGAAAAGTTGCTTATTCCTGGACAATCCATTTGATGCTGCCTTCCTGTTCTGAGATGACTGCAGACATGCCCACTAGTGAACGTCCTCCACCACAGAGCAGGTGCGGCACAGGTAGGGTTGTCACGATACCAAAATTGTGATTCGATTTCGATACCATAAAAAAGTTTTGCAATACTCGATACCATGCGGAAAAAATAAAAACACCAAAAAAGCCGGGTGTATTATGGAACGTCTGGATATATTTTAATAGTTTGAACTTTTCGGACGTGGCGATATGTAATATGTTTATTTATTTATTGTTTATATATTTTATGTGTAAAATTGGGAAAGGGTGTGATTTATACTTAATATTTTTTTATTCTTTTTACTTTTTATTTAATAACTATTTCCCCCCTTAGGGGCTATAACCTGGGAAATTTTCATCCCTTGTCCTATTCACCCTAATAGAGCTTTATTAGGGTGACTAGGACTTCACACTGTCCCTGCTTCCCTGTGCATAGTACACACAGCAGCAGGGAGATTACCATGGCAGCCAGGGCTTCAGTAGCGTCCCGGCTGCCATGGTAACCGATTACAGCCCCAGGATTACACTGCTGGGGCTCCAATCACAACTGTCACTGCACCACCAATGAGGAGGAGGAGGGGAGGGGACCCTGTGGCCACTGCCACCAATTATTTAATACTGGGGGGTGGGGGGACAGGTCGCACTGCGCTACCAATGATATAACACTGGGGTGCTTGGGGGGGGGCGCACTGCGCCACCAATAATTTAATACTGGGGGGCGCGCACCGCGCCACCAATGTTTTTAAACCATTAATACAAATACAGAAGGCGAGTGCCAGCTATGTGATTTTGCACCCGCCTCCTGTATTTGTATTAATAGATTACTTACCTTCATTGGTGGCGCAGTGACCACAGTCCCTCCCCTCTCTCTTCTCATTGGTGGCAGCGGCGAGGGAGAGACTGCTTCCTTCTCCCCTGTGCTGCTGAGGGAACATGTTCTCTGATACTAGGCTGTGCAGTAGTGTAGTATCGGTAAATGGAAAAATCGATACCCGATGCAACCCTAAGCACAGGTTCATGAATTGGAACCAAGGGCCTCGGAGCGGCATGAAGTTACCTAGTATGCGGATGGGAGGACACAGGAGAGAACTGATCTTCATTCACCATTAGAACACTCCGTACAGTATTCTAACGAAGTTTTATGCAAATCATATTCAGGTGACGCATCCAAAGTGGATTAACTCCTCCCTAGTCCTAATGTGGGACCTCTCATTTTGACAGGAAGATTAGCTCTGCATGCTGCGCTATTCTGTCTGTCCAGTCTGCAGAACCAGCTGACGGCCCGTGGCCAGCCTAATCAGGGGAACATTTAACAGCGTTTACTTCATTGGGGGTTCTCGGCTCACAATTCTTGTCACTGGGGGCACTTGGCATGAAAAGGTTGAGGACCAGTGCCATAGAGGCGCTAATAATAATAATATAAAAAAAAAGTTAAAATTCTATTTAAACTACGTTTCCCCATTTTGCAAACAAAAAAACCCACATCATTGGTATCACTATGTCCATAACTGGCTAAACTATCTATGTATAAAAGGGATTTATCCCGTACCAAAAAAAGTGACCACAAGGTCACACATACCCCATATGGTACAATAAAAAAAAAAGTAAAAAAAAAAAAAAAGTTGTGTTTCAGAATATGGCGATGCAAATACATTTGTAACTAAGTTTTTTAAAAGTACTAAAAACATGATAAAAGCAATACAAGTTTGTTACTGCTGTAGTGATCTGCAGAATAAGGGTAACGCGTCACTTTCACCGCACAGTGAATGCCATAAAAACCAGTAAAACAATGGCTGAATTGAATTTCTTTTCCAATCCTTTCCAGGTTCCCACTATATGGTATTGGATATTAAATGGTGCCATTAGAAAGTACATGTCCCGCAGAAACAAGCCCCCACATAGCGATGTGACGGGAATAGTAAAAACATTTTAGGAAGACAGGGAGTAAAAAGCAAAAATGGAAAATGGCAGGAAAGAGTTAATCTGCAATATGTGTCCATAGAGCTGTCCTGTTTATTCAATGTCTAACGACCTCTGTGCTCTGCCCCATCACTACAGCCCACCATACTAGCCCTGTCACTCCCCTGCCCCAACCTGCTGTACCTCCAGCTCTCCTCCCACGTGTAAAAATCAGGAACCGGAAGTCAGACATATTACTACTCTCACTGTCATTGCTACACTCACCGGAAGTCAACTGGAGCCAAAATATGCCGGCACCGGAAGTGCGTCACGTAACTCTTGGACGGCGTGTCCTGCAACCCTTACCCTTCTTCTGCACCCTGGTAGCTAGCGGTCTTATGTACCAGTGCGCCCCCTGCTGCTTGTCTGATGTAACTACGTCTTCTGCTGTATGACATATGCCACTGCGCTCCTGCTGGCTATTGTATGTCACTACACCCCCTGCTGCCTGTTTTATGTCACTTTGTGCCCTAGAACCCTTTCTCACGCAGCTTGGGGCACCCTGGTAGCTAGCTGTCTTATATACCACTGCAGGGGGCTGCTTCTCTCTTGAAATTACGGCTTCTGATGCATATGTCACTGCTCCCCCTACTGGCCGTCTTATTTTACTACGCCCTCTGCTGCATGATTAATGTCGCTGCGCCCCCTGCTGGCTGTCTTATGTCACTACACCCTCTGCTGCATGAGTAACGTCACTGCGCCCTCTGCAGGTTGCGGCAGAGTGATCCGGCAAGCAGTTCAGTCGCCAGAACTGCCTGCCGGATCCAGCAATCTGCATGCAAACGAACAGCATTTGTAGACAGATCCGGATGCGAATGCGGATCCGTCTTACAAATCCATTGCAAGAACGGATCCATCTCTCTGGATATCATCTGGAGAAACAGACTCGTTATATATTTTTTTCACATTTTTACTGGTCTGCGCATGCGCAGACCGGAAGGACGGATCCGGCATTGCGGTATTTCAATGTAAATTAATGCCAAATCCGGCAACTGATCCAGAATTTTGGACGGAGATAATATCGCAGCTTTTTATTTCCTCTGTCCAAAACGCCGTTCAGTGACTGAACTGAAGACATCCTGAACAGATTTCTCTCCATTCTGAATGCATGGGGATAAAACTGATCAGTTCTTTTCCGGTAAAAAAAAAACCCCACTAGTGTGAAAGTGCCCTTATGTCCCTATGCCCTCTGCAGCATCATTACTTCGCTGCACCCCCTGCTCTCTTCTGCATACTATATGGCTCCAGTCACACATCCGCAATTCCATTCCGCATTTTGCGGAACAAAATTGTGGACCCATCCATTTCTATGGGGCCGCACGATGTGCGGACCCACACTTCCGGGTCCGCAATTCCGATCCTGAAAAAAATAGAACATGTCCTATTCTTGTCCGCAATAGCGGACAATAGGCATATTCTCTTAGTGCCGGCAAAATGCGGAACGCACATTGCCTCTGTCGGTGTTTTGCAGATCCGCGAAACACCCACGGATGTGTGAATGGACCCTTTACTGTAGTTTGTGCAACTCAAAGTTTTAATATCAAATGATGGCATATATTTGTGACTCCTCTAAGTGTCTACATATCCACATAAACTGCTACATAGATCAGGCACCCAATAAATAGTGGCCAATTTAAAATGCCAATCCTCGTCTTCCAGAGTCCAGTGCTGCCTCCTTTCACCTGCAGCCTCACGTTCATAATTATGATGGAATCCCACCATACAATAACCTCCCTTACACCTACCAGGATTTAGATGGCAGACCTTCCACTACCCTTCACGTCAATTAAGGCCTCTTTCACACGGGCGTCATGTTTTTTTCCCGGATAAGATGCGGGTGCGTTGCGGGAAAATGCGCAATTTTTCGGCGCGAGTGCAAAACATTGTAATGCGTTTTGCACGCACGTGAGAAAAATCGGCATGTTTGGTACCCAAACCCGAACTTCGAAGTTTGGGTTAGGTGCTCTGTAGATTGTATTATTTTCCCTTATAACATGGTTATAAGGGAAAATAATAGCATTCTGAATACAGAATGCATAGTACAATAGTGCTGGAGGGGTTTAAAAAAATAAACTCACCTTAATCCACTTGATTGCGCAGCACGGCTTCTCTTCTGGCTTCTTCTTTGCTGTGCACAGGAATAGGTTACTGTGCTCATCACATGGTCCAATCACATGGTTCATCACCATGGTGAGGAACCATGTGATTGGATCATGTGATGTGACGTCTCCACAGGTCCTTAGCCGGCAGCTCAACATTACAGAAGAAGACAGAGATCCGCAACTAAAGGTTTGTTGTTTTTTTTTTGTCAGGAGCCTGTGCTACCCTAGGCACTGGACCCAGGGCCGGCCTCTGGGGTGTGCGAGCTGTGCGACCGCACAGGGCGCCATGGCAACAGGGGCACCCGACAGCAAAGAGGCTCCTTGGCCGGTGTAGCGACTGCCATAAACACCACACACTGTAACGACATGCAGGCCTTCTCTCACCTCCCAGCAGCGCCCTTGCTACTTTATAGACGCCCTGCCTAAGTCACAACTTGCACATTTCTAATTTCCGAGATTCTAATCCGACAAATACCAGGCATAGTCATCTGTATTGCCGTCCTCAGGAGAGGGAGAGACGTGTCTGCTGGGATTCAAACCCACGACCTTCTGTATCAGAGGCAAAGCACTTACCCACACAGCTGTAAGAGCTGCATAGTCACTGACTGAAAAAATATGAGACTTCTACTGTAGAGTCTGTTATAGCTGTTATAGCCAGTGTACATCTATACACGACAGCTGACTAGTGATGAGCGAACTTCTGTTTTAAGTTCGGCGTCTAAAGTTCGGCTTCCGGTTAGCGGAGAATCCCGATCTGGATCCGGATATGGATTCCGACTTCCGTTGTGGTCCGTGGTAGCGGAATCAATAATGGCCGATTATTGATTCCGCTACCACGGACCACAACGGAAGTCGGAATCCATATCCGGATCCAGATCGGGATTCTCCGCTAACCGGAAGCCGAACTTTAGACGCCGAACTTAAAACAGAAGTTCGCTCATCACTACAGCTGACCCAACACACCCAGCACTGCTATATCTCTATATGACAGCTGCTCGAGCACACTCAGCTCTGCTATATCTCCATATATGATAGCTGCCCCAGCACACCCAGCTCTGCTACATCTAATACACATGACAGCTGCCCCAGCACACTCAGCTCTACTATATCTATACACATGACAGCTGCCCCTGCACACTCAGCTCTGCTATATCTATATATATCTAAGTATTACTATACAGTAGATAGATATATAGAGGGATATAGCAGAGCTGAGTGTGCTGGGGCAGCTGTCATGTGTATAGATGTAGCAGAGCTGGGTGTGCTGGGGCAGCTTTCATATATAGAGATATAGCAGTGCTTAGTGCTAGTGTACATCCATCCACATGACAGCTGGGACAGCTGTCATGTGGATGGATGTACACTAGCTATCAAAGCTATAAACGAGTCTACGTTAGAAGTCTCATATTTTTGCAGCTTTTATAACTGTGTGGGTAAGTGCCTTGCCTCTGATACAGAAGGTCGTGGGTTCGAGTCCCCGCAGAAACTTTTCTGAAATACAGGCTAAAGTAGAATACTCAAGCACTGACAACATATATGGACATACAGTGCGGGACACAGGCTGGAAGAGGCCTGCATCGCATCGCTGACATGGAGGTAAGTATAAGTGTTTTTTTTTTTTTAAATACCCGACTGTTACTGCCACATGGGGGGAGCGGGAGGCACTTGATGCTGGCACATGGGGGGAGGGGGGTTAGCACCTGATACTGGCACATGGGGGGGTTTGGCACTATGATACTGGCACATGGGGGAAAGGAGAGAGGCACTTGATACTGGCACATTGGGGGGTTGGCACTATGATACTGGCACATGGGGGTGGGGTGGGTGGGAAGGAGAGAGGCACTCGATACTGGCACATTGGGAGGGGGGAGATGGCACTATGATACTGGCACATATGGGGAGGTGGGAAGGAGAGAGGCACTTGATACTGGCACTTTTGGGGGGGAGATGGCACTATGATACTGGGACATGTGAGGGGAGGAGAGAGGCACTTAATACTGGCACATGATGGGGGGCATCTATGGGCACACTTACTGGCACATTATTGGGGGGCATTATGGGGGTCCCTTTTGACTGGCACAGTATAAGGCCCTTAATCATACCCAGTGTCACCCATAGCCAGTCTCCTGCCCACCCTAAATCATACCCTGTCGCCTTTGCCCAGTCCCCTGCCCCCCTTAATCATACCCAGTTTCACCCAGAGCCAGTCCCCTGCCCCTTAATCATACCCAGTGTCACCCTTATCCAGTCCCCTGCCCCCTTAATTAAAGGGGGGCAGGGTCTAATTGAGGGGGCAGGGGACTGGGTAAGGGTGACACTGGGTATGATTAAGAAGGGCAGGGGACTGGGTAAAGGTGACAGTGTATGATTAAGGGGGGCAGGGGACTGGGCAAAGGTGACAGGGTATGATTAAGGGGGGCAGGAGACTGGCTATGGGTGACACTGGGTATGATTGTACTTGTTGGTAGTTGCACTTAAATTATCTGTAATTAAAAAAAATGTTTGTTACAAAGATTGTTTTCCTCTTTGTGTATGTTTAGGTGAACAGGGGGGGGGGGGGGGGCGCCGCCACAAGATTAGCTCGCACAGGGCGCCTGAACACCTAAGGCCAGCCCTGACTGGACCTCAAATGCCTAGGGCAAAATACAGGACTGCCCTTATGATGCAGTTTTGAGTAGATTGGGCCCTCTATAGGCTCCATATCTAAGGCCTTTGTTTACGTTCCATTTTTTGCGTTCCATATACGGAACCATTAATTTTAATGGATCTGCAAAAGAAAAAATGGAAGGTAACACAGTACATAAGGCCGAAAAAAGACATTTGTCCATCCAGTTCGGCCTGTTATCCTGCAAGTTTAACCAGAGGAAGGCAAAAAAAAACTGTGAAGTAGAAGTCAATTTTCCTCACTTTAGGGTAATAAAAAATTCCTTCCCGACTCCAATCAGGCATCAGAATAACTCCCTGGATCCCCGACCCCTCTCTAGTAGCTATAGCCTGTAATATTATTACACTCCAGAAATACATCCAGGCCCCTCCTGAACTCCTTTATTGTACTCACCATCACCACCTCCTCAGGCAGAGAGCTCCATAGTCTCACTGCTCTTACCGTAAAGAATCCTCTTCTATGTTTGTGTAGGAACCTTCTTTCCTCCAGACGCAGAGGATGTCCCCTTGTCACAGTCACAGTCCTGGGGATAAATAGATGATGGGAGAGATCTCTGTACCGACCCCCGATATATTTATACATATTAATTAGATCTCCCCTCAGTCGTCTTTTTTCTAAAGCGAATAACCCTAATTTTGATAATCTTTCAGGGTCCTGTAGTTGCCCCATTCCAGTTATTACTTTAGTTGCCCTCCTCTGGACCCTCTCCAGCTCTGCTATGTCTGCCTTGTTCACAGGAGCCCAGAGCTGTACACAGTCCTCCATGTGTGGTCTGACTAATGATGTGTAAAGTGGTAGGACTATGTTCTCATCACGGGCATCTATGCCCCTTTTGATGCAACTCATTTTCTTATTGGCCTTGGCAGCAGCTGCCTGACACTGGTATTTGCAGCTTAGTTTGCTGTTTATTAAAATTCCTAGATCCTTTTCCAAGTCAGTGTTACCGAGTGTTGTACCATTTAGTATGTACGGGTGACTTGCATTTTTCCTTCCCATGTGCATAACTTTACATTTGTCAGTGTTAAACCTCATCTGCCACTTATCTGCCCAAGCCTCCAGTCTATCCAGATCCCTCTGTAGTAGTATACTGTCCTCTTCAGTGTCAACTACTTTACACAGTTTAGCGTCATCTGCAAAAATTGATACTTTACTATGCAAGCCTTCTACAAAGGTACTCTGTATGTCTTCCGTTTCCGTATTTCCATTCAAACATAGAACATGCCCTATTATTGTCCGCATAACGGACAAGGATAGTGCTGTTCTATTAGGAGCCAGATGTTCTGTTCCGCAAAAAACGAAATGCACACGGAAGTTATCCGTATATTTTGCGGATTCGTTTTTTGCAGAATGCAAAATACTCAAAAAGACATACGGTGGTGTGGAAGAGGCCTAATGGTAAGCTTCCTCTGAGCTCAGCCACAGAAGGGGCAGCACCTGCTATGATGTTCGTCTAATGCACTGTGCCTTCAAGTGAATGGGAGCAGCACTGAAGAAACCAGGCACAGTGTATGGAGCTGGTCAGTTCCCATGCCTGCACGTAGTACAAATTGCTGACCGGCAGACGTTTTGGGGGTGCCCCACATACTCAATGGCCAATTTCAACAAGCAGTGTAAATCAAGGACGCAGAGCAGCAGCCTGCAGAGTCACAGACAGCATGACTGTCTCAATGCCAAGTGTTCGTCCTATTAATGGAAGAATGAAAAAAAGAACAGAAAATGTGTTGGTTACCTTTATACAGAAATAATATACATTTTTATAAGATTAGAACAGATTTATTTGGAGCTTTCAATAGGACAAGACAATGTTGCATGTCACCAGCAGATGGCGCTGTGTCACCACAATGAAGACGCGCACACCACGCCTGTAATATTGTGTTTTATTACTTGTAAAACTACTAAAAACAAGATTCATCATCAGATTTACATAGCTGAGGAAAAGCAGCATTACAAATGTACAGTATGTAGTGTGTCATGCACAAGGCATATCTGACAAAATATACAATATGTTACAAAATCATCAGCACGACGTCACCTGTGAGGACATAGCGGCCGTGACCCAGGACACAACTTCTGGTATTTTGTATTTTAAATAGACATTTATTTGGTTGGGTTCACACACGGCTCTTCTGGTACATTTGCCACCTCTTTTTATTTTTTTTTGTTGGTGAGCCTGGCCACTGATGGTTTTCTTCAAGGAACCCAGTGTTTTTTGGGTAATAAAAGAAAAAAATGTTTTTTTTTTCTTCCTATAAGTAGTATTAAAAAGAACAATGACTCTCACCCATTAAATCTCTCATTGATCTGCTGGTCCCTGCAGCTATGACATCACTGGCCTCAGCCATCTGTGCCGCACATGCAGGCATCACTACTGAGGACAGAATGGTTCGATTTTCCTGCAATTTTCTTAAAATACTGGCCAACCCCTTTAAGGGTTTGGCTACAGGGCAATCTTGGTAGCGGCCCAAGGATTGCAGTGAGATCACAGTGTAGCGGTGGTAGCAATGAATGGTGTCGCAGTGCAACTTGCATGGACACTGTTGGCAGAATTTATTTCTACGCTAGCACCGCAACACGGCGATCCCGCTGCGATCCTTGGGCGCGACAGCTGTAGCCGAACCCCAAGGGTCAAGAAGATGTACAGTATAACTCTTAGGCCTCTTGCCCACGAACGTAAGGGCTCCGTGCCTGTGCTGCGGACCGCATACGGAGGTTCCGCAATACACGGGTCACCAGCTGTGTGCATTTTGCATCACGGATGCGGACCTATTCACTTGAATCCGGAGCTGCGGTACGAAACGGAACCCCATGGAAGCACTACGGAGTGCTTCCGTGGGGTTCCGTTCTTCCGTTGCGCAACAAAATAGAACTTGTTCTATCTTTTTGCGGAACAGACGGATCGCGGACCCCATTTAAGTGAATGGCTCTGCGATCCGCATGCGGCTGCCCTGCGGTCGGTGCCCATGCAAGTTGCACTCCACAGCATGGGCACAGAGCCCTTACGTTTGTGGGCAACAGGCCTTAAAGGAATGCTCAAGCACAATGTATACATTGTGTTATACCAACCAAAAAAAGCATAAAGGGGTGGAGCATGACATCAATTTAAATATCACCAAAGAGGGTATATCTGTCATGCCCCACCCTCTGGAGCCCTGCAAAAGGCCTGAAGTTTTGCATGGAATCTTCCTTTAAGTTAATACTGTCTGTGAGACAAGGCACGGGGACCAGTAAATACGGGGTCTGACCCCTGTTCCCCATATTTACATCCAAAAGTGCAAGGTGTCGAGTGAGGAATCTGTCAGTCCTACTCCCATCATCTTCAATCACACACATGACTCACGGATGAGGGGAAGAAACCGCCTATAGATCAGGATGCGACGATGGAGAAGATCTGGCATATTCAGTGTTAAAAATACTTTCTTATGAACCACATCTCTATATCAGTGGCCTGCAGCCTGACGCTCCCCGGCTGCCGTGGAATTGCAACTCCCAGCATGCAGCTTCAGGCTGTGGGAACAATGCTGGGAATTGTAGTTCAGCAATCGGCTGCAGCGCACTGCTGTATGTGAATAATATCATATGACAATGTAGAGAATTTACCCGTTGATGACCAGTGTGGGGGTTCATGGTAGGAAAATAACTCTGTCATATGGCAATTCTATATACTCTGTATAGATGCGATTTCCATAAATCTATGTATAAATATAGATCATTTTCTGGGTATATAATGTAATTGGCCACCAGATGGCGCTAGTCCTCCACTCTCAATACGCTATCAATCATCTCGTTGAGCTGGAGCTACACATTACAGATTCAGCAGAGCTGAGATTGTCATTTCAGATCCTCATGATTTTGTGTTGAGCAAACTTGTGTTTTTAAGTTCGGCGTCTAAATTTCGGGTTATCAAAGAAATTCCGTTATGGTCCGTGGTAGCGGAATCCATAACGCGATTCTTCGATAACCCGAACTTTAGACGCCGAACTTAAAACACAAGTTCGCTCAACACTACTCATGATCTTATAATGTGCTACCTGCAGTTTTACATAGGACTGCCAGTAAACTTGCCCTGTCCCTCTTACTCAGATCAAGTCGCATAAATAAGGTTGACATTACAAATCCAGCTCTGCTACATCTGTAGATTATATCCTGCTGCCTTCGTGATGAACCTCTTTTTACACGCAGAACATTTTTGTATGAAAATAAATCTATTCAGCCTGGGAAAGCTGGATGCCAACCAAGCTGGCTACAAAGCAGAGTAACAAACCCTGTAATTGTGGCAGAGTTTGTCGTCACCCAACATTTCCTGAAAGGAGACTTTGGAGATATTAAAGGGCCGGTGTCCTGGGGCTGGACCGCCATCTCATAGTGCCATATACTGCATCAGGTTTTCCAACCTAGAGAGAAATGTGCATCATGTGAATAGATGCTATGCGACCAAATGTAAGCAAACCCAAAAAACAGGCTTCTGCTATGTCGAGTTGTAGCAGAGCTGAATGTCTCTAGCAGTGCCAAGTCTGTCATGTGGGGCACAGCTCATCGGGATACCACAATATGTTATCTGCTGTTTACCATACGACCACTGCTACATCTACTGGACATTATCACAGTGCTCAAGAGGAAACAGTTAACGGCAAATTCAGCTCTGCTACATCGACAGCCTCATAAATGCAACACGCTTCTTGTGATGCTTCAAAGATAGCATGTAGGAGATATAAATAAATGTTATTATTCAAGTTTAATCTCCACATAAGAAATACAGGCTCGCAGGTCCTCGCTGCATGGCACCGCCATGGACAGTGGCGCAGTCAATGCTGAACCTGCTGATCTCCTGGAAAGTCCAGCCGCAAGTGTCCGGTGCCACCTGTGTGTGATGTCCCAGGTCTTCACAGAGAAATCATTCCCATGGGCACAGCTAGGGGGCGCTCAGCCGTTTCTATAGAGAATAGGTGCATTGGGGGGGGGGGCCCTGATCACACGGCGGTTCTGTGTTTTCGGATCAGTAACTGCACCGGCCCCTCAGGAACCGCTTTGATGATATTCCAGGCGTCATAGTGCATGAGGCCGATCAAAGCTTTTCCACCAATCGAAATGATTTCATCTCCAGCTTCTATTCTTCCAGCCTGCTCAGCGGCGCCACCTGCCAGCAAAAAGAAAGCGATGTCAACAAGAATGTTTTCATGGACATTAGCTTTCCCATCTACTAAAATCCTGCTTATATACAGCAGTCAATCTGAACGAGCAGAGATGCAGTGTAAAGTATGGGGAAAGACACAGGAGGTGTGTTTATGATTACCACAGAATGGAAGAAAATGAATAACGGTTAGCAGGAGCAGAATGACAGAACGTGGCAGATATGACTTCATGTGGTTGGGGAAGGATCTGTCTGTCTTATAAAGGGTACTAGTACAAGTGATGATGTCACATGGGTTCAGGGATAACAGTGATGTCATGCTGAGCAACATCATTGGTGTTGGCTGGCGTGTTATCTTTAAAGCCTCAGAACGGGTGGTGACATCACAAGGGGTGCAATCCCTATCTTTAAAGCCTCAGAACGGGTGGTGACATCACAAGGGGTGCAATCCCTATCTTTAAAGCCTCAGAACGGGTGGTGACATCACAAGGGGTGCAGTCCCTATTTTTAAAGCCTCAGAACGGGTGGTGACATCACAAGGGGTACAAACCCTATCTTTAAAGCCTCAGAACGGGTGGTGACATCACAAGGGGTGCAATCCCTATCTTTAAAGCCTCAGAACGGGTGGTGACATCACAAGGGGTGCAATCCCTATCTTTAAAGCCTCACAACGGGTGGTGACATCACAAGGGGTGCAATCCCTATCTTTAAAGCCTCAGAACGGGTGGTGACATCACAAGGGGTGCAGTCCCTATTTTTAAAGCCTCAGAACGGGTGGTGACATCACAAGGGGTACAAACCCTATCTTTAAAGCCTCAGAACGGGTGGTGACATCACAAGGGGTGCAATCCCTATCTTTAAAGCCTCAGAATGGGTGGTGACATCACAAGGGGTGCAATCCCTATCTTTAAAGCCTCAGAACTAGTGGTGACATCACAAGGGGTGCAGTCCCTATAAATGCAGCACCAGGACTGGCAACCACCTGTCAGCTGTGGCAGGCGCACCCCAGGGGCAGGGGTGGCCTTTCCAGATAATGAAGGAGTCACTGCCCAGAACTGGGGGCCAGTAACTTCCAGAACACCAGGTGTTAAGAAACAACAACTCCTAGCATGCACACTTGTTAGGTTGGCCTCAGAACTCCCATATAAATGAATGGAGCACGCTGGGAGTTGTAGTTTCAAACAGATGAAGTGCTGGTGGTTGCAGACCCCTGGCCTACAACACCTTTGGCAGAGGCGAGAGGCATTGGCTGGTAGGCTATAAATGTGTCAAACAGAAATACACATGGGTGCTAACATCACTGCCTTGGATGATGTCATCAGGGGGGAGGGGTTGTCAGAGGCATTCTTACATATTTGTATGGTGAGATGAAGTATATCAAGCTGCTGACTAGTGAGCTGAATTTATCCTGGGAAACACCATCCCTGTACTATGCTAAATAACCTCTGAGAGGGGAACAACTGAACTTCTGCAGATGGTTGAGGACCATGCAAGGCCTGTCTACAGATGACACAAAGTCTGCGACTTTTTCACTAAAAATTGGAGCGCTCCAGTAAGAAAATTTCTTCATTGAAGTATCCACCGATCACAGTTATCGCGATACCTGAACACAGTCACGGACGGGAGGTACGTCACATACCACGTGAGACGTGGCGTTCTGGGATACTAACAGTCCGACCATCAGCCTCTACGATATCCTGCTGTGGATCTAACCAGAAGCACACCACCGACCACGCTACCTCGGCGTCTGCCGAGACACATGGGAAAGGACTGCACACCATCAGGTATATGATACCTATCCTTACCTTGAATATCTGGGGCTAAGGTAAGACGAACTGCTAACCTTATAGCACACAGCACTTTATTTTATACCCAACGAAAAGCTTTATTTGGGAACCTGCTTTCCTCAAAGCCCCTTCTGAGTACAGACATTACTCACTATTGTCCCCTCAATGTGACTTTTTCTCCTTATTTAAAAGAAAAGACACAGCATCTATTCATTTGTTTTACCATCAAGGCTTATATACGCAGCTATATTGGTTTTAAGGATTTATCAGTTTTATGATTGTGAATTCTATCTTATCCTGCTGCGCAGCGTCTATCTTTATTTTTATCAATTTTTGTCACATTATCTGATTTTACCATTATTATTTGAATAAATTGTGTGATCACTTTACATTGTATTTTACACTATTTTATCGTATATTCTATTAATTGTTTCTTACATACAGAGTGCCAGTCCAGTTTATTTATCCATTTTTTAATATTTTCTCCTGTACGGGTGATACAGTTTTCTGGCCTAGAGCACCTGGTCCTAATTTGCTGAGGAGTGAGCTATTCCTGTTATTCAACTTCAATTTATATCAAGCTTTATACTGGAAACCTACAGGCATAGCTGGGCTCTGAGGGGCCCTGCTCTGTACCATGGACACCCTACATCTGGACCTGTCCATTTCTATATGTCATACCTACTGGTGTGAACGGAGCCTGAAACACATGCAGATATCCGATGGGAGCTGTTCCTAATTGCAGACAGGAATGACGTGATGCCTGACGGACACATATTTCTCTAATAATGGCTGAACTTTTCACTGGAGCAGAAACCAACAAGGATTTAACAGCAGCCGTAAAGTCTTAACACGAGAGCGATGTCACCAATGGTGAGCGCTCATACATCACACGGGACCCCCACAAGAGAAAGGAGCAGCCATTGTGTAATACAGGGGGTGAGGAATCCGCTGCTGCACACAATACACAGCGATGGCCAGAGAGTGGCTCTCCGCTTTATCTCATACAGCAGAGGACCCCCATGTCTATGCTAACCATGTGTCCTACTAGTGTCTCAGTGAGGCATCGCGACCATAGTGGATTTTTACACTAAAGGGGTTTTCTGCATCTAAAATGCCATAAACAACTGATAGATGCAGGTCCCACCTCTATGGAACAGGGGTCCTCCAATATAAGTGAACGTAGAGGACCACCTCTCCATCCATCCCCAGCAGCTGCCTCACCCGGTGGGATGGGGTCAGAGGTCCCCTGTTCCAAAGATAGATGGGACCTGCATCTATCAGACATTTATGGTATGGTGTCCGTGAACGGGAACATTATTTTTTACATTCAGGGGCTGGAAACCCATTGTGTCCTTGTCCTACTCACAGCTGTGGGTTTGCTATAATGTATCAGTGTTGTCCGTCCACTGTAAGCTAAATACAGCAGCAGCTCTTGGACCGTTCTGCAGGTGATGGTCACAGAATATGGACCGTTCTACAGGCAGGGGTCACTGAATGTGGACCGCTCTACAGGCAGGGGTCACTGAATGTGGACTGCTCTACAGGCAGAGGTCACTGAATGTGGACCGCTCTACAGGCAGGGGTCACTGAATGTGGACTGCTCTACAGGCAGGGGTCACTGAATGTGGACCGGTCTACAGGCAGAGGTCACTGAATGTGGACTGTTCTACAGGCAGGGGTCACTGAATGTGGACTGTTCTACAGGCAGGGGTCACTGAATGTGGACTGTTCTACAGGCAGGGGTCACTGAATGTGGACTGTTCTACAGGCAGGGGTCACTGAATGTGGACCGCTCTACAGGCAGGGGTCACTGAATGTGGACTGTTCTACAGGCAGGGGTCACTGAATGTGGACTGTTCTACAGGCAGGGGTCACTGAATGTGGACTGTTCTACAGGCAGGGGTCACTGAATGTGGACTGTTCTACAGGCAGGGGTCACTGAATGTGGACTGTTCTACAGGCAGGGGTCACTGAATGTGGACCGCTCTACAGGCAGGGGTCACTGAATGTGGACTGTTCTACAGGCAGGGGTCACTGAATGTGGACTGTTCTACAGGCAGGGGTCACTGAATGTGGACTGTTCTACAGGCAGGGGTCACTGAATGTGGACCGCTCTACAGGCAGAGGTCACTGAATGTGGACCGGTCTACAGGCAGAGGTCACTGAATGTGGACTGTTCTACAGGCAGGGGTCACTGAATGTGGACTGTTCTACAGGCAGGGGTCACTGAATGTGGACTGTTCTACAGGCAGGGGTCACTGAATGTGGACTGTTCTACAGGCAGGGGTCACTGAATGTGGACTGTTCTACAGGCAGGGGTCACTGAATGTGGACTGTTCTACAGGCAGGGGTCACTGAATGTGGACCGTTCTACAGGCAGGGGTCACTGAATGTGGACTGTTCTACAGGCAGGGGTCACTGAATGTGGACTGTTCTACAGGCAGGGGTCACTGAATGTGGACTGTTCTACAGGCAGGGGTCACTGAATGTGGACTGTTCTACAGGCAGGGGTCACTGAATGTGGACTGTTCTGCAGGCAGGGGTCACTGAATGTGGACTGTTCTACAGGCAGGGGTCACTGAAGGTGGACTGTTCTACAGGCAGGGGTCACTGAATGTGGACCGTTCTACAGGCAGGGGTCACTGAATGTGGACCGTTCTACAGGCAGGGGTCACTGAATGTGGACCGTTCTACAGGCAGGGGTCACTGAATGTGGACTGTTCTACAGGCAGGGGTCACTGAATGTGGACCGTTCTACAGGCAGGGGTCACTGAATATGGACCATTCTGCAGGCAGGGGTCACTGAAGGTGGACTGTTCTACAGGCAGGGTCACTGAATGTGGACTGTTCTGCAGGCAGGGGTCACTGAAGGTGGACTGTTCTACAGGCAGGGGTCACTGAATGTGGACTGTTCTACAGGCAGGGGTCACTGAATGTGGACTGTTCTACAGGCAGGGGTCACTGAATGTGGACCGTTCTACAGGCAGGGGTCACTGAATGTGGACCGTTCTACAGGCAGGGGTCACTGAATGTGGAATGTTCTACAGGCAGGGTCACTGAATGTGGACCGCTCTACAGGCAGGGGTCACTGAATGTGGAATGTTCTACAGGCAGGGTCACTGAATGTGGAATGTTCTACAGGCAGGGGTCACTGAATGTGGACTGTTCTACAGGCAGGGGTCACTGAATGTGGACCGCTCTACAGGCAGAGGTCACTGAATGTGGACCGTTCTACAGGCAGGGGTCACTGAATGTGGACTGTTCTACAGGCAGGGGTCACTGAATGTGGACGGTTCTACAGGCAGGGGTCACTGAATGTGGACTGTTCTACAGGCAGGGGTCACTGAATGTGGAATGTTCTACAGGCAGGGGTCACTGAATGTGGACCGCTCTACAGGCAGAGGTCACTGAATGTGGACCGGTCTACAGGCAGAGGTCACTGAATGTGGACTGTTCTACAGGCAGGGGTCACTGAATGTGGACTGTTCTACAGGCAGGGGTCACTGAATGTGGACTGTTCTACAGGCAGGGGTCACTGAATGTGGACCGCTCTACAGGCAGAGGTCACTGAATGTGGACCGGTCTACAGGCAGGGGTCACTGAATGTGGACCGTTCTACAGGCAGGGGTCACTGAATGTGGAATGTTCTACAGGCAGGGTCACTGAATGTGGACCGCTCTACAGGCAGGGGTCACTGAATGTGGAATGTTCTACAGGCAGGGTCACTGAATGTGGAATGTTCTACAGGCAGGGGTCACTGAATGTGGACTGTTCTACAGGCAGGGGTCACTGAATGTGGACCGCTCTACAGGCAGAGGTCACTGAATGTGGACAGTTCTACAGGCAGGGGTCACTGAATGTGGACTGTTCTACAGGCAGGGGTCACTGAATGTGGACTGTTCTACAGGCAGGGGTCACTGAATGTGGACTGCTCTACAGGCAGGGGTCACTGAATGTGGACCGCTCTACAGGCAGGGGTCACTGAATGTGGACTGTTCTACAGGCAGGGGTCACTGAATGTGGAATGTTCTACAGGCAGGGGTCACTGAATGTGGACCGCTCTACAGGCAGAGGTCACTGAATGTGGACCGGTCTACAGGCAGAGGTCACTGAATGTGGACTGTTCTACAGGCAGGGGTCACTGAATGTGGACTGTTCTACAGGCAGGGGTCACTGAATGTGGACTGTTCTACAGGCAGGGGTCACTGAATGTGGACCGCTCTACAGGCAGAGGTCACTGAATGTGGACCGGTCTACAGGCAGGGGTCACTGAATGTGGACTGTTCTACAGGCAGGGGTCACTGAATGTGGCCTGTTCTCACTTTGGGGGTCACAGAATATGGATGGTTCTGCAGGTGGGGTCCACAGCAGATGGACCGTTCTGCAGATGGTGGTCACAGAATATGAGCTGTTCTCCAGGTTGGGGTTCTGCCGCCAGGGGTCTGGTGTAGGTAACAGACTCTTCCGTGAAGATCAGGTCTACCCTATGTACAGTCGGGTCTATGTGATATGACCACACCTAACAATTAGCTTTTCTGTGCCAAGCCAATAATGGAGCAGGACCCGTACATCAGGTGAGGCAGGTCTGCATCCACCCAGCCCGTGTCCTGTAACTTGTAGATGTCTGTCAGTAGGAGGCGGACATATAAAACATACCTTTAAATATCCTTTTGATGAACAGAGGCCTGTCCCCATAAATAGACGCCTTCCCTCCGTCCAGGCTGAAGCCCAGCCCGGCCGACGTCTTGTGAAGCTCCACACAGACTGCATCCCGCAGATCGACATCAGCTGCAACAAAGAACAACATCTCATTATGTCCTATTGTTCCCTGCACAGGTGTCTGCTGCGCCTCCCGTAAAACTACTTCATAGGAGGAAGGGCCCTCTAATTATATGGCTGACATCTTTACTGCTGTAGCTCCACGTGAACCATGTGTAAAAATACTGTCAGTGTGCAAATATTACATGAAACACTGGATGCACCAACAATAGAGTGCAAAAGCTCCTATAGCTCCTATATGTGCCGCCATATGGTGCCTTCACCAAGCACATTCTCTGCTAGCATGTGTTAAGGATTTGTACCACATAGCTCAGTAACAGGGTCATGTGCATACAGTATATACCGACCACTAGAGCAGATGGTGAAGGGGAGGCAGCTATCCTGCACTACAGGACAGTATATAGACAGCGTAAGTATACCGACTGTGATGTCACCACCACCAGAAAGCATAAGAAGTGCAAGAAAACATAAATATGTAATGTCATGTATGCACACGGTGACTCCACCAGCAGAATAGTGAGTTCAGCTCTGGAGTATAACACATGATGTAACTCAGGATCAGTACAGTATAAGTAATGTAATGTATGTACACAGTGACTGCACCAGCAGAATAGTGAGTGCAGCTCTGGAGTATAATACAGGATGTAACTCAGGATTAGTACAGGATAAGAAATGTAATGTATGTACATAGTGACTGCACCAGCAGAATAGTGAGTGCAGCTCTGGAGTATAATACAGGATGTAACTCAGGATCAGTACAGGATAAGTAATGTAATGTATGTTCATAGTGACTGCACCAGCAGAATAGTGAGTGCAGCTCTGGAGTATAATACAGGATGTAACTCAGGATCAGTACAGGATAAGTAATGTAATGTATGTACATAGTGACTGCACCAGCAGAATAGTGAGTTCAGCTCTGGAATATAATACAGGATGTAACTCAGGATCAGTACAGGATAAGTAATGTATGTACACAGTGACTCCACCAGCAGAATAGTGAGTGCAGCTCTGGAGTATAATACAGGATGTAACTCAGGATCAGTACAGGATAAGTAATGTAATGTATGTACACAGTGACTGCACCAGCAGAATAGTGAGTGCAGCTCAGGTGTATAATACAGGATGTAACTCAGGATCAGTACAGGATAAGTAATGTAATGTATGTACATGGCGACTCCACCAGCAGAATAGTGAGTTAAGCTCTGGAATATAATACAGGATGTAACTCAGGATCAGTACAGGATAAGTAATGTATGTACACAGTGACTCCACCAGCAGAATAGTGAGTGCAGCTCTGGAGTATAATACAGGATGTAACTCAGGATCAGTACAGGATAAGTAATGTAATGTATGTACACAGTGACTGCACCAGCAGAATAGTGAGTGCAGCTCTGGAGTATAATACAGGATGTAACTCAGGATCAGTACAGGATAAGTTATGTACAGTATGTACAAAGACAACTCTACCAGCAGAATAGTGAGTGCAGCTCTGGAGTATAATACAGGATGTAACTCAGGATCAGTACAGGATAAGTTATGTACAGTATTTACAAAGACGACTCTACCAGCAGAATAGTGAGTGCTGCTCTGCAGTATAATACAGGATGTAACTCAGGATCAGTACAGGATAAGTAATGTATGTACACAGTGACTGCACCAGCAGAATAGTGAGTACAGCTCTGGAGTATAGTACAGGATGTAACTCGGCATCAGTAAAGGGTAAGTAAACTGCAGATCAGCAGATTCTTTCCATTAGTTTTGTTGCAGGAACATTAGGCTTATACAGTGTCGTGAATACCATGAGGGTTACAGAATCCATTGGAAAATGCCAGCCATACTGCTTCCAGAAGCATTTAGCACAGCAGAAAACTTGTTAGAAATGTGGATTATGTCTTGGATGAAATTGCAGATCACATTGATAAACTATGGAGATTATTCATTATTTAGAGGGGTTTATATAAAAGTAGCAATTTGTGTCTTACACAGCGGCTGCTTCCGCACTTCTCTAACAGCTCCCATCTGTGCCGTCAATATAAGACTCATGGCTTTACATAAGAATACCCCTATTTATTATGGAATTTAGAGGGGGCCGAACATTCTGCATGACTGGTGTCCTGGCTGCTCATGGAAACTTCTAATCACTTCTCATGGGTACTAGAAAAGAGGGAGCCCATAGTAATGATCAGAATGGAATTATAATGCCAGATTTTACAATGCAGTTGCTCTGGGGAGGGAGGACAAACAAGCTGGGCTCCTTCTCTCCAAGGGCCCGCAGCACCCACATAGCCTGCCCCTATGTCAATATTAAATCAGAAATAAAGGCAATTCCTCCAGCACCTTGTGTTTGGCATCTTCCCCAACAAGATTATAATATTATCACTTCCTTATTCTGGCCGGTCCTCCCCAATGTGTTTCTTATTAAACTATTTCCCAGCTCTAAGCTGAACCCTCAGAGTCTGTCGCTTCGTTTCAGACAATGTTTGGAAGGAGATACAGATACAAATATCCAGGCAGCTCAAAGCCATGAAGGAAAGGTATGTAAAAGAGAGGAAGTGAGGAAAGAAAAAGAGGAAGGGGGTGGAGGAAAAGTAGTAAGATAAGAGAAGAATAGGAAGGAAGAGAGTTAGGAAGGAAAGGGAGGAAGAGGGGGTGGAAGGATGGAGGAAAGGAAGGACAGTAAGAGAAAAAAAGGAAGTAAAGAAGAGAAGGGCAGGACAAAAGGGAGGAAGGAAAGAAGGAATGGAAAAAAGAAAGAAGAGGAAATAAAAAGAAGCAAAGGGAAGGAAAAAAGACAAGAGGAGAGAAGGAAGAAATGAAAGAGAAGGAAGAAAAAAAAGGGGAGGGGAAAAAGGAAAGAAATCAATGAAAGGAATGAGAAAATGAAGGGTAGAGAGGAAGGAAGGGAAAAAAAATAGGTAAGAAAAGGAAAAAATGGAGGAAATAAGTAAAAGAAAATGACTGGGTCTGTGCAGTGTTGATTGTATATTGACAAGGATCCAGAACATCCTAGTGGGAGATCTGCCGTAAAGACTATATGACAATCACATCTCTCCTTCCATCTCTTACACGTACATTTACTATCACTCCCTTCATCCATACTCCAATAATAAAGCGATGAAGAAATGCCCAGGAGCTCCTGGCCCCAATGTGCAGTCTGTACCAGCCCCCCCACCATGTGCCATTTACTGTAATGGCTGTTTATGCAGTTGTCTACTATACATTATTATATACAGGCACATGTAGTGCCCGGGTCACAGGGGTAATTCATTTATTACAAGCGGGTTATAATTTCGGATTCCTGACACCAGGCAGGGCCTCCTCCGTACAACTCGCGAGCATTTCTGATGTCTTACTAAAGACTTCAACCTGTGTAAACATTACAGGACAAGGGCCCGGCACGGCGGGGAACTCGATGAGTGTTTGCAGAGCTCCAGACAACGGGCGTGTTACACGATTGCACTTTAATGTACAGTAGGAAAGGAAGTTGTCTGTACTTTGTACAATCCCAACCCTACACATTTTCCAAAACTAACAAGAAAAGGCACAGATGGGCCAGACCCCCATCATAGCTCCTCAGGGGGGGGTTACATGTATGAGATTTGACATTGTTTGAGGATTATGACTTATAGAGGTTTAAAAACTCATTTTGAAATACTGTAGAGAATTCTGATTTATTGGTAGGGGTCCCAGGTTCAGGACCCTCACCCATTAGCCGCTCTTGCTTTCCTATCACATGGAGAGCCTGTTAAAGGGTTATTCCTGTCTCTCAAAGTGATGGCCGATCGCTAGGATGTTTTATTACTTTAGGATTGGTGGTTGTTGACCTCTCTGAGCCCAATGGATCCTGAGAAAGAAGGGGCCACAGCGCTGATTCATTAACCTGTTTGTACCGGACTTGGGGTGCACTAGAGAAGAAGCTGGATAAGGGAAGGGTTGCCTCTGCAGACTGCCCAATGTAAAAAGGCCTGTCCAGCATTAGAAACGGGTTTGCTTGTCCACTCTCCTCCATGGGTTTTACTGGTATTGTAGCTCCACCCTATTCATCAGCACAGACAGCTGCTGGATCGGTTTCTCTAATTTGAGATGCAAATGATTGATTATTGTTAGTATTTGCAAGGGCTGTAAATTACAAGAAGTTTGTACAAGATTGTATAGTTCATCATGGTAGACCCCCGGCACAAGTGAGAATTTCTCTGGCACGCATGAGGAACAAGCAAGTGACGGTGAAAGGTGCAGCGTCAAACAGGGAGGTCCTGTTACACAGGCAACCGTACATGGTGGGGTCTTGTAGCTGCCACTGTTATGGTGGTCCCGTAGCTGCCACGGTGATGGTGGTCCCGTAGCTGCCACGGTGATGGTGGTCCCGTAGCTGCCACGGTGATGGGGGTCCCGTAGCTGCCACGGTGATGGGGGTCCCGTAGCTGCCACGGTGATGGGGGTCCCGTAGCTGCCACGGTGATGGGGGTCCCGTAGCTGCCACGGTGATGGGGGTCCCGTAGCTGCCACGGTTATGGGGGTCCCGTAGCTGCCACGGTTATGGAGGTCCCGTAGCTGCCACGGTTATGGGGGTCCCGTAGCTGCCACGGTTATGGGGGTCCCGTAGCTGCCACGGTTATGGGGGTCCCGTAGCTGCCACGGTTATGGGGGTCCCGTAGCTGCCACGGTTATGGGGGTCCCGTAGCTGCCACGGTTATGGGGGTCCCGTAGCTGCCACGGTTATGGGGGGGTCCCGTAGCTGCCACGGTTATGGGGGTCCCGTAGCTACCACGGTTATGGGAGTCCCGTAGCTGCCACGGTTATGGGAGTCCCGTAGCTGCCACAGTTATGGGAGTCCCGTAGCTGCCACGGTTATGGTGGTCCTGTGGCAGGTGCTTCATATTATTTTGTGTTCATGTACAGTGGACATGAGGACAGAAAACCAGTAAATTGCTGTAAAATCTCACTGACATTTTATCAATTTCTGATTTACAGCAACTAACCTTGGCACTACCTTGGCACTCAAGGAAATTCCCCACAAAATAATTGCAAATTTGGGCACACTGCAGGGCATAGGTGTGCATTATATCCTTATATCGTGACATAGTACAGTACAGAGCATACTAAACTGCAGAGCTCAGCCTCGTCCAATCAATCATTGTATTTAATACTTCTCAGAAAATAATGCACATCTGTCCAAAAAATACCTAAAGAAAGCTACGATCCCCGAAACCCCAGATGAGGAGCAATGAGTCTGATATTTTGTGAAGAGCAGAACTCGATGTGTAATATGGATTTCATTAGATGGCAAGAAGTCTCCCAGCGATAATGTGAACCAAATGTGACTTGAAATGTTTTCCATGTGTCCCTGCGTTCACCTCCTACCTGCATCAGTGGCCATAGAAACATCCCTTCCAGATGTGGGGTGTCTTCCTCCAGCCCCAGACGTGTCTGGTCTGCACGGCCTCTCCCTGTCGCCCTCCTTTCGTATCACAACGACAGCCTCTCTGTTCAGCTTGGCTCTGTGCAAGGCGCTCAGGGCGTCTCCGTGAGCTGCACCGCGTAGAGAGTGGCCATTGATAGACAGGATGCGGTCTCCGCGCTCGATGATGGTGTCACGGGACGTGGCGGCTTTAGAAAAGACTCTGTGCACCTGAAACAACAGGATATTGGAGGAATGATTAGATGTATGCACCACATAGAGGGCGTATACAGTGCTGGTCTGGCGACCCCACAGCTGTACATATACTATATGGAGTGTTGCATGTGTCCTTCTGTAAACCCGCTACATGATATCCACATATGTTGTGTGTATTCACAATTCTCAGTAATGGTAAAACCATTTGTCGGGACTTTGAGTAAAAACCTTTTACAATCATCAAATTTTTTTCTGCAATTGAAACACACAATTGAATTGGTGCCTGGTGATCCGCAGCCGAGCAGGTGTCGGCTCTGCCTCCAAGGAGAGTTGGCTCCGAAGAGACAAGCAGAATTAAGTAGCTGCCGGTGATGGACCTCGCTATGGAATCTACGGGTAATTTTACACGTGACAGATCTGCAGTCAGATTCTGCAAATCCGCAGCCATTTTCAGTACAATACAAGCGGATCAGGTTTTCAAAACCACATTCACATGCAGCGCAAAAATCGTCGCGAAAATCAGAGCGTATTTATTTTTCTGCTAAAAAAAAAGTGCCAGAATTTCCCCATGAAATTCATTCTAGCAAGCAGCACATTTGGATTTTGTTGCGGACCCCCTAATGCAGGCATGTCCAAACTGCGGCCCTCCAGCTGCTGCAAAAACTACAACTCCCAGCATGCCTGGATAGCTTACAGCTATTCGGAAATGCTGGGAGTTGTAGTTTTGCAACAGCTGAAGGGCCGCAGTTTGGACATGCCTGCCCTAATGTATGAACTTGCTCTGATTACACCACAGAAGTGAATTGAGCTCAGTTGTGCTGTTTTTGGAAGAAAATAACATTTTTTTCTTTCTAATCTTTTCCATTTAACCCCGCAGAATTGCACGCTAAATAGAGAGCCCAGCAACTGGGTAGTCAGACACAGGGAAGGAGATCCCTCTGCCACCTGATCGGCATCACCCTGATATAATTTTGGGATGTTAATAAATTTCCATGGTAGCCTAGTGAAGGCCCCCAGGTCTGCCTTCTGTGTATGTCTCTGGAAGGGTCTAACAGGATACCTGTTCATTTTACAGACAATAAACAATGATAATAGATGATTTTGCAGTGTATTATATCAGTGAGAAAGTGATTGATTGGTCATATCCCCTAGTGGTCCTAAAAAATGTGTAAAAAACAATATATATATTTGTGGGAGGAGCTAAGCGAGGAACAGAATAGGCATGCCTACGGACTGTCCTAACCCAACTGGCTGGAGTGTGCCTGGCGCCAGTGACGAGGTAAGGCCTGAATAGTGGGCCACCTAGGAGGAGAGTATAAGAAAAGAGATGGGAGGGAGGGGCAACAGCGGGCGCCCTCCTGCTTGGAGGAGGGGGTTTATAAAGGGTGAGCACGCTCCTCCCACAATTACAGGCTGCAAGCAGCCTTCAACATTTGTGGGAGGAGCTAAGCGAGGAACAGAATAGGCATGCCTACGGACTGTCCTAACCCAACTGGCTGGAGTGTGCCCGGCGCCAGTGACGAGGTAAGGCCTGAATAGTGGCCAAAAAGAGAACTGGTACGTAGCAGGGAGTGAAGCATTTATTGAAGCATTGTGTAAACTATAATGCCAAAGAACAAAAGGCTCTGGAGATCTCCGCCCGTGGATTCGGAATGTACCTTGTGAAGCAGGACGACCGCCAACGACCCATCTTGCGGATGACATGCGCCGGTACCTGGTGACTTGATGCTGCGGATGCGGCCCCTATGCGGAAGGAGTGCCCGGATATCGTGCTAGGGTTGAAACCCAGCCCTGCGGCCAGGGTACGGATGTTTGAAATGAACAGGGTTGAATACAGGGGCCTACCGTTGATCGGGAGCAACGGGTCGTCTAGAGCGGAAGATTGACGGGAGGCCAGGAGCTCCTGGAGCACCTTGATAGGACACCAACAGGTGGCCGTAGGGAAAAATTCCACATCTGTGGAAGGACCGGTCTGACTGGTCTTTGAGGATGGGATGGATAGGATGAAGTGGTCAGAGTGCCAGGTGAGATGTCGCCTGAGCAGGGTTGTGCGGGAGATGGCGCTGCAGGTGAACTCCCCGGGCCTGAGGAACCCATAGAACCCGAGGTACATGGCTGCTTTGGTGATGATGCTTGCTGGTTGCCCAAAAGGAAGACTGTCTAGGGCTGCGGATTAGGCTACTTTCACACTAGCGTTCGATCGGATCCGTTCTGAACGGATCCGATCATAATAATGCAGACGGAGGCTCCGTTCAGTACGGATCCGTCTGCATTATTTTAGCATATAACAGCTAAGTGTGAAAATAGCCTCGTACGGATCCGTCCAGACTTTCAATGTAAAGTCAATGGGGGACGGATCCGCCTGAAGATTGAGCCATATTGTGGCATCTTCAAACGGATCCGTCCCCATTGACTTACATTGTAAGTCTGGACGGATCCGCACGGATCCGCACGCCTCCGCACGGCCAGGCGGACACCCGAACGCTGCAAGCAGCGTTCAGCTGTCCGCCTGTCCGTGCGGAGGCGAGCGGAGCGGAGGCTGAACGCCGCCAGACTGATGCAGTCTGAGCGGATCCGCTCCATTCAGACTGCATCAGGGCTGGACGGCTGCGTTCGGGTCCGCTCGTGAGCCCCTTCAAACGGAGCTCACGAGCGGACAGCCGAACGCTAGTGTGAAAGTAGCCTAACTTGCGGAAAAGTTCACCTGACACCGGCTGCCTGCGCACCTGGACCGCCGCGCTAACTTTCTGAATGCCCCTGAGGGTGGCTTTGATGGCCTGATTTGAAAAGATGGATCTGGCAGAAGGGTCGCTGAGCATCCGGTGGTGTTGGATGCCGGCCAAATACAGCTTGATGGTATTGAAAGAGAGGTGGCGGTGGGTGTGGCAATGGGCTATGAAGGCCATGATAAAGGTGACCTCGTCCACCTCCCCTTGCGGGTGGGTGTCAGTGAACCGCTTGAACATGCTGAACCCGGCGTCATAGTTCCTGGCGGTGTTGGCGGCTAGCGACCGCTGGACTAATTCCTGGAAGAAAACATTGAGGTTAAACCGAGACAGGGCGTCGGCCGCCACGTTCTGCGTTCCCTGGACATGGAAAGCGAAGACGTGGAAGTTAAACTCCAAGGACAGCCAGACAAGTTTACGTAGCAGGGCCATGATCCTGGGGGATTTTGCCCTCCCTTTTGAAATTACCTCAACCAGGACCTGTTTGCCCAGAGCGGACCCCAGACGTGGGCAGCCGCCACTATGGGGTATAATTCCAACAGCGGCGAGGACCTCATGGCCTCAGCCTCGGACAGGAGCTCCATCGGCCAACTGCCGACCAACCACTGTGGGTAGAAGATCGCCGCGAACCCGCGGGAGGCCGCGGCATCGGTGAAAACCGTGGGGGATGCTGCGTCCGGGGATGGCACAAATAACGAGATGCCGTTCCACCCGGTCAGGAAAGCTCGCCACATCTGAAGATCCGCCATGGCCTGACCGTCCAGCCGGAAGGTGGAGTCCTGATCCGGAGCGGTCGGCAGGAGGTTGAGGAGCCGGGAAATGAAGGACCTGCCCTGCGGCATGATTTTAAATGCACAGGTAAGGAACCCTAACAGGGACTGGAGCTCCCCGCTTGGACAAAACCCTGGAAGAGGCCGCGGAGGAAACGGCGGCTTTGATTTTGGCCAGCTTGGCCGCGGGGAGGCTGGCCTCCATGCGGACCGAATCCAGGGTGATGCCCAAGAAGGTAACCCTGGTGCCTGGACCCTCTGTCTTGGTGGATGCCACAGGGACCTCGAGGCCGGCGAACAGCTGGAGCAAACTCGCCAACCTGAGGGGGGGCTCTGGGGCCTCTCGACTATCAGGAAATCATCCAAGTAATGTATGACCATGTCTAGACCCCCATGATGGACAAGGATCCAGTGCAGCGCACAGGCGAACCTGTCGAACAGCCACGGGCTGCTTTTAGACCCAAAGGTGAGCCGGTCAGCGAAATAGAACCCGTCCGCCCAATGCAACCCATAATATTGCCATAGCCGAGGAAGGATGGGGAGCAGCTTGAAGACGTCCACGATGTCGGCCTTGGCCAACCAAGCCCCCTCCCCGGCCAGCCGGATGTACTGAATGGCCTCGTCTATGGACGCGTAGGACATCGAGAACTCTTCTGACGGGATCAGGGAGTTGAGGCTGGGGATCGGCGACATGTGAGGAGCTGACAAGTCGTAAATTAGACGTTTTTTATTGGAGGCCTGCTTGGAGACCAGGCCAATGGGATTTATCCTCCAAGTAGCAAATGGGATGGATTTAAACGGGCCTAGGAGAAAACCCTTTTGAACCTCGTCCTGCAACAGGGTGGCTACCGCCTCTGGGTCTTGAATAGCAGACTGTAGGTTCCTTCCCTCCCAGGAAACTTGAGGGAGGGCCACGAAGCCGGTATCGAAGCCCCCCTCGAAGCCGGCGAGAAGGAACTCTACCGACTGGCGATCGGGGTGGTCTCGCAACAGGATGCCCAAGAGCTCGATATTGATGTCGGTCAGTCATAGCGTCTTACGTTGCCTCTTCGGGCAGCTGGAGCGGGGGTGGGCCCTGAAGCAGAGGGAACAGACGTGTAAGGCCCTGCAACTGTTGAAACCACAACCCCCGGCGTTGAAGTTGTTGCAGACCTGACTCTGCCCTAGGTAAGCAATGGGCCTGCCCAGCTTGTCAGTGGACCCTTGGAACCGCTGTGTGCCGGAGGGGCCAGGCAGGGAACCCTCCCGGCCCGAGGTGGGGAGGTTGGGACACCAGTCGGCCATGTGCTGTATGGATTGGCACGCTGCGCACGTGGGGGCCTGCAACCCGGCAAAATGACGACAGAACAGCTCCATGTCCAGGTTTGCCCAGTCCGTGATGAACTGGAACTGGGCGAGGGCGGCGGCCTCCTTGGCTGAAAAAGACCTGTGGTAGTCGTAGAAGTTTGATCCGCCGTACTTGTAACCTAAGTCGGTGACCCGGTACAAATAGGAATCCAGCTCCTCACGCCTGTGTGGCTGGCTGCTGCAGATGGTATCCCAGTAGAGGGTAAACGCCAAGACGAATTCGGGAATTGACAGCTTACGGTTCAGGCTGGCATCCTTGGCCCGCAGAACCACCGAGACCTCCCCGCAATTAATCACCTTATTCTCCGATACGTCTTGTGACGCAATGAGAATGGACGCCAGGTTGACGTCCCTCCCCGCTAGGATGTCCCTTTTCAGGTTTTCTGGGATGAAATGCGAGGTGGCAATCTGGGGGCTGGTACGGACCGTACCTGGCGCCGACTCCTGGGATGTAGATGGTAAGGCCGGAAGGGCTGGGGAAGGTGGTGCCGCCGGCCGTGACTCCAATTCCCCCATCCTGGTTTGGATGTCCGCCACCAAACCCACCAGACTGCCGATGGTGGCCTGCAACTGCAGGAGGGATAGCTGGATTGAGGAGAGAGAAGGTTGGTCACTTGAGCCTGACGGTGCCGTCATTAGGAGACGGTACAGCTCCGCTTTTCTCGCGGAGGCGGGATGGTGAATTCCTCTTCTGTTGAGCTCTGCCACCAGTTTCGGGATGGTCCAGCTCCGCAGAGAGGGGTTGCTGGCGTGCCCTGATACGGAGGTCCCGGGTAAAGACAAGTTTTCATCCGACTCCGGGGCCTGCGACATCTTCAAGCTGCATGGAGGAGGTATGAAGGCAACAGATGAGATTCCTTCCCCCTCCCCCAGATGACCGAAGAAGCGTTGCAGGGGAATGGGTCTGACCCCGTGGAGGTGTTTGTTACTTACCTGAAATGGAGCGAACCGCGCTACTGACTTCCGAGGTGAGATGGGGACCTATGAACGGGAGCTCGTGACAACGAATACGTAACCCAGTGGCAAGGTGCACAGCAGCCTCGTGGCTGGATCTTACCTGGACAAGGAGGAGACTTTGGCGTAACGAAAGTAGCTAGCTCGCAGTCCTGGAGGCCGAGACCCTGTTATACGTGAAGAAACAAGCTGTGTTTGGACCGATACCCGGCGAGGGATGCAAACAGCTGGACCCTAAGCAGCGAAAGGGTGCGTGACCCTGACCCAAGTGAACTTGGGCCGGAATCGTGCCTGAGTGACCCAGGGAACACATGACACCCGGGTTTGTACTGCTCATGACACCTGACCCAAACACAGGGAACATATGCCCCCTGAATGAAACAGGGAACACATGACCCCTGAACGCACAGGAACACCAGAAGCCCGGCCAACCACGGGGATCCATGATACCCGAGCGAACAGGGAACACATGACCCCGAACGAACAAGGAACACCTGGCCCCTGAGTGACCCAGAGAACACGTGACACCAACATGAAGCCGGGCGGACATCATTCCTGAATGATTCGGGGAGACATGACACTTGAGCGATTCGGGGAGACATGACACTTGAGCGATTCGGGGAGATATTACACCTGAGCGTTTCGGGAAGACATTGCACCTGAGCGTTTCGGGAAGACATTGCACCTGAGCGATTCAGGAAGACATTACACCTGAGCGATTCAGGAAGACATTACACCTGAGCGATTCAGGAAGACACTACACCTGAGCGATTCAGGAAGACACTACACCTGAGCGATTCAGGAAGACATTACACCTGAGCGATTCAGGAAGACATTACACCTGAGCGATTCAGGAAGACATTACACCTGAGCGATTCAGGAAGACATTACACCTGAGCGATTCAGGAAGACATTACACCTGAGCGATTCAGGAAGACATTACACCTGAGCGATTCAGGAAGACATTACACCTGAGCGATTCAGGAAGACATTACACCTGAGCGATTCAGGAAGACATTACACCTGAGCGATTCAGGAAGACATTACACCTGAGCGATTCAGGAAGACATTACACCTGAGCGATTCAGGAAGACATTACAACCAGAGCGAATCAGGGAGATATTACAACCAGAGCGAATCAGGGAGACATTGCAACCAGAGCGAATCGGGGAGACAATACAACCAGAGCGAATCAGGGGGACATTACACCTGAGTGACCAGGTAGACATTACACCTGAGCGACCAGGGAGACCAGCACTAGAGTGATGCAGGAATCAGGGAAGCGGGGCCCCCCCCCCCCATCCTCCCCTGGGTGACCTAAGGGCGGCCGCACCGGGGGGAGGCCCAGGCACCGCCGGACCCCTGACCCCAGGAACGACCGTCCCCAATCACCCAGGGGGTGAGACCGGACAATGCACTGGCGTGGGCGGCAGTTGCCCAGTCTGGCATTGAAACATAGTTTTTTTTTTTGTTTTGTTTTTTACACAGCAGTGCGGGAGTTAATATGCAGCAGGCCGGCACCCGGACACCGGCCGCTGCCAGTCCCGGCGCCCCGGACCCCCGCACTGGGCACATGGCACAATTTCAACTGGAGGAGCGATTCCCCTAATTCCACAGTAAGCTTCCACACTAACCAGGACACTTCCGTAGGAAGAATCAGCCCGGAGTTGCTGTGAGCAGTCGGGCGCCCTCCTGCTTGGAGGAGGGGGTTTATAAAGGGTGAGCACGCTCCTCCCACAATTACAGGCTGCAAGCAGCCTTCAACATATATACACTGTATTTTTCACTTTATAAAACACACTTTTTTCCACCCCAAAAGTAGGGAAAAATGGCAGTGTGTCTTATAAAGTGAATACTAATGAGCACATCTATTACGGAAGCGCTTATTAGTACACAGGAGGTTGAGGGAGCGGTGACTGTAGCGCTGCCAGTGCTGGTATTACTCACCGCTCCCTAGTCCTCTCCGGTCCCGCACTGACAGCATACAGCATCAGGACGTAGTGCATGTAAGCGAGCACTCAGACCTGACGCTATGCGATGCCTGGTCAGAGTGCAGTGCTGCTGGATCTCCAGAGTGGCGGCACCGTTGCAGGAGATGCAAGTTGTTTTATTTCTTTTTTTGTCTGATCTGAGTCTGATGAAGTTTGAGGGTCTGATCTGAAGTCTGATGAAGATTGGGGGTCGGATCTGAGGTCTGATAAAGATTGGGGGTCTGATCTGAGGTCTGATGAAGACTAGGGGTGTGATTTGGGAGTTAATGAAGATTGGGTATCCGATTTGAGGGTCTGTTGAAGATTGGGGGTCTGATCTGAGGTCTGATGAAATTTTTATTTTTATTTATTTTCCTCCTCTAAAACCTAAGTGCATCTTATGGTCAGGTGCATCTTATATGTTAAAAATATATTAAAAAAACTATGAATAATTGGCAACACCACACCTGTAACACTCCGTAAAACAATAATAATACCAATAAAAAATTGTGCGTCATGAAAGTCCTCTTACAGCTACGTCCACAGAAACATAAGTTACGGCTCTTAGAACAGAAATAGCTGTGTCCTTAAGGGATTACTCAATCACATTCTTTAGCCCAACACAATGACAGCTGAGAGACAAACTTGTGAATAGAAGGATCTGCCGCGTCGGATTTCCTTGGACAGTAGCTGGTCATAACGTTTGGTTTTATGCCATCAATGGTCATTTTGGGATGCGCTTACTTTTGCACTTCATGCTCTTGGCCTGCGCAGGGCTATAGTCATCTTGGTAGTGCATCTCTTGCCCATGACCAGTCATAGATTGCGGACAAATCCCATAGAGATTGGTGGGATCTGCTAATCAGACAACAAGCTAATCACTTACAGTCACTGCTTTCTGCTCCAGGTCGATTCCTCCGGCAATGCTGAACCCCAGACCGGCACCCTCCTCCTTACTCAGGACCACAAAGTAGACGTCTTCTTTCTTCTGCAGGGGGAAAAAAAAATCACAGTAAGACATATACTCTATAGATGTGAGCAGTCCTGGTCGCACATAATGCAAAAATAAGACAGAAAGAGATGTACCAGAGCTGAATGTGCTATTTTAAGGAGCGAAAACCTTAACGTCGCCATCTTATAGTTATTCACACACATGTTTATAAAGGTTTTTGGAGGTTATAAAGATACTGTATGTGAGCAGTGATTGTGGGGCAGATATTTTTTAGGATGTTCTGTCAGCGAGCTGAACGCTACAGCCACATATTCTCAAGATGGGAATGACTGATATCAGGTAAGACTAGACTGCACAGGTCTATCCATTCAGGTTTAGTATATATGTATTTCCAGTCCTATGTGAAACCATCATACTGGGATATCATGATGAGTTGTGCCGAGTGACAAACTCATTACAAAAACAGACCTTGAATTCAGGATCCAGATGCTCAGACAAGGAGCCAAATTCAGGACTTCCTTAATCTTGGGTGGGTCTATCCAAGCAAAGAGCAATCCATAGGAAATGACAAGTGATTGCTGCTCTAAAGCTGTACAATATACACCCCAGCTGCTGTAGAAACTCTTTTGATGGACAAAAAAGCCTCTTTCTAATAAACAGGCACCATGAGAAGAACTGGAAAAGATGTGGTGGCGAGCCAGGCAGGATGTAAGAAGACAGGCGGGAGAGGAAAGTCACATCAGGACTTGTGGTGGTGTGCAAAACGATCTGCGGGTATTCCATGTGAAGGTCACACAGCCTTCATGGTCCTGACCACACCACTTTAGTTTTTCATCTCAAGTAGGAAAACTACCTTCCACAAACCCTGAGCAAGGCCTCTCTGTACACAGTATCTTGATACAACTCTGACTTCCCATTTTGTGATGAGGGGGATGTGCTTTAGTGTGCACTAACCCTTCCACAAAAACCACATAGACCTAAATAGACTGTCAGCTCTGGATAGCAAAAGCTGCCTTCTTATAATAAACCAACATGCTAAATCAAACATGCGCCGTATAAACCCTGCAAATTAATGTCCAAATGATGACCTGGTGAAACTGAGATATCGCTTTTCAATAAAATTTTCCATACAGTTGGATATCCTCAAACAGCATGACCACTGAAATCGCTATAAATAAAGAAATAAAACACAATATAGAATAAAAAGGAAAAAAAATATCTGGAAAAATAAATAAAAATATCTAAAAGAAAGATATAGGTGCAACTACCAAACAAATTTACATGTTGGACGTGTACTCCATGAACAAGTGAACTCGTGTCTAGAACCCAAAGCCATAATTAAGATCATCCATAAGGTTAATGGCAGCCCTGTTCTGTGATTTTAATCTCAGCCCCAACCCACAGCAAAAATATAAGGCCCCACTGTACAAGACCTGCCAACGGGAGACTATTTATTACAATCAGTAATCCGACTCTCACCATAAGCATCCAGATATTACGAGCTAAAATGAGGACTGTAAACCACAGACGAGTTAAATTATCATGTAGTGATAAAGGGAGATTTACGGGGCCAGGAAAGTATAATCTAGCGGGTGGGGATTTTTTAGTGCGAGACATAAAAGAAACCAAAATGAGAACGTAACAAAAGTAAACATGAAGTGATCCCCAGTCATGGGTCAGGCATAGGGTACGTTCCCATCACGGTCCCACTTCACTTTGTTTTATACCAACATATCCCTAGGTCATAATGTAATGCTTTGCATGAATCAGGGCAAATATTTCTCATACCATGGATTCAATAGGATAATACCTTGAGAAAACAAGGCCAGAAAAGGATATTTGATTAGTCTTAACTCTAGTACTAAATACAGAGTGAACCGAGCCCTGAAGAGGGGGTGTAAATAGTTATGCAGTGATGTATATCCCATATCTTTCCACAACAACACAAGTTATATTTTCAGGGGTTCTCTATGAGAAATACTGTAGTCAGATGCAGTCTCTCTCAAAAACTTTGACCGGAATGTTCTTTAAGCCTAAATGCACACGATCAGGATTGATTGCGGATTTTCCACGTGGAAAATCTGCACCGTAGGTCATGTACATTGTATTCTATGAGAATTAGAAATTCTCAATGCACACCATGCTGATTTTTTCCGTGCGGATTTTGACCTGGGGTGTTGATTTTAAAATCCGCAGCATGTCGATTTATTTTATTTTTCCCGGCCGGATTTTCTTCATTCACTTAGTAAAATCTGCACCAAATCCGCACCAATTGATGCTGATTGACCGCACAGATTTGCCTGCAAACACCTGCGGATTTCAGTGCGGATTCTCCGCACATGAATCCTGGCCGTGTGCATGTACCCTAAAGGGGTTCTCTGGACCTTTAATATTGATGACCTATCCTCAGGAGTCCCCATATTCATTAACTTGTGCTGTCCACCTGCCTCTGATTGACAGTTTTCTTTCCATATGAATCAGCAGCAGGTGGGCGGGGAGAGCCAAGAGCTCATGAATATGGGGACTCATTGGCATGTGCTGGAGCTGTTCAATACAAGAATTTGGCAAAATGGCGAGCACCGAGCATTTTGCTAAGAAGACTTGTTACTGGTTTATGTTGCACTCAGGACACCATAAAACTGCTGACAGATTCCCTTTTAATGTATTGTTCAGCATGGACTAGCAATAAACGTGGGGGGCATGCGGCAAACAAATTCCTCTTGTGGTGCATATACTAGACACTGGGGAGGTTTCTGCAGCAAGCTGCCGCCCAGCTAGGGACCAAACTCTTCTTCCTCCCATTTTACCAAACCTAGTAATTCAAATACACTAGCACTGGAAGGGGTGGAGGGGTATATAGAACATATTCTTCTTGGGGGGGCAAACAGAAAACGGAAATAGGGGCACCTAACAGACTTTCTGATGTAGTTATTATTATTTGAGTGTTTTATAATAAACCATATTTCCCACATTATCTTTCCTCTAAATTGAAATATAAAAAGCACAGACAGCCCCACGGCACAGGTCCAACATAATATTAACACCTTATAAAAATCATTAACTGTTTATATAAGTGACCTGACATATGTTCGCAGCGTGTTATTAACGGCCATCTATTACACAGGAACTCCCATTTTGAGATTTGTGGTTGCCCCTGACTAGGCAACAAGATATTAAACTGCAAGAAAATAGTAAGGAAGACTGATCCCAGCCAGATCCTCCACAACATTCTCCGCACGTCCAGGTCTATGAAACCCAAGTTCCAACATGGACCTCAAATATGTCCTTCTAGTCCATGCCAGACAAGCATCCAGCAGGTCCAAACCATAAAACGTCTCACATCTCTCCACCAAGGGCTTCCAACAGAATTTCTGTCTATCAGACGCTGGCTGCCCTGCTTGTGACTCCACTCTGGACGCCCGGTGCCCTTTGTGAGACCTATCACACTGCCTGTGAGACGGAATGTACTTTTCGTATATTGGGGATAAGCTGCAGTAAGGGAAATTTAGTGAACTTTGAGAATCGTACAAAATTGTATCAGATGTCTGGAAGGAAAGGTAATATACTGCAAATCTGGAATACCTCCCATCAGCAGCACAAGGTACATGCAAGACATTTTATTCAATGTAGGCTGGAAAATACTACTTTTTGTGTTTCTGTTTCTCACCGCTTCCATGATCTGTTTTCAGTCAGTGAATGGAAACATTCCTGTTTACAGTCAGTTGCCCCCTGACCAAGTCCTACTTTTGTACAGCTGAGAGTTTGTGCTTTATTAAGTCAATATGACATTTTTGCAATTGAATGCAAGCAAGAATCTTTCTATTCAGTGACAGCACCTGCAGATCCTAAAGGGCTCATCATGCCAACAATACCTTTCTTTTGTCTGTATGCTAAACAGCTGCAGGGATTTCTGCATTAGCATTCATATGCAAATGAGGAATTGGAGCACCAGGAGGTTGGGCTGAATCATTTGAGCACTGCCTTGTAACACCCCCTATGCACTGCACATGCCCCCCTCTCCTTGATTGACGGGGCTAGACCTCAGGCTGAGGGCAGAGCTGTGTCCTAGCATCTACATATCATATACACTAATCTAAAGCTAATCTACATATCACTGCTGTATTCACAGGAAGAATGTATGATTATAGAGACTCCAGTAATATGTGTTATCTTAGGGCTCTTTCACACTTGCGTTGTTCTGTTCCGGCATAGAGTTCCGTCGTCGGGGCTCTATGCCGGAAGAATCCCGATCAGGATTGACCCAATGCATTCTGAATGGAGAGAAATCCGTTCAGGATGCATCAGGATGTCTTCAGTTCCGGACCGGAACGTTTTCTGGCCGGAGAAAATACCGCAGCATGCTGCGCTTTTTGCTCCGGCCAAAAATCCTGAACACTTGCGCAAGGCCGGATCCGGAATTAATGCCCATTGAAAGGCATTAATCCGGATCCGGCCTTAAGCTAAACGTCGTTTTGGCGCATCACTGGATCCGACGTTTAGCTTTTTCTGAATGGTTACCATGGCTGCCAGGACACTAAAGTCCTGGCAGCCATGGTAAAGTGTAGTGGAGAGCGGGGGAGCAGTATACTTACCGTCTGTGCGGCTCCCTGGGCGCTTCAGAGTGACGTCAGGGCACCCCACGCGCATGGATGACGTGATCGCATGGATCACGTCATCCATGCGCATGGGGCGCTCTGACGTCATTCTGGAGCGCCCCGGGAGCCGCACGGACGGTAAGTATACTGCTCCCCCGCTCCCCACTACTACTATGGCAACCAGGACTTTAATAGCGTCCTGGGAGCCATAGTAACACTGAAAGCATTTTGAAGACTGATCCGTCTTCAAATGCTTTCAGTTCACTTGCGTTTTTCCGGATCCGGCGTGTAATTCCGGCAAATGGAGTACACGCCGGATCCGGACAACGCAAGTGTGAAAGAGGCCTTACAAAGCTGTTATCTTAGAAAGCTGTGAAAAGTAGAAAAAAAACATACTTCACTATGTGGAGATCCCAGGTTTGAATCCTGAGAGAGACTTCCAGTTTTTGTTTTCTTCATATATTTTGTTTCTTCACATTTAACCCCCACTAAAAGTCTATATCCTTATCATATTGAGAATGTTTTTTAGAAGGCTAATAAATATTACTTGTTTATCTATAATCATATATTGTCTGTGAATAAACCTGTAATAGGTTTAAGGTTTCTAAGGAAAAAAAACACTATTCTAAATATAGTAAGGCCTTTTTACTATTATTATATGATTATATGTAATTTATTATAGTATAGCCTTGTACTATGGGTTAATTAAAAGAGAAAAAAATATAAACAAAATACATTTAGAAAAGTTTTTCCAGGGACTTGAACTTGAATATTGTGCTTGAGAATAAAGCAGTAATATGTAGATTAGCTTTCTTAGCATATCTCAATATGGTAAAGCTATAGTACATACCGTAGTGTATATGATAGGTAGATGCTAGGACACAACTCTGCCCTCAGCATGTCTAGCCCTGTCAATCATGGGGAGGGTGGAGTGTGCAGAGTACAGGTAATGTTACAAAGCAGTGCTCAAATTATTCATCCCTGCCTCCTGGTGCTCCAATTGCTCATTTGTATATGAATAAAAACACAGATATCTCTGCAGCTGTTTAGCATACAGACAAAAGAATGGTATAGTTTAAATGAGTATAATATCTAGTTTAATAGGGTTGATACTGGTGACAGAGCTGTGTTAAAAATGGTGAGGCACTGTCACGATTCGGTATGGGAGGGAAACACCACACCGAGCATAGGAGGGAAGGGGGAAACAGGGAATCGGGCCTGAGAACTAGGGAAGGAAGATGGACACCTCCTAGTAAAACCCTAACCAAAATCCTGACTCACTACCAGTATGAACAGACCCCAGAGGTAGGTGTGTTCATACACAGGAATACCTAGAGTTCTATCTAGCCCTATAGGACCCTGGTACTAATGGCAGGTACGAGACTACCTGTTCCTCCAAAAGGAAGTACAAACAGGAGTCTCCTTCAGGCCTAATACAAACAACAGGGAAATGTGAAACACAGAACCCAAACAAAATACAAAAAGGAAAAGGAAAGACTTAACCTCAAAGGAGCAATGAACCAGCAAAGCACCAGGAATACCGCCGAGCTGCACACACCAGCAATCCACAACTAAAACTGAAGCTATAAACTACACGGCATTATGGGAGAAGCAACAATAAATAAGGAAGGTTAAATGACCACATAGCAACACCTGAGGCAAGAAACAACACAGACGCCTATTGATCCACAGGGAAAACCAGAACAAATCAGAACAAACCACGTGTTGCCAGTCTCACCGATCTCCTGCCACCTGTCGCGGGAACGTCCGTGACAGGCACAAATCATATCTGGAAGGGATGTAACATTACATGATACAGCGATAAAGTCACAAGGGTACCCAGAAACAACACAGAGACCAGCAGTGGGGGACAGAGAAAGATTTTTAAGGATATATAGATTCCAGAGCATATTCTGCATCAATATCTGCATGAATTCTGCCCGCAAACAGTCTAGCATTGACTTCAATAGGAAATTAATGTTGTTGTTCATAGCATGCATATGTACAGCTCTATGGCAATTGTTGATTCTCATATTTTGAATTCTGTCTTGTGAACATGTTCAGTTTGATTTGCAAACGGGGCCACAGCCCATTCAGTGAGGCTAATATGTGGCAATTCAACGGTTCCATACAGAATATGCCTCAATAAGTGACCTGTTGCCTTTTTTTTTCTTCTGAAAATCCACGCCGAAAAATCAATGGGAGGAGATTTATTGCTGGATTTCATGTGGATTTCACTTTATTTATTGGTTTACAATGGACAACGTATGTTTACAGCTGCAAGCCATGCGCACTGGTCTCTGTGTATTCTGCATCTAGAAGGGTCTTCCATACAATGTGCCGTATATACAGGCCAATGTATGCGGTTTGTCCACAAAGGCAGCTGTATGCAGGTATGTATTAGAATAATACAGTACAAAAGAGTTGTTATTGCTCTCTGCTGACTCTGTCCAAATCCACACAGCAAAGCCGACAAGTGAACTGCAGAAAACAGGAAATGTCAGCACATTATGTGCTAGTATGAAAACTAGAATAGCTCAAGATATACAGTGGGGGAAATAAGTATTTGATACACTGGCGATTTAGCAAGTTTTCCCGCCTACAAAGATTGGAGAGATCTGTAGATTTTATCGTAGGTACACTTCAACTGTGACAGACAGAATCTAAACAAAAATCCATTGTATGATTTTTAAATAATTAAGTTGCATTTTATAGCATGAAATAAGTATTTGATACAATAGAAAAACAGAACTTAATATTTGGTACAAAAACCTTTGTTTGCAATTACAGAGGTCAGACGTTTCCTGTAGTTCTTGACCAGGTTTTCACACACTGCCGCAGGGATTTTGGCCCACTCCTTCATACAGATCTTCTCCAGATCTTTCAGGTTTTGGGGTTGTCGCTGGGCTACATTGAGTTTCAGCTTCCTCCAAAGATTTTCGATTGGGTCTGGAGACTGGCTAGGCCACTCCAGGACCTTCAAATGCTTCTTATGGAGCCACTTCTTGGTTATCCTGGCTGTGTGTTTTGGGTCATTGTCATGCTGGAAGACCCAGCCATGACCCATCTTCAATGCTCTTACTGAGGGAAGGAGGTTGTTGGCCAACATCTCGCGATACATGGACCCATCCATCCTCCCTTCAATACGGTGCAGTTGTCCTGTCCAATTTGCAGAAAAGCACCCCGAAAGTATGATGTTTCCACCCCCATTCTTCATGATTAGGACGGTGTTCTTGGGATTGTACCTTCTTCTTCCTCCAAACATGGCGAGTGGAGTTAATACCAAAAACTGGTCAATGACCTGAAGAGAGCTCGGACCACAGTCTCAAAGATTACTGTTAGTAACACACTATGCCGTCATGGATTAAAGTTCTGCAGGGCACGCAAGATCCCCCTGCTCACGCCAGTACATGTCCAGGCCCATTTAAAGTTCGCCAATGACCATCTGAATGATCCAGAGGAGGCATGGGAGAAGGACATGTGGTTAGATGAGACCAAAATAGAACTTTCTCCCATGTAGTTCTGGGCAGATTCCTGACCTTTCTCATAATCATCCTTACCCCACGAGGCATGGAGCCCCAGACCGATGAAGACTGACAGTCATCCTGGGTTTCCTCCATTTTCTAATAATTGCACCAACAGTTGTTGCCTTCTCTCCTGTAGCCCGTACAAGCCTTGTGCAGGTCTACAATTTTGTTCCTGGTCTTCTTAGACGGCTCTTTGGTCTTGGCCATGGTGGAGAGGTTGGAGTGTGTGGACAGGTGTCTTTTATACAGGTAACAAGTTCAAACAGGTGCAATTAATACAGGTAATGAATACAGAGTAGGAGGGCTTCCTAAAGAAAAACTAACAGGTCTTTGAGAGACAGAATTGGTAGGTGATCAAATATTTATTTCATGCAATAAAATGCAAATTAATTATTTAAAAATCATACAATGTGATTTTCTGGATTTTCTTTTTAGATTCTGTCTCTCACAGTTGAAGTGTACCTACGATACAAATTACAGACCTCTCCATTCTTTGTAGGTGGGAAAACTTGCAAAATCGCCAGTTTATCAAATACTTTCACCACTGTATTTAAAAAAATGCTGGCCCTCAATCCACCAGGGAGCACTACAGTTCCTTCTTGTTCTCTTCCTGGTTGTACAATTATATACAATATATATCAATCCCAGACATAAAGAACAGATATAACAATAGATGATTGATTCCTAAGGACCAAATGTACTTTATGCTTGATGAATCAGTGACCCTGCCTATACTTTCTTGTCTGATAACCAAAACCAAGTGTAAAATGAAAAGGTTTTAGGAATTAGCTCCTTAAAATGTTAGCAGATAGACTCTGCATGGCTCTTCAACAATCATTTGCAAGTTAACAAATTCCAGAACTGTGAAATCTTTTGGCAGCTTCTCCCAAGATCAACAGATTTCTTAAAATATTAGACAGGCCAAATAAATTGAGAAATACCTTACCACCCAGCTATCTCCAGGAACTTATGTCAACTCAGACTACACATTACATATGGTATAAAAAAGCAAAACGCACACATACACACTCAGCTATTTCATCTAATCTGAGAAGAAAAAAAGCAATTAGGATATTTTCTCAACCGCAAAACTAAAGTCAGTGAAATCAAGCTAAGCAAACAGTAGACACCCCAAACCACAAATATGCATAATAACATTACTAGCAGTACTAGCGGCCACCATACTGCCTGGTAGCCCAGGATTCTATTTCATAGTTTGCTTCCCTGTCTTTCCAAACAAAACGCATTTTAAAATACCACATTAGGCAGTTCTGACTTCATAAATCAGGACCCTCTTCTATTAGATAGAACGGAGACAGCGGCTACAGACTGCTTCCAAAACATCCAACACATCTGCAAATTACAAAGATTGTGTAATACTTATTTTGTCCTGTGGTGGCACTGCAGGGAAACTGAACACTTGATGCAGGGCTCTTCCACAAATTACAGCTGATCGCTTGGGTCTACCAGAAAATATGGTTGTTTTTGCCCTGATCATGTAGGAGTCCACACCGTGACTTCTCAAGGCAAATGTAAACCATAAAGTCCCACAAAGAGCAAAATGTAATCGACTTTCAGGCAACCATTTGTTTTTTAAATTATGTGTCCCACTCTGTGTAGATTATAACAGAGGGTCTCAATTAGGAAGCCCTACACAGCCTTTAAATATTAAAATGGGATTAAAGGGGTATTTTGGTTTAAACACTGGAGGATAGCCAAGCAATAAGCTTTAAATCAATGGGCCATCCATGTAATGAGTCAACTTGCTGGGTCCTCCAGGACAAGAGCCGGTCTTTAGCTACTCCCTAAGGAAGGGTAAATAGGAAACCTAGTTTAGCCCCAATAGTTCAGCTGAACTGTTGCAATACCAGACATAGCCCATGGAAAAGAGTGGAGCTATTTATGTGGAGGAATCAGATCTATTTTCTAATCCTGGACATTCCCTTTAACTTAGATTTCCAGGGTATTTTGCAGCCTGCAGTTTCCACCCTGAAGGTAGTCTGAACCTTCACAATCTTCAGAAATGCAGGCCATTTTTCCTATTATATGCAGTATGAGTAAACGGGTCTCACCTCAACTTGCGTTTTCGCCTCTTGAATCAGCGCGATAACATCTGATGTGGATTCTACAGAAGTCAAAACAGTCTGTAGCTTTTGTTGGTCCCTGGTGGAGACGGTGAGCTGATCCAAGCTAAACATAAACAGATCATTAGCTGGAACGACAACCATTTCAAGATACTTTCCGACTCAGATCTCCAAAATGATTTACCTGGGTCACGTCTGGGCAAGCGATATTGATTTGTGAGCAGAGAAACAAACTTCATGGGATTCTTTGCAATGTGGCTGGAGGCAGCCTCGCTAACTTTTACTTTTGGACTGACTCTAAAAGATTAAATATTCAGACCTGGTGTATATTGGTGTCATTCTGATTTCTGACTTTTTAAAAAAAATTTTTTATTGCATTTACAAAAATAACTACACCAATCACAAGACAGGTGCACTCCAACAAGTGATATCAATAAGGCTTTAAACAAGCGAGTTGAAGAAGAACCACTATTGGCCTACAACCCCCCCGCCCCCCCTTTCCCAACCTGATTGGTAGGGAATTACTGAGGCATGACTTCCCCTTTAAACAGGTCTTCCTATCTAATATAGTGATGCTATCATATTATGATCATTGGACCTCTGGGACACCTATGATCCTGAGAATGAAGACAATGCAGCAATGGTGTTTTACTCCATGGAACTGGCTTGACTTAACCTAACTCTACCCTGTTTTTTTTGTTTCCCCACTCATGCAAACCATGGATCCACAAAATATGGACACCTTTCATGTGCAATCTGCATTTTTCTCTGGATAGGTCATCAGTATCTGATCGATGGGGGTCTGACACCCGGGACCCCTGTGGATCAGCTGTTTTGAAAAGGCACCTGTGAGCGCTGCTTCCTTCTCTCTGCTCTCCAAGCACAGCTGTGTTTGGCATCGCACTCAGCCCCCACAATCAGATACTAATGACCTATCCTGAGGGTAGGTCATCAGTATCAAAATCTCGGGAAAAAAAAACCTTTAAGTGATGTATAGTGTAGGGGATGCCAAGCCGGTTATGTAATTTTTATTTTCACACTCACTTAGGTTCTGATGCTGTGATCCCAAAAACATCAGTAAAATACATTGAGAAGACTCCTGTGCTCATGCACATAATGGAGAGGACTCAAAGAGGAGTCCTTGCAATGAATTTTACTCCTGGTTTGTTGGTGCACAATGTTTAAATGCGAGTGAGTACACTTTAGACTGTTTACTCTAGTTTGGGGGGTGTTTTAGAGATGACAGATTCCCTCTAATTCTCAATGCAAAAAAAGTGCAACATGATCTATTGAGCCATACATCCAGCACCTCATATATAAGTACACAACCATTGCCTTTCAGGAATCTTGGTAACCACTGCTAGAGGAGCTATAATCTATGTCACAGGTCAGCAAATTCTGACACTCCAGCTGTTGTGAAACTACAATTCCCAGAATGCTCCACACACTTCTGTGAGAGCTCCTAGAGTAATAGAGCAAGGGTGTATGCTGGGAATAACAGCCGGAGCGCAAAAGGTTGCTGACCACTGACCTATGTCATTACTGGTTGTCACTGTACAACCAGAAGGTTTTTGGTCCACATAATTGGTAATACACATATATCAAACGTAATGACTAAACAATCTCTTATTCCTACCTACACTGAAAAACATACACAAATATTACTTCTATAATGCCATCATGTCTTACCTGACTGACCAGAATCTTCTAGCAAGCTCCCAGTCTTCGGCGATTTCACCGTCATACCCGCCATTATCCTTAGAGCTTATCCGAGCAGACAATGTGTCACTTCTAGGTGTGATCTCAAGTTCTGTTTTACACTGTAGATCTTTCGAATCGGTGGAGAAATCTTCACTGCACAGTTTGTCAAGGTCTGGCATGCTCAGTGCTCTCAGCTCCCGCAGCTTAGTACGTGACAGAGATGGTCGGATATGGCTTGAAGTTGTCCTGTTTTTTCTAACCTGCACACCTTGTACAGAGACCTCTGTCTTCTCAGTCCTGGTTGACTCAGGTACTGGATCTTCCTCGACAGGGCCCACAGGCATTTTTTCTGTTAAGGCCACACTTGATGGAGATTTTTTGATTTGTGTTGCTAAAGACACTTCACTTTGGCTGTCACAACAAGAACTTAAACTTCGTCTCAAAACCTTAGTGTTCTCACTGGATTGTGTCTGCAAGGTGACGGACCCTGAGGATCTTCTACTTAGAGGAGTCTTGGTAGAAAATGGAGTGTTATTAATTTCAATCACTCTCATGATGCTTTTATCGAAATTTACAAGATTTTCAAATGACTTAATCCTTTGCTTTACGGTCAGAGACGAGGCTGTTTCGTGGGGCCAGTTGAGTTCATAATAATAGTTTCTCTTAATAGTTCTTAGCACATCACTCCTTAGAGAGTTCTTCCCCTTAGCGTCTTGTTTCTCTTCAGCTGCTTTAGATACATCTTGAACAATGCAGTCATCCATACTTTGATCTGATATCGGTGAAACGAGATGATCATCATTAAGACTTTCCTTTCCATGCATCATGTCCAGGTCCATGACATTGGGGAGTTGTAGTGGCATTGAGTAAGTTCTTGTCACAGACTTAGCCCCACTAGGGGGCTTCTCTGTAAGCTTGTCCGGCTTGTGCTTCGGCGATTTAAAAACTAGAGCAAATTCCATATTGTTGGAAATACAGCTTTTTTGAGGAAGGTCATTTTTACAAGACATTTGGTGTCCACTTGACAATGAAGGTGATAATTTTACTTCCATGAATGTGCGTTGAATATCTTGGTTGTCCACTTGTTCTTCATTGACTGCGAGGGAAGCTACATGTTGTGTTTCATTTTTGGATGCAGTAAGGTTTCTACATAGTCCATTTAGGCTTCGTCTTGATTTGCCGTCACTTACTGTGTCCATTTTTCCATTAGGACAACTGCTCGTTGCTTCAAGAGGGATTTTCCCTCCATTTTCCAGTCGTTTTTCCATATCCATACTAGTAATGTTTACCAAGGAACCATTCTCTTGGTATCCTTCAAGTGGACAATTTTTTGTTCCACCAAAATGTGACTTCTCACTCAATGGTGCGTTTGTCTTGGGGCTTAAAGCAGTATAGGAATCTGCTTTAGACAGAGGTAGAAAAGACTTGTTCTTTTCTTCATACTCATAAGTTTTTGAATATCTGGTGCCCATCACTCTGGGAGAAGAAAGGGCATCTGTAATGGTGGACCTCTTATGAAGAAGTTTAGGTGATGGTTGCGGGGATGATTTTCTGCAGTCACGACTTTCAATCTTATTAGTGCTTGGTTTTGCTATATCAGTGTTTGGTCTGTTCCTGCTTTTAATGCAGAGACCTTTCAGTTTGGGTCCGGGTTTAGGCATCTGAGCACTTAACATATCCAAGCTACTCGGTGGCCTCTTATTCTCATGATGAACTTTTGCATTTACCTTATGTTCTGCTACAGTAGATGTTTTTATTGCTAAGCTTTTGCTTGTTTTTGTCTCCGTTTTCCCCTTTAGGTCTTTATCGTGTGTTGTCGGTGACTGGCTGCGTTTGCTGGTAGAGGGAGATTTGGTGACACCAATGGATTCTTGAGAACAAGCACTGAACCTTTTTTTATCATTTTCTACAGATGTTTTGCTATCAACATGTGAGGACCCCGCCATGATGTGATCTTTTATACAGGATGGAGTGCTAGTGTCCATAGTACAACCAGATAAAGGCACCATTATATTACCTGTACTGATTACCTCTTTTCCATGATCTTTTGTATTTAAGGCACAACGATCATTAGGTTCCTGAGAATCTTCCTTAAGTAAAGCATCTATAAGAGTCTGATCTAGCATGTTTCCAGCAATCTCTTGGTCTGGGGAAATTGTACCGTGACTGGAGGTCTGTAGACTATTTACAGAATCTATATCCAGTTTCATAGGTCCACTATTAATCTGTGCTGGTGAATTAACCACAGACGTCCTCTGAATTTCAATATGATCTTTTTTGTAACCACAACATATTTCGATTTGCTCATCCTCAGAATCAGTGGTGGCATGGGTTTCGGACACAAAAGACTGGTTCTGAAGAGATGAAATCATATCACTGGTAGAATCAGAAGGAATTTCCAGTAAGGATTCACTGTCGGAGTCATCCACAGTTCCATACATCGAAGTTGAAATATCGATAGAGCTGCTTTCAAATTTTTCAGAGAGTGAGAAGTCGTCGTTCACAAGGCTGCTAAAATTTCTACAGTAATTACCTAAAATGCTCTTATTAATGACCATGGTATTTTCTATGGGAATGGAGTCCAAAACGGAAAATCCCAGGTGGTTATCCAAACCACCAGTAGGACTGGCAGAGGTTTTAGATATACTAGATTGCGCCAGAGGTCTTACATCAAGATTACAGGAAGCAATTTGTTCTGGGATCGTACTAGCATCCACGCCATCACCTTGGTTCAGCCCAATTTTAGACTGAGGAACAGGATCACAATCTTTTAACTCATGAATAAACTCGTCAATGTTGGTGACGGGACTGCCACTACAGTGACCTGGAGAGGACCAATTTTTGGCTTCCAGTTGTTCCTCCTTTGTTTCCAGTTTAGAAGGAGATAACGTTGAGTCAACCATTGGAAAATCATTAATTTCACATTCTTGCGATTGTCCAGTTGATGTTACCTCTTTTTGGTCAGGTCTGCTTGTATCTGCTCCTGATGCCATGATAATGTGAGACAATCTGTCAACAGCTGTGAAAAATAAAAATAGTCAATGGAATGGACTTTCCAAAATGTCTTTCAGATCTTCAACAATCTGTTGAGCTGATAATAAAAGAGGCTGTCTTGCTAATTAATTTTTATTTTATTTTTTTAAAGGCTCAGATCAGTGTGAAATAATAAAATAAGTCATACTGACCATAATGATTCTACACCATTGCTCCTGTTCTGAAGTTTCCTAGTCCCCGCTGGTTGTCTACTTCTTGATCCTTCTTAACAAACAGGAAATGACCACTCAGCCAATCTCTTGGCAGTTTCTGGTACATTGAGAAAAGTCAAGAAGAAGTGACCAATAGAGACCAGGGAGCAGCAATGGCAGGGAATCAGTCAAGTATGAATACTTTATGTATTTATTTTACACCATTCTTAACTTTTTTTCAAAAAATGTAACTGGCCAGACCCATTTAAAGGGCATCTGTTTGCAGATCTGTACCTATGACACTGGCTGACCTGTTGCACTTGGCAGCTGAAGGCATCTGTGTTGGTCCCATGTTCATATGTGCCCGCATTGCTGAGAAAAAGGAGTTTTTAATATATTCAAATTAACCTCTAGGAGCAACGGGGGCATTGCCGTTACACCTAGAGGCTCTGCTCTCTCTGCAACTGTCACACCCTCTGCACTTTGATTGACAGGGGCAGGCAGGCGTGATCACGTTTAGGGTCCATTCACACGTCCGCAACTGTTTTGCGGTCCGCAAAACACGCACACCGACCATGCGCGTTCCACATTTTGCGGACCGCATTTAATAGAAATGCCTTTTCTTTTGCGGCCCCATTGAAAATGAATGGGTCCGCACCCTTTCCGCAAAATTTCGGAACGGATGCTGACCCATTTTGCCTGAACCCTGTCAGTCCAGGTGCAGAGGGCGCAGCAGTTGCAGAGAGAGCTGAGCCTCTAGGTGTAATGGTAACGCCCCCGTTGCTCCTAGAGGCTCATTTCCATATATTAAAACATCATTTTTCTAAGCAATGCGGGCACATATGAAGATGGGACCAACACAGATGCCTTCAGCTGCGAAGCGCCCATGTAACAGGTCAGCCAGTGTCATAGGGACAAATCTGCTGACAGATGCCTTCTAACATCATTGTTGGCCATCAAAATTGTGCTTTCAGAAACAAAAAAGTACAGGAATTGTAGCAAAGAAAACAGGAGTTCATCCTAGACTTACAGAATAGCTCACATTTTGTAGACCCAACTCAGTGTAACATCATACCAACTCAGGGAAAATCATAGCTCACATCTGATATCCAATATGGGGATAACAATTTTAAAGAAGAAATACACAGAGTGAAGCCCCTGACAATGCAAATGGTAGCACTGGAAACGGAAGACAAAAATTAGAAGGTGAATGCGGAGATACTGAGCAGCAGGACTGCATCAATCAGAGGGGAGTTTCACAACGCAGGATCTATCATCTCTCTCCCTGTGAGTATATACAATATATGGTTTATCTGAAACAGGGCCAGGATAGGATTGTCAGAGAAGACCGCCATCTGTGGACCTCCTGTCTAAGGAAAGTGCATCACTATGCCACTTCCACGTGACCAGAGGACAACTTAATCAGGACAGGGTTTTTAGGTGTCTTGTATAAGGAGAGAGACATAAACTAGAAGTTAACAAGGATTAAATAACTGGTAGGACTGAAAAAAATTATAAAAATAAATGAATGAATCCTAGAAAGACCATCCTTATTGTCTGGAAGATTCCCTGAAAGACCTGGCAGAGAAAGCAAGAAGCAATTCTACTGATCTTCTCCATCTTCAGCTGGGGAAAGACTCAGGCGTTGCATTAGCTATATGTTTGAGGTTTAGCTAAGGCTTCTTTCACATCTGCGTTTATGCTTCCGTCATGATAATACAACCGGCTGCATTCGTTATGAACGGATCCGGTTGTATTATCTCTAAAATGTCCATGATGGATCAGTCTCTAAAACCGTTGCAAGTCAATAGGGGACAGATCAGTTTTCTTTTGTGTCTAAGAAAACGGATCCGGCACCATTGACTTACATTGTGTGCCATGACGGATCCACCTTGCTCCACATGCAATGCCGGACAGAATAACGCATTCTGGTGCATTCCGTTTCGTTCAGTTCACTTTTGTCCCCATTGACAATCAATGGGGACAAAACTGAAGTGTTTTCCTCCGGTATTGAGATGCTATGACGGATCTCAACGGCGGAAAGGGAAAGCGCAGATGTGAAAGTAGCCTTATCTCACAAAGCAGAGGTGCAGCCTGAGCCCTTTCCTGTTTCACCTGCACTAGAACTGCAGGGGAAGAGACGGAGGGGGCAAAATGGATGCTTCCCAGGACTGGTATTTTTTGTGCATATGTCATCCGTTCCATTGTGATTCAAGAAGAATATGATGGTAGGTATTGGTCTCCACCAGGGAAGGAAAAATAGTTTGGAAATCAGATTTCCAGCTACACAAATTTTTTTAAGTCAAGAGTATGAGCCTCCGGCAAGGGCCGAGTGCTGCATACTAAACACGTTCTCCAAATATTTCATGCCTTGATTTGACAAGCCAAAGGCAATTTAGCTCGGGGCTCTACAGAACATATCTTAACAGCTCATTTATAGACACCGCAGGTAATGACATTAAGTGAAGGTTTAATGAAACCAGATGAACGTATATTCAGAGAGCATTCCAAAAACTGGACGAGGCTGCCGCAGAAGTTTAGTCTATAAGCATTTTTTTTTTTTTTTTTTTGCTCCCTTATTGAATTCTTTCCCTTCATTTTTCACGAGACATCAAAGGCATCTGTAACACGGGGAATTTCACAGATTATAATCCCGCTGGTACGTAATGAAAGGTGATTATATTTTTTGACCTGCCATAAAAATGTATCAGATTCAGTGATGATTTACATATCCAGCGAGCACCTTTAGGAGCCACATGTAGTTTTCGGGTCCCAGCAAATGACTCCCAGCAGGCAATTCTAAATACTGTTGTGCACAAGGGGCACTAAAATTACATAAAATTACAATTATGCCAGCTAACCGTAAAGTATGTAAAGGGGGGCATATGAGGATACAGTAATGCCGGCCTAAGACAGGCACAAAGATAGATGATAAATGATGATTAGATTAGATTCTTGTGAGATAAGTGGCAGCTCATCTCCCGCACTCCACCGACTGTTATCTACTTACTTGTCACTAAAACAAAAGGCTTCATACATAGAAAACACATATCATATGTAGTGTTGAGCGAACTTGTCTTTTAAGTTCTGCGTCCCGGTATGGATTCGCGCTACCACGGACCATAACGGAATTTGGAATCCATAACGGGATTCTTCGATAACCCGAACCCGAACTTTGGACGCAGAACTTAAAACACAAGTTCGCTCAACACTAATCATATACATAAAAGCAAGGATGGGGTGGGGATGTACCTGATACTGGCTTTCGGACTTCCAGTGTTACAGCTGAAGGTAAGCACTGAACGTAGTCACAGGTTTCTTGATAAGACATATCACTCACACGGATGCCATTAATGGATAGAATTTCATCTCCGGGAGCCAACTTTCCTATAGGTTCCTAATAGAATAATATCATAAAAAGATGGCTGTTCAGAAATTATGTTATTACCACAACACATATCTGAAGACCAGTGATGTCACTCCTATGTGATGTAACATCTGGTGAGTGGCATATGGTCATGTTTGGACATGATTTTACAATTTTTATACAGGTGTACTCTACATGAACTGGAGTTACAAACTATATTATACTCCAGAGCTGCAATCACTATTCTGCTGGTGGAATCACTGTGTAAATACATTACTTATCCTGTATTGACCCCGAGTTACACCCTGTATTATACTCCAGAGCTGCACTCACTATTCTGCTGGAGAAGTCTCTGTGTAAATACATTATTTATCCTGTACTGATCCTGAGTTACATCCTGTATTATACTCCGGAGCTGCACTCACTATTCTGCTGGTGAAGTCATTGTGTACATACATTATTTATCCTGTAGATCCTGTATTATACTCCAGGGTTGCACTCATTATGCTGCCACTTTTTACTAAATATTAGGTTATTAGCCTACAAAACTCTAAAATGTTAGATGATCTCATTGGTGGGTGTCTCTTCATGGAGGCCCTACCGGTAGATAGACCCTTAACCAAGTGGCTCCACTCATCTTAATTTAGAAGGTCAACAGACTTGCATTATGCACTGTAGTTCATCTTCACTTCAATAGGATCTTTACTTCAATAGACATGAACTGTTCAGTCGTTACTAGCTCACCTTATCTGTTTCTCCATGCAGCCTCAATCCGGCTATTATAATTCTCACAGGAGATTCTTTGATTTCCAGATCTAAACCAACAGACTCATATTCACTACACAGAAGTTCCACGGTTTCTGTGTTACATCTGCCCAGCACCTCTGCCCCTTCTGTCTTCTTCACCGGTGGGATCGTCTTTGTGGACTTGGGACACTGTTTATTGTCCTCATTTCTATGCTTGGAAGTATTAGGGCTCTTGGTGCTCATCATGCTCTTGATGCGGGTAACAGCTTTATGTTCCAGTTTTGGAGACCTCTTATTTTCCGACTGACCTTCTAATGGGTCTTTTATTCCCAAAGTGCTTGGACGTACATCAGTCTTGCCGGTGTATTCAAAAGACTTTATAGCTAAAAAAGGCCCGTCCGCACCATGCTCAAGAGTGCAGTCCTCTGACTCCACAGAACTGCAGCACGTAGACAACCCTGCCTCACCGATAACACTTCTAGGCAAGTCATCCGACTGGATCTCTTCATCGACATCCAGGGAAGAGGTGGTCATAACGATCCCGGAATCCTCATCAGCATTCTTTTTCTTAGTATCACAGAAATGTCTGTCTTTTTTACCAAAGTCATCATCTTCGCTGCCCTCGTCATCATCGTAACAGACAATTCTTCTCTGTCTTTGAAGGGGACTTCTTATGGATTGTGGGCTTCCATCAATGCTGGACTGTCTAGAGGCAACATGTTTGCTTCCGGGACTTTGCGTCAGTCCATTTCTCAGAGGTAGGGAAAGCAAACCTTGACATTTTGTTCCGCCATTTTCTTTGTATGTAAAAATACAAACATATACAGTTATAATATGAATAATAAATGAAATGTTTCAAATTTTGTATAACCAACGGAGCAGACCTCCACCAGTCAAACTTTAGACCTCCACCAGCAATTTTAGCACCATATACATCACCCCCAATGCAAACGATGATGTTCTCTGGACACATTGTTAATTTCTGTTATAACTTGTATGCCCACCTTGGGATTAAGTCTCACTGGTGGGTGCCAGGTAGCTGGAACCCTTCCACCCCAATGTCCTAAATGACCAGTTACCCAATTAAGTTACCAGTGAAGATATGACAGGCATGCTCCCACTTACGGTATACATTTCCATATGAACAGACATAAAAAATTGGGACCCAGTCATTAAGGTCTAATTTCCTGCTTTTTAATTCTCCTCCTCAATGTGGTGAAGGGCAGCAGTCCAACATAGCTACTATACAACCCAAGAAGTAAATCTGGAACCCAAATGATGATTATAAAGGCAGATGATGAATATAAAAAAGTTTTGGAATCATTGTTTTTATTTCATTTATGTAGCTTTTATTGTCTAGAATTGTTCACATACATTCTGTACTCTAGGAAAATAAATGAGTCATGTAGACAGACAACTTTAGGAGAACTATTTTTCCAAGAAAATGTCCATGGATTGGCCCTAATTCATGAGAACCACTAAAGAACTCCTAATTTATGTAGGGGCCCCTTCCAGCTCAAAGGGTCGGATACATGGCATCCGTGCGTGGAAACGAGTACTGTGAATATTTAGCATTATTACTGGGCTCCTACTTGGAATATGGCGCAATGTATTTTCCATTCACTAAAACAGCGGGGGGAGGAATTTTTAAAAGTTTTGGAGACGGCTTGTTTTTGACACTTGTGACATGTGCAACCTTTCTTGTGCTTGGAACATGGCAGACATGAGCGTGACTCACACACCTCCATCACTGCCTTCAGAAACTGTTAGAAGGAATTTGGAATATAGTCCAGATCCTTACAGAACGCTGAATTATACATTTCACTTCTTCATATTTTGCTACCCCTGAATGGAGAACCAGAAATTCTGTATGGCTGGAGTTAATGGGGCGAGATGTAGTGAGACATTCTCTCCATTTTGTGGCCCAAATGTCATATCTTAGATGTCATGACCAGTTTTGGTAACGTGCAACACTTGAAAAAGTAGAGATCACAATCACACTCTGCACTACTATCACCAGCTGGTGCACCAGACGGTGATCCATCTTTTCAAATGTCCCGCTTTGTGTCCCTTTTGCTGCTAAGGTTGTGACACTATGCATGTCACATGCAGCCCTTTTTCTCACATTCGTGTCACTGATTCCTATAAGATGAGCAAGTTCTCATCCTGAAGATCTTTGCACTGCTATGGACCCTACCGCAACCTTATATTGCCCTATCATGTGAAGCTCTGTCCTTACTAATATAATCTCATGAGTGATTTAGTCACTGCCACCAATAAAACCAGCAAACTCATCTCCTACTGTTCCTATGGATCTGATGGTTTGGATGATGCACATCACCCTACTCTTACCTCTACCTACCTCCCACTTATATTGCCCCGTCATGTGAAGCCCTGTCCTTACTAATATAATCTCATGGGTAACTTGGTCACTGCCACCAATAAAACCAGCGCACTCGTCTCCTGCTGCTTCCTGTGGATCTTATGGTTTGCAGGATATACAGAACCCTACGCCTACCTCTAACTCCCACTTATAGTGCCCCATCATGTGAAGACCTGTCGTTACTAATACAATCTCATGAGTGATTTGGTCACTGCCACCAATAAAACCAGCAAACTCATCTCCTACTGTTCCTATGGATCTGATGGTTTGGATGATGCACATCACCCTACTCTTACCTCTACCTACCTCCCACTTATATTGCACCATCATGCGAAGCCCTGTCCTTACTAATATAATCTCATGAGTAACTTGGTCACTGCCACCAATAAAACAAACACAATCCTCTCCTTCTGCTTCCTGTGGATCTGATGGTTTGCAGGATACACGGCCTTATTAAACAACCATTTTGCCAAATAACCTATCATACTGTGACTGGGATATTGTTCCTAGTTGAAGAGACACATCAGTGTATGGATACTTATTTCTCATGCATGGAAAACAGTACGCAAATTAGATCACCAGAGACACCCACCTGTAGACAACTTCTTGTCCCTCATCAGTACAAAGTAGGGAGCTGGTTGATCTTTACTGATGAGAGTCAAGAACCCAGAAACAGCTTTCTACATGTCTCTGGTCAGGCTGGTATATAATCTGTAGTGGGTGCAGAAATTGCATTTGCATCTAGTCCCTGTGAAAGTAATGATGGCCATCTACTAGGTAAACCTCATCGGTTGTATGCAAGGGCATCTAGGAGGGCATATGAAGAAAGTGCATTAGCAATAGTGAGGGGTTTTTACTGAGGCAGAGCACATTTCGCAGCCAGGCATATCAAACACACTTCAAAAACCGGATGCCAGGTGCACTGTGGGTATTTGGGGCACAACAGATTTATCAGCACATAGACAAAGGCAGTTTGGATGGTGATGGAAATCTTACTGGCAGGACTGAAAGGAGCAGTGTTTTCCTCCATTGAGTTGCTCGCACTCCTCACTCGCAGCTGGTCTTCGTCACTAGAGCCAGTTACCACCGTGTCCGACAAAGAGGACTGGCTGGGGGCATCCTGTGAGAAGTATTGAGACAGTTCCCCTTCAGAACTTACCGATCCCTGCTTGGAAAAAGCACAGGTGTCAGGAGCTATGTTTTAGGGTTTGTTCTGACGTTGCAGTTTTATGGTTTTTCCTTTTTGTCATTTTCGTTGTTACAGTTAGCAATCAAATATATATCATATTTCTCAGTATAATGTGAAATATTTCAACATACAATAAATGGATCTTAGATCACAGGACATTTTAAAGGAAAGGTATCACCTCATAACCAGATAGTGACATTTTATTTTCTATTCTGTTTTTATTCTCTGATTTTAGCTTTTTATTCTAGTTTCTGTACATGATTATGGGAAGGACACTCTTGACTGAGCTGCTGTTTAACGGCTTTCAGAGATTTACTTTATAACAGCAGCCAAACGGACAATAGGAAACCAGTGTTTGGTGGTGACCGTTTGACTTCTATGGGAGAGAGTGGGCATGAGAGGGGCATGAGAGGGGCATGCTCTGTGAACTGTGCAGAGGTCACTGTGCAGGGAGGGAGAGGAAGTGACTTGTGTTCATCCGACATCCTGATTTTTGTAGGAAAGTGTTGTTGGGCACACTTTGTGAATTGTGCAGAGAGGGGGAGGAGATGAGCTGTGTCCATCAGATTTATGGACATCTATGCGAGAGTGTTTTGGGCATGCTCTGTGAACTGTGCAGGGAGTGGGTGAAGGTGAGCAACTTATTGTGAATGGTGGATCCTACGGTATCTATATATAAATGCTACATATCATTGTAATTCTGTTTATGATGATAATGAGAGGACTGCTGAGAAGTCAACAGAACTGGAAGTGTCAGGGCATTATAAGGCTCAGTGGTCATTTCAGGATTTTTCTTAATAGAGAGCGCCGCTGCAAACGAGACGACATGCCTTGTTACTTTGAAGAAGTAGTAGCACTCGCAGGAACGCTGCCTTCTATTCAAACAGCTGATCCGCAGGCGTGCCGGGGGGCGGACGCCCACCGATCAGATGTTGATGACCTAGGCCAGTGATGGTGAACCTTTTAGAGACAGAGTGCCCAAACTGCAACCAAATACCCACGTATTTTTCGCAAAGTGCCAACACGGCAATTTAACCTGAAAACCAATATAGTATATCTTCCATGTACTTTATCATTTAGCTATAATAGCTTAACCCCTTAAGGACCAGGCTCATTTTCACCTTAAGGACCAGGCCATTTTTTGCAAATCTGACCAGTGTCACTTTAAGTGCTGATAACTTTAAAACGCTTTTACTTATACAGGCCATTCTGAGATTGTTTTTTCGTCACATATTGTACTTCATGACACTGGTAAAATAAAGTCAAAAAAATTAATTTTTTTGCATAATAAAATACCTAATTTACCAAAAATTTGGAAAAATTAGCAAATATCAAAGTTTCAGTTTCTCTACTTCTGTAATACATAGTAATACCCCCAAAAATTGTGATGACTTTACATTCCCCATATGTCTACTTCATGTTTATAGCATTTTGGGAATGATATTTTATTTTTTGGGGATGTTACAAGGGTTAGAAGTTTAGAAGCAAATTTTGAAATTTTTCAGAAATCTTCAAAATCCCACTTTTTATGGACCAGTTCAGGTTTGAAGTCACTTTGTGAGGCTTAGATAATAGAAACCTCCCAAAAATGACCCCATTCTAGAAACTACACCCCTCAAGGTATTCAAAACTGTTTTTACAAACTTTTTTAACCCTTTAGGTCTTCCACAAGACTTCATGGCAAAAAGACATACATTTTAAGAATTTTGATTTTTGGGAAAATTTTCCAATATAATCAATTTTTTCCTGGAAAAAAACAAGGGTTAACTGCCAAACAAAACTCAAAATGGGTTGCCCTGCTTCTGTAGTTTGCAGAAATACCCCATATGTGGTCGTAAACTACTGTTTGGCCGAACGGGAGGACATAGAAGGAGGGGAACACCATATGGGTTTTGCAAGGCAGATTTTGCAGGACTGGTTTTGTTTATACCATGTTCCATTACAAGCCCCCCCTTGTACCCCTAGAATAGAAATTGCAAAAAAGTGACTCCATCTAAGAAAGTACACCCCTCAAGGTATTCAAAACTGGGTTTACAAACTTTGTTAACCCTGTAGGTGTTCCACAAGAGTTAATGGCAGATGGAGAAACAATTTAGAAATTTCTATTTTTTGGAAAATTTTCAATTTTAACCCATTTTTTACAGCAATAAAGTAAGGGTTAACAGCCAAACAAAACTCAATATGGGTTGCCCTGATTCTGTAGTTTGCAGAAACACCCCACATGTGGCCGTAAACTACTGTACGGACACACGGTAGGGCGTAGAAGGAAAGGTGTGCCGTGTGGTTTTTGGAAAGCAGATTTTGCTGGACTAATTTATTTACACCATGTCCCATTTGAAGCCCCCCTGATGCACCCCTAGAGTAGAAACTCCATAAAAGTGACCCCATCTAAGAAACTACACCCCTCAAGGCATTCAAAACTGGTTTTACAAACTTTGTTAACCCTTTAGGTGTTCCACAACAGTTATTGGCAAATGGAGATGAAATTCGAGAATTTACATTTTTTGCCAAATTTATTATTTGCTCCATTTTTTCCAGTAACAAAGCAAGGGTTAACAGCCAAACAAAAGTCTATATTTATTGCCCAGATTCTGTAGTTTGCAGAAACACCCCATATGTAGCCGTAAACTACTGTACGGGCACACGGTAGGGCGTAGAGGGAAAGGTGCGGCGTGTGGCTTTTAGAAGGCAGATTTTGCTGGACTGGTTTATTTACACCATGTCCCATTTGAAGCCCCCCTAGAGTAGAAACTCCATAAAAGTGACCCCATCTAAGAAACTACACCCCTCAAGGTATTCAAAACTGGTTTTCCAAACTTTGTTAACCCTTTAGGTGTTCCACAAGAGTTATTGGCAAATGGAGATGAAATTCGAGAATTTAAATTTTTTGCCAAATTTATTATTTACTCCATTTTTTCCAGTAACAAAGCAAGGGTTAACAGCCAAACAAAAGTCTATATTTATTGCCCAGATTCTGTCGTTTGCAGAAACACCCCATATGTGGCCGTAAACTACTGTACGGGCACACAGTAGGGCGTAGAGGGAAAGGTGCGGCGTGTGGCTTTTAGAAGGCAGATTTTGCTGGACTGGTTTATTTACACTATGTCCCATTTGAAGCCCCCCTGATGCACCCCTAGAGTAGAAACTCCAAAAAAGTGACCCCATTTTAGAAACTACGGGATAGGGTGGCAGTTTTGTTGGTACTATTTTAGGGTACATATGATTTTTGGTTGCTCTATATTACACTTTTTGTGAGGCAAAGTAACAAAAAATTGCTGTGTTGGCACCATTTTTATTTTTTGTTATTTACAACATTCATCTGACAGGTTAGATCATGTGGTACTTTTATAGAGCAGGTTGTCACGGACGCGACAATACCAAATATGACAACTTTTTTTGGTTGTTTGTTTCAGTTTTACATAACAAAGCATTTGAAAAAAAAAAATGATTCTTTAGTGTCTCCACATTCTGAAAGCCATAGTTTTATTTATTTTTTGGGCGACTGTCTTGTGTAGGGGCTCATTTTTTTCGGGATGAGATGACTGTTTGATTGGCACTATTTTGGGGTGCGTATGACTTTTTGATCGCTTGCTATTACACTTTTTGTGATCTAAGGTGACAAAAAAATGGCTTTTTTTACACCGTTTTTATTTTTATATTTTACGGTATTCACCTGAGGGGTTAGATCATGTGATATTTTTATAGAGCAGGTTATTACGGACGCAGTGATACCTAATATATATACTTTTTTTTTATTTATGTCAGTTTTACACAATGATTTCATTTTTGAAACAAAAAAAATCATGTTTTAGTGTCTCCATAGACTGAGAGCCATTGTTTTTTCAGTTTTTGGGCGATTATCTTAGGTAGGGTCTCATTTTTTGCGGGATAAGATTACGGTTTGATTGGCACTATTTTGGGGTGCAGTATGACTTTTTGATCGCTTGCTATTACACTTTTTGTGATCTAAGGTGACAAAAAATGGCTTTTTTTACACAGTTTTTATTTTTTATTTTTTACGGTATTCACCTGAGGGGTTAGATCATGTGATATTGTTATAGAGCAGGTTATTACGGACGCAGTGATACCTAATATATATACTTTTTTTTTATTTATGTCAGTTTTACACAATGATTTCATTTTTGAAACAAAAAAAATCATGTTTTAGTGTCTCCATAGTCTGAGAGCCATAGTTTTTTCAGTTTTTGGGCGATTATCTTGGGTAGGGTATGATTTTTGCGGGATGAGATGGCGGTTTGATTGGCACTATTTTGGGGTGCGTATGACTTTTTGATCGCTTGCTACTACACTTTTTGTGATGTAAGATGACAAAAAATGGCTTTTTTTACACCGTTTTTTATTTTTTATTTTTACGGTATTCACCTGAGGGATTAGGTCATGTGATATTTTTATAGAGAAGGTTAATACGGACGCGTCAATACCCAATATATAAATATTTTTTTTATTTATTTAAGTTTTACACAATGATTTCATTTTTGAAAAAAAATAATAATGTTTTAGTGTCTTCATAGTCTGAGAGCCATAGTTTTTTCAGTTTTTGGGCGATTGTACTATGTAGGGGCTCATTTTTTGTGGGATGAGGTGACGGTTAGATTGGTACTATTTTGGGGGGCATACGCCGTTTTGATCGCTTGGTGTTGCACTTTTAGTGATGTAAGTTGACAAAAATGGCTTTTTTATACACAGTTTTTATTTTTTATTTTTTATGGTGCCTATCGGATGGGGTGGATCATGTAATATATTTATAGAGCCGTTCGTTACGGACGCAGCGATACCTAATATGTGTGTTTTTTCTTTTTTTTTCAATTTTTTATTAGAAAATCAGGGGAATGGGGCTTTTTTTTTTTTTTTTTTTTACTTGAAACTTTATTTTTTTATTCCAAACACTTTTTTTTTTAACTTTTTTTTAAAACTTTATTTCTATCCCACTCTGATCCCCTCTGCAATGCATTACAATACATCTGTATTGTAATGCATTGCCTGTTAGTGTATGACACTGAGTCATACACTAACTGGTTGCCTAGGAGACCCAGCCTGAGGCTGGATCTCCTCGGCTCCCGTAGAAGGCAGTTCCTGATGCCGTGCAGGGCATTGGGCAGCCTCTGCACGGCATCGGGCTGCCTTGTCACGCATCGGGTCCCCGCCACAGCAGCGCGGGGACTCGATGCGATCACTCACCTGCCGCAAACAACTTCTATGTCGCGGTCCGCGCGGACCGCGGCATAGAAAGGGTTAATCCGCCGGCATCGCTGTAAACAGCGATGCCGGCGGATACAGCAGGGGCCCGGCTACCAGGGACTGCCGGACCCCTGCAGTGATCGGGTGCGCACCGCTCCGGTGCCCGCCCGATCATCCTGCCGTACATGTAAGGCGGAATGCATTCTGGCAATGCATCCCCCGCCGTACATGTACGGCGTTCTGCGCTAAGGGGTTAATAGCCTACATACAATGCGCTGCCTGTGCTGTTCATAGTGCGTCCTGTGCTGATGAATGGCAGGAAAAGTCTAAAGCATATTGGTACGCCATAGACTTTTTCCAAGGCGCGGGTGCCCACAGAGAGGGCTCTGAGTGCCGCCTCTGGCACCCGTGCCATAGGTTCGCCATCACTGACCTAGGCTGAGTATAGGTCATCTATATGTACTGGCTACCATCAAAATAACGGAGACCTGAGGGATCTCCCGACCCAGTTATAAGTCAGTTGGGTCCATCGGCGCCGTTTCAGTTTTAAACAGATGCCATGTCATGTGGCTGTGTTGCAGCCTAAGAGGCCTCAGTTTCATCGTTTTCTGGATCGGTGGGGCCCCAGAGGTCACACCCTACTGGTCAAAATCCTCTGGAACATCCCTGTAATATGTTTTTACATTCTAATAAGGGAATACCTCTTTAAAGTGCCACGCCAGCAGAAATGCACAAGCTTCCATCAGTCCTGACCCATAACCAGAGTCTCAATGGGAGTCCCAGTTTATTATACACCCTGTCTGATGAATGTAGTACCCGTCTAAACCTACTTCATCCAGTCTTTTGGTGCTTCCTTCCCTTCTGTGTCATTCAACATCACATTGCCCTTATAGAAATGAAGCCTTAATTAAATTTACCAATTGGGAACCACTGCGGTAAACTGGAGCTTCTCTAGGAGCCCCACTATGAACTGAGAACCTAGAAAAGGAGACTCCGCTGTGTCAGACTGACCCTGCAAAAAGTTTAAGCTTCTATTATATTCCTAGTTTTTATTTTTTTTCAAAAATACATCAGAAGAATAAAGAAAAGCACTAGTGTGTATGAGAGCTTAGTGGTTGTGGGCCCTGTAACCTGTCTATGAGAATTATTTGTGCTCTCACCCGACTAGCCGGCTCCAGGAAACGTTTCATTGTCCAGCTGAGTGGTGCTTGTCCATCTCCTTGCTTCGGCTTCACAGTTGGAGAAGGGCTCTTGGAATGGAGGCCTGAGCATATAGCGATAGGTAAGAAGATAAAATGACCTTAAACGTCCGTGTCTGCAGATTATTTGTATAGGATTCAATTATGGGATGCGCTCACACACATACAGGGAACAATTTGGATCAAAGAACATATTATAAAATGTATGAAACGCCATTAATAAAAAAATAAAAGGAAAAAAATGAATACTTTGTGTTTTAAGGGGTTGTCTGGATTATAAACCTTCTCATTCAGGATATTCATCAACTAGCCAGGTGAGAGAGCAGCTTTAAAGAGCGTCTCCTCTATGGAGGTGCCTAATATATCCATTCACTCCACTGATTTCAATGAGAACTATGTAATACTTCATTTCCCCTGTGGTGGTGCTGCAGGGAAATTGAACACTTCCAGCCAGGTTCAAATACAGATTACAATTGGTCATTGGAGGTATACGCATCAAAACACCATAAAATCAGTGCGTTATCATTTTTTGAGGGTGAACAGCAACCAAAGATCTAGAAAATAGCAAGAAACGGAATCACAAAGAATATTAAAAAGTTGTAATATTTTTCACTCTACAAGCCGTAGCGATCATCCTTTGTGCTTTCGGTAACTCATTAGGATTATTAACTTGCCTGTGATGTGAGAATTCCCGGGGTCCCTGCTCTCGCGATGGGTGGTACGAGTGATGACTTCATCCATTTCTTGTTCCGACATCTTTAAGTAATAAGAAATAAGACATCAAGTTGTGCAGTGGAATAGACTGGCAGAAATGTTCACATAGTAAGACAAGGCTTCTTCTTTCCTGCATCCTACTCTGTTCTACTTAATACAAAATCACAGCGACAGCGCATTCCTCTGAGAACAGAGAAAGCAAGAAAGACAGCAGTCCTGTTTATAGTGTATTTCCCCTTTAAATAAATGGACAAAATCTGTAAGAACATGGTAAGTGAATTGTGCCAAATGTATTAATTTATTATACACCAGAGCTGCATTTGCTATTACGAAGTGTACCTGCATAACATTACTTATCCTGTACTGATCCTGAGTTACATCCTGTATTATACTCCAGAGCTGCACTCACTATTCTGCTGGTGGAGTCACTGTGTACATACATTACATTACTTATCCTGTACTGATCCTGAGTTACATCCTGTATTATACTCCAGAGCTGCACTCACTATTCTGCTGGTGGAGTCACTGTGTACATACATTACATTACTTATCCTGAGTTACATCCTGTATTATACTCCAGAGCTGTACTCACTATTCTGCTGGTGGAGTCACTGTGTCCATACATTACATTACTTATCCTGTATTGATCCTAAGTTACATCCTGTATTATACTCCAGAGCTAAACTCAAAATTCTGCTGGTGGAGTCACTGTGTACATACATGACATTACTTATCCTGTACTGATCCTGAGTTACATCCTGTATTATCTCCAGAGCTGCACTCACTATTCTGCTGATTGAGTCACTGTGTCCATACATTACATTACTTATCCTTTACTGATCCTGAGTTACATCCTGTATTATCTCCAGAGCTGCGCTCACTATTCTGCTGATTGAGTCACTGTGTCCATACATTACATTACTTATCCTTTACTGATCCTGAGTTACATCCTATGTTATACTCCAGAGCTGCACTCACTATTCTGCTGGTGGAGTCACTGTGTACATACATTACATTACTTATCCTGTACTGATCCTGAGTTACATCCTGTATTATACTCCAGAGCTGTACTCACTATTCTGATGGCGCAGTCACTGTGTACATACATTACATTACTTATCCTGTACTGATCCTGAGTTACATCCTGTATTATACTCCAGAGCTGTACTCACTATTCTGATGGCGCAGTCACTGTGTACATACATTACATTACTTATCCTGTACTGATCCTGAGTTACATCCTGTATTATACTCCAGAGCTGCACTCAGTATTCTGCTGGCCTCAGAACCAAAATCTCCAGCATTCCCTGCTTGTTCAGTGTCTGACCTGCATTCTCTGCTATAGCGTCACTGACATTTGTGGATAGTCTGTAGTGTTCATCAGTGTTCAAGCTGCAATTAACCCTTTTTTTTATTGTATTCAGCATGTCCGGGGCAGTGTTCCCCTTTGGCCTTCTCTCCTTGCATAGTGAGGCACTACGTCTGTAAATCATTGGGTTACAATACACGTATATTACATGACATTTACAGATTCAAAGCACCTGGATGGATTTGGAGCCATAAAAGTCTTTACAAGAATATGACTCTATGCACAAAACGAGCGGCTGCTGAACGGAAATGAAGCCGAGTCCCCTGGATATCATCATCTGTGAGGATTTTGGAAAAAACTATATGTGCATGAGAGCAAAAAAAAAAAAAAAAAAAAGCAAGGACGGACATGTGTTTTTTATTGTTCCTGAGCAAATACCAGTTTATATTAGCTGGAAAGCGAGCTGCAGGAATAAGAAGTGCAAGCTCTGGAAAGACATTTTCTGCTGCATCTTTATTTCATTATTATGTAGACAACGAGACACAGAGCAATGGGAAGATTGTCACGAAACATCAGACTTTGCAGAATGGTTTTCCATGTGGGCCATGCATGGCCAGATCCTGAGATCCAGCTGCTGAGTACTTTGGGTGGATCCTTGCATGCTCAGCCTTCAATATCTGCAATGTCAATGGTTCTTAGAGGATCTGTGGGTCTTAGGGCCCTTTTATACGGGTCGATGATCAGCAATGAACAGTCATATCATGTGAACATGACGCCGATCGCACCTTTATGTTCAGCAGTAAAAGTGCTTGTTTTTCGGCAAACACATCGACCTATGGAGACAGGGATGTGCTGCCGGCAAACCTTAATGCCGTGATGACAAACGATCATATTAGCCGTGGTTCGACAGCACTCTCTCTTTTGTCTGCTGATCGACGGGCGTGTTTACACGGGGCAATGTTTGGGAATGATCTGTTCACTTGGTCAAAACAGGGCCTTTTAGTTGACTTCAGGCTCCATTGACATTAAGTGAAGTCATCTCTCAAGAAATGTAAAAGGTTTCCGGCAATCTTTCCGCCAACGATAAAATTAGTGGTGGTTGATCTACAGCTATTAATCTGTCTGGACATGAGATTGCGCCTAACTAAAATAAAGGTAAGGTGAACCTCTGGAGGACCAAAGGACCAAAGATGAAAGGAGTTATCTGGTTCGGAAAACACATTTTCAAATACCCTAACAAGGAAATTCTAGGTTAGTAGAAGGGGCTCCCCATTTAAAACCTACAGAGAGACTCTCTATCTGGAGGACCAAGCATGCCCATGAACATGAAGAACCCATTCCTTGTATGTGAATCGTGCAATGCTTCATTTCTCCTGTGGTGGCGCTGCAGAGGAAATCAACACTTGGTTCTTCCACAAATGACAGCAGATCACTTGATGTGCCAGCAGTGTGAGACCTTGTGATCAGCATATCATCTAGAAACACCTCTAACAAAAAGGAGTGTCCAAAGCGGAGAAGGCCTTTAAACCCATCAACAGTCTCCAATTAAAATTGGAAAAGCCCTCCCAAAAATGTCACTCTTTTGTTGTTTCAGATGTTGAATTTATGTCTGAAGTAAATGTAGTTAGGACACAAATGCATTTTTATCCCCGGAGTGACATGACCAATTTAAGTTTTAAGGACCAGTAACATTTTTCCCCTAACATTTTTAGGTGGAAGATTTAAAAAACTGCAATTTTAACATTATTTTGTGAGATTTATTTTTAGTGTTCAACGTACTTTATTCCATGGATCAGTATGGTTATGATGTTTGTATTTATATGTATTTATATTTTTTTTTAAAATATGTTTTCTCTTCTCCCTGCAACCTGTCCCCTCCCCCAATGTCCATCTCTCCTTTTCCACAGCCAGGTGAAGGGGTGGGTCTGCTTTAACGCTTCATATCTTGGGCATGGTAACAGCTAGACATATGGGGCTGGTCTTGTTTGAAAGCTGACAGAACAAGACCAAAATGGCAGCATTATCTTCTCTACATCCGGAGATATAACTGTTAGAAATCTAGTGTGGAATGAAAGCAGATCAATTTCAGCAGCTATCACTCCCGACAGATTTTTCTCCCGATGTACAGGAGATCATGTTGCCATCCTGTTCTTGTTTTAAGCTTGTTGGGCTGTCAGCTTTCAAACAAGACTAGTTCCATATCTCAAGATGTTACCAAGCTGGAGATATTAGGGTTTAAAGCAGGCCTACACCCTTCGCCTGCTGTCCAAGCTGTGCTCGGGCTGAACTGTTTGTGCATTTTCTCAAAGGCTGAGTAGATCTTGGGCAAAACTGTTAAAGTCTTGAAGAATGACAAAGCAGTAACTTGTATTCTTTTGGCCCCAGAACCTTCTACAAACATCAGTAGGATCCAGCCATTTTTTTTTACTTCTTGGGGAATAACAATAATTTTCCAGCATAAAGTGTATATTCATTCCCCCACATATACATACCACATATTTGATGGGTCAATACACTAGTAGATTCAGATCAGTGGCCATCTATGTAATACAAGGGCTTGAGTCCCCCAGGATCCGGTTTGGCTCATAAAGGGGAGGTCCAAAATATAGTCTAAAATAGGAAACCCATGCAAACACGGGGAGAGCCAGAAACTTCTTTCAAATGTTGCCCATGGTTGAATTCAAACCCAGGACCCAAGCACTGCAACAGTGCTAACCACTGAGCCTACCTGCTGTACTTTTTGGACTCATTAACTTGGATCAGTAACCTGTAGCACCACAGATATTGGCCCCTATAACTCCAATAGCTTAATAGCTATAGCACAATGTAGGTCTATTTCATATCTGTGCAGCCACAATAATACGCTCTCTCATAGAAGACGCCAAGTTGTAGTGAAATAAAGATGCCGCTTGTCTCGGAGCTTTCATATTTTGGAGTAACATTGCGTTATTTTCCAATGCATTCTCCCAAAAGAAAGACATCAGACGCAAAGGTCGCGGTCAATAAACCGAGCCATAAAGCAGGCGGCTCCAGGGACATCATCATTTCATCCTCCACATCTTATCCTGTGGCTTAAGTTCTTTATTGTGGCTGTTTACAGGAAAGCCACAAGTAATGAGAAGCTTCTGTGTCTGAGTGAGAAAGCCAGAAGGGAACACGTTCGGCATATTAAAGAGACCTCACAATATAAGTGCTCTCATCAGTCTCCTACTATCAGTCTCAGAATGGGCCCTTTCCTTATACACTGTTCATATAAAATGCTTGCCGTTGTCAAGATCCCAGCTTGTTAGGGCTTGTGTTTTATATAATCATAACTAGGTACCTATATGCAGCCATTCTCAGGTTTACAGGTCCCAAAGGTCACATTTTAATCTAATCGAGCCACGGGGCTAGAGAAAAAAGGTATATTTTTTTGCAAACCCCTTTTGAAGCCTTAGGACAATATAAACATCCTATCATGTGTAGCAACTAGAGGGTAAAACCTTGATTACAAAGCATGTAAGGCAGGGTTTCTTAACTCTGGTCCTCGGGACCCACCTACAGGTCAGGATTTGAGAATATCCCACAGAATGAATACCTGGGGTAAGTCCTGATGCATGGACACTAGTTATATCAGCTGCTCAATACTAAGGAAATCCTGAAAAGATGATTGGTAGGTGGGTCCCGAGGACCAGAGTTGAGAAACCCTGAGTAATGGTTACATGTGGGATGTAGCTCCTCGGCCTAAGACATCAGGGAGATTCCAAAGATGGGAATAAAAATGTATTCCTTATGTCCCCATTTATATAGGACATACCGCAACCTATAGCATCTGCTTCACGAACGGTATACAGGAGCCCTTTCAGCACACAAAAAATAGGACTCTGGACTCCCTACACAAATACAGACTGGACACCGGACTACGTAAATAAAAAAACTGACCACAGACCACCACTATATACAGACCACCTAAGTATACAAATCCCAGGCCAGACTGAACTCTGCATACAGACCCCAGACCAGACCTATCTGTTTTCAGACCCCAGACCTCTACCTGTTTACAGATGCCAAACCGGACCCCCAACTACCCTTTTACAGATCTCAGACCTGACGTTTCCCAATTTCCTGACTCACTTGCTGTCAGGACTTTGCACCGGGGAGTTGGGAAGGTACAGAAATGGGGAGAAGGAAGTATGTGGGGCATCCAGGAAATCTCCTGGGAGTCTCCCAGACTTTCAGGGAGAGTTGGCTAAGATTAAATGGACTTGCTTATTAAAAATTACACTGCACTTCCCAAACCTACAGGATTCCTCTTATAATTTAGGATAATTTGGAAGCTGACAATGATGTTCATTTGGAGTAACAAATATGACTATGTCTCCAATGAACAGACGTAAGAACTTTATTATTAGTGATGACTGAATGTAATGGATCAAGTTGTGTTTCCAGTGGAATTTATTTATCTACTAATAGGGGATACGTTTTTGCTCCAGGGAAAATAGTTTTCATACTTTGGCAGACAGACTGAAAAGATCGCTCATGGCTGTACGTGACTAAACAGGTCCCAGTATATCACATCAAAGATGACTTATCAGAGACATTCCAGCCTGTAACTTCTACAGGCTGGAAGATCATCCATCACATAGGATCTTATAATCCGACAGAATGTCAAGATGGGCATTTAAAAAACGGAATGGTCTTCAATATCTGTAGCCCGGGCAGCCTCTTTAAACTGAGGTCACTCCAGGAGATCCAGTCTTCTGTGGGGATGAGGACCCTGGGCTATTGACTGTCCCAGGTTACTCCCTTCGGCACACCTACAGAACTGTACATGCAGCGATTGCTTAATGAAACTCTGCCTTCTTATGCAGACTTGTGGGTCAGACTACAAACAAGATTTGTTTGTCGTCTGTAACCATGGAGACACACAGAGTCTGCATATTTGCTGTATACGCCATCAAGACTTTCGGAAAGTTTCTTCTGGTTTTATTTCAGAGGCAATAAAGCCATGAAAGAAAAAAAAAGGGTGTGCAAAAGCAGACATACCAGTCAATCACCATTTTGTCACCATGTATCCTTCATCGTACAATTGCTTCCATAGTGAATGGACCCGGCCGGCTCACCTTTGGGTTTGGGTGGCGAATGATGATCAGGCTTACAGGACCCGGCCCACATTCGCTCAATATGGCGTATGCCTCACTCAGCGCCGCATGACGAAGACTCACAGAGTCAGCTTCCAATATCTGATCACCTCGGCTGCATAAAAAAAATAAAAAATCAAACAAAAAGATTAATCAACGTAGATACAGCAGATATTTTTTGTCATAACAGTAGATCTCCCATTAGGACAACAGGAATCATGATAAAATTATGCAAGAAATCAAGATGTTTCAGGATTTAAATCACGTGAGCTCCTTACCAGTCAGTGCCCAAATTATACAATGAAAATATTACCATATAATACAGTTCCCACATATTGCCATAAGGTACCCAAATAATACCGCCAGATGGTTTCCTAAATAATGCCACCTAATCAAGAAACTAGGGAATGTAGTTGCCTTTTCATAGTCTTTGCACCAAACGTGGGACCAGAGGTGCAACATTTAGGTCCCCAAGCCATGAAGGCCAGTGATGAGCTGAGCAGATTAAGGGGAATCTCTCACCACATACCTCTAAATAAAGCCTTGACCGGAGAATCCAACGCACTTTGTCCCATCCTGATCAGTGGGCCCAATTCTGAGAAATAAACAATTTAAGACTATGCAAATTAGCTCCTTGGTGCAAAGAGGGTGTTGCCCTTGCACCTCAACCTCCACTCACTTTCTGTGCTGGCCGCGCCCCCTCTTCCACTTTAAGTGACAGGGCTAGGCAGTGTACAAGCAATGACCCCTGGCCCTGAACTCTCGCGCCTGTGCTTTCACCTCTGTCATCTGCGCACGTGCAGTACAGGGCTGAAGCTCCCCGGGCAGATGGAATCTGTACTGCGCAGTACAGCACAGAAAGTAAATGGCGCTTTAGGTGCAACGGCGATGCCCTTCTTGCACCAAGGTGCTCATTTGCATTATATACAATCACTTATTTCTCTGAACTGGGGACAAAGTTCATTGGATTTAGCTGCCAAGCACACGTCTACATAGTCAGATGGCTTTATTTGCAAGTAATTGGTGACAGATTCCCTTTAATATTCAGTATTGTAAGGAATAAATTAGTGTAAGAGTAAGTTTTTATGTTAACTGTAATGTACTGAACAGAATCCCTGCTTCATCTTTGCTCCATCGGACTTTCCTACTTCACAGACAGCTTTCCTTGTATGAGCATACTTTCAGAAATAGCTGTAACACCGCCCACCGGACTCCTAGGCGGGTACCACCCTCTAGGGCAGATGGGCAGGGGTGTTCCTGATGAGACATAAAAAGTTTAATGGTCACTCGGACCTAAGCGTGGCTTTTGCAGACTCTCTGTAGTTAGTAGTAGTTATAAAATTTTTCCTTTATTATTCACTCCTTAAAATACATATAATTCTTGGGAACTAACTTAAAATTCCTCTGGTAACTCCAGGTTCGGGATCTATCTCCTGTTTAATGTATGGTGTATATTCTAATGTGTGTTCAGATTGAACTTGTCAGGGCCAATTATCAAATCACCCCTCAAGTCTCACAACTCTGCGATTTCACTATATCTGACACTATCTAGAAACAATTTCCCACTTTGGGGTCCCTACCTCTAAATCCCTGAACTAAAATCTATTCCTGCATCCCTACATGTTTCGCCGTGTATTTCGGCGTCTTCAGGGGATGACGTTCAGGTTAGCTTGTGGGGGCGGTACCTGGGCTTTTGACCCTTTGGTTTCTGTAGGCGGGATCAATCCATCCAATCACCGTATATTCTACAAGTGATGGACACCATTCCGACCACTCAGTTGCGGGTACAGGCGCACTCTTACATCGTCACTCTGGCCATACCGATGACATCATCAGGGTGATGCATCACGCATGCGCCAATACTTAGGAAATGTTGGGCTCTCTTTCTCTGGTTCTGCGCTTGCGCTTATTCTTCCTTGCTTGGGTGAGGTTCATTGCGCATGCGTTAATACTTTGAAACTTTTTCCCCTCATACCAGCTCCTGCGTCTGCCCCGGGCAAGGCCCAGCGCGCATGCGTCAGCACTTTGAAACTTTTCCAATTGATCTCGCTAACACTTCAAATTGTTTCATCTCCTTCCGAATATCAGTGCCTGAATTGTCCTCTGCGCTTGCGCCAACACTTTGGATTTTTCATAGGGTCGTCTCAGATCACTGCTACCATCAGCGCTTGGATCCAAACCTCTACCCAATTCTATGCCCATCCTTTTTCTTTTTTACATTTTTCCTTTCTCCTCTTTATTATATGTTTTATCCATTTTATTTATACTTTTGCTTTTATTTATTGATCACGGTGATGACTATGGAGTGCCCTATACATTTAGATACTATTATATATTTTTTGTTGTTATTGCCATTTAATTTAGCCTTCTTTTTCCCTTTATTATTTTACAGGTATTTCATCTTCTCCCACAGCCGGAGCCTCTACAAAAGGATTTTGCCCACCTGCCTCGGTAAGTCTTTTATATAATATAAATTATTATAGCTTTCTTTCAAGAACCCCCCCCCCCCCCCCCCCTCAATACTAGAGTTCCTCTTCTCTTTATGTAATCATTCTAAACATTATCTCTTGTGAGATTTGAAAATGCCGTTTACGGTAATTCTATAGGAATGGGGCAAAAGTGAAGCCCTCATTTAGACCATTTGGTGCTAAAGAATGGAGACGATAAATCCATTTGGTCTCTTCTTGTTGCAACTTGTTATCCACACTTCCTTGTCTAGGGCTTGCCTGTGTTTTTGTATACCCCAGATTTAAAAAAACAGTGGTTTTGCCATCATGATACCTCTGCAAATGTCTTGACAGAGGTGTCCTGATGAGACAACCCCTTCTTGGTTAACAGCCTTCATGGAGCTGCAGTTTGAGCAGTTGGTAGTTAATACCAGACATAGCACATAGACTGGAACACGGCAATGTGAGGGGGGTCATTATACAGGCACATCTGGAACTATTTTCTGGATAGATCACCCGGCCCATCTAAAAAGGATTTTCTTTTTTATTAAAACCATATTTTTGGTAAGAAATTCCATTCACAAGAACTGCTGATTTCATCTGATGTCAATTTGCAATAGTCTTTCAACCAAAGTGAGAAACAATTAGCAGTTTAACTGAAAAGTACAAAAATCTACAACTAAAAAAGTACTGAAGGTAAAAGAGTGGGACCTTTTACAGACAAGTGGAAATTAAAAAAACACTTTTAAAGGGGTTGTCCAAGACTATAAAATGCTCCCCCATATGCCGGGCCCCTCACAATGAATATACTTACCTGGCTCCCCGCAAGGCCCCAGCTGCTTCTCCCTGTGCGCGGATGAAAACATCAAGTGTGCGGGGAGGAGCAGCCAACGGCAGGCGGTAACGAGTCTCCCTAGCATCGCAGGTGACACTAGGAGGCTCGTCCCCGTCTGCCATTGGCTGCTCCCACCGACACTGGATGTTTTCATACATGCACAGGGAGAAGCTGCACGGCGTTGCAGGGACCACGAGCGGCAAGCCAGGTAAGTATATTCATTGTGAGCGGCCCGGCATATGGGGGAGCATTTTATGGTATTGGATAACCCCTTTAAAAAAATTTTTTTTAAACTTATATATTGATGGCACGTAATCTCAGATCCTCACAGGACCCTCCTCAGTTCTCCTCTCATCCGTTCCTCACACAATCGACTACAAGATTTCTCATGTGCCTCTCCCCTACTCTGGAACTCACTACCCCAATAATAAATAATAATAATAATAAAATTTATTTATATAGCGCCACCATATTCAGCAGCGCTTTACAAATTCATAGGGTTCATGTACAAAACAAAAGTTACTGGCTAATATGCAACTGAAACACTAGGGAGCCGGGGCCCTGCTCGCAAGAGCTTACAATCTATGAGGAATTGGGGGTGACACATAAGGTAGTTGATTGTGATAAGTAGGATTCGAGTCATTATTGAACTGACAGGAGTGGTGCCGGCCGATCTGCTTCGGGTTTGGGACTACTAGAAGATCGAGTTTAGGCCAGAGGAGTTGGTGGGGGAAGGTTTAGTTGGGGAATAGTCAGTTTAGGTAGCTTGATAAGCCTGCCTGAAAAGATGTGTTTTTAAGGCACGTTTGGAGGAGGAGAAGTTGTGAGTTGACCTAGTATTCCGGGACAGAGTATTCCAGAGAGTAGGTGCAGCTCGAGAAAAGTCTTGAAGACAGGGAGTGAGAGGTACGAATTATGGAGGTTATTAATCTTAGGTCGCTAACAGAACGGAGAGCACGAGTAGGGTGGTAGGTGGAGATGAGGGAGGAGATGTATGGAGGTGCAGCACTGTGGAGAGCACGAGTAGGGTGGTAGGTGGAGATGAGGGAGGAGATGTATGGAGGTGCAGCACTGTGGAGAGCACGAGTAGGGTGGTAGATGGAGATAGGGAGGAGATGTATGGAGGTGCAATACATCAGGCTCTCCCCCAACATCCATACCTTCAAGAGTAACCTGAAAACCCACCTTTAAGAAAAGCCTACCATCTGCAATCACCATCTTGCCACCACACAGCCACATGAGCACCTATACCCTCACCTACTGTGTTCTCCCCTTCCCTTATAGATTGTAAGCTCTTGCGGGCAGGGTCCTCTACCCCTCTGTACCAGTCTGCTAATAGATTCTTGTTTACTGTGTTTTTTATTTCTGTGTAACCCCAGCAGGATGTACAGCGCCATTGAATTAACGGCGCTTTAAAATAAAGAATAATAATGACCTATCCTTAGGATAGATGATTAATATCAGATTTGTGGGGATCTGACTCCTGGTACCTACCTATGTCAATTGGTTAAAAGGGGCCACAGTGATCAGGTGAGCTCTATGGGCCCTTCTTCAGGCCTCTGATGCTCCACTCATTAGTCACAGGGCCTTTCTGCAGTCCCACTCAAGTAAACTTGCTATGCCAGTCACGGCCACTACATAATGGTTGGTGCTGTGCATGGTAGACAATGAAGAGCCTGCAGGGTTCTCCTCGGAAGATCAGGTATGTTCCAGGAGTCAGACCCCTAACCATATGATATTGATGACCTATAAGGCTACTTTCACATTAGCGTTTTCAATTCCGCTAGTGAGATCCATCATAGGATCTCAATAGCGGAAGAAAATGCTTCAGTTTTGTCTCCATTCATTGTCAATGGGGACAAAACTGAACTGAACGAAGACGGAGTGCACCAGAATGCATTCTATTTGGTTGCCCTCCTATCGTGAAGCAGCGTTTTTCTGTCTGCAATGTGGTGTGGAGCAAGACGGCACACAATGTAAGTCAATGGGGACGGATCCGTTTTCTCTGACACAATAGAAAACAGATCCGTCCTCCATTGACTTTCAATGGTGTTCATGACGGATCCGTCATGGCTATAGAAGACATAATACAACCGGATCCGTTCAAGACGGATGCATGCAGTTGTATTGTGGTAACGGAAGCGTTTTTACAAATCTATGACGGATCCGCAAAAAAACGCTAATGTAAAAGTAGCCTTAGTCATCCATATTAAGTCTCTTTACAGTTTTTTATTTTATTTAGCACATAGTTATTGATAACCTACTCTCAGGATAGGTCATCAATATCAGATAGGTAAGGCTTTGACAATTGGCACCCCAACGACCAGATGTTTTCGTTAGTCGCCAGAACCAAAAATAAAACAGTGGACAGAGCCGGAAGCAGAAGGCTCCTAGGGATAAATTATTGGGTTTTAATGTCTAAATGTATGCAGTAAGCTCCTGAGCTCCCCCTAGTGGTGGATGCCAGTTTAAGTCCATCTTATCTGCCTGTTGTTCCCTATTTTCAGCCACTTCAGGATGACTTTAGTTTTCTTCAATGTGGTAGCTGACAAGAAGTCCATACAATTCCTGTTGCCTGTAATTACAACTCACTTTTATATTAGTAGTCTTTCAAAACGTTACATCATAAGATCTGCACTTTGGGGTTAGTGGACCTTTAAAAGATCACAAACAAAAATGGAAGATTTTAAAAGCATTTACCTCAGTCTTCCATCCATCTTGGCAACAGATCCTGGGGCTAGGCTGTGAATATAAATCCCTGGAGAGCTATTTTCAAGGGTGAGGCAGCAGACACCAATACCTAAACCAACACCGGGTTCTGCAACGAGGACACAGGATACAGTGAGATACGTGTGCAGGAGGCTACAGAAGTAAATGCTCCCGTAAAATGTAAGGCAGCCCAATACGGGGGCTGATGTCGGCCAATGCCTGTTACTGGGTTACCTTTGTTAAGAGTCACTTCCATAACAATCCTGTCTTTGGGACCGGGACCTCTACGAGAGGCTGAGTCCCCATCTTCCGTGGCGACCACAGATCCCGCAACACTGATACTGGAATTTGGAGAACTGGAGCGACTCATCAGTGTTGGCGTTGGACATGGCGTTAGGCTGGGACTGCGGAGCCTGGTGCGTACCGTTAACGTTACGACACCTTTCCTGAGTTGCTGGGGAGAAGAATGATATTTTATTATGAATTCATAAAGCATATTAATATATTCAGTCTGGATGAATCAAGGGGCATCTAATTCTAGTCCTTTATTTGTACCATTGTAAAATGTCGTTATTGCCAAGGGAATTGTGAACCTGCCCACTGCAGGCAAGGGGGTCCCCTATGGCCACCTATGGGCTCAGGGTTTTTGTGCCCATATGGAATTCTGGGCGCACTTTACTAATTTCTTGTTTCAATGCAACAACTGACAAGAAGTTTTGTCTCTTATTTTCAGAGTAGACAAAATTTACAGACGTCAGCAACCTCCAGCCCTTCACTTGTGAACCTGAAACTCCAAGAATGCTCCATTCACTTCTACAGGAGATCCAAGAACAGCCATGCAAGAGTGCATGTTGGGACTTGTAGTTTCCCAACAGATGGAATGCCGGGGGGGGGGGGGGTTGCTGACGCCGGGACTAGAAAAATATTCTCATCTGATAAATCCCAGGTTTTTGCATTGCCTATTCAGTCTAGACCCTTGTATAGAAAACGTCAGAGTCGCGACCTGTGTTCTGTACAGCATTGTACATTCACAGAAGGTGATTAAATGTCGGTATTGTTGACTTTATTTAGCCGGTATCTGCGGCCTTTAAGAAATGACTGCTCTATATCACGTACAGAAGGTGGTGTGCTATCCGTCACTATGATCACCGCCAAGTCATATCAATACGACATGTCCGCCAGAAGGCTGGAAGACGGAAAATGGTCAAGATAAACCTTATCTCTACACACAGGCCCTTGGCAATGTAGGGGCCTTGACAAAGGGTCCCCGTTCTGTGCAGGATCACAGTATACAGCACATTGAGAACACACGGTGGATTACCTTAAAGGTGTGAATGGCCTCTTGGTGCGTCATCCCTTGTATAGAGTCTCCATTCACTTCCAAAATTTCATCTCCTGTTCAGCACAAAAAAATTAAGGTAAGGTTAAATAGAGGAGTGATGTGGAGAATATATTAGGAAATTGCTAAGGTAACAATCACCAGCACATTCATATCCTTGCATTGAAGGCAGGGCTTCCAAAAATTTTAGTTCTCCGCACTTTCCTGCTATGATATTTACAGATTACACAGTCCTGCATTAGTCCATACAGAGGATCCCCACTGGATGCCATATAGGGGGGTCCTCTGCTCAGGGTCCCCCCATGAGCCACAGCTCTTGTTCTGACAGTCCCGGCCATGTACTACACAGATGGCCGTCATGTAATAATACATTTGTATTACACTCAAGAAACTATCATCACCTCTTTACAGGTGCAAGATATGAAGATATGCCAACGCTGAATCCTCTTTGGAACGTCAACTGGGCCACAATGGGCGTTTACAGCCCGGATGGGTGAATCATTTTCTAAAGCGGACCATCTGGGGTACAATACCCCATTTCAGACCCACCTCAGCCAGTGATCGGCTGACTGGTCATCTCCTGCCAGTTCCAGTGTGTTAAGCCCAGACCAAGCAGTGAAGACCAGCATGGGCCCGGTGTCTAAATGACGGCGGCGAAGAATCGCCAAGGGTGAGTATTGATTTTTTTTTGTTTTGTTTTTTAAACACCATTCTGTGCTCTTCACTAAAATTCCTGTGACAGGATCCCTTTTGAAGAAGGTTTACTGAATTTCATACAAAGTACAACATTTCTTTGTGTGAGCAAAAAGTCAGAGAGTCTGCAAGAAGAGCGAGCGACTGGATGTCTCAGCTGAACTCCTTCCATATCTAGGTCGCATGATCAACAGGCGAAGGGCTGCACAATGTGACAAAAACGTAAGCGTTTGCATTTCTGACGAGATGAGGAAGGACAGATGAACTTGAAGGCTCAAATAAATGCAGAAATTATGTAGGTCAGAAACTACAAGGCGCAACGCAGCAAGACTGGACTTACTGGAGCGGATTAGCACAGAGAACTCCAGGCCTACATACAGTCCACCCAAAAACACCCCCTGGGTATTGCAACCTATTGCAAATATTGGAACTGGATGTTCAAAATTTGCTTAGAGTTACTTCCCTTACAACCCTCCAGTCTTACTTCTCTTTAGGCTAGGGATACCAGGTGCACATTGTATTAGCATGGGAGAAATATCTATAGCGATGTGTGCTGGAGGGCACCTACAAAAGCCACATGCCAGTTTGATGGCACACAAAGGATGCAAATTTTGTGCAAACGGCATTTTGCACAATTAGTTTTTTTTGGAAATAGCACAAATTTAACATAGATTTAATTTCTTCACGATAAGACTGCTCCAAACTTATTAAGAGGCGTGTATCTTTTACCCTGGAGTACTTCCAGTAAGTCTCCATACTGGACTGGTCCCTTTAAGGAGATCCAGTACCCTGCCTAAGCGGCTTCCAAAAACAATTTGGTGCAAATCCTGCCAACTGTCTCCTTTGCATAGACTGGTGAAAAACTGCCCGTCTTAATGAACAAGGGCCAGCGAGTGTGAGAATAGAGGCACAGATGACACGGTCCCTTCCATTCGCATTACCTTCTTTAAGCCTCCCGTCGGCAACTGCGGCTCCATTCGAGAAGATGGTTTTCACAAAGATCCCCATGCGACCCCTGGCTGAATCCTGACCACCGACAATGCTGAATCCAAGACCCTGGTCATAAGCAAAGAACAATTAGTACATTTTACTAGTTATAGGACTCAGGGATGGCCAACCTGAGGCTCTCCAGCTGTTGCAAAACTACATCTCCCAGCATGCCCAGGCTACCTACAGCTATCAGGCTACAGCAGGGCATGGTGGGAGTTGTAGTTTTACAACAGCTGGAGGGCCGCAGGTTGGCCATGCCTGTTATAGGACATAATAATAAAGAGAATACAATGGGGGGGGAAAAAGAACCATACTGCATTGCATGTAAATCAGTTAAAAGGACTGTCCAGCCTCATGTGAATAGCTTAGAGGCTATGGACACCTTCGGAGCAATTTTTTATGATTGCGTTATACTCATTTTGGGCTACAAATCATTTTTTCAGTTGGTCTTTATTAAAAAAATTCTGCCATTTTTGAGGTACAGGGGTTGAAAATCAGTCTCTTTGCAGAGTATCAGTCCCGTCATCTGATGGCTCATGTGAAGCCTCATCTCTGATCTCCTGAGCTCATAAACACTCATTACAGCTAAATGGTTATCAAACTCATAACAATATGACAGACTGATTTTTAACCCCTGTATGTCAAAAAAGGCTGAACATTTTAAAATAAGACCAATTTAAAATAATTATAGCCCAAAATGAGTCAAATTCAATCAATCATAAAAAAATATTGCACCAAAGGTGTCCATAGCCTTTGAAGTGTACCTCCAGTGAAAAATGCAAAGTGCTCTTAGATCCTTAGATGCAGAACTTTTTTGGGGTCCTTTCCTTTCATATATCAGCTGCTTGTGCTACAGACTTCTTCCTAATTGCCACTTTACCGTGACAGTGGAGCTGCAATCCAGACACTGGTTCCTGTCTCTAAGGGCTCGTTCACACGAACGTATATGCTGCCCGTTGCCGTATTGCGGATCGGCAAGTTGCCGTTTGCGGATCGGCAATACACGGGCACCGTTCCGTGTGCATTCCGCATCACCCGTTCACTTCAATGGGTCGGCAAATCCGGAGAGGCGGAATGGAAGCACGGAACGGAACACTACGGAGCGCTTTCTGGGGTTCCGTTCCGTGCCTCCGCACCGCAAAAAGATAGAACATGCTCTATCTTTTTGCGGAACGGAGGGATCGCGGACCCATTCAAGTGAATGGGTCCACGATCCCCATGGTCGGTGCCCGTGCATTGGGGACCACAATTTGCGGCCCACAGCACGGGCTTCACACGGTCATGTGAACGAGCCCTAAAAGTCAAATAGCTGGTGCTGCTGCTCAATGACACACTCCACTGGCTGACCATGTGCCAGAATCAGAGTAATGTGTGCCAAAAAATAATAGAAAAAGTAGTTTATCCATTCAAACCTCTGCTCATTCTGGTTTCAGGAGTCCAGTGGGGAGTCCTAATGCAAACATAGCTGCTAATCAGTGAGCAGGACCGCCCACTGGACTCCTAAGCACAAAATAAGCAGAGAAATCTACACGATGAGGTAAAATATGGAGGATCGGAGACATTTGGGAAGGGGGGGAAGGGGGAGGACCAGACTATTGGCTGTACAGGACCCAGATATTTTCAATGGAGGCTTTGAGTCAGATATCCGGATGCACATCTGCAGTAAAATCTCCAAATGCTTTAAATTACCAACACGATTTTTCCTAAACACTCCCAGATGCCATTACTCCTGACCTCCCTCTGGTCGGTGACAATGGTACATTTCAAAGCTTTCACTATGCGGGGTCAAGTAGAGCCATAAATAACATTAGTGTCATTTTTAAGAACACTTTTTGGAAAGTTTGTCTGAGTGTCGCGGTCATTAAGAGGGTCAGGAATTAGGAGATTTATCTTAAAGGCACGGTAGCGGAAGGCCTTCTGCCCATAAATCATGGGATGTGTAAGACTGGGAGAAAGATAAATAGCACGCGGCTGCTCCAGACACTGCAGGGTTGGAGTCCTGTTCGGAGGGATGTCGAGGTACCTTTGGAAACATATGTTGTTATACTGTATAGACAGATCTATTCCCACAGTAGGGATTACCTTCCCCTGTCCTTTCATTAGGACGATATTAGAGATGATCGATGGCTGAGCGAGCCTCCAGGGAGACTCCACCTGCACCGTGCTTAAAGATCTCGCCGTCTTTTTCACAATAGCATATTCCTGGAGAAAAAAGAAAAAAAATAGATAAAAATTTGTGAAAATTGAATAAAACAACAATTTTATTAGTTTTGTAGACTGAGCACACTTTAATTACAGGTGCTATTTTTCAGTTCCCACATTACGGCACCAGCAGCCGGACCCTCTCACTGTTACTGATCTGCACTTGCAGAATACAGAGGTGCAGCTAACTATTTTAATGAAGCCTAAAGCTCAAACCCCCCTTCAAATCAATTAATCCTATTATTTTAAAGAGCACCTGTCAGGGGGATCAACCCTATAAAACCAAACATAGTGCCCAGTAGAGTTCGTTCTGCTGAATAAAATGATATCAGTCTTGCGAAAATCTCTTGCAGTATTCTCGAGAAATAAGACTTTAATTCTTTATAAAAATGAGGACTTCAGTGCACCAAGGGGCGTGGCCAGATGAGGTGCACTGAGTGTCTAGGCCACGCCCATGGGTGCACTGAAGCCCTCGTTTTTCATACAGAATAAAAGTCATTTTTTTCTCGGGAATGCTGCAACCGATTTTTGCGAGAGAGGTATCATTTTAATCAGCAGGATCGACCCTACCAGCCAGTCTGTCTGGTTTTAGAGGGGTTGATCCTGCCACGTCATACATGGACAGACCAGGGCTTTGGCTCAAAGGGCACTTACTCTATATTCCCACTGCTATACCAGGAAAAGCAGCGAAAATGGCTAAAATGATACACACAAATAACAATTTCTACACTAAGGTGCTAATTAGAGATGAGCGAATTTCATATTTTGAAATTCGTTCACGCTTCGTTTACTGGTAAAAGGAGAATTGCGTTACCACGGACCATAACGCAATTCTGCCTTTAGAGGATTTCCGTCACAATAGAAGTCTATGGGCTGCAAAACTGATCCGTCCTGTTTCCGTTATGCAGGGGATGGATCCGTTATGCAGCCCATAGACTTCTATTATGACGGAATAAAAAAACGCAATGCCTCTAAAGGCATTCCGCCATAGAATTGCGTTACGGTCCGTGGTAACGGAATCCATAACCTAATTCACCCTTTACCAGTAAACGAAGCGTGAACGAATTTCATAACCTGAAATTCGCTCATCTCTAGTGCTAATATCTACAGGTACAAGGACACACTTCCAGAACCAACCAGGACAAAAGTATAAAAATATTAAAATAAAAAAAAGGAGCCATTTAGTGGTATATCACTAAGATATGCCACCAATATCAAACCCAGAGGTGGGACCCGCATCTATCTCTAGAACGGAAAGCGCACTGCGCGCTCTGCATTCACTTTTAAGGGAGTTCGGAAAATAGTCAAGCGAGCACTCTTGGCTCATTCGCCTTCGGGGCCTCATTCTGAAGATAGGCGCGGGTCCAAGAGTGGAACACAAACCTATCTGACATTGGTGGCAAATCCTAACGAAATGCCCCTAGGTCTCAGATGAGACAACCCCTTTAAGGTAATCGAATCAAATAGAGGATTACGGATCCACTAAAAGTAGAGTGGGGGCAAAGGTCTAATAAACTTTTCATTAAAGAGGACCTCTCCCCTCTCCTCACATGTCTGTTTTAATAGCTTCATGCATTCCCCGTGTAATAACAATTCTGGAGCATCTAGTCTTATGGCTCTGTGCTGTGCCGTTCCTTTATTATTTGCACTATAAGTTATGAATGAATTGCTAGCAGTCTGCAGTAAGGGTACAGAGGGGAGGTAACCAGTTGGGGGTGTGTCCCTGCACAGACTCACTCTATCCAATCAGTGCTGCCATTTTCAGACTGTTCAGGGACACACCCCCAACTGGTGACCTCCCCTCTGTACCCTTACTGCAGACTGCTAGCAATGCATTCATAACTTATAGTGCAAATAATAAAGGAACGGCACAACATAGAGCCATAAGACTAGATGCTCCAGAATTGTTATTACACGGGGAATGCATGAATCTATTAAAACAGACAAGTCAGGAGCGGTGACAGGACCTCTTTAAAGTCTAATATAAAATAGAACAGCCAATGAAGAGGTTCAATAAATACATCGCCATCATTTTGTGGTGCTGCACACGCGCCAGACGTAGTATGAACATAGAATGACAATGGTGACAGTTTAGGCTGGTTTTTAGCATGCCCTGCATCAGTTGTTAGAAGTGTGTCTAAACTCCTGAATAAAATACAGAACTTACACAGACATGGTCAGGATGGTTTAAAAAGGCAAAAAAATAAATAAGATAAATTAGTAAAAAACAAATGCATAAAAATACACATTTTCCAACAGAGGAGCTTGTTGTGGACAGGAACTGTGTGTCTGTACTAATTATCAGTGATGAGCGACAGGGAAAATATTCGAATTTGCGATATTTCACGAATATTTGGGCGAATATTCGTCATATATTCGCAAATTCGAGATCTCGTCATTATTTTCTTGATTGCGAAAATCTGAAAATTTGCGATACGAAAATTTGCAATCAACACTACTCCTATAGGCAACTTTCCTATTGGTTGCCAAGTGCTGATTTTCGCGATAAATTCGCAATTAATTCGCGATTAGAATATTCGTGTATACGAATATATAGCACTATATTCTAAATCAGGCATCCTCAAACTGCGGCCCTCCAGCTGTTACAAAACTAAAACTCCCAGCATGCCTGAACAGCCTACAGGTATCCGCCTACAGCAGGGCATTGTGGGAGTTGTAGTTTTACAACAGTTGGAGGGCCGCAGTTTGAGGATGCCTGCTCTAAATATTCGCAAATTCTCGAAGTGGCGATATTCGCAATTAAAATTTGCTATTCGAATATTCGCGCTCAACACTACTAATTATTACCTTCGGGAGCGGCGTCTTTTTGTTGGAGCGCAGGGTGTATGTGGGACTGTTGTCTTGCTGCAGTCATTAGGAGAGCAGGAACGGGGAGCCTGGGACCCCCATTCTAATGATTGTGCCTACCCATCAGACATTTACCCTAACTCCTCTGCCCGTGACTCTGGATAATCATCTAAAGGCTTCCTCAGTCTCACTGCTCTTACAGTAAAGAATCCCTTTCCACTTACTTTTGTAGGATGCCCTGTTGACCAACGGAAATATTGTTGGTACATTTGATACATTTATACAGTTTTAATTCCCCCTTAAAGGGGTTGTCTCATCTGAGACATTGGTGTAATATCGCTAGGATATGCCACCAATGTCAGAAAGGTGTGAGTCCCATCTCTGGGACCCACAACTATCTCCAGATGCGAGCAGAGAGCACTCATTTCTATGGAACTGATGAAAATAGCCAAGTGCCAGCTCGGCAATCTCCTGCATCCCCTCAAAAGTGAATGGAGCGGTGGTCTTGGTTGCGAGGCGTGCTCTCCAATCACATCTATGAGACGTCTTCAAATAGCCGAGGTCAGCTATTTTCAGAGCTTCCTTAGAAATGAATGAAGAGCACTCCACACCTGTGCAGTGTGCTCTGTCCTGTTATTTAGACAGGTGCAGGTCCCGGAGGTGGCGAGATTCTAGCAATATGCCACCAATGTCTCAGATGAGACAACCCCTTTGAACTGCCATTTTTTCCAAACTAATATCTGTTGTCATGACTATAACCATGATCACAATTCTCGCAGACATGCAATTCCAGGGCTGAACTGTATAAAAAGTCTACGGAGATGCATAGCCTTCATGTGCGGCCGCTGCAGTGCGTCTATCCCACGATGAAGGGTCATATCCCTGGTGTGTGGAGCAGTGTTGTATGGTAATCCAATAAAGAAAGTCTTGACAAACAGTAAAATATAACCAAAATCTCTTGTGATCATCGGCAGAGTAAGAACTTGATGGTATAGGGCAGCGATGGCCAACCTGAGGCTCTCCAGCTGTTGCAAAACTACAACTCCCAGCATTCCCAGAGTGGGAGTTGCAGTTTTACAACAGCTGGAGAGCCGCAGGTTGACCATCCCTGGTATAGGGGAAAGTACCCCGTAATCACACATTACGGGGCTGTACTATGGGCATCTCACCTGACGGGATCCTGTAGTGTCCAGCTGGTGGGGCAGGGAATGTTTCCGACCTCCACGTAGAAATTTCTCTCCTTTATCAATGTAAGAGTCCTCATTACCCACCGCCAGCTCATCGTCTTCTCCCACCGATTCCAGCCGGCTGCCGCTCCCTGCAATGTACACATCCAGTATAAAAACCATGCATTAGCCCCAAATGTTCTGCCCGCTTCCTTTCCAGTCTTCTAGCTTTTGATTCCTCTCCAGCTCTTCTATGCTCTTTCAATGCGATGGCCAAAACCGCACCATTAAGCTGTGGCCTCATGTGTGATTTGTACACTAGCGTAATTATAGTATAGACATATTTTTCTTTTTTCCTTTCTTTTAATGCAACCTAAGATTTGGTTTGCTTTTACAGCTGCTTCTTGGCATTGAGTGTGTCTGCTTAGCTTCCTGTTAACCAGTGTATGTAAGTTTTGCATACACAAGTATTACTTATGCACAGGATAGGTGACATATATGTCAGACCTCCAAGTCCCTTGCATGCATGGCCATTCTCTTCAATGGGACCATAAAAGTGAATGGAACTGTGATCACACACATGCACAACGGTTCCAGTAACCTGGGGTGCCACGTTCTCAGGATTGCTAAGAAGTAAACATCATGATCTGGTCTTGATTCATACCTTTAATACTACATATATACTGTACATATACCTTGTGATCTACTGCGGTACTTGAGAAGGCTATTCCCCAAAGTGGGACTTTTGCAGAGGCCCTTGGTATCATCGTCCACTGATGCTTCTTGTGCTTGAAAATTCTCAGTCTCCGTTACCTTAAAAGACATTGTGACATTCATTGTGAGATTGTGATCAAAATCCAATAAACATGTAAGAATAACAAATTATAAACTGAGCAAAAATATCATTTACATTTCAGTAGATTCATTAAAAGGATTGTCAAAATATAAAGCGTGTTCACTGCATACTGAAAAGTTACACACCATTCTCGTCTATTTTGCCTAATATTTTTCCTTGAAGTTTTCAGGATCTCTGCTTGCTGCCGACATATGGAAACATCCATTGTTTACATTCAAACCTAGTGCTGCTTGCAGAGCTGAAGGGTTCGCTACAGGTATCCATCCATTTCTAGGCCCTAGATTCGAGAATGTTACAATGGATCACTGTATCTAAGGACTAGAGATGAGCGAACTTGTGTTTTAAGTTCGGCGTCTAAAGTCCGGCTTTCGGTTAGCGGAGAATCCCGATATGGATTCCGAATACCGTTGTGGTCCCTGGTAGCGGAATCAATAATGGCCGATTATTGATTCCACTACCAGGGACCACAACGGAATTCGGAATCCATATCGGGATTCTCCGCTAACCCGAACCCGAACTTTAGACGCCGAACTTAAAACACAAGTTCGCTCATCTCTACTAAGGACCAGTTCACATCAAGGCCCTGTACTGGGCACGTACACTAGGTCTCAATAACCTCTTGCGCTGGAAGTGGATCCGCTGAAGTTATGGCTTAAAGGGGTTATCCGAGACTAAAAAATGTCCCCCATATGCCCGGGCCCCTCACACTGAATCTACTTACCTGGCTCCCCACTCCCTGCGCTGCTCCTGAACCCCGCACCGCAGCTTCTCCCCGTGCACGGGTGAAAACATCTGATGTCAGGGGGAAGCAGCCAATGGCAGGTGGTGACGGGGATGAGCCTCCCTAGCGTCAGCCGCGATGCTAGGGAGGCTCGTCCCCGTCACCGCCTGTCATGTTTTCATCCACGCAAGGGGAGAAGCAGCAGCGGCGCAGGTAGAGAGGTAAGTAGATTCAGTGTGAGGCCCAGGGCCTAAGGGGGACATTTTTAGTCTTGGATAAACCCTTTAAATTTGATGCCTAAATATGGCGCTGACTTAAATTTAGACCATTTTCTACACCGAAAATCAGTGTAGAAAATGATAAATGAGACAGGCCCGCCGGCCCCAATCACACCGCGCCCCCTGGTGTGAGCGGGGAAAAGTCACAGATTGTGGCGCAAATGACCTTTGTGCCGCAATCTGCGACGGATATACGCCATATCATTTAGTATATCATTTTGGCATATATCATTTAGTAGATTACCATCCTTGTGCACACCTGAAGTGTATCCAAGTGCTCCGTTCACCTCAGAAAAGCCCAAAAAAGGGTTTCTAGGCAAAGTCATCCTGCAAATAAAAACATGTTTGGCGCAGTGTATGTCGGCTGCAATGGGGGCCTATGGGTGACTTATCCCACTTGCCTATACAATGGGACCTTGCAGCCTTCTATTGGAGGTATAATAGGATCAGTGCTGGTCTGACCTCTGAGGACACCACTTGGCTTTTTCCCTGCACAGCTCCTTCAAGTGAATGTGCTGTGATTAAAGGGGGGTTCTCTGGTTTGCACCAATAATCATTTAATGGTAGCTGTAATAACCTTTATTGCTCCTATCTCCCGTTCTGGGCTGCGGTCACATGACCATGTCCATGTGGCTCTTATTTCCTGTGATGTTATATCCAGGGGCGGGGCAGTGATAGAGACTGGTTATGTAACTAGCTGGGTGGGAGGAGCTCTGAGCTAGCTGGGTGTTCTTAGGGGCGGAGCTGTAGCAGAGAAAGGAGAGTGCATCATGAGTTCGGTTGGACACAGCAACAGGAAGTGCTACCTACAGGATGGACACACACCAGGGGGATTGGTTCACACGGTGGAAACGGGTCAGGAGAGTCCAAATGGCATGGGGAAGATGTGCATGAGGTAAGCAACTGCAGGCGCATGTCTGCTAAATCCCATAATGATCCTGAAAACCCCTTTAAGTTCACTGCACAGTGGACGGCCGTTCGCAGGGAAACAAATGTGCAGGTACCTAGTACCACACAGTGTCCGGCTTGTACTGTTGCGGTAGGAAATCCTTCTGAGAGAGTATAATCTCCCCCCGTGTCTCGCCTGCGCATACTAGAAGATATGGAAAATATGGAACGTTTTATTCTTCTTCCAGTTTTTGTAGAGGATTGACTTTTTTAGGTCTGAGCGCAGCCATTTCACGATTTCAGCAATAAAGCATATGGCCATACCTTCAAGTCACAGAATTATTACTGAAATAACTAACGTTTTCCACAAGAAGAAAAAAGGCACAAAAATTCTCACCAACTTACCTGCCTGTGAATGAGATTAAGAGATTCTAACTGAATTTATCTACAAATTTTTTTTGTATTAAAGGGGTTGTCTGTTTAACATATACAAAAAAAACGTAACGGATGCCTCAGACGGATACGATACAATGGCAGCCGTCACCATAGAGTTCCATCTAATTAAAAAATTTTTAAAATAGTATACATTAATGTATCCTGTTTTTTTACCAGACTGCAGGATAGAAAAGTGTGGTGTGCTACGCTTCTGTATCCGTTTCCCCCCCCCCCCCCCAATGTATACGTTAAACCGAAGGCAAAAACTTATGTGAACCCCCCACCCTAACAAGGACCAGGTTTCAGGATTTCAACACGTTTGCTAATTCTCTTCTTTGGGGGAGACAATTTGCTGTCAGAGGTGTCTGGCAGGGGCTTTCTCTTCTCTCCCCATTCAGAGCACATGCATGCTCGACCAAGTAGAGTTGATAGCTGAATGTGCAAAGCTGAGCGTGCATGTATAAAGGCGGCCGGGAGGAACAGCTGTCAGCTTAATGAGAAAACCAGATCACGTATGTATGTAAGAGAGTCGGGGCAAACAGCTAATGGCTGAATGAGCAAAGCAGAGCATGCATGTCTATAATGGGGTCAGGAAGAACAGTTGACGGCTGAAGTAGCAAACCTCTATCTAAATGGTATGGCCGATTTAACCTTTAAAAATGGTTAAGAAATCCACTAAAATCAACATGATTCCCCATTGTTACTGCAGCCGGCCGCCTGTACTTTGTCCATCAGACTTTGGCGTCCTTCAGTGGAATGAATTGTCTGTGCTCCAGTGTTATGAAACGCACTGATGAAGATGATGAATGGCCGCTCCTGATAGGATTCACGTCACATTGTTTCCCTAAATACTGCACAGTCCAGCACGGGTCTGTGAATTATCAGCCTCTTCTCTTCCGAGTGACCCTGTAGGTCTTGTTGGCTGCACAGGATCTTCCAGCTTCTTTCCTGTTTTATTCTGAGCTTGTCCTGCAAATCTGCCAAGAAGTGCATTGTCCCCGGTGGTTGAGGGGCTGTATCCTGGGGCGTCTCTCCCAGCTCATCAGTGAAAATTATTTTTGGTCACTGACCGAGAGCAGCCGGATAAATGCCTCAGTGGCTTTTTTTTTGTGTGATTTCTGCATTCTTATAATCTATGTGTTTCACACGTCTTCTCAGAAGTGTTAAGGGTACTTTCACACAAGCGTTTTTCTTTTCCGGCGCTGAGTTCCGTCCTAGGGGCTCAAATCCGGAAAAGAACTGATCAGTTTTATCCCCATGCATTCTGAATAGAGAGTAATCCGTTCAGGATGCATCAGGATGTCTTCAGTTCAGTCTTTTTGACTGATCAGGCTTTTCAGAAAACCGTAGCATGTAGTATTTTTACCTCCGGCCAAAAATCCTGAACACTTTGACTGAACGCCGGATCCGGTCTTTTTCCCATTGACTTGCATTAACGCCTGATCCGGCGCCGTGTGTTCAGTCAAACCGGATCCGGCTTTTGCATGTTAAACCCGAAAAATGTGAAAAAAAAGTTAAAGTCCATAAATGGCGGATCCGTTTTTCCAATGCATTTTTTCATTGTGATCAAAATCCTGATCAGGATTCAAATGTAATCAGTTTTCACACGTTTTTCCGGATCCGGCGTGCAGTTCCCGGGTCGGAATTGAACGCCGGATTTAAACAACGCTAGTGTGAAAGTAGCCTAACTTGCATTAACGCCGGATCCGGCGCCGTGTGTTCAGTCAAACCGGATCCGGCTTTTGCATGTTAAACCCGAAAAATTTGACAAAAAAGTCCATAAATGGCGGATCCGTTTTTGCCAATGCATTTTTTCATTGTGATCAAAATCCTGATCAGGATTCAAATGTAATCAGTTTTCACACGTTTTTCCGGATCCGGCAGGCAGTTCCCGGGTTGGAATTGAACGCCGGATTTAAACAACGCTAGTGTGAAAGTAGCCTAACTTGCATTAACGCCGGATCCGGCGCCGTGTGTTCAGTCAAACCGGATCCGGCTTTTGCATGTTAAACCCGAAAAATGTGAAAAAAAAGTTAAAGTCCATAAATGGCGGATCCGTTTTTCCAATGCATTTTTTCATTGTGATCAAAATCCTGATCAGGATTCAAATGTAATCAGTTTTCACACGTTTTTCCGGATCCGGCGGGCAGTTCCGGTGTCGGAATTGAACGCCGGATTCAAACAACGCTAGTGTGAAAGTAGGCCTTAGTTATGTGTTTTACTGAAAAAATGGGTGACGACCAATATAACCACCATGATGGATTGTCACACTGCTCTCCTAAAGATTGGGTTTCGTTTTTCCAACCTCACAACAAGGAAAAATGGTTTGTAGGTTTAAAGAAACCCAAATTTGTAAATACATGTTAAATCTAGTTTTTTTTGTTTTATTGCACCATTTATTCCAGGGACAAGAGACATAACTTGAAGCCGGACCACAAAGCAAAATGCATAAGCGGGCACACCACCTACCATGTGCCATTGATAATGCAGGTGTGGTAAATTAACCTTGGGGCCCCTTAAGCACCAGGGCCCAATTGCGACTGCTACCTCTGCCACCCCTATGGCTATACCCCACCACTACGTCCACATGGAATATGACCCCGGCAGCCATTCACTGGTAGAGTTGATGTGTCCTCCAAGGTGACATCACCGCAGCAGCCACTGAAAGGTCATTATCATTATAAAAGGTAAAAAAAAAAATTTGGGGTGGCAATGCTTACCATATCTCAGCTTTCCAAGAACATAAAGGTGCAACATAAAAACATCTGAATGAAAATTTTAAAACCTGACAGAATTTGACAGCTCAGTAGGGTGCGACATCTATTGTCTGCCACTTACAATGGTGTTCTAACACCTCTGCCGAGGAAATTTGATCAGCCATATAAATTGCAATCGACATCTTACTTCCATGCGATCCTTGACCTCATGTTGAACGAAATTATGCTGACTGAAGCACAAGTCACCAGTATCTAATGCCAGAGATTTCTTGTACAAGTCATTCTAACTGAGAAAGACATTTGGATAACTAGCGAAAGGTCTTCAAGAGAAAATACAGGTCCAGTTGCTCTGATTTACTACTAATGATATTGCCAACTCCATTCACTGTAATGTAAAGAGATGCGTTTATGGCCACTTCTCCACCCATTTTGGAAAAAGAACCCTCCCGTTTTCAGGATCGGTGGGGTCCTAGCAATTGGATTTATTTGTTCTATGTACTTATATAGCACTACTACATTAGCATCCAACTGTCCCCAATGGGGCTCACAATCTAAGGTCCCTATCAGGATGTCTTTGGAGTGTGGGAGGAAACTGGAAAACCCAGAGAAAACCACTCAAACACAGGGAGAACATACAAACTCCGTGCAGATGTTGTCCATGGTCAGATTCGAAACCAGGACCCCAGCGCTGCAAGGCACCAGTGCTAACCACTGAGCCAACCGTGCTACCACTCTGATGAGACTTTTGTGGCACAAATATGTCCTCAGAAATGGAAAACCCTTTAAAACGTTTTGCCAGCCACGTTGACAAGACAAAATAAATGTTGCAAACTACTTTTATGTACTATACAAAATGCACTTCACACAATGAATAAGATACAATGTATCTGATAGATTTAACTACCTCCCCCTAGGGGTGGGCGATATAAACTTTATACGATATCGCCATAAATTCGGGCAACGATATAGATTTTGTCGATATCGTCATATCGCGATAGAGGACCACGGAGCGGTGGTGAATTGAAAAAGGTTCTCACTCACCACTCCGTGGCCTCCCGACTCTGCACTGGCCATGGCCTTGCGTGCACGCGCTGGCTGACGCTGTGTGTGACGTCAGCTCCCTCCCAGTGCATGCGGTGAAGAAGACACGTTTCGTCTCCTGCGGGCTCCATCAGCCAGCCGCGCACCCTGCAGGAAAGGTAAGTATATTAGCAGGCGCCCAAATCTACGGGGGTGTGATGGTGGCAATGGCATGGAGCTGATGGCGCTGGCTGGGGGACATGGATGATATGGCAATGGCTTGGGGTTGATGGCGCTGGCTTGGGGACATGGTTGACATGGCAATGGCTTGGGGCTGATGGCGCTGGCTGGGGGACATGGATGATATGGCAATGGCTTAGGGCTGATGGCGCTGGCTTGGGGACATGGATGATATTGCAATGGCTTGGGGCTCATGGTGCTGGCTTGGGGACATGGATGATATGGCAATGGCTTGGGGCTGATGGCACTGGCTGGGGGACATGGATGATATGGCAATGGCTTGGGGTTGATGGTGCTGGCTTGGGGACATGGTTGACATGGCAATGGCTTGGGGCTGATGGCGCTGGCTTGGGGACATGGATGATATGGCAATGGTATGGGGCTGATGGCACTAGCTTGGGGACATGGATGATATGGCATGGGGCTGATGGCGCTGGCAGGGGCACATTGATGATTTGGCAATGGCTTGGGGCTGATGGCGCTGGCTTGGGGACATGGATGATATGGCATGGGGCTGATGGCGCTGGCTGGGGGACATGGATGATATGGCAATGGCTTGGGGCTGATGGCGCTGGCTTGGGGACATGGATGATATGGCAATGACTTGGGGCTGATGGCGCTGGCTTGGGGACATGGATGATATGGCAATGGCTTGGGGCTGATGGCGCTGGCTTGGGGACAAGGATGATGATGGCCATGTAATTTGTATACATAGAGAAGAAAATTATATATTGCGATATATCGTTATATCGCACATGCTTTAAATTATATTGCAATATAGATTTTACTCCATATCGCCCAGCCCTACGTCCCCCCCAGTGGGTGTCTGTTCAGATCATTATATTCATATAAACGTCTAGACAGACACACTGAGGGCAATAGGAGACAAATGAAATTTTGAAAGAACTACGTTTGCAAGGAAGCCAGGAAAGATGCACTCATTGGCCCGCAGTAAGTCTGGCACCGGCTGCCCCTTGCTTTTTTTTTTATTAAGTTATAGTATTCTCCATTGGAAATTTTTGCAGATTTTTTTTTTTTTTCGCCAGGTGCTAATTCACTAGCGGCCGTTGTGACACTTCAAAAGCTAAGCAAAGCTGCCCAATTCATGGGAAAGCTGATGAAACATCTGCTGCAGCTGAGCGCTTTCCCATATCGGAGCGCGCGGCGTATTTTGGCAGCTCAAGAATATACTCTTATTAAAACCCCAGACGCTGTTGCTTGCCTTTACTCGCCCACATGATCTCTCTTTAATAAGGCAGAACATTAGCAGTTCTGGTTGACGAGGTTGTGACAGACTTCAGGGCTGCGCTAATTGGCCGTGATCTTACGTAGACATACAAATCACCGGTGTCAGGAGGATTAGAGGGCCCCCTGTGGAGGAACATTTAATTAGAGGACTGAAGTTCTAGATCTACTACTGAATGGGAAGAACATTTGCCGTAAATTTCAGGTTAAATTAGAAATTATGATCAGCCTGGAAATTCCACGGCCGCAGCATGAATGCATACATTGAGATGTATTCTGCAGATGTTGGATCAGTAAATCCCTTCCCTGGCAACAATCTGGAAAATGCAGCCCTCAGTTCATTGTAAACGGAGCAACTAACCCAAATTATGCGAAGGAAGTTGATAAATTCATCTTTTTTTTTTTTTTACACAAACCTTAAAAATTCTGTTTGTATAAAGGATTTATAACCCTAAGGAGGTTTAAAATAAAGCGTATACTTTGTATAATGAAAGGCTGTACCATTGTCTATCATGGTATGTAGATTCCTCGTGCTTACTTGTAATCAATAGGAATCTTCACTGGTTGCTTCCAGTGGTCACCAGTCATGGACACAGAGCTGATAAAAGTAATGGCGTGTCCACACAGGTCGGATTTGCTGCAGAGGTGACCAGGGGACTGGTACTATTACCAGCACGTATCCATAGGACGAGTGGAACCCTGCTATTAACCAGAGAACAGGGGGTCCCCGGAGTCCCTGGTGTGAATGGAGCATGCGCATGTCAGTCAAACACGCCATTCACTTCTATGGGGCTGATGTAGTCAGCGCTTTATCAGTCCCATAGAAGTGAATAGAGCAGTGGACTGACATGCACACTACTCTATTCAGAGAGGGGAACCCTCATTCTCGGGATCCTCAGCCTTCCCCTCACATGCAATCCAAGGTTTATCAGCCATCCTGTAGATAAGTGATAATTTTTGTGGGCTTTAACCCAGCACTAGGGATGAACAGATTGGCCGTAAATCATCTGGTACCAAACCTTTGGGACCATATAGTGGAGCTCTTTAAAGAGGTTCTCCGCTTTGCACAAGCCCTACTTGTTAGAAGGGTTTCTTGACAATAGGCAGATGACAAAGTGTCCTCCTGCTGGGACACGCAGCGATCAGCTCTAATATATGTGGGGAAATCTGTCGGTAAAGTGTTCAATTTCCCAGCAGCGCCACCACAGGAGAAAGCAAGAATTACACCATGCCCATTCACATCAATGTGTTGCCTGTGTAATGCAGGAAAGGACAAGTCCTCCACAGTGAGTGGGAGACACCATAAAGCACTCTACACTATGGCCAACAAAAATTTTCAAACAGAGAACAACAGAGAAGAAATTACAGAGAACATACAGACTCCGTGTAGATGTTGTCCTAGCCTGGATATAAACATGGATAAATAACCTGCTGAGCACGTGGATCAGTTCAGACAATCTTTTTGGGACACTGAAGTCTTCCAATTCTATTATACAAGAATAAGGGGTTTCCATTTGGACTAAGAAAAAAAAAGCACTTACAAAATACGAACAATAAAATAATTGTGGCATCTGGACACGCACATATTTCTAACCATCTGGACGGCAAAGAAAATGCAAAACCGGCGTGCTGTGCTTACTTCTCTTTTCGCACTTCCGTTTACTCTGTGGTGTATATATTGTATGTTCCAGTTGCCTAGCAACAACTTATCTTACGTTACTTCTTGATCATATCGGAAAATTAAGATACATTTACTCTGCTATACAACAGACTGCCTCTGCGTGCTGCACAGACTTGTACTAGGAGGTTACAATCCTGCATTAAAATAATGCAGAATACTGAAAACCAGGAGGAAAACTGCAAAAAAACACACAACACAAAGAGAATGATAGTTAGGCGCTATCTGTGCGCTGACACCCAGGCTTGGGCGGACTGTGTGCGCTATACCATGTGCTATCCCAACCATATTCCAAACTGAATTCAGCCTTGTACTGTACATACAGTATATGGTATATATGATGACCCAGTGGTCTCTAACACCTATGGCAACAGGAAATAAAGGAAATGAGCATATTCATCTTCTATCCCACAGAAAATGTAGGTTAAAGTACCTGCCCCGACCCCATGAGGCTGATGAATAAGTCATGACATAAATTATACATGCAAATAAAGTCTGCCAAATCTTCCCCATAAATAATGCCGCCAGGTCTGCTTAATTCATTCATTTAGAAGCCCTCAAAAATAAAAATCCATCACGCAATATGTTTTAGAGAAGGATGTAATGTACTATTTATAATCGATGCAATGCTGATTCTTCCAGCAAATCTTCTATATAATAGCTGTGTGGGTAATAACAGTTAAGGCGATATTACACCTACAAATGGATGGGCAAAAAGAAAAGACACTAAGCCTTCCGTTTTCTAAACCTGGCAGAGATCTCAGGTTTCACTTCTTGGTCACTTACATCTTCCGTTGGAGATGGCATGAGTAGGCAGGACTTAAAGGGGCTGTCCAATGACAAAAGAAAACAAAACTTTTCACTGGTTTCCAAATATGAATTAATTTTATTTGCTAATACTCTGTAATTGTAAAATACTTATAATGTCCCAATTTCAGCGCTGGTCCAGTGGTCCCAGAAGTGGAGCTTTCGCTGTCGGTGACACGCCTGAAGGAGGCGCTGTGCATTAGCCCCCTTGTCCATCACGGCTGATACAGAGACAGGGGAGACGGCTGCCTGTCTGGCTCAATTCGCCAACTACTGTATGCCAACCCCCTTCTCTGTATCAGCCATGATGGAGAAGAGGACTAATGCAGTGAGCCAGACAGGCCGCCCCCTTCAGGCTCGTCACTGACACAGAAAGAAGGAGGAAGCTCTCTGCAAGTGGTGGAAAAACTCTTCCGAGACCACTGGACCAGCAATGAATTGGAGACATCCCAAAAAAAATTCACAATAAAAGAATATTAGCAAATTTTATTAATTAGCAAATATATAGTCAAATTTTAATGAAGGGGTTATCGCTGGAAAAAGCGAAGGTGAGGAGCTTCTTTTCAGTAGTGCAGCACCCTTTCTCTGATATAAGAAGCTGCAAGCTGTGAGCTCAGGGGGTGTTCCCCGTGCAGTATGCTCTCCCCATTCTCTCAGTAGTGTAGTCTGTATATCTCCGTCTCCTCTCCTGTTTCTATGTTCCACATGGCTGTATGAGGTGGAATGCAGCTCCTCAAACCTGCTGCTCTGACCACCAATGCCTTCACAGTGCTCAAGAGGAGGATAATAAGAGGAGGATCAGACTACACTGGGTTTGTTTGTAGTCTGTAACCATTGGGGAGCACAGCAGCACAAAATTTGAGAGGCAGCAGGATGACAATGGAGGAGCAACAGGGGAGGATGATGAAAGAGTAAGTCAACTAAGATGTTTGTGTGCCCAACTCAAGACGCTGCTAAAAAAAGGTGTCAAGGCGGTCTGGTCCAAATGGAGAAGATAAGGAAAGAGAATGTCTACATCATATTCTATTAACAATAATTTTGTATTGTATTGTATTTGAAATGAACGCAGCCTGTCAACTGGAAATTTTTTCTGTGTGGCATATATATCTGGCCGAGTATGAGACCCCTGACGTTCTAATCTGGGTAAGGGTTAGTCACCATAGGTTACAACCTGCAATATATAGGATTAGACATAATTCCCTGATTACAGCCAGCTGGCAGTCTAAACATTCTCACGGACGCAGAATGTAAGGAATTTTTATAACCTGCACCAAATGAAAGAGAACAATTTCAGGTGAATTTACCATCTTATCTCATTACAGAAACATTAAAGAAATGCTACTAATCTCCATCGCTCTGCCCATGAATTGTCTACAAATGATACCGTCCTACCACACAAAATGCAAAGGTAGAAAAAGGCAAAGAAAAAAAAGATATATAATCTCTCAACCAGATAGGAAACTCCAGGCATATGTCCCTCCCCTCCTGGACTACACATGTGGAAACATTTAAGAAATCAATCAAAAATGAATTTTCCTAAATTGCAAAATTTTAGAATAATATATAATAAAAAGAAGCAAAAATCTTCATTTTATAATTTTACTTTTTTTTTTAACAGCGCCTATGTAGACCTATGTGTTTCCATGGTTATTGGCTGCCTACAACCCTAGTTTGATCCTGCAGTCATATCGCCATCCACCTGTTCTCTACTTTTACCAACCTACCAAGGAGGAGAGGAGTGATGGAAGGAGGAGGAGTGCAGGACTGGACTACACTGCAACTGGTCTGTAAATATTGAAATCCAGGATAGGTCATCAATATCAGATTAGTAGGTCTAGCTACCGGCATCCCTGTCGATCAGCGGACTGAAGGGGTTGCAGCACTCAAAATAGTTTTCCAAGCACAGCGCCATACACTGTGCAGTGGCTGTGCTTGGTATTGCAGCTCAATTGAATGGAACTGAGCTGTACAAAGGTCACATGATCGACAGCCATGACATCAGAGGCCGCAGCGCTCAGCTGATAACCGCGGCCCCTTCTAAAAGTTGATCGGCGGGAATGCCAGGAGTGAGACTCCCAATCAACCGATATGTATGATGGAAGAACAGCGCTGCAGACACTGGATACATACAAATATTGATGATTTTTTATTTTTTTTACACAGAATCCAACCTATAATGTCTTGAAGGGTACGTTGCGACACGTAATGCCGAGATAACCAGCACAACCCTGTGTACACTACCAGAAACGGAGCCAAAATTCCTTGAATTGCACCCAGAATATCACACGATTGTAAGGACCTGTAACCCCCAGTAATGGCTGCGGATTTCGGTGCCGTCACATCATGCAATCCTAAGCTGACAGGTTTAATTACCATAATGGAGGCGCAGAAGTGGCTGTCTGCTCCTGGATAATGACCTGATGTATCATTTCCTTCTCGGCACAGGAAAGTCTGAAGGATTTACGGAACAATGGCTCGCAGTGATACTTACAGCTGCCGGCTCTGCCGCGGACACCCCGCATCCTTTCTCACCGTCCTCATCTGGGCGCACGTTCTCCTTATTATCCGTGTGGCCGTCCTCGGCGGCGCATGCACTCACTAGGTCCGGCAGACTGGTGGAGGGGTACTTGCAGAAGTCGACGTCTGTGCCGTCCTTAAAACACAATAAAAGAAGAAGAGTCAGGTGGAGGAGACCTCAGTCTCTGGAATATGCGGCGGTCGTTATAACGGGACTTTGAGAAATCCTTTATTTCGTACTTGGAGACCCTCCAAGTCCTACGTTGAGTGATTTGAGCCCTATGGATATGCTTGATGTAAATGTTGCCAGTTCTACCCAACATATACACCAAACACAGGGCTCAGGAGCAGTGTGCACAGAGACTAAGCTTCAGTAGCAGGCACCGCTACGACGAGCGGAACGGCACAGTGCCTGGGTAAACCAACTACCGTCGGAGCTGGATCCTAGCAAATGGATCTTCAGCATCACAGGGGCAGTAAACGTTTTTTGTACCCTTAAAGGGGGTTGTATAACATTTTACAATGATGGCTGTTCTCACCACGGGTCATCAATATCTGACAGACACCCCACACCCCCTCCATCCAGCCGGTTACTGCAGTGCTACTTCCTCGGAACTGAATACTGCAATAACCAGTTCCATCTACAGCTAATCGGCAGATGTGCTGGGTGTCGGACACAGATTGATGGCCTATCCTGATGGCTAGCCTAACACTTGTAAAATCTTGGACAACCCCTTTAAAGGTAATATAGTAAGTTGATTACCAGTAGTCTTACACAGGCTCAGCTCTGCTACATGTCAGTGACTGACAGCAGCTAGACAGAGGATAAACACACAATGACAGAGTGATTATGACCAACCCTGAGAGAGAGGATGTAGGACAACTCCCTGACGTGTCGATATGATTGCGGCCCATCTATTCCCCACTGCACACCATGCCTATCTACGTCACCTGGGACTTCCGATGTCTCATCAACAAATTGTGCACAAAATGACTGTGGTTATTACGCAATTACCGCACCTAATCCCCGCGCCTCGAACCATCAGCTAAGTGACATCTCGTAGGGATCTTATTAGGTCTCTGATGAGCTCTGAATCACAGCGGATAAAGTGCACTTTATAAATCGCTTCTAGAATTTGTACAGAAACAGGTTTTTTTTTTTTTTCATCTATTCTGCAAAATATCAAATTATTAATTTTTTCCCATTTTTATTGTGACAAGAGCATAGTACCTCTACTGTAACTGAGGCCCTGTTCACATTTACATCACGTGAGGCTTGTGATAAAAGCTGTAATGCTGTGCCATGACGGACCCCAATCAGTTCCAATGAGGTCCCTCAGGGAAGTTTTGGAATCCAAGAATAGAGCTGCCCGCCGACACAGGGGCCCAAATATGGGACCGCCCCTCTGGTAAAACTTCTCAGTCCGATCCCCCACCACTCATATTCCAACACTTTACTTCTTGGTCCCCTGGCCGTCTCTAAGGGGGCATTTCACACGACCGTAGTTTCAGTTGGCATCCAATTCGCAAATTTTTTGCGGATCAGATGCTGATCCATTCATTTCAATGGAATAGACACACACAGCACACCATGTGATGTCCACATTCAAAGGTCCATACCACGGGCCCGCAAAAAAAACAAAACTAAAAAAACATGTTCTATTCTTGTCCGTTTTGCTGACGAGAATAGACATTTCTAACAAAAGGCTGGACATTCTGATCCGCAAAATGTATTCATGTTTTGCGGATCCGCAATTTTTGGACTGCGGTCATGTCAATGCCCCCTAAAACCTGGCGCTTCTGGACAGACATTAAATGGCCGCTCTACTGCAGTTTCCTGCACCATGGCTGACAGGGCCACGACTGCACAGGGAAAACTTTGAAGGGGACAAGCCCTGAATCAGTGATGGGGCCTCCTTCATTCTTAGGATTGCCTAGGGTCCAAGATGGAATCACCTTCTACTTACCCAACAAGGTTATAACAGAACTCCTGGGCCCCGATGCAATCTGTAGCTGGGCCCAACCCAAATATTACATACCATTTATGGTACTGCCATCCTCCTAAGTAACAGAGGAGCTGTTGGGCCCCTTGGGCACCAGGACCCTGATGCTACTGGTGACTTCTGTAGACTACTAGGTCACAAGAATGATCTCTGCGCTAGCATTTTACACCTACCCTGCTGGCCACGACTAGCTGCACCACTCCAACCGCGCTCCGAAGAATAACCACCGCTTCTTGATGGGAGAGTCCCACCAAGGACTGGCCATTAATCATTAGCAGCTCATCGCCTGCTTTCAGTCTGCCATCCCTGAAAAACAGAGCAATAATGTAACAGAATGGTTAAACTTCCAAAAATGATAGCAATACTTCACGCAGTGATTACACGCACAGAATATATGTGATTTCTATTTATGCTGCTCCCCATTGGATATGTCTGCTTAGGTTGCCCGTCAATCGCCTGTCTTCCTTTCTGTGGTCAACAGTTACAGGGGTTGTCCATGGTGTTAACATTGATGGCCTATCCATAGGACAGACTATCAATATCTGCTCGGTGGCGGTACGTTACCCGGCACCCCAGCCAATCAGCCGTTTCAGCGCAGGAACTACACAGCTCCATCCATTGTTACCATTCACTTCAATGGGAGCTTAAAGGGGTTCTCTGGTAATTAAGAAAATGAAAATACTTAAATATTACTTTATTATAAATATATTCTCAAATACCTTTTGTCAGGACTAGGGACCGCCTTATTCCTAGTTATTATAATGTTTGCGGTGATAATATATGTTTTATGGTTATGTGTTGTGGTGTAACGTGTTCTGGTGTGATTCACATATGTATTTATGTATTTGTGCTGCCAGCCCAGCGGCCAGTGATTAATTGGTTTAAGGCTGTATATAGGCCGAGATGTCTGCCTCATACCAGGGAAAACAGCAGCCTGCTCCCCGGGGGGTAGTCAGCACAGAGACGCTAACGAGGATGGGCTCGTTTGCTGGTCACACTCGGGACAGGGGACCGCAGACGCTCCGACGCCTTGTGTCAGCAGTGGGGCTTCCTAACCAGAGCATGAACCATAATCCGTAATCCTTCAGCACTTGTTCAGGAGGGATTGGATGTCCCCAAAATCTAGCTTATCATCTCGCCTTCATCTTGGCATATCAACTCGCCTTCATCTTCTTAAAATAAGGATCTCATCTTCCGAGCGTCCTGGACGTGTAGCGTTTGATATACTAGGAACAGTGAGATATGAGTTATGGAAAAGGGTTGAGGACTGTATCTTCACCAGGGCAACTGGGAAACTATCTTTTTGATATTTTCATACCTGTTCCCTAGTTGGCCAGTGGGCCGGCTGCATGGGTAATGAAACTCGGCCCAGAAGGGATGAGCCAGAGGTGGCAGTGAGAATCCCCCTCAGGCCTGCCCCTGGAGGAAAGGTATAAACATGCAATCCCTGGATATTTGGACGTCACAAAGTGGGAGATGCAATCGAATTGGTCTGTGCACCATTACTCTGCCCAAATCTCCTGGGAGGAAAGGACTTCTATCACACAAATGTTAAGTATTAGATGGTTTGTCTTGTAACCTTAAGAACCCGTTAGCTCCATGAAGAGTGTGTGTGCAGTCTTAAGCGGTATGTTGTTTTTCCGTGAGGCTTGCTATCGGGTGGGTGTCTGCTTGCGAGTGGAACCCTCAGGGGTGTCCTGTCGACCTTATAACTGACGGGTGGTGGCAGTGAAAGTTTTGTGTTAGTGTGTGGGTGTGCTTGCAGGCTTCAGGTGGCAATTTATGCTCAAATTACGGCCCGGCGTAGGGCGTAACAGCGTGTGAGGGCGTGAGGTGAATCGGCCTGAAGGGCTTGGGCAACCCTTGACACGTGACGCGGTGGGCCGATCTGGTCCCCGGTACGTGACACCTTTCATTATTTATAATGGCTTGTTTTGTCTGGGGAGCAATCATCAGGGGAAACAAAATGGCCGCTGTCCCATTAGTTCACACAAAACTTGTCCTGATCACACATGAGGACACAACACTGAGGTAAAGAGCTGCCTCATGCTCCTCTCTACTTGTCAGGGATTAGGATCCTGAATACAGATGATAAGAACTTTAGCTGAATCTATGGGAAATTTATTTCATGAGGAGACATGAAGTACAGATAGAACGGACAGGACAGACTGTGGCAATGGAGACTGTAAACAAGTGCTGCTGCTCATTATCTACACCTCACAATTCTCTAATGTCTCCTCCTCTCCGCCATTCCCACAGAGATTCACCTGTATTCAGGATCATGATTCCTGACAAGCAGAGCAGAGAGGAGGATGAGGCAGCACTATGGCTCATTGTGGTGAAGTAACTTGCCCTCCTGTGTGATTAGGACAGGTTTTTTGTGTACTCCTAGAACGGCAGCCATTTTATTTCGCCTAATGATTGCTGCCCAGACAAAACAAGCCATTCTAAGTAATGAAAGGTATTTGTGAATATATTTATTATAAAATAATATTTAAGTATTTTCATTTTAATTCGTGGGGAACCCCTTTAAGTTACTAGCTTTATCCATTACACAGTGGATGGAGCTATAAAATTCTGGCATTGGTGCTACTCTGAAACAGCTGATCGGTGAAGGTGAGGGGGGTAGGACCTCTGACAATCAGATATAGATGATCTATCCTAAGGATGGTCCATCAGTTGTAAAATTCTGCAACAAAAAAAAACTCTTTAAGGGTTATTCCCAACTCATATCATTATGATATATCGCTTGCATATGCCATCATTCACCTCTGGGATTTGCACTCATCCTGAGAATGAAAGGGTCACCTTTTTCAGAATTTTCCTGCAGATTGATGCTCCTGCTGGGCAGGGAGCTGCAGCACGGCACTATTAAAAGGGAAAGGGCTCATGCTGCAGTACCTGGCACAACTGGGAGCAGGTGCATTATGTCAACATGTGTGTACTATATTGTACAATACCTGTCTGCTGAGCCTCCTTCTTCTACATGGGCTACAACAATGCCATGTGGAGACCTCTTGGAGCCCCGGCCACCTGTAATTTGAATGCCTAGTCCATCTGATCCCTTCAGCATGTGCATCTTCCATATGCAGCAGCCTTCTCGCTGAAATAAAAACATACATATGACATACAGTGGTATTGGAAAGTCTTCAGACATTTTCACATTTTGTTATGTTGCGGCCTTGTGTTAAAATTTAAAACAAACATTCAACTTTCCCCCCATCATGAGAAAGTGAGAACAGAATTTTAGAAATATTTGCAAATGTATTAAAAAGATTTTTTTTTAATTTCGAATGGACATAAGTATTCAGACCCTGTGCTATGACACTTGACATTTAGCTCTAGTGGACTCTTGATCATCTTTGAGATGTTTCTACACTTTGCTGTCTCCTGTGGTAAATTCAGTGGATTGGACTTGATTTGGAATGACACAGCCCTGTCTATATAAGATCTCACAGCTGACAGTGCATATCAGAACAAAACCCAAGCTATGAGGAGGAAAGAACTGCCTGTAGGGATCAGAGACAGGATTGTGTGAAGGCACAGATCTGGAGAAAAAAATGTTTGCTGCACTGAAACTTCCCAAGAAAACAGTGGTCTTCATAATTCTTAAATGGAAGAAGTTTGGAACAACTAGGACTCTTCCTAGAGTTGGCCGCCCCAGTAATCAGGGAGAAGGCCATTGGTAAGAGAGGTGACCAAGAACCCGATGGTCACTCTGGCTGAGCTGCAAAGATCCTGTGTGCAGATGGCAGAAAGTTCCAAAAGGTCAGTCATGACTGCAACAACCCACCAACCTGGGCTTTATTGCATCAGTGGCCAGAAAGAACCCTAAGTAAGAGACGCATGAAAGCTGCCTGAAGTTTGCAAAAAAAAAAAACGTCTAAAGGACTCTCAGACTGTAAGAAACAAGATTCTCTTGTCTGATGAAACCAAGATTTAACTTTTTGGCCTCAATTCTAAGCCTCATGTCTGGAGAAAACTGGGCACTGCTCATCACCTGCTCACTAAATCTGTATAGTGAAGCATGGTGGTGGCAACATTATGCTGGGGGTAGGGGAACAGGAAGCCTGGTCAGGGTGGAGGGAAGGCTGAATGGAGCAAAGTACAGAGATATTCTTAATGAAAACCTGATCCTGAGCTCTGGACCTCAGGCTGGGCCAAAGGGTCACCTTTAAACAAGACAATGACCCTAAGCACACAGCCAAGACAACACAGGAGAGGCTTAGGAACAAGTCTGTTTTTCCTTGAGAAGCCCAGCCAGAGCCCTGACTTGTACCCAATGGAACATGTCTGGAGAGACCTGAAAACGGCTGTCCACCGATGGTCCCCTTCCAACCTGACAGAGCTTGAGAGTAAATGCAGAGAAGAATTGCAGAAAATCCCCAAATCCAGGTGTGCAAACCCAGGTATGGGATTCAGCCGGTTGCCTCCGGTTCTCCAGATCCGGTTGTTAAATTACAGCCGGATCGGAGAACCGTGTTGCTGGCTGAATCCTGATCCGGAGCTCGGCAGCAGGTCAGGGGGAGATGAGCGATACAGATTTATGTTGCAGCAGAGCAGAGCGTCTCCCTTTCCTGCTCCTCTGATAGGCTGCAGGCACTAGGTTTGCAGCCTAGCAGAGGCTGGCACAGGCGGAGCGATGACATCATCGCGTCCGCCTGAGCCGAGATTTGCACTGCGTGGGACACAGGCCGGAAGAGACCTGCATCGCTGCCAGCATGGAGGTAAGTATTAGTGTTTTCTTTTCTTTTATGTGGCGCACTATGGGGGCATCAACTGGGGGAATTACTGGCACATGATGGGGGACACTATGGGGGCATTACTGGCACATGATGGGGACAATATAGGGGCATTATTGGCACATGATGAGGGATACTATAACAGCATTACTGGCACATGATGGGGACACTATGGGGGCATTACTGGCACATGATGGGGAACACTATGGGGGCATTACTGGCACATGATGGGGAACACTATGGGGGCATTACTGGCACATGATGGGGAACACTATGGGGGCATTACTGGCACATGATGGGGGACAATATGGGGGCATTACTGGCACATGATGGGGGGACACTATGGGGGTATTACTGGCACATGATGAGGGGGGCATCAACTTGGGGAATTACTGGCACATGAAGGGGGACACTATGCAGGCATGATGGGGAACACTATGGGGGCATTACTGGCACACGATGGGGGACACTATGGGGGGCATTACTGGCACATGATGAGGGGGGCATCAACTGGGGGAATTACTGGCACATGAAGGGGGACACTATGGGGGCATGATGGGGAACACTATGGGGGCATTACTGGCACATGATGGGGGACAATATAGAGGCATTACTGGCACATGATGGGGCACACTATGGGGGGCATTACTGGCACATGATGGGGACAATATAGGGGGCATTACTGGCACATGATGAGGGATACTATAGGAGCATTACTGGCACATGATGAGGGATACTATAGGAGCATTACTGGCACATGATGGGGACACTATGGGGGCATTAGTGACACATGATGGATACTATGGGGGCATTAGTGACACATGATGGGTTACACTATGAGGGCATTACTGGCACATCATGGGGGACACTATGGGGGCATTACTGGCACATCATGGGGGCACTATGGGGGCATCTACTGGCACATCCTGGTGGACACTATGGGGGCATCTACTGGCACATCCTGGTGGACACTATGGGGGCATCTACTGGCACATCATGGGGGACACTATGGGAGCATTACTGGCACATCATGGGGGACACTATGGGGGCATATACTGGGGGAATTACTGGCACATCATAGGGGACACTATAAGGGCATCTACTGGCACATGATGGGGACACTGTGGGGGCATCTACTGGGGGCCTTACTGGCACATCATGAGGGACACCATAGGGGCATTACTGGCACATCATGGGGGACACTATGGGGGCATCTACTGGGGGAATTACTGGCACATCATGGAAGCCATTATGTAAGCATCTACTGGCACATCATAAGGGAAACTATGGGAGCATCTACTGGGTGCATTACTGGCACATCATGGGGGACACTATGGGGCATCTACTGGCACATCATGTAGGATTATGGGGGCATCTTATACTGGCACATTATGGGGGCACTATGGTGTTGGAGGGTGGAAAGAACACTATGGAGGCATATTATATAGGCACATTATGGGGGCACTATGAAGGGGCATTTATACTGGCGCATTATAGGGGACACTATAGGGGAATCTTATTCTGGCACATTATGGGGGCACTATGGAGTTGGGGGGGAGAACACTATGGGGGCATATTATATGGGCACATTATGGTGAAGGGGAAGGAGCGCTATGGGGGCATTTTATACTGGCACATTATGGGGGACACATTGAAGAAGGGGAGAGTACCAATTGGAACCGAACCCAAGTTTTGTAAATGTTTTTTTACAGTACAAATTAATTTATGGAGCCAATACATTCTAATACTGTATGGAGATCCTGCTCAGTACAGTATTACAACAAAGTTTTATGCAAATCGATTCGCTCATCCCTAGACATAATGTTTACACTATTAGTGTCGGGGGGACTTTTTGCTGGGTGCAGTTATTTTAAGGCAGTGTGTGCCAATAATTATTGAAGGGGCACTATCTTTGTGGTACTAGTGTTATCATGGGGATTATCTGTTTCTGTAGTATAGTATTGGGAGCACTATCTGTGTGGTACTAGTATTATCAGGTGGATTATCCGTTTCTGTAGTATAGTATTGGGAGCACAGCGGGCACAGTATTGGGGGCACTATCTGTGTGGTACTAGTATTATCAGGTGGATTATCTGTTTCTGTATTATAGTATTGGGGAGCACAGCGGGCACAGTATTGGAGGTGGCAGGATGAGTTGTTCAGAAGGTAGGAGAAGGATGGAAAAGTAGGAGCCTAAGATGTCTTTTTGTCAAACTGCAGAGACAAGAGATGGGTGAAAATCATCATGGGGTTCTGGTCTGAAAGGAGAAGATGAGGAAAGAGAACATCTACATCAGAGGCGACGTCACTGGATGTAAGAGGTATGTGGCGCTGTATTCTGGATAGCACTGAATATATTATGTATGCAAATATGTCTTTAGTGCTAGGTACTGTCAAGCACGTACCAAGACATACGGCCGTCCCGGCGACATTGAGTGGCAGGAGATCTGTGAGACTGGCAACACGTGGTATGATCTGACAGGTTTTCCTTGTGGATCAATAGGCGTCTGTGTTGTTTCTGGTAATGGCCGCACCCCTTGCCTCAGGTGTTGCTAATGTGGTAATTTAACCTTCCTTATTTACAGTTGCTTCTCCCACTATGCTGTGTGGTTTATAGCTTCTGTGCCTGTGGATAGTTTGAGGTTGGATCTCAGCTGAGTTCCTGGTGCTTCCATAGCTTATTTGAAGTTAAGTCTTTCCTTTACCTTTTGTATTTTGTTTGGGTTATGTGTGTTGCTTTTCCCTATTGTTTGTATTAGGCCTGTAGAAGACTCCTGTTCGTCCTTCCTTTTGGAGGAACAGGTAGTCTCGTGCCATTAGTTCCAGGGTCCTATAGGGCTAGATAGGACTCTAGGTATTTCTGCGTATGAACTAACCTACCTTTGGGGTCTGTTCATACTGGTAGTCAGTCAGGGTTAGGGTTTTCACTAGGTGGTGTCCATCTTCCTTCCCTAGTTCTCAGGCCTGATTCATTGTTCCCCCTTCCCTCCTATACAATGTGTGGTGTTTCCCTCCTACACCGAAGCGTGACATTATAAACTGCCAAAATCGTAATTATTTGTTTGTTTGTGTGCAGCCATGGATCCTGTTGCTGCACTGGCAGGTCAGCTGCAAGGGCTATCTTTGGAGGTAGCTGACCTCCGCACGACTGTCTTGCAGATGCGGAGATCACAGACTGTTGGTCCTGGTGGTAGTGGTGGAGACCAAGCCTATCTGAAGCATAAAGTTACCCTCCCGGACAGATTCTCTGGGGGACGTGATAATTTCATTTTGTTTAGGGAGGTGTGCAAACTGTATTTTAGGCTACATCCACACTCATCTGGGGATGAGAAACAGCGAGTTGGTGTGGTTATTTCCTTACATAAGGGGGATGCGCAGTCATGGGCTTTTTCTCTGCCAACCGGATCGCAGTCTTTCCGGTCGGTAGATGAATTTGTCGAAGCTTTGGGTCTTATCTATGATGATCCGGATCGGACCTCTCTAGCCGAAACCAAGCTGCGCGGCCTTCGTCAGGGTGATCGCCATGGCTCCTTAGGCTTTTTAAAAGTTGGGTGGTATGTGTGTGTAGTGTATATATGGTGTATTTATGTATGTGTACCATGTATATGGTGTATTTATGTGTACGTGTGTGGCATATATATGGTGTATGTATACGTAAACATGTGTCATGACGACGCGTGTCCGCGGTTGAGTAGGGGACCTGTTGTTAAAAGTTTGAATCCCACCTTGTGGAATCCTATCCAAAAGACTGGAGGCTGTGATCACTGCCAAAGGAGGCTTTAACTAAGTCCTGAGTAAAGGGTCTGAATACTTATCTCTATGTAAGATTTTAGTTTTTCTTTTTCAATAAATTAGCAAAGATTTTGAACATTCTGTTCCGACTTTCTCCCTATGGAGGACTGAGTGCTGAATGATGGGGGTAATACCTTTTTATAGTTCTATTTTAAGCTGTGAAATCTCAAGACAACTTTCCCCACAGTCCCCTACAACTGCATCTTCTTCCAAACACAGTCCATTTGTCTAAGGCCTAATTCAGACAACAGTCATTTCTGCCCATGTGCTGTACCCAAGTCACACTCCAATGGAACAGAAGACTTGATATAGGAGACAAGGTATTGATCACCATCTACATCAATGTTCACATGCATAAACACATCCGGCAGTATGTAGATATTGATGTAGATGTTGAGACAATTACTGTATTTATCAGAGGGAAATCCTTTATTTCTATTAATTAGGGGCAGGGTAATTCATTCTTTAACGTAGGCAAACACAAATCACCCAGAAATACAGGAACAGCGGCCCTTGAACGGGGTGTGGAGGACCCAAGGAATTCAGAGCATGGAGATGGCATGGCCCTCACAACACTGTCCTCTCTGTGATCTGCATTCCACGAAAACTCTGGACCATGTCAAACAAAGAAATGCATCAAACTTTACATTTATCACCAAGGACCATGTGAATACAGGACGTGCTGAACACTGGCCTATTGTCTATACTGTGTGAAGTATCTGGCGCCTATCTACTGTGATCTCTGCAGATATTACATACGGCTGGCGTTCCAGAAGGAATGGCCCTCAAGTCAAGGAAGGCACTGGAACGTATTGGTTGTAGCTGTTTCTAGAGACAAAACCGACTATATGTAAAAGACGGTTACATTATTTTTTTTTTAACATTGTGGACAATGGGCGACACATGTCACTTTAGGGCTATACAGTGCATACATTGAGCCTTGAGACCAGAGTAAAAATTAAAGATCCTCGTCCCAGTAAACAGGGCCACCCAGCTATAATACTGGTGCATTCTTAAGTCTCAGAGGGGTCTTTGGGCCCCTTCAGGCTCCTGGGCCCAGTAGTGATTGCTAGCCCTGCACGCCCCTGCTTGTGACAGAGGTACACATCAGGTAATACGTCTGACAGAAGAATGTGTGATGTGAACAGGTCCTTACACTAGAAACAACCCCGCAGTTGTGTGAGAAGCACAAAGTCAGTAGGGGTTGCTAAACATAAACAATATTTCCGTTCACCAACAGCAAGCAGAGAGTCTGAGGAACAGAAACAAAAGAACACTGTAAAGCTGCATTATTTTGCATTATACAATACTAAAATGCATTTCTGTAATACCGGACATGTGTAATTTTTATGTCATTATATAAAAGCCAAAGCTAGGAGTGGATAAAAATAAATAAATCTTTCTAATATCATTCCCCTCCACGTACTATACCTTCCTTACATCAACTTCAAAAACTACATCAGAACGACAGGTGTAAATGTGGTCGACTGAAAGGCCTTACTGAAGGCAAAGTAAAGGGGTTTAAAAAGCCAGGAAGAGTTAAAAATGAAAAAGAAGCATTTCTCACCTCCACCAATCCCCTGTTTCGACACTGTCCTGCTCTACACACAAGAAATGGCTTTGAATGTTCGCTCAGCCAATCACTGACCAAAGTGGTACCCGCCTCAGCCAGCGATTGGCTGAGTGAGAAATTCCAGCCATTTCCTGTGTGTCCCGCTGTAACCAGGAAGTGGGGAGCAGTACGGACCAGAGCAGAGAACCGGGGATCCGTGGTAGTGAGAAATGCTTCTTTTTATTTTATTTTTGCCCTATTGTTGTTTATTTTTTTAAAGAATGATCTGCCCCTGAAAACCCATTTAAAGAGTTTCTGCACCAGTCTGTATTTCTCCTTCTCTGCTGTACCAGTCAGAAAGTAGGCAGTAGTGTTGGTGAACAGCTATGGCCTTTTTATATAGGATTATCTGGAAGAGCGTCTTTGGGGATTGTTCTCATACTAAGCTCATATTCCCTTGGACTGGAAACTACGGTACTTTTCTTGGAGAGTTAAAAGTTGGTGACACACGGCACATGAGGAACACTCCTGCAATCCTTTGCCTGACCCAGTGCCCCTATCCAGATGATATCAGCTGCTTGATCCACCGCCATGCGTCTTCACACCAGACTCCTGTCTGTCTCTCTATCTATATGTGACTATTACTACAGGGGTATACAGAAGTTCGGCTTATTAGAGTCCACCAACCTCTCTGAAGTAACAATTCCTGCATTGAGTCATCCCGCGCATGGCCCGAGGATCAGGATTTTAGCTGGATTAGCATATGGTGCACACAATATTCAATGCAATATATTGTGGCTGCAAGGAAAGCCCCCAAGGCAAAAGTCAATTTTTGCCCCCTCTCAAATCAAAAAGCATGCTGTCTCCTGACTGTAGTTCCCTTTACATCTCTCCCAGACCTTCATCCAGCCATCTACCAGCTATGACTTGCTTGTCCTTTTGCCCTGTAATACTGTACGGTGCCTACTGTACTGCTTCAAGTGCTCCCTAAAACTGCACCTGCTGTGTCCCATGTATTGTGCCCCCAACATATTGTGCCAACTGCCCCCTTCCACAGTTTTCCCCATGTACCATGCCAGCTGTGTCCTCATGTATTTTGACTGCTGCCCCCTTGTACAGTTTTCCCCATTTATTGTGCCCGTTATACTTCCTAGTAGGGATCGACCGATTATCGTAAGTACCGATATTATCGGCCGATATTCAGGATTTTGTACATTATCGGTATCTAACCTTGCCGATATACCAATAATGCGTATAAAGCGAATACTAGTGAGCGCTTCTATTATGGAAGCGCGCACTATTATGCATCAGGTGCCGGGAACAGGGAAGAAGCGCAGCAAGCGCTTCCGATACTCACCCTTGCTGGTCTTCTTTGATGAGGCCTGCGCTGCACTGTCCTGACCCCGTACAGCGTCAGGACATAGTGCTCGCACTATGTCCTGACACTGCACGCTGTCAGGCGACAGTGCAGCGCGGGCCAGAGAACACAGGGGAGTGAGACTCCGGACCCGGAGATGAAGAGGAGCCGCGGTGCAGGAGAGGTGAGGAGTTTTTTTTATTTTATTCGTCTGAGGTCTGATAGGTGTTAAAAAAAGGTCTGATCTGAGGTCTGATAGGGGTTACTAAAGGTCTGATCTGAGGTCTGATAGGGGTTAATAAAGGTCTGATCTGAGGTCTGATAGGGGTTACTAAAGGTCTGATCTGAGGTCTGATAGGGGTTAATACAGGTCTGATCTGAGGTCTGATAGGGGTTAATACAGGTCTGATCTGAGGTCTGATAGGGGTTAATAAAGGTCTGATCTGAGGTCTGATAGGGGTTAGTAATGGTCTGATCTGAGGTCTGATAGGGGTTAATACAGGTCTGATCTGAGGTCTGATAGGGGTTAATACAGGTCTGATCTGAAATCTGATAGGGGTTAATAAAGTCAGTGAGGAGGGGGGCATGGTGTGAAAATTGGCATTTGGCACTAGTATATTATAAATGTAAATTATAAATTGACTACCAACTAAGGGCTTTATTATTTTATAATTTACATTTATAATATACTAGTGCCAAATGCAAATTTCCACCACCTCAGTGACTACCAAATAATATAATATATATTATGAGATATAAAATATTGGTAAAAATTATCGGCTATCGGCCTGAAAGTTCACAGATTATCGGTATCGGCTCTAAAAAAAATCAATATCGGTCGATCCCTACTGTCCTAGTACTGTTCCTCTTGCGCTGTCCTACACATCCAGGATTCAGCTCCGACTAGGAGGAAATAAGGTGGTGGCTTTCTGTGACTTGAATGGGTCAGGGACATCCATGGGGCAGCCGCTTGGCACCATGTCCCATACCAACCCCATGGTCTGCTTCTCGTATAGTCACACATACTGGACTATATAGAATCGTATGTTTTCACCAGGGGTCAGTCCGACAAATGGTTTCATGTCACGAGATTGATCTGGGTGGATACAGGAGTAAACCATCGATACGAGCCCTGGCGGCAGACCTTGCCGTGTTTACTTCATGTATTTGCAGACTATCTGAATATTTGGGGAAAATTGGTCAAAAGTGACGTTTCAATCTAAATGTTTATGAGTTCGAGGGCGATCCACTGTAGGGTCTGGATTGTATTTTCAGGTCATGACTTTCTTGGTAAATTCAAAAGAAATATATTAACGTGTATCACAATAAAAGCTGCTGGTAGGAGAATTTACTCCTGTAACAACACAAATCACCAGTACATAGAAGTCCTGGAGCTGTCACGTTATTAACCCCATAAGAATGCAGCTATTTTCGGCCTCAAAAGGGGTAATAAAAAGTTCTGCTATTTTTCCAGAAACAGCGCCACATCTGTTCAATGGCTGTGTCTGGTATTGCAGCTCATCCCTATTTAAGTGTATGGCAGTGAAGTGCAATATCAGATCCAGCCCACGGACAGCCGCTGGTCTTGAACAACCCCTTTAAAGACACTGCAGTTTATTCACCACTACGTTCTTAGAGCCATAACTTTTTTTTTTTACTTCATTTTCCGCAGAACAAGTTTTGATTTTTAATGGCACGATTTTGGAGGTTCATATTAGTGTATTGACAGCCTTTTTTTTTTATTTTATATTTTATAGTTTTTTGTGGGGGGGGGGGGGGTGAAAAAAAACCTGCAATTATGTCACAGATTTTTGGGATTAATTCTTACAGCATTGACTATGCATTATAAATGATGTGTTAACTTTATGTTGACTCCTGTGCCCGCGCCATTCTCAGACCTTTGACAAGAGGAGCCGTCGCCGACCCCGACATGTCTGTTTTAGTACCTACTTGCTTTCCCCCCATCTATACTAATAAAGCTCTGTGTACGTGCTCAGGGCTGGTGTCCGTGCGTGTGTGCCGATTATAGAAGTGCGCATGCGCAGCAGACGGACACACGCCAATCCAGGTCGCAGAGCTGGGCTCGGGGGCACAGCGGCGGGACACTGCGCATGCGCCCGCTTCCCCACACGCGCAGTGCGGCCAGACGCCGCTCCATCGGCACACACTCCACGGACACTACATGTGCAACATCCTATTGTAATGGCAGCGGGAGGCAGTCACTGTATTACACCGGCCCCGCTCACTTACTACATGGTGAGGCAGGAGGCCGGGCGGGCGGCCAGGCCCCTGCTCCGCCCCTTGCATGAATGAAGCAGGCGGCGCAGGCGCATGACATAGTGAGTTACACTGCCAGTGCCTGGCCGCCCACCCGGCCTCCTGCCTCACCATGTAGTAAGTGAAGATCGTTATTATTATTACAGTTATTCAAAGTATTACTACTCTGAGCGGGGCCGGTGCAATACAGTGACTGCACCGGGCCCCGCTGCCATTACATTCACACTAAACAGCGACACTGTTATGGGGTATCTGTGGATGACACATAGCATAAGATGCTATGTGTCATCCACAGATACCCCCATAACAGTGTCAGCCACAGACCCCAATAAGTGTCAGCCACAGCGCCCCCATAAGAGTGCCATCCACAGATCCCCCATAACAGTGTCATCCACAGATCCCCCATAACAGTGCCATCCACAGATCCCCCCCATACCAGTGCCATCCACAGATCCCCCATAACCGTGTCATCCACAGATCCCCCATAACAGTGTCATCCACAGGTCCCCCCATAACAGTGTCATCCACAGATCCCCCATAACAGTGCCATCCACAGATACCCCCATAACAGTGTCATCCACAGATCCCCCCATAACAATGTCATCCAAAGATCCCCCCATAACAGTGCCATCCACAGATCCCCCCATAACAGTGCCATCCACAGATCCCCCCATAACAGTGCCATCCACAGATCCCCCCATAACAGTGCCATCCACAGATCCCCCCATAACAGTGCCATCCACAGATCCCCCCATAACAATGTCATCCAAAGATCCCCCCCATAACAGTGTCATCCAAAGATCCCCCCATAACAGTGCCATCCACAGGTCCCCCCATAACAGTGCCATCCACAGATCCCCCATAACAGTGTCATCCACAGATCCCCATAACAGTGTCATCCACAGATCCCCCATAACAGTGCCATCCACAGATACCCCCATAACAGTGTCATCCACAGATCCCCCCATAACAATGTCATCCACAGGTCCCCCCATAACAGTGCCATCCACAGATCCCCCATAACAGTGCCATCCACAGATACCCCCATAACAGTGCCATCCACAGATCTCCCCATAACAGTGCCATCCACAGATCTCCCCATAACAGTGCCATCCACAGATACCCCCATAACAGTGCCATCCACAGATCTCCCCATAACAGTGTCATCCACAGATCCCCCCATAACAGTGCCATCCACAGATCCCCCCCATACCAGTGCCATCCACAGATCCCCCATAACCGTGTCATCCACAGATCCCCCATAACAGTGTCATCCACAGGTCCCCCCATAACAGTGTCATCCACAGATCCCCCATAACAGTGCCATCCACAGATACCCCCATAACAGTGTCATCCACAGATCCCCCCATAACAATGTCATCCAAAGATCCCCCCCATAACAGTGCCATCCACAGATCCCCCCATAACAGTGCCATCCACAGATCCCCCCATAACAGTGCCATCCACAGATCCCCCCATAACAGTGCCATCTACAGATCCCCCCATAACAGTGCCATCCACAGATCCCCCCATAACAATGTCATCCAAAGATCCCCCCCATAACAGTGTCATCCAAAGATCCCCCCATAACAGTGCCATCCACAGGTCCCCCCATAACAGTGCCATCCACAGATCCCCCATAACAGTGTCATCCACAGATCCCCATAACAGTGTCATCCACAGATCCCCCATAACAGTGTGTCATCCACAGATCCCCCCATAACAATGTCATCCACAGGTCCCCCCATAACAGTGCCATCCACAGATCCCCCATAACAGTGCCATCCACAGGTCCCCCCATAACAGTGCCATCCACAGATACCCCCATAACAGTGTCATCCACAGATCCCCCCATAACAATGTCATCCACAGGTCCCCCCATAACAGTGCCATCCACAGATCCCCCATAACAGTGCCATCCACAGATACCCCCATAACAGTGCCATCCACAGATCTCCCCATAACAGTGCCATCCACAGATCTCCCCATAACAGTGCCATCCACAGATACCCCCATAACAGTGCCATCCACAGATCTCCCCATAACAGTGTCATCCACAGATCCCCCCATAACAGTACCATCCACAGATCCCCCCATAACAGTACCATTCACAGATCCCCCATAAGTGTGCCATCCACAGATCCCCCATAAGTGTGCCATCCACAGATCCCCCATAACAGTGTCATCCACAGATCCCCCATAACAATACCATTCACAGATACCCCCATAACAGTGTGATCCACAGATCCCCCGTCACAGTGCCAGCACCACTGTTCTAGCGCCCGTTATTGTAACGGGCTTAATGTCTGGTATAACAATAATCCTGGAGCATCTGTTCTTACGACTCTATGTTGTGCCATTCCTCTATTATCCCTGCTAGAAGTTGTCTATGAAATAAAGGTCCAGATGGGTGATACCAGTTGGGGTTGTGTCCCTGAACAATGTGCCACTATCCAATCAATGCTGGTGGTGCCAGTCTGTGTAGGGACACAACCCCAACTGGTAACACCCAATTGGACCTTCGTTGCAAAGTGCTAGTAATTCATTCATAACTTCTAACAGGAATAATAAAGAATTATTGGGCCATAAGAATAGATGCTCTGGACATTTCAGTAGAGGTTACAGATCCCCTTTAAACAGTACCAGCACCATTAAAGGGGTTTTGCGGTCAGATCCTCACCTGTCAAGAGGATAGGTCATCAATATATAAAGACCAGAAAACCCCTTTCATGTATGTATGTGGCATAAAAAACATTAATTTCGAAGCTGGCCATAAACAGCTGAACCTACAGATTTCGGTGGGACCAGCGGACCATCTACTGTTTGGCTGCGCCCAATTTACTCCTGACAGCAGATCTCGGGGGGGGGAATGAAGGATCAGGCAGTTGAATTTCAACATGCCCAATCCTTTGTTTTCCAGGAGATAAGCCACTGCCAGAGATGTCTGGCAGTGGCTTATTCTCCTCTTCCCCTTTAAAACGCATGCTTGTTCAGCCAAGCCGGGTATACATGTGTATTGGGGCAGGGAGCCATTGCTGTTGGCCGTACAAGTGTTTTGCTGAAATGTATGGTCCCGGTATTTATTTGCTGCTGTTAGACTATGAGAACTTTATGCATTTTTAACTTAGGCTTTAAAATTAAGCAACTTTACAAAAATTTGTGTCTCTAGCTCCTAGGCAGTCCTATAGGTCTCCATGGTTACAGACTACAGACGAACTCTGTGTAGTCTGACCCCTGCAGTCATCTGCCCGTCTTCTAAATGTATGTTACCACGTGTAGCAGGGTATTCTGCGTACAGAATACGAACTAGCAGGGGACGCTGGGAGATGTGAGCTCAGCATTTCCAAGAATGCAGCTAAGGACGAGTACAGGACAAGAAAGCTAAGTATTACTCAACACTGTATGGAGATTATACCTGGATGTAATTGGGAACAAGGTGTTCAGTAACCCTTGGGTGTAAAGTGACTACATCGCTCAGGTGCTGCACATCAGCAGCAGATTGTGTCTGTTCTCAGCTTTTGTTATGCAGTTTCATAAGAATAAGTTAATATATGTACCTGAGTGAAGCAATCGGTTGGTTTCGAGGCAGTCCTTGCGGCGCTTGACACACGGTACTCAAACCTGTCCTCGTCATAACTGCTGTGAGAGTCCTCTCCGGTGTGACCCGCTCTTCTAGTGGTCTCCTCATCACAACGTTCTCCATCAACCTCCATGGGCGAACAATGCCCATTTTCATGAATGCCCTCCTGTCCTCCTTTACTCTCCTTGCCGTCTTTGGCCAAAGTCTTTGAGATGACTCCAAATTTCCTGGTTCTTTTTCCATTTTGTATCGCCCTAATGCTTGGCTGTGAGGTAGAACTTGTTGCTTTGGGTTCACACGTGTTGGCATGGCCACTATTGGTAGGAGGAAGAGGAGCTTTGCGTTTAATGCGCCGTAACATGATCAAGTAGATGAATCCGCCATTCCAGCACTGCTCAGCCAGGTAACTACAATAAGAAACGGCACAAAATAATATTGTTTTTTTATTGGTGTATTTCGGTATTAATAAAAACAGAAGTCTATAAGGGGTTAAACAGAAGTTTATAAGGGGTTAAACTAGTGGATACAAAGACCTCCTATTGAACAGCTCAGAGAACCAGAATTTGCTGGAACTGTGTACTATTCCTGGCTTCAAGCTGAAAAGGAGTTTGGGGAGGAGCATTGTGAATAGAATGCTCCTCCCACAAAAGTCCTTTTCAGCTAATTGCCAGGCATAACAAGCAGTCTCTCCAAACTAGGAGCTGTATAACAGGATCTATTTGCACTTATTAGTTGTGGGCATTTTACAGCTCCGGACATTAGAGCCCAGTTCACAGTTGCAGCTTTGGGACAGTTTTTCCATGCAAAAAAAATAGAAACAAGAAGCATGGAGAGAGGGATGGATCAATGAGTACTAGGCTAGGGCTACAGGGCGATCTTAGCTGCGACACCCGTCGCATGACCATAGTCCATTGTGCACTGAATGGAGTCACAGTGCGACTCAAAAATTGATGCAACCACAAATCTTGTATCCAGACCTTCAGCCAAGTCTTGTATCAATCATAGTAAAATCCCAAATAAAAACAAACTTTATTAATAAGAAATGACTTTATAAGCAAGTTACATAATGTACAATCCTAGGAGACAAACGGCATAGATTTTCCATTACTCATGTATACATGTGACACGTCCTGGTTCTGTCCCGACACGTCGAGAATGACTCCAAAAATATGAAAATATTTTTCCCTTATTTCCTGTTTACTCTTATTTCAGCCAATGATGTTCCACACGCGTTTCAGGATTAATCAGTCATACACCAGCAGATGGATAGTGTTTCATCTGCTTCATCCTAGTAAATGAAAACTTTCTTTATTGCTCCAATGCATCTAAAATCGTCTAATGGCAAAATATACTACATTTTTTCGTATGCAGCCCTATGTGTCTTCAAGGATATAGATATAGAACTTCTGAGACAGAAAGTAAAACAGACAGGACTTTGTCTCCCATCAAAAATAACTAAAACTTGATGGAACTGACACAAACTGAGCACAACTGATACTACAACGCATTCAAACAAAAATGGGCTAAAACCGATCAGTTTTTCTCCAATTCCTCTGACGCAGATGTGAACTCAGCCTTAGGGCTCATGCACACAAACGTATTTTCTTTCCGTATCAGTTTTTTTTTTTTTTTTTGCAGACAGTATGTGGAACCATTCATTTCAATGGGTCCGCCCCAAAAAAACGGAAGTTACTCTCCGTGTGCATTCTGTTTCCGTATGTCTGTTCCACAAAATAATAGAACATGTCCAAATTTATTGTATACGTTACCGACAAGGACAGGACTGTTCTATTAGGGGCCAGCTGTTCCATTCCACAAAATATAGAATGCACATGGACGTCATGCGAATTTTTTTTGCGGATCCGTGTTTTGCGAACCGCAAAATACATACAGTTGTGTGCACAAGCCCTTAGGGTTTTCCTTAGCTGCAGAGAGCCTAGAGAAATAAGGTGTATGTATGTATGTATATATATATATATATACATATATATACATATATATATATATATATATATATATACACACACACACACAAACACACAAATACATATACACTAGCAGAAGGACCCGGCTTCACACGGGTATATTTCATCTATTTCATTTGATGTTGGTGTGTGTTGTCAAAAGATATCGACACTATCCCCATAACAGTGACCTCTACAGCACCCCGCCACCTTAACACTGACCTCCATAGGTGACCTCCACTGTTCCCTGCCCCCTTAACAGAGATCTCCACAGCACCGTCCCTTTAACAGTAACCTCCACAGTACTCTGCTGCCTTAACAATGACCTACACAGCAGTTGACCCTTTAATAGTGGCCACTGCTCCCTAAACAGTGACCTCCACAGCAGCTGCCCCTTTAATAGTGGCCCCTGCCCCCTTAACAGTGACCTCCACAGCGCCCTGCCCCTTTAATGCTAGGGCTATATGACGACATGTGTCACGCGACATCTCAACAATTTTTATAATGATAGGCTAAGGTGTCGCAAAAAATCCATCCAAGATCGCTGCGTCGCAGTGCAACACCATAGACTATCATTATAAAAATTGTGCGACATCAATGTTGCACGACACATGTAGCAGTGTAGTTGTGCCCTATGTGTCGTGCAACTTATTGTCGCGCGACATATGTTGTCGTGTAGCCCTAGCCTAAAGCTGACCTACAGCAGTGAAGAAAAATGGCTGGGTTGTTATGGAAACCTGGAGTGAAACTGTGTGTATGTGGAGACTAAGGGCCTGTGAGCTTCTAATGGCTGATAAGGGACATGTGACCGTGTGTATGGCAGTTGGGATATGAGTGAAAGACTTGCAGGCTTGTATTGGCTAATGCAGGTCATTTTTTTGGAATATCTTAGGAACGGTAAGTCCTAGAGAGCTGAGAGGTCTAAAACCTTCCCGGACACCTGATGTACCTGTGGGCCAAATTTGGTGAAGATCGGTCCAGTCGTTTGGTCGCGCATAAAGAACAGACAGGCATAAACTCATTTATATATATAAGAGATATAAAATACTAGCAGAAGGACCCGGCTTTGCACGGGTATATTTCATGCATTTCATTTTATGCTTCCGTGTGTCGTAAGAAGATATCAACAGTTTCCCCATAACAGTGACTTCTACAGAACCTGCCTTTTTAACAATGCCCTCCACAGTGCCCGCCCTTTAACAGTGATCTCCACAGTGCCCACCCCTTTAACATTGACCTCCACAGTGCCCGCCACTTTAACATTGACCTCCACAGTGCCTGTCCTTTTAACAGTGACCTCCACAATGCCCGTCCATTTAATAGTGGCCGCCCCTTTAAAAGTGACTTCCACAGTATTTGCCCCTTTAACAGTGACGTCCACAGTGCCAGCCCCTTTAACAGTGACCTCCACAGTGCCCGCCCCTTTAACAGTGACCTTCAAAGTGGCCGTCCCTTTAACAGTGACCTCCACAGTGACCGCCCCTTTAAGAGTGACTTTCACAGTGACCGCCCCTTTAACAGTGACTTTCACAGTGACCGCCCCTTTAACAGTGGCTTTCACAGTGACTGCCCCTATAACAGTGACTTTCACAGTGCCTGTCCCTTTAACAGTGACCTCCACAGTGCCCGCCCTTTTATCAGTGACCTCCACAGTGCCCGCCCCTATAACAGTGAACTCCACAGCTCTGTTTAATAGTGGCCCCTGCCCCCCATGCATGTATCAGTGTAGTTGTGCCGTCATACGTCATATGACTGAATATTTAAGGACCTGCGAACTGCTAAAACCTGTGATCAGTTGTTATGGCAACCTGGCATAGGACCTGCGAGCTTCTATTGGCTGATATGGGACATGTGACCGTGTAAATGGCAGTTCGGATTTAAGTGAAAGGCTTGCTGGCTTCTATTGGCTAATGCAGGTCATTTTTTGTGAATATTTTAGGAACGGTAAGTCCTAGAGAGCTGAGAACCAGTCTAAAACCTTCCCGGCCACCTGATGTACCGGTGTGCCAAATTTGGTGAAGATTGGTCCAGTCGTTTGGTCGCGCATAAAGAACGTCTAGACAGACAGACAGAAACTCATTTTTATAATATAAGATTTTATACATATATATATATATATATATATCCAGTTGAATGCAGTTTAGCTATTGACTGGTGCTTGAGATTGTGCTGTGACTTCCTGCTGGGACAGAGGAAGAGAGAGCTACAGTGCTTCAATCATAGTTTGGACTCACACAGGACTGACGTTATAGATTAAAAAAATACCAAGAATAAAATGTTATCAAACTCTATTATTGACATTAGATTCTGGGTCACCTATAAGAACACAGGGTATTTCTAGGTGCCTCCCTTGTCTGTTGGCCCTACGCACCCATGAGAAAAGGGTGGTGGAGATTCACAGAAACTAGTGCAAATAAATAGAGAGGTCCAACGCAATAGTTTTTTGGAATCTCTTAAACATATAAAGAAGCAATCTGATTGGTCGCTACACACAGTTGTTCTACCTTTTCCCTGCCCCATTTTATTTTTTGGTTTCTGTATATTGAAGAACATCCTAGAGCCTCCAGACATTGACTCCAGGGCTCCCGAAACAGTTAGCACCTCTGCAGCACCAACATCTGCCTTTCCTCATGTAAATTGGGCAGTGAATGGGATCCGTAAATGAAGGCGTCCTTTATCCTACAACAACTCCTCTTAATAACACATGCTACGTTTGTTCTGTTATTTCTCAAGTCCAGTTCTATTCCCAAGGTCGTCTTCGTTTGCGGAAATGGTATATTTTTCCATCTGACAGACTTGACATGACCTATGTAGAAGGCAGATAAAAGGAGTTCCAGCAAGTCCGATGACTTTGAGAATATCGTAAAATTCCTGTACAGTGGGGGCAATTACCCAAGAGTCCTCCGTACATTTAACCTGATCCTGAGAGGTCCTCAACGGGACTCCAGACGTCCTCATTAACATTAAGGCTTTCCAAAATCATGGTACAGATGAGCCTCATACAATTTCACAGCGACTGTTCGGACTGAACACCCGGCCCCCCAATAACTATAGTCTATGGCTTGTACTATATGAAGACACCGCTGAAAACATCAGTGATCACCTGGCATATATATTTGGTCACAAAACGGTTAATTTTGTGACAGTGAATCACACAGTTATGTTACCCATGTGTAGCTCAAAGGCCACATGACACCCAGTTTTGGGGGCTGACCACTAAATATGGGGATTTGATTGGCACTTCTGGCAGGGGTGCACCTAGCCTTTCTGCTGCCTGAGGCGAAAATTGAAACTGCGCCCCACCCCTCCAGCCCTACTGTTTAAGGCCTCATGCACACGACCGTATGCATTTTGCGGTCCCCAAAAAAACACGGATGACGTCCATGTTCATTCCATATTTTGCAGAACGGAACAGCTGGCCCCTAATAGAACAGAGCGGACAATAATAGGACATGTTCTATTTTTTTTGCGGAATGGAAATACGGACATACGGAAACGGAATGCACACAGAGTAACTTTTTGCAAAAAACAAACAAACAAAACGGACACGGAAAGAAAAATACGTTCGTGTGCATGAGGCCTAAGGCATATTGTGATACAGTTTAATATAGAGATATTCCAACAGTCCTGCCACTGCCCTCACTTGTCTCTAGGTCTTGCCGCCTGAGGCAATTGCCTCACCTGGCCTCATTGGTGGTGCGCCCCTGACTTCTGGTTAGCAAGAGCAAATTTGATAATTATCGATGAAATACTCTTAAAACCTGGTGAATAATGGGATTAGGCACCAGGGACAACTACAGGGAATAAGTAGGATTTCTTACAAACAGGGTGGAAACATAACATTGCTTTAAAGGCATTTTCAGCAATTAAAAAACTGATCAATATCAGATTGTAGGGTCAGACTCCCAGCACCCCTGCTGTTCAGTACTCATCATAGCACCTCAAGCACAGCGCCATACATTGTATAGTGGCTGTGCTTGGTATTGCTGCCCAAGCCTATTCACTTGAATGTGACAGAGCTGCACCTAAGCCGTGTCACTTATGAACATGACATCACTGGCCTAGGAGGAGGCTGCAGCCTTCAATGGAGTACCGTGGCCACCAGAGGATCCTACGGTCAGTCACTTGCCACTAGGGTCTATTTCTTTGACTCAAAAACCTGTTAAACCTTATTAATGATATAGGGGAACCCTAGTCTGACACTGTGTGGCCTCTTTAAACAGCTGATTGGTGGGGGTGCCGGAAGTTGGACCACCACTGATCTGATATTGACAACCTACCCTGAGAATAGGTAGGTCATCAATATTTTACTCCCAGAAAATTCCTTACACATTAGATAAATGTCGGCTGACTATGGACTCGCCGACCATCTAATGTGTAGGGGCCTTCTAGGGGAGAGGAGGATGGGGCAGCTGGATTTTTAACATGCCTGCTCCTGCTCCGAGGGGTAAGTCAATGCCACTGGCTTTCTCCAGTCTACCAGAACACACACATTCTGCACTATTTTGTCCGGTAAAGCTCCAGGTTCCCATATGGAAAACTGGCAAACCCCATTATAGTTAAATGGATGACTTGAGCGCTGCGGGTTTCCATCATATGACGGATCTGCTGTTTTGCTTGTATTTCTGTTCCTAGAACAGCAGCACTCATGTGAACGAAGCCTAAGGGTAAATGCACACGTTCAGGATTTATGTGCGGACAATCCACACTGAAATCCGCAGGTGTTCGCAGGGAAATCCGTGCGGTCAATCCGCATCAATTGGTGTGGACTTGTATGCGGATTTGATGCGGATTTTCCGCATGTGGATTTTACTGTCCCCATTGAAGTGGAGAAAATCCGGACAGGAAATATAAAATAAATTGACATGCTGCGGATTTTATAAATCTGCATCGTGTGCATGAGAGTTTCAAATTCTCATAGAATACAATGTACATGAACTACGGTGTGGAATTTCCGCACTCAAATCCGCACGCAATCCTGATTGTGTGCATTTAGCCTGAAAGTGCTGTGTCCAGTATGTCTGTGAAGTGGATGATAAAGTGGGCAACCCCTCTAAGGGCTCATTCACACGACCGTGGTTTTGGTCCGCGTCCGAGCCGCATTTTTTGCAGCTCGGGTGCGGACCCATTCACTTCAATGGGGCCGCAAAAGATGTGGACAGCACACGGAGTTGCTTCGTTCCGTGGCCCTGCAAAAATTATGAGTCTGGTCCTGTTTTGGTCCGTTTTGTAGACAAGAATAGGCATTTCTATAATGGGCCTCCTGTTCCGTTCCGAAAATTGCGGAAGGCACACGTGTTTTGTGGATCAGCAATTTGGGGACCGCAAAACACAGCACGGTCGTGTGAATGAGCCCCAACATTGTATAACAAGCTTTCGTAGTAACTCTCGCTAGCGATCATCTAGCAGTCTAATACTGCCGCCGATTGCCCAATGAAAGCGCAAACGCTCGTTCATCGGGCAATCCAAATCTTTTCACAGGTTAAAAAAATGATCGTTTGTAGGCGGCAGATCGCGCTGGGTAATCACGATCTGCTACCGGAAAACAATGATTCAGTATAGGGATGAGCGATGGCATAACGATCGCTCCTCCCTATACTGAGGAGGAGATCGCTATATGTAATTGCACCGGTCTCCTCCGCTAGCGAGCAGACGATTCTCAACAATCGCCTGTTAAGGCCTCATGCACACGACCGTATTTTGTTTCCGTGTCCGATCCGTTTCATTTCAATGGATCCGCATAAAACGCGGACAGCACACTGTGTGCTCTCCGCATCCGTATGTCCGTTCCGTTGCTCCACAAAAAAATATAGTGCATGTCCTATTTTGCGGACAAGGATGGGCATTATTACAATGGATCCACAAAAAAAACGGATACGCAAAAAAACGGATGCCATACTGAACGTCATCCGTTTTTCTTTGCGGATCCGCAATTTGCGGACTGCAAAACACATGTGCATGTAGCCTAAATCAGAATGTCTGATACACCCTTTAGGCTACATGCACACGACCATATGTGTTTTGCGGTCCGCAAATTGCGGATCCGCAAAAAAAAAGGTTACGTTCTGTATGGCATCCGTTTTTTGGGCGGATCCATTGTAACAATGCCTATCCTTGTCCGCAAACTAGAAAAAAATAGGACATGCACTATTTTTTTTACGGAGCAACGGAACGGACATACTGATGCGGACAGCACACGGTGTGCTGTCCACGTTTTTTGCGGACCCATTAAAATGAATGAGTCCGCATCCTATCTGCAAAAAAAAAACGGAACGGACACGGAAACAAAATATGGTCGTGTGCATGAGGCCTTAGTCACGATGATGCAAATCCAGTGCAAAGAATGAATGGATAAAGTCAGCTCTGCTACATCTGGCCACATCCAGAGCCCAGGCTAATGCCATCTATTTATTAGGAGAGATAAGATCCAGTGGCCACTTATCTCATTCCTGTAAGTGGATTATGAAGGTGCCCCCAGCGCCGCCGAGCAGTCATTGCCAGGACAGGAGGCTCCAGGGTTTCCCTTTCAGCAATCTGATAACACTTGTTTGTCCTTTCCTTTTTCCTCTCGAGACTCGTCGACCGGAATGAGGAGAATGTGCGTTATGTGGAAATCACGGCGTTTACTTTGTACATTTGTACAGCGGCGATTTTTGTGCCAGTTCACAGAAACATCTGTCCATGGGTTGTGTCTGGTATCACAGAGCTGCAATACCACAAGTAACCTGTGGGAAAGTGTGGCGCTGTTTTGGGAAGAAAAAAAAAAAAGCAAGCCTTTTTCTATTCTTGTACAATCTGTTAAACAGTAATGGTCGATAGATATACACCCATAGGGAGGCGAAAATATTTTCCACCTATGAACAACAGCTTGAAGTGGATGTAAGGAACATAAATATCCATAAACTATCCCCAGGATAGGACATTCATCTCGGATTGGTGGGGGCCTGACTCCGGACACCCCTGTCGATCAACTGTTGGAAGGGGCTGTGGCAAGTACTATGGCCTCTTCCTTGCCTATGAATCCCATCCATCATAGACATGACCATTCTGCAATACCAAACACAGCCACTATACTATGTACGGCGCTGTGTCTGGCACAAGAGCCTGAGTGGGCTCACCACCCTCTCCCCATTCCCATCGCTGCAGGGAGAGCCACAGCTTTTGGTGATGAATATCCCTTAAAGGGGTTGTCCCATTAAAAATATTCTATATTTCTATATTTTTCAAGCCAGCGCCTGGATCTGAATACTTTTGTAACTGGACGTAAATAACAATTTAGTACAGCCACTGGATTATTCAATAAAATGTATCTGTGTAGCGCCACCTGCTATTTGTTCCCTCCCTTATTTCTCTGTCCACCTCAGTAACCTCTGTGAGGTGGTCGCACATGCTCAGTTCCATCCTTCAACTTCCACCAGATGTATCTACTGCTAGCAGTTGTGACAGTTACCCTAAGTTCACACCTGAGCGTTTTACAGCGCGTTCCTACGCGCTGTAAAACGCTCAACAAGGAGAAACCAATGCTTCCCTATGGGAATGGTTCTCACCTAGGCGTTTTACAGCGCGTACGATCGCGCTGTAAAACGCCCGACGCTCAAACAAGTTCTTGAGCTTTTTTGGGGCGTTTTGTGTGTTCGCCTGTCTCTGTATGCGCAATTGTAAACGCCCGTACAATCGCGCATACAGAGCGCTCGTTTCAGAACGCTCAGGTCTGAACCCAGGGTTACAGGCAGCGGGCTGCAGCTGAAAGGAGACACCCTTTGAGCTGTCATAGGAAGAGAGCTGCAACAGAAAGGACACGCCCCCTGAGAACGGACACGCCCCCTGAGAACGGACACGTCCCCTGAACTGCCAACCTGAAGAGAATCTATAAGCGCAATTGGAACAATGAATGTGGAGATCTCTGGATCCATGTGAGGTACAGGGCCGGTTCTAGCTTTGTTAGGCCTCATGCACACGACTGTATGTATTTTGCGGTCCACAAAAAACTGATTCGCGGATCACCTCCATGTGCTTTATGTATTTTGAGGAACGGAACAGCTGGCCCCTAATAGAACAGTCCTATCCTTGTCCATAATGCGGACAATAATAGGACATGTAATATTGTTTTGCAGAACGGACTTACGGACATACAGAAATGGAATGCACACGGGAGTAACTTCCGTTTTTTTTGGCGGACCCATTGAAATGAATGGTTCCATATGCATTCCGCCCCCCAAAAAAATGAACGGACACGGAAAGAAAATACGCTCATGTGAATGAGCCCTTAGAAACAGATTTTCGTGTACTTTATGATTCTATATAGCGCAGTACACTACATATCTGCATAGAACTTTTCGGCTGGGGTAGGGACAGGTTACAGTCTATGCTGGTGTCGCTCTCTGAGGCTCAGGGATCCCTCTGGCTTCTTTCCGACATATTTGTAAGACAGGTGACTAATGAGGATGATGCACCAGAGATACTTTCCCGGCTTCCCGAAACACCATCACTGCTGCTGACAAGCCCTTTCCTGTTATGTTCCTCTCCCTGCACACGGGTGTGAACTCAAGTTTCATGAAGAGGTGTAACCTCAAGAATTTAGGCCCCAATGCAAAATCTGTAGCAGCTGCTATGGGGGCCTTTAAAAGGCAGCCACCTCTGGATGGTCCTACCCTCTCTGCTCCTGGAAGGCGAGAACCTGGGCAGGCATGTGGGTGAATAGCGAACCCGAAGAGGTAAAAACACCAGGCCCTTCTGTTTTAGGAGGAAAAAGCCAGCACTATAGGGAAGGGGGGCAATTTTGATCTTCGCTATGGGGCCTTCGCTAGAAAAAGGAGATGGTAAGTGACCAAGAACCAAGTCCTGCTGTCCTAAGCAATGAAGGTGAATGGTGGTCGTGTTAATATGAACCAGTAAAGGGCTAAATTTTAAATTATGGTAATGTCCCCTCTCGGTTTCGACCACGGACCTGTTCACCTGCGGACCGCAAGCCACAAACAATCTTTGAGAGGACAATCCCCAAAAACAGGCTCCAGAAGGAACGGGGCTCTGCCGAAAAGTAGGAGATTTGAGGGGAGTCCTGGGGCGAGGGCTTAAGGGGGTTATACCATATTTGATGTAAAAATGGAAAATCAGACATCATATAGCACATGACAATCTCTGTCTAACAAAGCTAGAACCAGCACAGGGGTCCAGAGATCTCTACATTCATTGCTTCAATTGCTCTGCTAGGTTATCTTCAGCCTAGCAGCTCATGGGGCGTGTCCTTTCTGCTGCAGCTCATGGGGCATGTACTAGCTGCTGCAGTTCAGGGGGCGTGTCCTTGCTGCTGCAGCTCTCTCCCTGTAACTGCCACAGCATATGGCTGGTGGCAGTTGAAGATTAAACTGAGCACGTTCGACCACCTCAGTGAGATGGAGAAAAAAAAACAAGGAAAAGGACAAACAGCAGATACATTTTATTGAATAGCTCACTGGCTATACTAAATATTTAAAGGGGTTCTGCACTTTCATTTAACTGATGATCGATCTATCCTCTGGATAGATCATCAGCATCTGATCGGCGGGGGTCCGACACCCGGGACCCCTGTCGATCAGCTGTTTGAGAAGGCAGCAGCGCTCCAGCAGCACCGCAGCCTTCTCACTGTTTACCGCCGGCCAAGTGACGTCATGACTGACTAGTATCAACTAGCGTGGGCGGGGCTAAGCTCCATTCAAGTGAACAGAGCTTAGCCTCGCCCACACTAGTTGATACTAGTCGTGACGTCAGTGGGCCGGCGGTAAACAGTGAGAAGGCCGCGCCGCTGCTGGAGCGCCGCTACCTTCTCAAACAGCTGATCGGCGGGGGTCCCGTGTGTCGGACCCCCGCCGATCAGAAGCTGATGATCTATCCAGAGAATAGATCAGTTAAATGAAAGTGCAGAACCCCTTTAATTACATGCAATTACAAAAGTATTCAGATCCAGGTGCTGGTATGAAAAATGTAGAATATACTTTGTGATGCAACCCCTATAAATGTTCTGATTTTGAATTTTAAATGCTTTATGTATGGCTTCTATCCTGGCAGGAAAAAAAGGCTCAAAAACCACATCCGCTACTCATTTCCCCCCATGTCTGCTTTCAAGTGACAGTAGTGAAGACCCCATCTAGACTAGCCTATTGAGGAAGCTAGCCTAGCATAGACTATTTTTTTGCAATTCTCAGTTCCTAAACCCAGAACCCGCAGGACAATCCGTCCTCTAGGATCAGAACTTGAAATATCCTCTTTACGTATCAGCGTTGTTTCCAAGGATCGGGGCCAGATCTGCAGGGAAATTGAAATAACCCGCAATTACAGACAAGAGGGAGTTTATTGGAAGCTCCTCACAAAGTCTCTGTTTACTCCTCCGCCTGTCTATGGGAAAATACATTTCATGTGATGTTCTAGTTTGCACCAAAACAGAAGAGACTTTCATGTATATTTTATGAGTCAGATCGGCCCGGATTGTTATGGGAGCAGGAACGGCGCTCAAAGGCTAGAGATTTACATCTGACACAGGCAAGTAATCCTGCAGACAAGGCGCAGAGTCTTAAAGGGCATCTGTCAGCAGCTTTGTCCCTATGACACCGGCTGACCTGTTACATGTGCGCTTGGCAGCTGAAGGCATCTGTGTTGGTCCCATGTTCATATGTGCCCGCATCGCTGAGAAAAATGATGTTTTATTAGATGCAAATGAGCCTCTAGGAGCAACGGGGGCGTTACCATTACACCTAGAGGCTCTGCTCTCTCTGCAACTGCGGTGCCCTCTCCAGTTTGATTGATAGGGCCAGGCAGGTGGGATGACATTTACACTGTCTGTTACCGCCAATCTAAGTTCATAGGTTGCCACAGTTGCAGAGAGAGCAGAGCCTTTAGGTGTAATGGTAACGCCCCCGTTGCTCCTAGAGGCTCATTTGCATATAATAAAACACAATTTTTCTCAGCGATGCGGGCACATATGAACATGGGACCAACACAGATGCCTTCAGCTGCCAAGTGCACATGTAACAGGTCAGCATGTGTCATAGGTACAAAACTGCTGACAGATGCCCTTTAAAAATGACAAGGAAGTAGAAGAAGAGGCAATGATAGAGCACGAGGATGAAACCTGAACATCAATCACCAGCAAAATAACAGACTCAGGATAGGTGATCTGATCGGTGGGGATGCGACACCCGACCCCCCGCCGATCACATGGTCGAGGGGAAGGCCGCACTTCAGTGCGAGCGCATCCTTCCCTTGTTTGTTTACCTGCTTGCCGTCAACAGCACAACGGTGACCAGTGTAATAACAAGCCGCGCCATTCACTTCTATGGGGCAGCTCATTCCTGTACACTTGAATAGAAAAGGAGAAGTCCCATTGAAATGAATGGGACGGCATGTAGTTACACCGGCTCACCGCTGCGCTGTAAACAAACAAGGGAAGGTTGCGCTGACATGGAGCGCAGCCTTCCCCTCGACCAGCTGATCGGCAGGGGTGCCGAGTGTTTGACCCCCACCAATCTGATATTGATGACCTATCCCCGAGGATAGGGAAAACCTCTTTAAAATTTTGGACAACCCCTTTAAGAACAGGTCACATTCATTTCAATGGAAGTTTCCAGCTCTTTCTACCCCACTACAATGATATCGGCCCTGCAGGAACAACCGCACTTACGTTTCATGTTTGGAAGGAGATGTCTTTTAAAGGAGTTATAATACTGCATATTTGTCAATGGTTATTGGCAGTACTAGTGCCACTAGACAATACAATTTCATGATTAAAGGGGTATTCCTCCTTGTCCCCTATATTGGGGATAAACACTAGGGGGCGCATTTATTAACACGACGGTCTTTATAAAGCCGTAAGCCGGCCTCTTCATAACTTCAGCGGATCCTCCGCCGGTTCTAAATGTAGGACAGCTTCCGAGCTGCCGGCCCGTCCTCGCCCAGGCCACGCCCACAATTTTAGACCTGGCGTAAGTGGGGAGAAGTCGCGGATTGTGGCGCAACTAACCGTTATAACAATATAATAATATTTGCAAAGACAGGCGCACTCTGCGGTCGTACTAAACCCTCATACTGATGGTAAAATTGAGAGATTAGCCAACATATCTGACTGTGGAGGACATGTCTGAGCCCGCAATACACCTAATATAGGCATATTTCAGAAAAATAAATGACCCCCTAGATTGACAAAATGGTGAACCTCAGACCCTCGTGTGTCCCCTCTGTGACTATACATCAGTACGGATGACATGTGACAACGGATACCTTATGGTACTGCTCACGCCGACGGTATAAATCAAATATGCAGTACAAAAGCGGAGAAGTGGGCCGCCTGCGATACAATATTTACAGGCCTACACATGGAGCTGAAAGTAAGCTGACGAGACGGCCTCCTGCATTCTTAATACTTGGCCTATATAAGGGTCCCGTGTTTATCAGCGCAGAGCGAAAAAAAAAAAGCTTTCAATCTGAAAATAGATCAAGGCGATCCTTACATGACCTGAGCGCGTGTGATTAATATTGATGAGAAGCGGCAGGAAGGAGAGTAACGCTCACAATCTGAGGACTAGCCTCTTCTTCTAGATGCTTCCAAAACCCATACACCGAGCATCTCCGTAACGGAGGCTGGGACTTACAAATGGAGGCTATGGGTTTCCAGGGTCTCTTGCAGTATACCATGCAGGTAGGAAAAAGGGTCACAAAGCCCGTTTTTGGGGCCGTGTCGCAGCTTACATTGGAGCATTGCATAAATAGCGATCCCCTAATATATGAGCTGTCCCTGCGAGAGCTGCCTATCTCGTGCGCGTGGCCATTGCCGCTCTGCAGTCCACAAACCGTGGATCTGCAAACTACAGACACCGGCCGTTGTGCATCTCGCACTTACTGTAGAAATTAATATTCTTCTGCATAAAACGGACAAGAATACGACACGTTCTATCACTTGCTGAACGGCTGCACAGATGCGGAGAGCAGGCGGATAACATCCACTTACTGTCCGTTTATTTATTTTTTACGGCACCATAAAAATGCACAATTTTCTGCGGATCGTACGCGGACCCAAAATACGGTTGTGTGCACAAGGCCTAGCAAGAAGAATTTTAATGATATAAAAACATTACGAATGGTTATTCATGAAACTCATTACTCATTAACCCCATCAGGTCCAAAACAAGCTTTGGCGCTGCCGCTGACATTTTCATTCTTCCATTTCACCTTCTAAAGAGGAATGACTTTGTACTTTTCCACAGATCTAGTTGTACAAGGGCTTTTTTTTTTTCCTGGAAAGACTTAGATTTTTGTTAATGGCAGCATTCCACATAATCTATTGTGAAACTGTAAAAAATATTTCGGGGATAAAATGGGAACAAAATTCAATTCCACCATTTTAATGTATTTTTTGGGGGGTGTTGTCTCTCGTCATTCCTGATTGACACGATTCCCTTATTCTGCTGGTCTTATGATTATAGCGATATTATAGAGGACCTTTCACCAGTCCTGACATTACAATATAAATAGCTGGCACTGTAGGGCATGTTGAGGAGATGTAACATTGCTCCGTTCCCCCCGTTCTGGTTTGCTGCCCTGTATGCTTATCCATACCATTGGTAACAGGGAAGAGGAGAGGACCATGTTCCTCAGGGGGCGTCTCTTTCTCCCTGGCTGTGACGCTCTCCGCTGCAATTAGCCAGCTCACAGCCAATGGAGAAGGAGACGCCCCCTGAGAAACAAAGCCGTCTCCTCCTCCCTGTACCGATGGTAGGGATTAGCACACAGGGCGGGAAACCAGAACGGGGAACAGAGCAGCACATCGGAAAAAAATAAGCCATATCACATCTTCTCAATATGCCCTACAGTGCCAGGTACTTATCATATTGTAATGTCAGGACTGGTGACAGGTCTTTTTTAACATTTTTTGAAGCGTTTATGTTTTACTATTTAAAAAACATAAAAAATTTGCTTTGTGGCCCCATATTCTAACTCCCAAAACAGTTTTTTATTTACCGTATATTTCCATCAATTATGCTATGCGAGGGGGCATATTTATTGCCACTTTCTTGGGGCACACATACGACTTTTTAGTAGATTTTTATCCCATTTTTGGGGGGAGAGGTAAGGTGACCAAAAACAGCAGCTCTGGCACTATATATACATATATAAATGTTTCCACAGTGTTCATGTTACAGGACAAGTAATGTGATTATTTCAATATCTCAGACATTTTCAGATGTGGCAATACCAATTCAATTTTTATGTATTTATTTGCATGATAAATGGGAAACCTTTTACTTTTTTATATTTGTAAATGTTAATATTTTATAAACACCTGTGATGCCTTGATCGCTTTCACAATACTTCAATATTACAGGATATTCTGATTTTACTAGGATCCTATTACACCCTGCCGAGACCTTTAGTGGGCCCTAGGCTGCCCTGACAACCACTCCAGAGACCTACAGTAGGCCCCAGGATGCCAGCACAACTGCTCCAGAGACCTACAGTAGGCCCCAGGATGCCATCACAACTCCTCCAGAGACCTACAGTAGGCCCCAGGATGCCAACACAACTGCTCCAGAGACCTACAGTAGGCCCCAGGATGCCAGCACAACTCCTCCAGAGACCTACAGTAGGCCCCAGGATGATAGCACAACTGCTCCAGAGACCTACAGTAGGCCCCAGGATGCCAGCACAACTGCTCTAGGGACCTACAGTAGGCCCCGGGATGCCAGCACAACTCCTCCAGAGACCTACAGTAGGCCCCAGGATGATAGCACAACTGCTCCAGAGACCTACAGTAGGCCCCAGGATGCCAGCACAACTGCTCTAGGGACCTACAGTAGGCCCCGGGATGCCAGCACAACTGCTCCACAGACCTACAGTAGGCCCCAGGATGCCAGCACAACTTCTCCAGAGACCTACAGTAGGCCCCAGGATGCCAGGACAACTGCTCCAGAGACCTACAGTAGGCCCCAGGATGCCAGGACAACTTCTCCAGAGACCTACAGTAGGCCCCGGGATGCCAGCACAACTGCTCCAGAGACCTACAGTAGGCCCCAGGATGCCATGACAGCAGCTTCATACACTCCTTGTGGACCTGGGACATACATGTAGGTCATGGTGTGCAAAGGGGATCTTTGGGTGACCTTTTTTTGCTATAAGAACTCCCTAACAGCATCTTAATGTTGGGATGGGCTCAATAGTAAAACTATGGGCCCATCTCTATTACTTCTCAGACCATTACCAATCAAAGCCTTTTTATGTTGCTATAAAAAGTTCATATAAAGTTCAGCGACACTAAATATTTCTCAACAAAATCAATGGATCGTCCAAACAATGCATGGAAACGTTGGATCCTCCAGAGAGAGACCCGTTGTAGCCAATGTCCTCCTGAATGGCGGACCATCCTGCAGGAGTTGCCTCATAAAGAACATCTATTAGGTGCACCGATCACCTCAGGTATAGCTTTTCTAACCCGCAGGCAATCAGCAGTAATCATCAAGGGAAGCTGTATCTAACTATATATGAAAAGAGTAGCTGTCCATGTAACATATAGGATGAGGAAGGGCTCCACCCCATGACATCTATATGGCGGCCATTACAGGTTGTCACCCAGCTTCTCAACAAAAGTTTATATGAAAAACCATCAACAGTAAGCACCATGGGGTACAGCATTAAAAAGGGCAACTTGAAAGAGGGAAGATAGCCTGCCTCGAAGCCTGTCCCCTAGGTAGTCACTAATATGCGAAAACGTTTTATTGCACTATCACCCATCGACATGGCGCCAAGAGTCTGACTGCCGGTTAGACTGCGCCAATTGGTTGTTCTAATGTTTAAAGAAAGGGAAATTGTTCATGGGGTGGGCCTGGTGTAAAGCAAGGAGGCTTTGGTTGAGCATAGTCGCTGTTCGGCACATAATATACCTTCCCACGTATCTCTCTTCAAATATTACACAACCGAAAATATTTATTCAAACCACATGGATACCACACAACTGGAATGTAGAGTAAACCACACAGAGGGCGAGGCTGCGGCTATGTTATAGACTCTCGCCCTCTGGGGCACTATCAGACACAGCGCAAGTTGTGCTCGTTTTATCCAAACACATTCCATGGTTATTATGGTTTGGGAGAATGAGGAATATTATCAGAATGGACATCTCTACGCATAAAACCATTAGTGACGGTAATTCGGCATCAGGAGCATCAGAGTTAAAGCCATTTAATAAGGGAACTGCGTTGAAGATTAGCGGGGACTGCAGCAGCGTCGGAACGGCAACGGATTGGTTGAGGTGAGTAATGATTCTTCTTTAATTAACCCCTTCTGACCTAGAATCCTCTATGGAAAACCCCATTTAATGTATTTGGAATATGCATATCAGCAGACACAGGAGTTCTGTGATCATTCAAAAATCACAAGGCCGCAGGCGGTGCACATATATACCGGAGACGGACCTCCAAGGTGACACCTCATATTCTTTATAATATATTAGGAGTAAACACACTCATCCTTTCAAAAAAAAAGAAGGGCTCCCCCTGGTGGTGGCTGCAGGCCGACAGAATTTTATCGTTCACACGTCAGTGTTTTGGTCCGTGATTTCCATCAGTGATTGTGAGCCAAAGCCAGGATTGGAGCCTCCACAGACATAAGGCATAAGGGAAAGACCTGCACCTGTTCTGTGTTTAGATCTGCACCTGGTTTGGACTCACAATCACTGATGGAAATCACTGAACAAACACTGAAGTGTGAATAGGGTATAAAGGGCATCTGTCAGCAGTTTTGTCCCTATGACACTGCGCTTGGCAGCTGGAGGCATCTGTGTTGGTCCCTTGTTCATATGTGCCCGCATCACTGAGAAAAATTATGTTTTATTATATGCAAATGAGCCTCTAGGAGCAACAGGGCGTTGCCATTACACCTAGAGGCTCTGCTCTCTCTGCAACTGCTGAGCCCTCCGCACTTTGATTGACAGAGAATAAAATGCAGAAAAATCAGTTGCTGAATCTGCCCTGAATATCGTGCGTTTTCCAGCAAAATGATGAACACATATAGGGGGAGATTTATAATTTGGTTTCCACCAGAAAAATGGTGTTAAAAAGTCGCAAACTGCCTGTCCGTGACTTTTAAAAAATTGTCACAATTACACCGCCCTCGCTATTTTTCTGAAAGGGGACATGGCAAGGGTGGAAAGGGTGCATGGCCTGCCACCGTGACAAATTTATCTTCATTTACAACCGTTTTTTACACCAGTTTTCTGGCGAAAATGAAGCTAGAAGTCTATGGTAGCGTAGGGGAAATCAAAACAAGTGCAGAAAGCAATGGTCTTGATAAATCTCCGATAAATCTCCCCCATAGACTAAAATACACGTGCGCCTTCTTAGTTGAGGACGGTGGTGACAGATGACCTCTCTCTCATACAGTGCTCCCCATACACCCCGTAGGCCCCTTGCACACGAAGGTGTGCGCCCCATCGCCATGCAGCGGCCCGCAAATTGCAGGCCGCAATGCACGAACACCCACCGTGGGGCAGCCGCAGCGGATAGCGGACCCATTCACTTTAATAGTTCCGCGATCCGCCCGTTCCGCAAAAAGATAAGACATGTTCCATCTTTTTGCGGAACGGTAGTATGGGACAAAACCCCACGGAAGCATTCCGTAGTGCTTCCATAGGGTTCCGTTCCGTGCTTCCGTTCCGCACCATTCCGCATCTCCGGATTTGCGGACCCATTGAAGTGAATGCGGAATGCACACGGAACGGCGCCCGTGTATTGCGGATCCGCAATACGGCCACGGAGCGCACACGTTCGTGTGAAAGAGGCCTTAGCTGGTGGAGCTTCTAGATGAGGACTGTGGCGACTCCCATATACACTACCTGCCTTGCATTAATGGGATTACTTGCTCTCTAAGTAGTTTGTCTTGCGGCAAAAAGGAATTAAAAGGCATGGAAATGATATTAGAGGCACATAAATATTTTACCTCATCCGAATAGAAGGTGATCACAGACTGTGCAAACAAGTCGACCGGCAGAAACACGCACGGAGTAATTACTGCCTGGAAAGCACCTTCCGATCCCGCAGGATTACAGGAGACCAGCAAACAAAGGGGAAAGCAAGATCTAACCCAAATATACAGCAGGTTGCAGAGGGACACTTTGCACAATTGTCCTTTCTGTACGGTAACAGCCCCTGGTCTGGGTGCTGACAGTGGGCACCCAGTCCAGTGGCTCCTGTTAACCCCTTCCGAACTACACAATGTAAAATCAGCAAGCTAATGGAATGGTCCCTGCTCCAGTAGCCTGTTAATGTACATACTGTGTGATGGCACTGACAGCTACTGTGACAGCCCAATCCTGTAATGTGACAAGGGACAGAAAAAACCCATTCCCTGTCAGGGTGAGCGCTGTGCTCCAAAATGCCGAAACGCTTAGTGATGACATCAGAGGGGTGCCCTGTGCAGAAAGGCTTGGAGGCCGGCAGAGAAGACACAATCTTTCCTATATGCCTGTCCTATACAGATCCCTAGTGACCGTGTTCTATGGGATATTATCATTAGATCGCTGCTATCTGCATATGCGACAGCCGGGAACACGTCGTCGATAATGTCCTCTCTGCTAACCTGGGCCCGCACAAAAAAAAATAACAATAATAATATTAATAATTAGAGAAAATGTGTAAAAAAAAAAAGTCTATAAAAAATAAAATAAATAAAAAGTTAATTAAATAATAAATAGGAAAACATAGAAAAGCACCTCCATCTCCTCCAAAAAAAAACACACCTCTGCTTCACCTAAAAATGTCTGCACTTGGATGATTATCATTGACGTCCAGAGGCTGCAGCTAAAGGCCTCATGCACACGACCGCATGTATTTTGCGATCCGCAAAAAATAAGGATGACATCCGTGTGCATTCCGTATTTTGCGGAACGGAACAGCTGGCCCCTAATAGAACAATCCTATCCTTGTCCGTAATGCGGACAATAATAGGACATGTTCTATTTTTTTTGCGGAACATAAATACAGACATACGGAAATGGAATGCACACGGAGTACTTTCCGTTTTTTTTGCAGACCCATTGAAATAAATGGTTCCTTATACGGTCCGCAAAAAAAACGGAACGGACCTGGAAAGAAAATACGTTTGTGTGCATGAGGCCAAAGGAGGGAGATCCGTATAAAGGTATAATAGGGCTGTAGTGACATCACACAATGTACTAATATTTCACATCGCTATACAAGGGAGAATTACAGAAGTAAATATTTTAGGTAAATATTACTTCTTGAACAAACTATGTTAAAACATAAAAAAAAAAAAAAAAGAAAATTTTTTTTCCCCCCGTTTCTCACCATTTATTAAGACCTAGAAAATGAGAAAGCGCCATGTGCCCTGCAGCAAAAAATAAAAATTGGGGGTACAGTGAAAAACTAAACAAAAAAATCCGCTTTAGGCCTCATGCACACGACAGTATTTTTTTGCGGTCCGCAAAAAGGGGTTCTGTTGTTCCGTGATCCGTTTCCGCGTGTCTTCCTTTATTTTTGGAGGATCTCCAGACATGAAGGAAAGTAAAAAAAAAAATCTAAGTCAAGTTTGCCATGCAAATTATAGGAAAAAAAACGGACGTGGACGACAATCTTGTGTGCCTCGGTGTTTTTCACGGACCCATTGACTTGAATGGGTCCGCGAAACGTTGTCCGTGAAAAAAAATAGGACAGGTCCTTTTTTTTTACGGACTGGAAACGCGGATCACGGACGTGGATGACAAACGGTGCATTAGCCGAGTTTTACACGGACCCATTGAAAGTCAATGGGTCCGCAGAAAATCACGGAAAATGGAACGACGGACACGGGACACAACAACGGTCGTGTGCATGAGGCCTTAGACTGCAGAATTCTGAGAGGTGAAATTTTGCTCTGGTCATAAAGGCCCAAAACACCCCTAGCCATGGAAGGGTTAAAGGGGATTTCCCATAAATATTTATCACCCATCACAACTGCTTGGACCCCAACTCGTCCTGAGTAAGGGGGCCCCTGCTGGGTCTCCTGTGTGAATGGAGCGCTAGTGCAGACGAGTGACCCCTCTCCACATGTATGAACCCCACTTCTGCATTCACACAGGGCACTCGGGGGGCCCCCGTTTCTGTGATTTGGGGGGGGGGGGTCCCATCAGTTGGAACGATCATACATTTCTGATCAATCCTGTTGAAAGGGGATAAATCTTTTTGGGGAAACTCTTTTAGGCTACCCATAGACCTGCAAAAATTCTGCAGAAAATATCTGTACGTTTCCGCACCAAATCCGCAGCGAAATCTGCATGTGTTACTTGTGGATTCTGCCGCAGATCTGACCATTGCAAGAATGGAATCCACACTTTCAGGGGCCATGCTGCAGGAAGCGGTTTAAATCATTTTTTACAGGAAAACCCCTTTAAGGCAATGCAGTAGACCGACCTGCAGTCCTATGTAAAGATAACAAGATTGCACAGCCTAATGCGCCAATTAACAAACTCATATCTGCTATTCTGAAGAATTCAAGGCAATAATAAGATGTCATCATAAAGTGATTATATGAAAAATACTCCGTGTGGAGCAGGGTGAGAGATGACGCGTGTTTATGTAAGAAGTCAGATTCTGAGTCAATGAAGGAGCAGTCAGCATCCGCAGGAACAAAAACACACAAGAGGTCATCCCAAGCAACAACTGTCACACCGCGCCGGACAGTTCTGCTGACATCTATAGACATCGCGACAAAATTATCTACAAACCTGCATGTTCATATACATGGAAGCAGAGCTGGGATTGATACACCCTGATGCCATTCTAGATTTACATAGGACTGCAGGAAAACCTACATCATAACTCTGAGGAGACATTGATGCAGCCCCAGACAAACTCAGCTCTGCTATACCACTAAACTGCTCTGTGCTTATCGGTTTCCAGCAAATGATCAGTTCATAAACACGTGCGAGGAGTTTCACAATCTTCAGGCGCTTCTTACAAGACATAAAGCGTAAAGATGGAGCGAGCGTTTGGGGAAGTTACAGAATATAGGGGGGACGGCGAGGAGGTCAGAGGTGAAGAACGAATTCTCTGATCTCACGTATTGAAAAGTCTGATATCTATCTGATATATATCTACACACACACACACTGTATATATAGATCTATGTCTCATCTATATCATTTATCTAATATGTATCATGTTTCTAATATCTATTATGTATCTCTCTCTCATATCTATTTTACTCTTTCATTTCTAATTACTCTTATTTTTGCTCCTATTGTGAATGTGATTGCTGCCGTTATGCCAAAATGTCCCCACTGAGGACAATAAAGTTTTTTTTCCTTCATCTATCTATCTATCTCCTATCTATCCATCTCCTATCTATCTATCTATCTCATATCTATCCATCTATCTAATATCTATCCATCTATCTCCTATCTATCTATCATCTATCTATCTATCTAATATCTATCTATCTCATATCTATATATTTGAAAAACAATAAAAGAGAACACCACACATAAATATAAGGATATTATATAAAACTGATGTAGCAGAGATGAATTTGTATGTTAATATACTAGTTTAACCAGCAACCCCAATGTAAAAACACACATAGTGTACAGTGATAGAACTATGAGAGGGGACAAATGGCAAGCTCAGCTCTCCTACATCTGACAAGCTCAGCTCTGCTACATCTGACAAGCTCAGCTCTGCTACATCTGACAAGCTCAGCTCTGCTACATCTGACAAGCTCAGCTCTGCTACATCTGACAAGCTCAGCTCTGCTACATCTGACAAGCTCAGCTCTGCTACATCTGACAAGCTCAGCTCTCCTACATCTGACAAGCTCAGCAATCCTACATCTGACAAGCTCAGCTCTGCTACATCTGACAAGCTCAGCTCTCCTACATCTGACAAGCTCAGCACTGCTACATCTGACAAGCTCAGCTCTCCTACATCTGACAAGCTCAGCTCTCCTACATCTGACAAGCTCAGCTCTCCTACATCTGACAAGCTCAGCTCTGCTACATCTGACAAGCTCAGCTCTCCTACATCTGACAAGCTCAGCTCTCCTACATCTGACAAGCTCAGCTCTCCTACATCTGACAAGCTCAGCTCTCCTACATCTGACAAGCTCAGCTCTGCTGCATCTGTATTTATTATGGTCCAGTTCACACACCTTATAGGAGAAAAGCTGTCTCCTAACACTGCTGTCCACCATGGTCCTCCAGGGCCCGCTTTCTATGGGGCGCTCTATGGATGGGACTGAACTCTGCGCACACTTTTGGCTCCATACATCCTGCCTGTTCCTCTGCCTCCTCCAGTTGTGCAGAGCAGCAGCAGCAGCAGCAGCCTGTGCATCGCTCCTGCCCCCACAGCTACTGTACAGCGCCACACCTCCTCCTGCACAATCCTCCAAAGCTGTATTAACCCCTACAGTGATGACAACCCAGCATCAACTGATGCAAAAACTGGTGGTTACAAGAACTTTTTTTTCTCTTTCTTTAAATTGTAGAACAACTTTTTGATAATCATCTAAAATTAACAAATCTTTTAGTACCAACGGCTTGAGTTATTAACACCAGTTTTTAAAGGGGCTGTCCACCGACAGATCATAAAAAAAATCAAGCATATTTGCCTTTTATGTGCTGTTCAAATGATGATCCAGTGAAAAATTATGACATTTACTTACATAGTATGGTGCCACCTGGTGGTCCAAGTGTGCAGCACTGGGCATGTCCACCCCAGGGCTGCTGGTCACACATGCTCAGTCACTCTCCTCACAGCCAGGTCTCTGCACTGTTCACTGCAGGGCAGCCGAAAGAAAAAGCTTTCTGACCTCCATGGACGGGAAGGAGCAGATCCTCTGCAGGAGCATGGCAGTATAGCTGCAGGGAAGGTACGGATGGACTATACTGTCAGCTGCCAGAAGGAGAAGGAGGCCGACTTTGTCCAGAGCCCACACCAAGACGAAAAGATGAAAGGAACTGTAGTTCATATGTTCAGTTCTCCATAAAAATAAACGGAGGCCACAGATGGACTGTTCATCTCCAATCATGGTCACCACGGAGACTGGCCAGTTCTTGGAACCCCTGGATTAGTCTACATCATTAGCTGCTTCTGCATTTCTTCTCATGCACAGTCACTACTAAAGCAAAATGGAGTAGCTGATACTGTGGTGTCATGGCACTGAGAGGGGTTTCCTAATTCATGGAGTCCCCCATCTGAGCCATTCATGAGAAAACAGAGTTTATTTATAATTCTTTTTTCCACCACTAGAGGGAACCATAAGGGCTGAATGAACCCATAGCCAGAGAGCTCCCTCTAGTGGCTGCGTCGGGTAAGTAGAATTAAATTAAATTAGGTGAACATTTGAACACATTATAACCCACCTTTAAAAACTGAAGCCATGCTAAAAGGACCCTCCTGCGCCCCTATATACACAGCATTACAGACAAGCAGCCAATATAAGTGTCATACCTCCAAGGTCACAGCCCTCATTTGCCAGTATAGACAGGGTTAACAAGCTACACATGGCTTCCTGAATAGGGGCCGCACTGGATAACTACCCGATGATGCCTCATTGCATAACTATTAGTCAAAGCGGTGAACTGGACCAACAAGAACCAGATTGCATGAAGACTGTGAGCTCCTCACAGCGGCTACGGGCAGAGGAATGGATGCATCAGTAGTGAGTCAGCCTCCCAGGCCGTACAAGGCCGCGTCCTCACCATCTACAGCCCTGGTCCAGGGCATCTTTTCTTAGATCTCTGTTTTGTGCCATTCCTCTGTTATTCCTACTTGAAATTTATGAATAAATGGACAACTGTCCCTGCCCGCTCAATCAGTGGAGACAGAATAAGAGTAAGCAAGGACATGTCAGCTTCTACCCTTTTCCCCCATATTAAGGACCTATCCGTTACCTCAATGGGATGTAGAGGTTGTAGTTGCACTGCACCGCCGGCTGCAGCATAGTGCGGGTAAACAATGAAGAGAACGCAGTGCTCAGTGGAATGCCAGAGGGAGAAGGAGGCTGATTTTATCCTGAGGATAGGTCATCGATATGTTAAAAGTGGACAACCCCTTTAAGGTTGTCACTGGCTGCATATGCAACTAATGAGCGCATGAATATGCCACAAACTTGAGAGGTCATTGTGGGTGGGCATGGCATGGGCAGTCGCAGCGCGGGATCCACTTTACAAGGGGAATGGTAACACCAAGTTGTCAATTTATTAATATATTTAAGAGTAAAAGTGGAACAGCACAGGGCAGGGTCTTAAAGGGGTCGTCTCATTTCAGCAAATAGCATTTATCATGTAGAGGAAGTTAATAGAAGCCACTTACTAATGTATTGTGATTGTCCATATTGCTTCCTTTGCTGGCTGGATTCATTTTTCCATCAGATTATACGCTGCTTGTTTCTTGTTTGTACACTATAGGTAAAAGCGCCGGCATATTTGGTGGCTGGGACTGTGGGAGTGCACCTAGGCTTGTGATTTTTCCTATAGTGTTCAAGCACGACCACCAGTGATGGATTACAGGGTGGTCGTGCTAGTAGGGTTGCTCTACATAGTAAATGCTATTTGCTGAAGTGACACAACTTCGTGGTTGGGTTTCAGGGTGAGGGTTTCTCAATGGTTGTCCATAGAGTTATGTGTACTCTTTCTCTCCCCCCCCCAATGCTAGAGGAGTCTGGCAGCATCTTTCTCCCCTCTCCTAAGCCGAGCATGCATGTCTGTGAGGGGGGTCAGGAGATTATAGCAGTCACCCAACATTCATCTCATGTGTATGGCCAGCCTTACAGCTGAGAGATGATGGAAGTCACTGAGGAATGAGTCACTCTGGAGATTACATGCCCGTGTTCTGGATTTTATACACCTAGTTAGCAATGGGTGAGGTTAAAATGCCCAAACCCTCTAAGGGCATGGTCACACGTGTCGGATTTAATCAATCACGTCTCTACTGGGGCGGTGCTGCGGGCCACAGGCGTTGGTGAGGCACAGCTGGGGAGGCAGATTTGCTAGAAGTGATTATATGTCATACAGGACTTCCTATAGTTTCACCAGTCTCTGGTTTAATAACCTGACTACTATTGTGCTTTTATATTCCGCTCAACTGTTTTAGAAGACAAGCTTTGAGATAACTTAAGTTTTCTATTTTTTTATTTTATAACAGAACAGATTAAGGGCATCTGAAAGAAATGATAAAAGGACTAAAAATAAAAAACTGTTATAAATAAATTGATAAATACTGTACCTAAGTTTATTCTTTTGGCTGACTCCGTATGACTATATCGATTATGCTTCACAGATTAAAAAATAAAATAAAATAAAAATACATCTATAAACATATTTTTCACTCATACATTTTTACCCCCAAAAGTCTGCTGGCGCTGCGCTGTGTCCTGACACAGCTCTTGTAGGTAGAACATGCTGGAATTCCCGAGTGGCCGAGGTGAGTTCTTTTATTAATGTCAGATATGAGGTCTGATGAAGATTGGGAATCTGATCTGAGGTCTGATGAAGATTGGGGGTTTGATCTGAGGTCTAATGAGGATTGAGGGTCTGATTTGGGGTCTTGATGAAGATTGGGGGTTTGATCTGAGGTCTAATAAGGATTGAGGGTCTGATTTGGGGTCTTGATGAAGATTGGGGGTTTGATCTGAGGTCTAATGAGGATTGAGGGTCTGATTTGGGGTCTTGATGAAGATTGGGGGTTTGATCTGAGGTCTAATGAGGATTGAGGGTCTAATGTGGGGTCCTGATGAAGATTGGGGGTTTGATCTGAGGTCTAATGAGGATTGAGGGTCTGATTTGGGGTCTTGATGAAGATTGGGGGTTTGATCTGAGGTCTAATGAGGATTGAGGGTCTGATTTGGGGTCTTGATGAAGATTGGGGGTTTGATCTGAGGTCTAATGAGGATTGAGGGTCTAATGTGGGGTCCTGATGAAGACTGGGGGTTTGATCTGAGATCTAATGAGGATTGAGGATTTGATTTGGGGTCCTGATTAAGATTGGGGGTTTGATCTGAGGTCTGAGGGTCTGATTTGGGGTCTTGAAGATTGGGGGTTTGATCTGAGATCTAATGAGGATTGAGGATCTGATCTGAGGTCTGATGAAGACTGGGGGTTTGATCTGAGGTCTAATGAGGATTGAGGGTCTGATTTGGGGTCCTGGTGAAAAATATTATAGCATACAGTCACATGCATGGGACATGGATTGTCCACATGTTACTTTAAAAGTGAAATCCAGCAAATGTGAAAAGACATGAACACTTTTGACCAAGTTCAACTTAAAATGAACATCTACCTATTAATTACAGGGGTTGTCAGAGTTCAGAGCTGAACCCGGACATACCCATAATTTCACCCAGGAAGCCCCCCCTGACATGAGCATTGGAGAGGTTGATGCGCCGATGCACTCCCTTGCCCTGTGCAGGATCGCGCAGGGCAAGGGCTCTTTAATTTACTATAAAACACTTCCGTCCAGCAGTGTGTTTGGTGATGTCATCGGCTCTGATGGGCGGGCTTTAGCACTGCCCTAGCCATTTAACAAGCTAGGGCAGCGCTAAAGCCCGCCCATCAGTGCCAGTGACGTCACCGGGCTCACTGCTGGGCGGCCCGAAGAAGAGCCCGATTCGTCAAGGGAACTCTACATAATGCCTTTTCCCTTTGCGAATCCGCGCAGGGCAAAGGAGAGCATTGGAGCATGAACTGCTCAGATGATCTTGTCAGGGGGGGTGCCTGGGTGAAATTCTGGGTATGTCCAGGTTCAGCTCTGAACCCGGATAACCCCTTTAATAAGGCTAAACCATCTTTAGTCGTTGAAATTCCACTTTTCTAATACACTGCTCAAAAAAATTAAGGGAACACTTAAACAACACAATGTAACTCCAAGTCAATCACACTTCTGTGAAATCAAACTGTCCACTTAGGAAGCAACACTGAGTGACAATCAATTTCACATGCTGTTGTGCAAATGGGATAGACAACAGGTGGAAATGATAGGCAATTAGCAAGACACCCCCAATAAAGGAGTGGTTCTGCAGGTGGTGACCACAGACCACTTCTCAGTTTCTACGCTTCCTGGCTGATGTTTTGGTCACTTTTGAATGCTGGCGGTGCTTTCACTCTAGTGGTAGCATGAGACGGAGTCTAGAACCCACACAAGTGGCTCAGGTAGTACAGCTCATCCAGAATGGCACATCAATGCGAGCTGTGGCAGGAAGGTTTGCTGTGTCTGTCAGCGTAGTGTCCAGAGCATGGAGGCGCTACCAGGAGACAGGCCAGTACATCAGGAGACGTGGAGGAGGCCGTAGGAGGGCAACAACCCAGCATCAGGACCGCTCTGCCTTTGTGCAAGGAGGAACAGGAGGAGCACTGCCAGAGCCCTGCAAAATGACCTCCAGCAGGCCACAAAATTGCATGTGTCTGCTCAAACGGTCAGAAACAGACTCCATGAGGGAGATATGAGGGCCCGACGTCCACAGGTGGGGGTTGTGCTTACAGCCCAACACCGTGCAGGACATTTGGCATTTGCCAGAGAACACCAAGATTGTCAAATTCGCCACTGGTGCCCTGTGCTCTTCACAGATGAAAGCAGGTTCACACTGAGCACATGACAGAGTCTGGAGACGCCGTGGAGAACGTTCTGCTGCCTGCAACATCCTCCAGCATGACCGGTTTGGCATTGGGTCAGTAATGGTGTGAGATGGCATTTCTTTGGAGGGCCGCACAGCCCTCCATGTGCTCGCCAGAGGTAGCCTGACTGCCATTAGGTACCGAGATGAGATCCTCAGACCCCTTGTGAGACCATATACTGGTGCGGTTGGCCCTGGGTTCCTCCTAATGCAAGACAATGCTAGACCTCATGTGGCTGGAGTGTGTCAGCAGTTCCTGCAAGACGAAGGCATTGATGCTATGGACTGGCCCGCCCGTTCCCCAGACCTGAATCCAATTGAGCACATCTGGGACATCATGTCTCGCTCTATCCACCAACGTCACGTTGCACCACAGACTGTCCAGGAGTTGGCAGATGCTTTAGTCCAGGTCTGGGAGGAGATCCCTCAGGAGACCGTCCGCCACCTCATCAGGAGCATGCACAGGCGTTGTAGGGAGGTCATACAGGCACGTGGAGGCCACACACACTACTGAGCCTCATTTTGACTTGTTTTAAGGACATTACATCAAAGTTGGATCAGCCTGTAGTGTGTTTTTCCACTTTAATTTTGAGTGTGACTCCAAATCCAGACCTCCATGGGTTGAAAAATGTAATTTCCATTTTTTTATTTTTGTGTGATTTTGTTGTCAGCACATTCAACTATGTAAAGAACAAAGTATTTCAGAAGAATATTTAATTAATTCAGATCTAGGATGTGTTATTTTTGTGTTCCCTTTATTTTTTTGAGCAGTGTACAAAGCTCCATATTCCCTACCCAGACAGGGTAAAATAAGAAAATTCTAGCTACCAGCAACCACCACTGGAGGGAGCTTATGAGCTAACTCCAATTAAACTCCCTCTAGTGGTGGTTCCAGGTATCTAAAATAACGTCAAGGCAGGGGATAAGGATGCTCTGCATCAGAAACAAAACAGCTTTAACCATTATTAATCAGCACAGAATTTTGTACCAGTTTAGATTATAAAAAAACATCAAAATGGTAAAGAGGTGGAAAGACGCTTTAGGTTCACCAGTAGGAAACTTGAATATTCTATCATTTACGTCAAGATATATAACAACATGTAAAGGACAACATTTAAAGTGAGGTTTAAATGGGCAAAATCAGACCATTTTCTCTGACAATGTTGAGAATTGTTCATTTTGACCCAGTTAAAGACCATAGGAAACCTTCTAACCGTTTCCCAGGGGAAACAATCCTCTATGTCTTAGTCAAAGGGAAACCAAGACCGTGCCAATTCCATACCATGTAAATAGTTCAATTACATATTGTGCTACTCAAACAAAGGCATATTCTGCATCTGGGCCGCTCATAAAAAGACCATATATTCAACTTCTATTCCATTGAATCAGTGGTAGCCCAGAACATGACAATTTCTCAAACTTCCAGAAGCTACAGGTCAAGGAGACACGTGACCTAAAGGGGTTATCCCATGAGTAATGCAAAGAACAAAAACCGAACTAGAACCAGCCCTGTACCTCACGTGGATCAAAAGATCTTCACATTCGTGGCTCTGCTAGATTTATTTCAAGCTGGCATCTCAGGGGGTGTGTACTTTCTCAGGGGGAATGTCCTTTCTGGTGGCAGTTTAAGGATGAAACTGAGCATTTATGTCAACCTCAAATGTATTCCTATCCAGGCGCTGGTTTGAAAAATGTTGAATATTTTTCGTGGAACAACCCCTTTAAAGAATATGGTTATATACAGCTGAATAGGCTAAGAATAATGTAAAGCATCTTGTGTATGCCTGTTTTTCTTGTGCCATTAAAGGGGTTGTGCCATGAAACATATTCTACATTTATAAAACCAGCACCTGGATCTGAATATTTTTGTAAATGCATATAATTAAAACGTTATTACAGACACTGAGCTTTTTAATAAAATGTATTCTTTTCTATATTTCTTGTCCACCACACTGAGGTGGTCACACATGCTCAGTTTCAATCTTCAACTGCCACCAAGCATATCTGCTGTACCGAGCTACAGGAAAGAGGCTACAGCAGAATGGACATGTCCCCTGCCTCTTTCACACTTGCGTTGTCCGGATCCGGCGTGTACTCCACTTGCCGGAATTACACGCCGGATCCGGAAAAACGCAAGTGAACTGAAAGCATTTGAAGATGCTTTCAGTGTTACTATGGCAGCCAGGACGCTATTAAAGTCCTGGTTGCCATAGTAGTAGTGGGGAGCGGTATACTTACAGTCCGTGCGGCTCCCGGGGTGCTCCAGAATGAAGTCAGAGCGCCCCATGCGCATGGATGCGATCACGTCATCCATGCGCCTGGGGCACCCTGACGTCACTCTGGAGCGCCCCGGGAGCCACACGGATGGTAAGTATGCTGCTCCCCCCGCTCCCCACTACACTTTACCATGGCTGCCAGGACTTTAGCGTCCCGGCAGCCATGGTAACCATTCAGAAAAAGCTAAACGTCGGATCCGGCAATGCGCCGAAACAACATTTAGCTTAAGGCCGGATCCGGATCAATGCCTTTCAATGGGCATTAATTCCGGATCCGGCCTTGCGGCAAGTGTTCAGGATTTTTGGCCGGAGCAAAAAGCGCAGCATGCTGCGGTATTTTCTCTGGCCAAAAAACGTTCCGGTCCGGAACTGAAGACATCCTGATGCATCCTGAACGGATTTCTCTTCATTCAGAATGCATTAGGATAAAACTGATCAGGATTCTTCCGGCATAGAGCCCCGACGACGGAACTCTATGCCGGAAGAAAAGAACGCAAGTGTGAAAGAGCCCTAAGGTGCAGGGTTGGTTCTAGCTTTGTTAGAAAGAGATAGTCATTTTCTACAGCAATCAGGGCATAGCCCCTTTAATGGCTTGTAACTATCTTGTTTCCCTTATCCCGTCAGATACAATTCCAGTTCCCCTAATGCAGCCTACATTTCCCATCAGTCCTAGTGATATGCCGTCACCTCATTCTTCAGCACTGTTCTCCGATTATTCTTTTTCTCAATGGAAGTACCATAGGAAAAGTGACATGAACTCAAAAAATGGACCCCTCAATAAAGTCAACTTAGGCTTTATTGACACTGGTATTAAGTTACAGTCTATCTGGATCGTCTTGACTAGGGATGAGCGAATTGACTTCGGATGAAACATAAAACTTTGTTCCAATACTGCATGGAGCAGGAGCTCTGTACAGTATTAGAATGTATTGGCTCCGATGAGCCGAAGTTATTGCTATAACTATAGTATAACTTCAGAAATTTATTTTTACTGTAGAAACAATTTTCCGAACTCGGGTTCGGTTCCAAGGTACCACTTGGAACTGAACCAGAATTCGGGAAATGTTTTTTACAGTATAAATCAATTTCTGAAGTTATTATGCAAAGTCTTGCGAGACTTCGCAAAGTAATAACTTCGGCTCATCGGAGACAATACATTCTAATACTGTAAGGAACGCTCGCTCCGTACAGTATTGAAACAAAGTTTTATGCAAATCGACTTCGGATGTTTCATCCAAAGTCGATTCGCTCATCCCTAGTCTTGACCTTAATGATAGTGTTGTATGCTAAAAAAAAAAAAAAAAGATAAAAAAATGGGAAAGCTGCCATTAAGATTTATTGCTAAATACAAACCAGATTCCAAAAAAGTTGGGACACTAAACAAATTGTGAATAAAAACTGAATGCAATGATGTGGAGATGGCAAATGTCAATATTGTATTTGTAATAGAACGTAGATGACAGATCAAACGTTTAATCCGAGTAAATGTATCATTTTAAAGGAAAAATGCGTTGATTCAAAGTTTCACGGTGTCAACAAATCCCCAAAAAGTTGGGACAAGTAGCAATAAGAGGCTGGAAAAAGTAAATTTGAGCATAACGAAGAGCTGGAAGACCAATTAACACTAATTAGGTCAATTGGCAACACGATTGGGTATAAAAAGAGCTTCTCAGAGCGGCAGTGTCTCTCAGAAGCCAAGATGGGTAGAGGATCACCAATTCCCACAATGTTGCGCAGAAAGATAGTGGAGCAATATCAGAAAGGTGTTACCCAGCGAAAAATTGCAAAGACTTTGCATCTATCATCATCAACTGTGCATAACATCATCCGAAGATTCAGAGAATCTGGAACAATCTCTGTGCGTAAGGGTCAAGGCCGTAAAACCATACTGGATGCCCGTGATCTCCGGGCCCTTAGACGACACTGCACCACAAACAGGAATGCTACTGTAAAGGAAATCACAGAATGGGCTCAGGAATACTTCCAGAAACCATTGTCAGTGAACACAATCCACCGTGCCATCCGCCGTTGCCAGCTGAAACTCTACAGTGCAAAGAAGAAGCCATTTCTAAGCAAGATCCACAAGCTCAGGCGTTTTCACTGGGCCAGGGATCATTTCAAATGGAGTGTGGCAAAATGGAAGACTGTTCTGTGGTCAGACGAGTCACGATTCGAAGTTCTTTTTGGAAATCTGGGACGCCATGTCATCCGGACCAAAGAGGACAAGGACAAGCCAAGTTGTTATCAACGCTCAGTTCAGAAGCCTGCATCTCTGATAGTATGGGGTTGCATGAGTGCGTGTGGCATGGGCAGCTTGCATGTCTGGAAAGGCACCATCAATGCAGAAAAATATATTCAGGTTCTAGAACAACATCTGCTCCCATCCAGACGTCATCTCTTTCAGGGAAGACCCTGCATTTTTCAACAAGATAATGCCAGACCACATTCTGCATCAATCACAACATCATGGCTGCGTAGGAGAAGGATCCGGATACTGAAATGGCCAGTCTGCAGTCCAGATCTTTCACCTATAGAGAACATTTGGCGCATCATAAAGAGGAAGGTGCAACAAAGAAGGCCCAAGACGATTGAACAGTTAGAGGCCTGTATTAGACAAGAATGGGAGAGCATTCCTATTTCTAAACTGGAGAAACTGGTCTCCTCAGTCCCCAGACGTCTGAGTGTTGTAAGAAGAAGGGGAGATGCCACACAGTGGTGAAAATGGCCTTGTCCCAACTTTTTGGGGATTTGTTGACACCATGAAATTCTGATTCAACATATTTTTCTCCTAAAATTGTACATTTTCTCAGTTTAAACTTTTGTTCCATGATTTATGTTCTATTCTGAATAAAATATTAGAAGTTGGCACCTCCACATCATTGCATTCAGTATTTATTCACGATTTGTATAGTGTCCCAACTTTTTTGGAATCCATTTGTATATTCAAACAGGTCTGTGACAGATCTTGTAAAATACGATGAAGAGAGCTGAATTATAATGTATGACCCATATGTGATGTGACCTGGCCTACCTGCTAATGCGCTCTGTGGTGCATGTATAAGTCATCGGACAATTAACCAAACCTCGCTATGATACAGAGGAACATTACAGGTAATCAGTGACTGAGCAAACAGCTATTAGACAACCTCAGCATATGCTAAGATTAGCGTCCATAGCCAGGGTCTAGGTCTACAGAAAGAGCCTAGTGCGTTCATTGCTCAGTATGAAGATTGCAATATCATTAAACAATACTATTATAATTAATATTACATGTAATTATAGAACACTGAAATTTATCTTTAAAAAGTAACATTATACTGAATACAAAAATATTTAATATTAACAAAAACATCCTTTAAGGAGTTTTCAGGTAATAATGGACTTTTACTTGTGTACCAAAGTCTGCATCACATATTGAAAGATTCATGCTCACCTGCTCCCCCCTGCTCCGCTGCTCATCCATCTTCCGATCCCCACCTTGTTTTCTTCTGGCCGGGTATGGACATGGTCATGTGTGCCTCTGTAGCCAATGACAGGGTTCAGCGATGACGTGCCAGTCATTGGCTGCGGCGGCGCACATAACCATGTCCAAAAGGTGGGGACCAGAATAAGGATGAGCAGAAGCCAGGGAGCAAAGAGTGGCAGAGAGCAGGTAAGTATGAATCTGTCAGTAGGTGATGCAGGCTACGGGGCATAAGTAAAATGCCCCTTGATACCAGAACACCCCTTTAAAGCAGTATTGTCATCACCTTATGATTGGTGAATGTCCGGTCCCACCAATCCCGAGAATGAAGGGGCCATAACAATGACACCTCTGTAGCACGGCCACATTCAGGATCGGTGGGCGTCCCAGAAGTTGCATCCCCACTGGTCATGAAATGAAGGTGCATTCTAGCAGCCCCTTTAAGGGGTTGCCTCACCAAGATATTCCCTTTTTAAAAACATCTATGGTAATGAGTCCAACTTCTCTAACCCCTCAGTCATTTCCTGGCATGAGCTTCAGCTTGTCACTCACCCGCTCTGCAGAACCTCTGCGGGGAGAAATATAGCAATTTCACATGGTTGTCCATCTATGTAATGCATGGACTGGTCAGGTCCACTATAGTGGGAGCCACTCTCAGGCTCCTTTCACACTAGCGTTCGTCGGTCCGCTCGTGAGCTCCGTTTGAAGGAGCTCACGAGCGGACCCGAACGCCTCCGTCCAGCCCTGATGCAGTCTGAATGGAGCGGATCCGCTCAGACTGCATCAGTCTGGCGGCGTTCAGCCTCCGCTCCGCTCGCCTCCGCACGGCCAGGCGGACAGCTGAACGCTGCAAGCAGCGTTCAGCTGTCCGCCTGGCCGTGCGGAGGCGAGCGGATCCGTTCAGACTTACAATGTAAGTCAATGGGAACGGATCCGCTTGAAGATGACACCATATGGCTCAATCTTCAAGCGGATCCGTCCCCCATTGACTTTACATTGAAAGTCTGAACGGATCCGCTCAGGCATCTTGCGCACTTAGAAATTTTTCTAAGTTATTAATGCAGACGGATCCGTACTGAACGGAGCCTCCGTCTGCATTAATATGATCGGATCCGTTCAGAACGGATCCGATCAAGCGCAAGTGTGAAAGTAGCCTTACAGAGCAGCTCTTCATTCTAACTCATAGAGAGTAGTCTTGAGCAAGGAACCCCTTCTATGATATCAATTCACCCTAACAGGGCATTAAAAAATGGGGCCCCTTTAGTATCCAATGGGACCCAGCGGTGGGAAAGGATAATGGAATTGGCCTTAATAAATTTTTGGTCATTTTATTGCATTATTCTGACTAGATAACCATGAAGCTGTCTCAAAATGCGTGGATCAGTCCTGTAAAAGGTGGTCTATTCTCCATGGGTCTTCAAGAAAATTAGCCAGTTTAGACTATTTCTTAGGCAGGTTTTAGTTCAGGTTGTGACTATTTGCTATATTCATTTATAAGTAGTGTCTGTAGAAAGTTCTATCTTCTATACAGCAGGCATCCTCTCCATGCTACACAGACTTGACTTGGGTCCTTCACACGAGGCAAGAACCCACCAGAAGGCCGCAACAAGCATGGAAACTGCAAGACAGCAGGAAAACCAGCAAGAATATTAAAATGAATTATATGTCTTCCAGGCTCTTCTTATTTTCAGGGACATCGAGGAAGATGCCAGACGAAGACCGTCTTGGAAGGAAAAAAAGATGAACGTCTCTCACTCAGCTGGTTATAGGACTTCAAAGAAGTTCTCACGATGTAAGTGAATCAAGTAGTAACACAAGCCCTGTGCATGTGAGGCCTCACAAAAAACGAGACCAGTGCCAAATTATTTAAACAGGCCACAAGTTCAACAGAGAATAAAGCATTGACCGGGGGATTTACTGACAGCAAATAAAAGCCCTGACCAAAAAACCTCATACTGACTGAAAGGCTCGCACGTCAAAAAGTCCTTTGTCAGCACAGTGCACCCCGGGCTAAATGCTTTACCATTCATTGCGAAGAATACGACATCTTAGTAAATCTATTCTACCGAAATCCAGAGCAGGAGACTCATGCTGAAAAGCATGTCCTCTGTGTACAGCACTAATCTCTAATTCTGGGGGACAAAGGGCAGCAACAAAAATGGGATTTAACACTTGCTATGGCCGAAATGGGCTAACAATATGGCTGACCACATGTCGCGTGCGCTCCTATAGTACAACGGTTGGTACCTACTGTTTAGAAGGGGTTTTCCAGTCGTGAATGATATCATTAGCATGTGGAATCACTTTATGATCAGTGAGGGTCTGACCTCTGGGACCTCCACCGATCCTGTTGTGACACTGCCTCAACTTCAATGATTTTCTGAACCTGAAACACAGCCCCACTAGTCATGAGAACCGGCATCCCGTGTCCGCCACTTGAATACAGTGATGGTTAAGACCATTCAAAGTCTATGGTACTGCTGAGGACAGCCAAGTACATCGCTCAGTCCCATACAGTTCGAATGGCCGCTCCATTCAAATGATGAACGTGGGACCCCTGTTCTTCCAGCCATACCGCCAGGCAATCAGACACAACACAAACAATCATTCTAAGGGCAACCCCTTTAAAGGCTATGTACACCTTTGAGGGGGCAATCTTTTTATTATTGCATTGCACTCATTTTGAGCAAAACTGATTTATTTCGAATGGTCTTTATAAAATACTTTGAGCCCATTTCTCTGTACAGTCTTCAGATTCTCTAGTAGCAAGGCCTTTGTTTACTCTGTTCTGTCAGGCTGTTTATCTGATCACTGACACCTTATAAACACTCATTACAGCTCAAATCTTACTGATAAGAAGGTGGTTTAAATAAGTTTTTATAACCTTTTAGAGATAAGGTTTATTAAATGACTGATACAAAGTGAAAGTACGATTCGCACAGCTAGACAAACAGTTAATTCTTTGTGACAGAACGGCTCAATATTTTTAACAAAGATAAAGACCAATTGAAAAAACATTTTTTTAGCCCAAAATGAGTAAAATGCAATCATAAACAATTGTCCCTGAAGGTGTACATAGCCTTTAAATTTGATGGATTGCCTTAAAAAATTAATCGCTGACCTGCGGAGGGTGGTGCTGCTAATTTGTGCTGTTCAAGGGGTCCCTGTTGGGTCTACGAAGGTGAGGTATTAGGCAGTTGGTTGAAAGGGAAGCTGGACATGGCATGGAGACCTACCTCTTATGTTGTTCCTAATCTGCTAAGAAAGGTTGGTTTGGATATTTCATGTAACATGTAAATGGGTAGCATAATGAAGCCAAACCCTAGAGACATCCTAGGAAGGGTCCCCCTTCTCGGTTAGACACAAGTGGTTGCACTTATTCAGAAGCTACTGATGACATCTGTCAAATCTGGAAATTTTTGGAAAAAAGTTATCCTCTAAATATAACAAGCAGAAAAATGGCCAGAAGAGGGCAGCAGTGATGGGAGTAGTAATGGTGGTTAGCGGTCAGTGGGCTGCACTCATGAATCTTTTCACATGAATACTGCAAATAAAAAATAAATAAATAAAATCTTTGTAGCATTGGAAACATGGCTGAGCGGCCTTCATAAGGAGCGTCTGTGCGGAGAATGGACGATAAACCCCACTATTAGTCCAGTCATTATTCACCTTTGGTTTCGTCCACTAGGAAAGTTTTTTGGCACAACCATTCCTGCTATTATTAACATGAACCAGGGGCCTGGAGATATGGAAGATTTTACAGTCAGCGCTTCCTGCAATCAGTTATATAGATGCCAAATTAAAAAGTGAATGGGATTATCAGAGGAATGTGACAGTCTGCGCACTCTCCAAAAGGAGCCCGGGTCACATTCCAGCCCTTGAGTTGGAGTCTAGATTCATAGAACATAAATTGGCGTTCCCCAAATACCGTATTATAAAACTCACATCACCAGAGCTGGCCATTATATATCTATACATGCAGGCTGTGTACATTTACTGCCCTTCTGTGCTAAGGCGGAGCAAAACCTTGACAATTAGGGTACGTCTACACAATGGCATTTGTTGCGCAACTTATAAAAGGGTATAACTACACTATGGCATGGGATTTTTTTGCAATGATAGTCAATGGTGTCGACATGCTGCGACTGTGACGCGATAATAATCCAACTTGATTGGTTTTTGTTGCGACTGTCGCGTCGCAATCACAGTGAGACACCGCTAATGATAACTCCATCTGGCGGGAGCCACCAGGGATTAGTAGGCGGTGGTATGATAATATATATATATATATATATATATATATATATATATACAGTACAGACCAAAAGTTTGGACACACCTTCTCATTCAAAAAGTTTTCTTTATTTTCATGACTATGAAAATTGTAGATTCACACTGAAGGCATCAAAATTAAGAATTAACACATGTGGAATTATATACATAACAAAAAAGTGTGAAACAACTGAAAATATGTCATATTCTAGGTTCTTCAACGTAGCCACCTTTTGCTTTGATTACTGCTTTGCACACTCTTGGCATTCTCTTGATGAGCTTCAAGAGGTAGTCGCCTGAAATGGTCTTCCAACAGTCTTGAAGGAGTTCCCAGAGATGCTTAGCACTTGTTGGCCCTTTTGCCTTCACTCTGCGGTCCAGCTCACCCCAAACCATCTTGATTGGGTTCAGGTCCGGTGACTGTGGAGGCCAGGTCATCTGGCGCAGCACCCCATCACTCTCCTTCATGGTCAAACAGCCCTTACACAGCCTGGAGGTGTGTTTGGGGTCATTGTCCTGTTGAAAAATAAATGATGGTCCAACTAAATGCAAACCGGATGGAATAGCATGCCGCTGCAAGATGCTGTGGTAGCCATGCTGGTTCAGTATGCCTTCAATTTTGAATAAATCCCCAACAGTGTCACCAGCAAAGCCCCCCCACACCATCACACCTCCTCCTCCATGCTTCACGGTGGGAACCAGGCATGTAGAGTCCATCCGTTCACCTTTTCTGCGTCGCACAAAGACACGGTGGTTGGAACCAAAGATCTCAAATTTGGACTCATCAGATCAAAGCACAGATTTCCACTGGTCTAATGTCCATTCCTTGTGTTCTTTAGCCCAAACAAGTCTCTTCTGCTTGTTGCCTGTCCTTAGCAGTGGTTTCCTAGCAGATATTCTACCATGAAGGCCTGATTCACACAGTCTCCTCTTAACAGTTGTTCTAGAGATGTGTCTGCTGCTAGAACTCTGTGTGGCATTGACCTGGTCTCTAATCTGAGCTGCTGTTAACCTGCGATTTCTGAGGCTGGTGACTCGGATGAACTTATCCTCCGCAGCAGAGGTGACTCTTGGTCTTCCTTTCCTGGGGGTCCGCATGTGAGCCAGTTTCTTTGTAGTACTTGATGGTTTTTGTGACTGCACTTGGGGACACTTTCAAAGTTTTCCCAATTTTTCGGACTGACTGACCTTCATTTCTTAAAGTAATGATGGCCACTTGTTTTTCTTTACTTAGCTGCTTTTTTCTTGCCATAATACAAATTCTAACAGTCTATTCAGTAGGACTATCAGCTGTGTATCCACTTGACTTCTCCACAACGCAACTGATGGTCCCAACCCCATTTATAAGGCAAGAAATCCCACTTATTAAACCTGACAGGGCACACCTGTGAAGTGAAAACCATTTCAGGTGACTACCTCTTGAAGCTCATCAAGAGAATGCCAAGAGTGTGCAAAGCAGTAATCAAAGCAAAAGGTGGCTACTTTGAAGAACCTAGAATATGACATATTTTCAGTTGTTTCACACTTTTTTGTTATGTATATAATTCCACATGTGTTAATTCATAGTTTTGATGCCTTCAGTGTGAATCTACAATTTTCATAGTCATGAAAATAAAGAAAACTCTTTGAATGAGAAGGTGTGTCCAAACTTTTGGTCTGTACTGTATATATTAACACTGCTTACATATCATACCGTACACCTTAAAGGCAATGCCCACCATTGAACACATTTTTAACTAATATGAACAGGTCCAAAAAAAATGTTTTCCAGATGTAGAGCTCCGTTCGGTACTTTTACACGGATGGCCTATCTTCAGGTCCGATACCCTGCAATCCTGCTAAAAAGTTGGCACATGAACTACACAGGTCCATTCATTTTGTAATGGACAGATCTGGTTACTGCAGTATTCACTTACTCGGGAGCAGCCCTGCAGTTACCAGCTACTTCAGGGGTAGGCAACCTCCGGCACTCCAGCTGTTGTGAAACTACAACTCCCAGCATGCATACTTACTCTTCTCTTCTCTGAACTCCCATAGAAATAAATGGAGCATGCTGGGAATTGTACTTTCACAGCAGCTGGAGTGCCGAAGGTTGCTGATGCCTGAGCTACGTCCACTACACAATGGACAGAGCGTTGATATTCCACCGGTGGAGTTACTGCATAATAGCTGGCAGGGGTTCAGAGTGTCGGACCCCCGCCAATCTAATATTGATGACCTATCCTGAGGACAGGCCATCAATAAAAAATAAAAATAAAATTTATAGAAAAAAAAAAATAGCAATCTGGACCGCAATGTGCAGTGCAGCCTATGTATTACTGCGGATAATAGTCCAGAATGCTATTGACAGATTTCCTTTAAGTGATACATTTCTTGCTCCCTGCAGCCACCACTAGAGGGAGTTTAGGAACTATCTGCATACTGTCATTGAAGAACAGTATGCAATAAGCTCCTAAACTCCCCCTAGTGGTGGCCAAAATCATTTCACTCAAAACCAGTTCTGATCACTATAGAAGTATCTCAAGAAATTAATCAGCACAGAATTTTAGTTCTAAAAATGAGATGAAGAAAACCGGTGGAAATCCACTTTAGGGAAGCGCAGATCTACCAATGCCTTCCCTGTCAGAAATTTCTCCTGACGCCAATACAAGAACACATTGGAGCTTTCGAGAATAGTATGTGGGACCCTCAATCAGGTAAAAGCATTTGCTCGGGGCCACCAGTCAGGGGCATGGCTTCCTACGTCCCATCTCTCCACCGTCCAGGTGTTCCAGCGTCATCTCACTCGCCTCTGCTTCACATATACTAATGTCAACAGCAGATTTTCTCTGGCAACAAACCGGCAGTGAAGAGCAGCGTCCCCCCACCCCACCCCAATTCCACGCAGTACTAGAGGGACCATCGCAGTAGTATGATGAGCGCTTTCTCAGTTGACATCAATAATTCCTCTGCGGCTGGGGACCGCCATTAAAATTTTAAACTCCACAGAAAATACTTAACTCTGTTCTAACAAGACTTTTACATTTCCAGCCCTTATCCGCCAGCACGTATAATTTCTTTAGCAGGATGTCTGTTACATACATTGACAAATCACATGTAGCATGCTGGTGTCTCTAACATTACGCATATACACCGATCAGCCATAACAGTAAAACCACCTGCCTTATATTGTGCAGGTCCCCCATGTGCTGCCAAATAAGCTCAGACCTGTTGGAGGCATGGACTCCACAAGACCTCTGAAGTGTCCTCTGGTGTCTGGCGCAAGAAGCAGATCCTCCCAATTACTGACGATCCATCATTTGAATAGATCATCGGCATCCGATCGGCGGGGGTCCGACATCCGGGACCCTCGTTAATCAGCTGTTTAAATAGGTAGCGGCTCTCGCAGTGGCGCTGCGGCCTTCTCACTGTTTCCCACAGGCCCGGTGACGTCATGACTATTATCATTGGCCTGGGAGCAGCTCAGCCCAATTGAAGTGAACACCGCTGCCTTCTTAAACAGCTGATTGGCGGGGGTCCCGGGTGTAGGACCCCTGCCGATCAGATGCTGATGATCTATCCAGAGAAGTGTGGCCAGGGCATTATCCTGCTGCCGGCCCCACCATCCTCTCGGTCTTCTCACCGAAGGAAGGTGAATTGGCCATGTTGGATTACCCAGGTTCATGTGTTGACCGGGTAACGATTGAACATCAGTGGTTTGGGTTTTTGCCTTTTGGTGATCAAAAACAATCACTAAATCTTCATCTAAACAGGATAAGGAAGGTGCTGCAAACGTAGCAACCAATGAAATGTTAACTGCAGTATACAGGTAGAAGCATATTATAGATAGGATCTCATATATTTCCATTTCCAGCTATTTAGCCAGAATTTTACTTTTGGTGTGTTACTTCAGACCTTGGTCTAGATCAGAGTTTCTCAACTCCGGTCCTCAGGGCCCACCTACCAGTCATGTTTTCAGGATTTCCTTAGTATTGAGCAGGTGATATAATTAGTGTCCATCCATCAGGACTTACCTCAGGTGTTCATTCTGTGGGATATTCTGAAATCCTGACCAGTAGGTGGGACCTGAGGACTGGAGTTGAGAAACCCTGGTCTAGATTCACACTAGAGCACTATAGTTTAAAGGGGTTATAAAACAAGTAAAACTAATTCAAAAAAATTAAATCCTGTGCACTTATTAGGTCTTGTGTTCCGGCTAGAAATGAAACAGCTCTCTCTGCCTCTATCCCAGAAAGAAGTACCAGCATGATTGAAAACAAGTCAATCAGTTTAATAAGCCAAACAGGTGTTTAGAGGTCAGAAGGCCAATTGTACTGTTCATGTGACAGTGTGGGCTTTCACCCTCCTGATCATTCTTTAAAAAGACTGCACGATTATATAATGACGTGAACATAGAGGTCAATCACCTCCATGCGGAAAGACAAGTGTGGTTGAAACATAAATGTGGTGGGCCTCGACTGAGCATTACAGACACATGAACTGGTGTAACATCTCGGAGTTATGTTACCAAACTCTTTTTCCCTGCTACCACATGTTAAGTGTAATTATATTGTCATTAATGTCATTATATGCATTTTCTAGGCCTGTTTTATGTATTTGCTGTAATTTCCATGTGCACCAACAGGTGGCAGCAGTATGTAGCAGGACCATGGACAGTTTAGTATTGCTAGACTGGAATAGTTCATTCCAGTTTTAGCTCCCCCCTCTGTGAGCAGAAGTGGGCCGGTCCCATGTCCTGTCTCATGGGGAGGAGAAGGAAGTTAGTGAGTGTACCAGCCACCCCTGCTTGGGGAAGGTTGTGTTAGTTGGAGTTCCCAGAAAATAGGGATCCCAAATCAGGACCCTGTCTCTGTTGAGACCATCGAACCTTCCCGGCCTGAGCCATCAGCCTCAGCTGGTTGACAAGCAGGCAGCCATCTCCAGCCTCCAGGAAGAAGCATTCCCTGTGAGCCAAGCTATGAGTACATATCCAGAGTCCAGGAGAAGCCAAATTCCTCCTCAGCTAGTCAGGCCCATTACTAAGCAGAAGACAGACAGAGCAGAAGATAGATACCTGCCATATTCTCCGGGCATATGATCAGAAGCAGAAGAGATATTGATCCCTGCCACATATTGCCAATACCTGCTGGGACCCAAGACTTATGCTGTAACTCGTATGGATTAATGCTGCTTTAAGTAAAGACAAGTTGGATTATATCACCAGTCTGGATCTCATTCCTTACTACCAAAGTTCCTCAGTTACTCCTACTAGCAAAGCACTCATTTTATTGCAAGTGAGCCAGGACCCAGGAGTCCAGCCGTACCCAGGTAGGAGACACCGTTGACACCATACCTATTACACAGAGACACTATCCCCACTCTGGCATTCCTCACCTGGCACGTGAGTTGCAACACCTTAACGGGCCCTGAGACTATAGCCTGCGCACATTGCAATTGGCGTCACAAACAAAAACTATTAACTATACCTACACCTGACCCAGTCAGTGCATCTTAGTGCACCAGTGTGCATTAGTCCCAACCCGGCTTACTGCACTGGCACCTGGGGTGGGGGCAGGGGGAGTGAAAAACCTTAACAATATTAGTTTTTTTTTTACATTTGAAATCCCCAGATAGAGAGCTCTAAAAACACCTATGGGTGAGGAATGTGGCTGGTGGGTGATATGGGGGGCCCCTTATCTTATTCTAGGCCTAAAGGCTAATATGTATAGACTCTAGCCATAAGCTACCTAAAGGTCACCAAGGAAATATATCACACATGATGACAGCAACATGAATATTGACCCATTATTATGGCGCTATAGACTGGTTATGGTAATTATACTGGTAATGTCACACAATAAACCTGGGATGCTCAACCTGCATACAACCCTCCACCTGTTGCAAAACTACAACTCCAGCTGTAGGCTGTCCAGGCATGCTGGAGGTTGTAGTTTTGCAACACTTGGAGGGCAGCAGGTTGGGCATCCCTGCAATAAACGATGAGCTGTGATTTAAGAGGTATTCCAGTATTAAGAAGTAATCTCCTCTCCACTGATCATAAGAAAGAGGGTCTTCTTGAGTCTGTGGCAAGACATGGCGCTAGCGCTGTACTCGGCTATCTCAATCGCCCCATAGACAGTGAATGGGGTGTTAGTCTGCAAGCTGAACCACCAAATGGCAGACTCTGGACCCTCCTTCTGGAGATCGATGGGTGCCCCAGTGGTCAGATACCCACTAATCTAGCAGTTATTCCTTATTCAGGGATAACTTGTCATTAACATAATGAGTCCAGCTTTGATTACAAGGAAGAAAAATATTATTGCACTCTGTAAACCAGAAGGGCTTACATCTGGAAGAAATCTGGAGTTTAGACAGTAACGCTATACTGTTCGCGCTCCGGTCTGTTGACTTTCTACGTGTAGTCAACCATTGGGAGGGTACAGACTACAGGAGTACCTTTATTTTACGGCAGGTGGTCTTCAAATGTACAAAAGTTTATAGTAAAATAAAGTTTAACAATTTTCTAAATTCGATAGTCTTGTGGTGCTGAGCTACAGATTGTGGTGAAATAATTGGAAGGGTTAGAAAAACACTTTTTGCAAACACGAGGCTCTCTTCACATCTGCGCTATGGCCTCCGCTCATCACAGAAGTCATACTTTGGTGCCAGATCTGTCAAAAAAACTGATCTGAATGTGAGTGATGGATTTCATTGACTTATAATGGGGTCCACAGAGATTCCATCAAGGTTTCTGATGCTTCGATGGCAACTCTGTCAACACTCGCTGTGCTGTTTCTGCTGACAGGGTCTTTAGCCCCCCCTCAGAGAACGACCTAGTGCAGGTGTGAACATAACCTATAGCTCTGCTCATATTAGAGTTTCTCAGCTTTTTTCTTTTTTTCCTATTTTTATTTTTTTTTTGTATAAATGCAGTGTTCAGCAATATTCTTGCGGTCAAAAATACCGGACCCCTGAGGGAATCTTGATGTATCCCATTATTATTAATGTTGATTTGGTGAAGATCTGCTGTGATTGTTGCAGATTTTTCAGTGAGTTCTCCATCGGAAACCCGCAAAAATTACACCACCGTGAAGTACTTTAGGATAAAAAATAAATCTAATTTCCTAGTGGGAAATATTTGAGCCTTTATCAGATCATGAGGTCTACTGTAGTTTTTTTTTTACACAATCAAAAAAGGTATCCATGTCCCATGTATATAAAAAGATGCATTTTTGTAACATTTTAGCTCAACTGAAACCTATATATAAATGAACAATATGCATCTGGATATGATGTATTTTGTACCACATACAATGCAAAAAGAGGCTAAGGAAGTTCTCACACTCTCTCTCTAAGCAGGAAATCACAGCACAATATTTAACCACATCCTACCAATCAAATATCCTGGTCTTCATGAGAAGGGAAAACTCAATCAGGGCTTATGACCACCATCCACACTAAAGTGGGTAGACCCTTTTGTCACAAAAAGCTATTCCGTGGATGGGCAATAGGTTAAGCCTTCGGTTATTGATCAGAAGGTATTGAAAATGTAGTGCTACAGATTAATTTGGCCGCACAACTGAAGACATTTGGGGTCATTTATGGTGTAAAGTAGAACTGGCTTAGTTGCCCATAGCAACCAATCAGATTCCACCTTTTTTTTTTTCCAAAGTGTGGCAAAACTAACCTCGCCACTGGGTTTTGGAGGGGCCTGTTTGCTAGCCTCTTGCCTCAGGATTATGGCCCATATACTAACTTTGAAGGAGAAGACAGATCGGCCGCACAGCCTAAATCTGTGGAACTGTTTTGGGCAGGAAAGCCATGCTTGTGGTCGGCCAAATGGGACTTCCATGGAATTCAGGAACCCCTGCTCGGATCTGGGTGATTTTTGGATATGTTGTTCACCCAGGATGTATAAATTATGGGGATATGTGGGGTTTTGAGGTGGTTTCTGTGTTTTGAGGAAAAATGTGTGTTTTCTGCCTGTGAGTGATTAAAGTTAGCCCATTATGTTTGGTAATTGTATCACAGGCAGAGCCTATTGTGTTTTGGTAATTGTATTTTGTTGATTGCGTCAAAGACAATGCCTATTCTGTTATTGAGTGCGTCCCAGGCAATGCCATTGTGTTTGTTGAATTATAGTTTTTTGTGTTTAAACTGTAAGGATTGGCTGCTAGGTTATGTCCTCAGTTCCCAACCAGGTCCACGGGGGTGGTACCCTTGTTGGAAAATGTGTATATAAGTCAATGCTTGTGTGTTCAATAAAGAGTTCCTGTTTTACCCTTCATCATGTTGAGGCTGGTGTTTGGGTAACTGATCGACACTGGGGATTGCTATACGCTGAAGATTTGCTATACTCCCCTGGCTATAACTACTAGCTCTTGTAAGAGCTGTTCCTGCTCCCTGGATTTAGGAGAGGTTCACCCACTGGAAGCTGAAGCCCGGTCTTGGGTCCAGCGTGGGTGGAGGATGGCGAGACCCCAACCAAGCTGTGGCGGTTTGTGGGGTCTGTGGTGGTTACGGTGTCAAGTGGAGTGCTTGGAGTCCTCGGGAAGCACTAGGAGCCATCCATCAACGGAGGTACTCGGTCAAAGTGCCAGGAGATCCGTTACACAAAGTAACTGTCAAAAATGAAAGGTGGGCTCTGATTCGCTGCTATGGGCAACTAAGCCAGTTCTACTTTACACCAGTTTGTGCTGATGAATGGTTCCCCAGTTTCAGATTGCATAAAATTGTAGTTGCCTGCAACTTTGGCGCAGAACAATTCAGGACTGTTTTTTAAGAGAAAATGAAAATATTTCCAAACTACATCAAATTCACACTGAAGCAACTGATCAAACTTGGGGAAACTGGGAATTGTGCCTCAGTTGTACACTCCTTGCCTTCATTTTGTCATCATTGTGTGCTGCCAGCTGTCCACTGAATCTCAATACTCGGGGGCAGAGACAGAGAAGATACTCGGGGGCAGAGACAGAGAAGATACTCGGGGGCAGAGACAGAGAAGATACTCGGGGGCAGAGACAGAGAAGATACTCGGGGGCAGAGACAGAGAAGATACTCGGGGGCAGAGACAGAGAAGATACTCGGGGGCAGAGAAGATACTCGGGGGCAGAGAAGATACTCGGGGGCAGAGACAGAGAAGATACTCGGGGGCAGAGACAGAGAAGATACTCGGGGGCAGAGACAGAGAAGATACTCGGGGGCAGAGACAGAGAAGATACTCGGGGGCAGAGACAGAGAAGATACTCGTGGGCAGAGACAGAGAAGATACTCGGGGGCAGAGACAGAGAAGATACTCGGGGGCAGAGACAGAGAAGATACTCGGGGGCAGAGACAGAGAAGATACTCGGGGGCAGAGACAAAAAAGAGCAGGCCCCTTTTGCAGAAACAAAATAGGGCCCAAGCCTGGAACGGGTCCATGTCACCAAGTCATCCTCTTAACAGGACAATATGGTGCTTGTTGAATCTTCTATCCATTATTTATGGTGATAATATGGAGGGCACCTTGAGCAAGTTCACACTTTCTATGGAAAAGAAGGACGGGGCCACTACATTTTGGCCCTTATAGATATATATATATATCTAAAGTTGGCCCTATAATGGCCAACTTACCTCCATGGTATATAAGCCTTTAAGGCTACTTTCACACTTGCGTTCGGAGCGGATCCGTCTGGTGTCTGCACAGACGGATCCGCTCCTATAATGCAAACGATGGGATCCGTTCAGAACGGATCCGTTTGCATTACCATAAACAAAAACAAAAAAAAAATTATTTTTTTGTTCATGATAGTGCAAATGGATCCGTTTTGACTTTACATTGAAAGTCAATGGGGGACGGATCCGTTTGAAAATTGAGCCATACTGTGTCAACTTCAAACGGATCCGTCCCCATTGACTTACATTGTAAGTCTGGACGGATCCGTTTGCCTCCGCACAGCCAGGCGGACATCCGAACGCTGCAAGCAGCGTTCAGGTGTCCGCCTGCTGAGCGGAGGATAAACGGTGCCAGACTGATGCATTCTGAGCGGATCCGCATCCACTCAGAATTGTGAGCCCCTTCAAACGGAACTCACAAGCGGAGCCCCGAACGCAAGTGTGAAAGTAGCCTTAGTTGTATGAGTTGAACGATGCAAACAGGCTCTGTGTGAATGGAGGTCTTATATTTGTGCAATAAATGTGCTACAAGGACCTTACTACAAATTCATTGTCAAATGTAAGAAAAACACTGACACACAGCTCCTATTGTTGAAATGGTGCCGCCCCCCCCCCCCCCAGTTTCTTTGCAATATGATCGAAGTCCCCAAAAAATGCCAAATAAAACTGGTTATTAAGTCTTTTATAAAATATAGTTCTAGCCCGCAGCCATAACTGAACTGCACGAGAACACATCAAAGAGATGAATCACAAAGCTGAATTAAAAAGTAACACAGACAGACAGGCGAGTACGAAGAGGAGCGCACAGCCCCGGAGAAGAAGTGATAGAAATAATACAGAGTACAACCCCCATCGGATCCTTTACCAGGAGGAGATCTTCTCATTAGAACCAGTAGATTCCCTGCTCTCTGTAATTTATCTTCTGACATCCTCTTGGCTTCCATAGTATATATACAGCACCCACTTACTGACTACACAGGTGGTGGGGCTGCACTATGAAGATGCACCAGACAGGGCAGGAGGCTCTACCACGGGGCACACAATTATAGCACATTTACTAATTACTACTATAAATACTGTAAATCTTAAAGGGGACATTGATGACAGATCGTTCGGATAGGCCACCAATTTCAGAAAGGTGCAGGTCTCACCTCTGGGACCCGCTCCTATCTCCTGAAGTGAAGTAGGTGGGGGACCCGTTACAGATTTTGAATTGGGACCCGTGAGCTTTGAGCTAGACTTTTGCCCTCCAGAGTACCCTCTGACGGGCTCGCGCACAATAACAGTTGAGCAGAAGACAACCTCACATGGAGGAGACTTATAGTTCTTATAGGATGATGTTAGGTCCTCATGTACATGACTGAAATATGGATCCGCGTCCTAGCCAGCATTTTTTCAAGGATCACACAAGGACCCAACCATTTCTATGGGTCCGCAAAAAAAAAAAAAAAATTTCCATTTGTGAGATCCATTCAGGGCTCTCACAAGCGGTCCAAAACGGATCAGTTTTCGCCTTATTGCATTCTGAATGGATAAGGATCCGCCCAGAATGCATCAGTTTGCTTCCGATCAGTCTCCATTCCGCTCTGGAGGCCGACACCAAAATGCTGCCTTTTGCTGTCCGCTTGATGAAACTGAGCTATATGGATCCGACCTGGCGCACAATGTAAGTCAATGGGGACGGATCTGTTTTCACTGACGCAATAGAAAACGTATCCGTCTCCCACTGACTTTCAGTGGAGTTCATGACGGATCCGTCTTGGCTATGTTACAGATAATACAAATGGATCTGTTCATGACGGATGCATGCGGTTGTTTTATTGTAACGGATCCATTTTTTGCAGATCCATGACGGATCCGCCCCAAAACGCGAGTGTAACAGTAGCCTTTATCCGTGTGCTGTCGGCCTCCGTACGTCCATCCCGCCAATTGTAGAACAAGGCAGAATTCTGGCACATTTAGATTCTCCGTCGTTGCCCGAGAAAATCCAGCACATTCATGGTGTGAGAAGGCTGGGCTTGTCATCGGCCAGGCCTGTCCCATACATATTTCCCAGCCTTTGTAAAGACTCCAGCTGCCCGGTTTCTCATAAGCCGCCCTCTAGCATGGAGCCTCCGTACACTGCGGCGCTCCTCATGGAATTCTCCCCATATGTACAGAATGTAAACAGGAAGCTCCATAGAGCGGACATGGCCTGGAAAAGATTCTTCCACCGATAGTTTTCCCAAAGCAATTAACGTGGACATTGGATAGAGAAGATCTCAGGAACAGTAAGTGACCTTTCAGCTTGAGGTTACATCAGTCAGAAACTCGTATAGAATCCTATTATAACATCGTAATGAATAATTCCAGGTTACATCCCGACAATATGCTGATCACAAGACTCCTGGGGATCACCTGTTATCCGCGAGGAAGCAGGCAAGTGTTCCATTTTCTTGCAGCGCCTCTACAATTACACAGGTCCTCCAATAGATGAGGGTCTTGAAAAGAAAACCTCACCCCTTTCAAAATCAAATTTCGGAATATGACACAACTCGGCATCTTTCATTCAGGACACAACTTGATAGATCTGTTCCGCCAAAAACGGAACAGATCAGGAAAGAAACAACGGACGTGTGAATGGACCCTTAATATGAGGAGACAACCCATGGACATACAAGTGCTATTTATTAAAGGGGTATTCCCGTCTTACAAAATGATAGCGTAATGCTAGGACATGCTGTCATTTTATGGTCATGGGGATCTGTAAGAATTTAAGGGGTATTGGTTGGTTGAAGCAGATCGGTGGGGGTCCTACTGCAGGGACCTCCACCAATCACGAGAAGGGGGACCTGTACCCCATGCAGCTCCCCTGAAATAACTGAAGCGGCTGTTCGCACGTGTGTGCGGCTGCTCTATTAATTTCTTTGGAAATGTTGGAGATAGCTTAGCGATGTACTTGGCTATCTCCGGAACTCCCATAGAAATGAATGGAGAGGACATGCGCATGTGCGACCGGCTGCTCCGATCATTTCAGGGGAGCTGCAGGGGGTAAGGGACCCTCCTTCTCGTGATCAGTGGCAGGTCCCAGTAGATAGTGTATAACCAACCGGAATACCACTTTAAGGCTTTGCAGTGCTGGTATAGCTGAGCAACCCCTTTCTCAACTTCACCCCTTCAAAATGTTTACTTTAATGGAGCCACAATGACGCTTTCATGCAGGAAAGGGGATGCAGCTTTAAACCAGCCCTGTGTCCTATTCATTCTCAAGATCAGTGAAAGGCTGGAGGTATATCACTACATAAAATGGGAATACCACCTTAACCAATCTATTAAAGGGTCATCTGGTTTAGAAAACCTACTCTAACAGGTCATTCTGAGTTACTAGAGGAGGGGGTCTCCCATTTAGGACCCTTGTCTGATATCCAGAGAGGCTGCAAAAAGCGCCCTTCACTTTGGAGGACCCGACATGTCCATGCATTATACAGACCATCCACTGATTTCAATTGGATCTGTGTAACGCTCTACTTCTCCTGTGGTGGCGCTGTAGAGAACCCGAACACCTGCTGTCTTCCTGCAGCAGGACACTCTGTAATTAGCCTATATTATGGGGACTCTTCTCTCAACAAAAGGGTTTTTCCAAATCAGACAAGCCTTTTAAGTGACCTCAATATGTAACTATACAATATGGGAATGCAGGTGGCAGTCTCATCCTAATCCACAAGTACAGTGACCCAAGGCTCCTGGTCAATGAGGCAAGAATAAGACAGTGCACACAATACAGATGTGACACCCCCTGTTTCCTAATAACAAGATGATATATTGTAGAGTTTCGGCTCCTCGTATGCATGGGTCAGGTAAAACGCCAACCTTGCAGTTGCGCCCCGGCTTTAATTCACAGTGGCAGCTGTAAAGTCTACAGCAAGCCATGCGTTTTGCCCTAGAGGAGAAGTTGGATAAACTCATATGAACTCCACATATGGTACATGAAATTATTATGTCACAGATGGCCTCCATGCTTTCCAGACAAATAACTATTGTACTGTATAAACTGCAGATGTAGCAGAGCTGAGCGAGACAGACGTAGCAGCTCTCTGTTTCATATCCACCCTCCCACACAAGTTAAAACCGCTTGGTAATCTTATCTCCCTTAGCAAGTTTAATTGCATGATCTCATTTGTCATAATGAGAAAAATGTCTACTCTGTAGTCGCGGATAGCGCCTAATGACTAATTATGTGGCTGGAAATCTCTTCGTTCTGCTTATTCCACTTTAGATTTACGAACGTAAAAAAAGAAGAAAAAAAAAAAAAGAGTTTCACCGGCATATCATAAGATGACATCAAATCTGCATCATCTCCTTTAATTACAGATACAAAATCATCAAGTATTTTCCAGGATTTCACATTCTATGCAGCAAATCAGGCGAACAGCTCTGTGTCCAGGCTCTGAAAGGAGCAGCTCTTTCTGCCTGAATCACAGCAGGAACTCACAGTAAGGTCTGAAGCTTCAGTGGTTAAATTATATGTAGTCAATAAGCTAAATGCCAACTGTCCTCACTCACTACACAAACCTCATTGGTAGCATATAGTATAGACCAGGGGTACTCAACTAGTTTTATTAAAGGTCCACATACCTGGGTCTGCAGTCAGGTGAAGGTCCGAGCTCAACGCCAACAGTAAAGATGCCATGCGATCATGTGATCCATGACGTTATAGTGGAGCCCCCCGGGAAAGTCCCAGAATTAGTAATGGCCACATTAGTGCCCCAGTAAGAATAATGCCCCCAGTAAGAATAACGTCCCCATTAGTGCCCCCAGTAAGAGTAATGCCCCCATTAGTGCCCCCCTTCTCTGCTTTTGCAAAAAAAATTGAAATAATAATAATTAGCATTCACCTGGCTGCGGTGAACATTCGCTGCTGACTGCAAGCTCAGGACCGGTGCTCCAACGTGATGACGTCTTGTAGGTCCTGTCCTGAGCTTCTAGTCAGCAGGGAGTGTTCTCCACAGCGTGAGCAAATGGAGGTGGAGGTACCGTAATTTTTTTTATTTTTTTTTTTACTAGCACAAGTAGCGGTGGAGGTAAAGGCTGTACTAATGGGTGTTCCATGATGGAAGCGCTCATTAGTAAGGGTACTTTCACACTTGCAGCAGGACGGATCCGACAGGCTGCTCACCCTGTCAGATCCATCTTGCCACTACTTCGCCGTGCCGCTGCTCTGTGCCCATCGACTATAATGGGGATGGGGGCAGAGCTACGGCGCAGCACGGTGAGAGGCCGCCAGATTAAAAGTACTACATGTCTGACTTTTTTGTCTGGCGGCCTCACGCCGTGCACTGCCATGCTGCGCCGTAGCTCCACTCCCCCATAGTCAATGGGGAGTGGCAGTCCGGCGAAATAGCGGCAGGACGGATCCGACAGGGTGAACAGCCTGTCGGATCCGTCCTGCCGCAAGTGTGAAAGTACCCTAACAGTCCTTACAGGAAAATTCTGGCACCGGCAAGGGAACTAAAATACCAGCTTTGCTGGTGAACTACTGGCTAGGTGGCAACCCAAGCCACAGAACAGACATATGATAGTTTTGTTCCGCATCCAATTCCCATTATTGGGGGATTGGATGCGGCCCCTTAATTACAAGAGATGCAGACAGCACACTGTATCTTTTTCCGCTCCATTGAAACTAAGGGGTCCGCATCCAATCCCCCAATAATGGGAATTGGATGCAGAACAAAACTATCATGGTTTGATGGGGCTTTATTTAATTAGTTTACCTTTAATATTAAAGAAGATGGCCCAGGAGAGATGGGAACACGACACTGACTGGAGTCCTTTCCTGCAGTCAGTGACGTGTTCCCGCCTCTCTGTAGCCCTCTCCACGCCCACCTTCCTTCCCAAATGGGACATTTATTTCGTTGGTGGCAGTGGTGATGTCCCTCCCTTCTCCAGCAGCACGCAAGTGTCCTTTGGAGCTTGAAGCTCCCTTACGTGCTGCCGCTGCTGCAGGGGAGGAGGGACCTGTGAGCGCACGGAGGGAGAAAGCTCCCTCCACCTGCAGGTGCCGGATGAAAGCGCTGGTGCCTGCAGGTGGAGGGAGCAGTCTCTCACTGCGCCCCTGGGTGGGAAGGAGGAAGTGCGCCGGCAAGCTCCTCCTCCTGCACGTACCAGAGTGTGCAGGAGGAGGAGCGCTATATGTCTCACTGCGCTCAGCGCTCGCAGTAGGACAGGCGGAAGTGCGCCGGTAAGCTCCTCCTCCTGCATGATACAGTGTGCAGGAGAGGAGGAGCGCTCTGAAGAATGGCCGGGGTCCGGACAACTGGCGGCCGCGGTCCGTATTTGGACCGCGGTCCGCCAGTTGAAGGGCAGTACTGACTGGCAGGGAAATATCACAAATATCAGTCTGCCATGTACAGGTGAAACTCGAAAAATTAGAATATCGTGCAAAGTTCATTTATTTCAGTAATGCAACTCAAAAGGTAAAACCAACATATGAGACTCATTACAGGCAAAGTGAGATATCTCAAGCCTTTATTTGTTATAATTTGGAGGATTATGGCTTATAGTTTATGAAACCCCAAAGTCACAATTTTGAGGTCCCCTTTGCTCAGGGGGTATGGATTAATTAGCTGACTAGAGTGTGAGACTTTGAGCCTAGAACAGGCATGTCCAAACTGCGGCCCTCCAGCTGTTGAAAAACTACAACTCCCAGCATGCCTGGATAGCTTACAGCTATTAGGGCATGCTGGGAGTTGTAGTTTTGCAACAGCTGGTGCCGCATTCTGGACATGCCTGGCCTAGAATATTGAACCTTTTCACAAAATTCAAATTTTAAGCTGCATTAATGCAATTCCTTTTAATTTGCATTACTGAAATAAATGGACTTTTGCACGATATTCAAATTTTTCGAGTTTCACCTGTATGATATAGCTTACACTGCCGTCAGCAGTTTTGTCCCTATGACACTGGCTGACCTGTTACATGTGCGCTTGTTAGCTTAAGACATCTGTGTTGGTCCCATGTTCATATGTGCCCGCATTGCTGAGAAAAATTAAGTTTTAATATATGCAAATAAACCTCTAGGAGCAACGGGGGCGTTGCCATTACACCTAGAGGCTCAGCTCTCTCTGCAACTGCTGCGTCCTCTGCATTTTGATTGACAGGACCAGGTGTGATGACGATTCCACTGCCTGTTCCTGTCAATTAAAGTGCAGAGGGAGCAGCAGTTACAGAGAGAGCTGAGCCTCTAGGTGTAATGACAACGCCCCCGTTGCTCCTAGAGGCTCATTTGTATATAATAAAACATCATGTGGGCACATAGGAACATGAGACCAACACCGATGCCTTCAGCTGCCAAGTGCACAGGTCAGCCGGTGTCATAGGTACAAAGCTGCTGACAGATGCCCTTTAAATAGTGAAACTAACTATGCCGGGCAGACGACCTATAGCTGACACCACGTGAGCACTATAAAGTGCAATCACTCGCCCACCGCACCTGCATCTTCTTACATCAACATAACTACATGTATACATGATGAAAAAAGTGTATATATTCCTATACGCCTACATTAGTACCTTCCCCTATTGTCGGGATCCCAGGAAGACCTCGAGGCCAGTTTCGCGTGGCCGTTGGGCCATAAATAGATGAATAACTCGCCGGCTATACTAAATTTTTAATTACACGCAGATAGAAAATAATTCAGATCCAGGTGCTGGTTTGAAAGCTGCAGAACAGTTTTGGTGGGACAACCCCTTGCAGCAGATGGCAGGCGATGTGCGGTCTGGGACGTGCAGAAAGAATTTATTTTGGGTGATGTGTATAGATACTAACGGAGTTGTTCTGTCTTTATAAACAGGATCACCTTTAATCCGTTGCCTGTTCACGCATAAGCCAAAAACGTGTTACTGCCAGGCCCAAACTGTTCAAAGGCTTACATAACCAGAAACAAAAACTTTTCATAACATAAGACGTTTTCAATTTGTCTCTGCTGGTTTTATGCCATAAATTTAACCATTAAAGAGGACCTGTCCCCTCTGCTGACATGTCTGTTTTTAGCAACGACTTGCATCTATTCTAACGACTTTGTGATGTGTCATTTCTTTATTATTCCCACTAAAAGTGAAGAATGAATAACTAGCAGTTTGCAAAGAAGGTCCAGATGGGTGTTACCAGTTGGGGTGTGTCCCTGCACAGCCTTACTCTGGCACAACTGACTGGATAGTGTCAGACTGTGCAAAGACACACAGCCCAACTGGTAACACCCATCTGGACCTTCCCTGCTTAAAGGGGTATTCCCATCTCAGACAATGGGGGCATATCGCTAGGATATGCCCCCATTGTCTGATGGGTGCGGGTCCCACCGCTGGGACCCGCATCTACAACGAGAACAAATCGGGGGGAGTGCTGTGGCTGGAGGACACCGGATTTCCCGGGGTCCGTCCACCACTAAGCGCTGCTAAAATGGGAGCACACCATGCATGCGCGGCCCAAGCTCCCATTCATTTCTATGGGGCAGACGGTGATAGCCGAGCCATCGCTCGGCTATTTTCGGTGGCACCATAGAAATGAATGGAGGGTGGCTGCGCATGCGCAGTGCGCCCTGCGTTCATTTCCCCGGTCCGTTCTCAATGTAGGTGCAGGTCCCAACGGTGGGACCCGCACCTATCAGACAATGGGGGCATATCCTAGCGATATGCCCTCATTGTCTGAGATGGGAAAACCCCTTTAATGATGAAGTAGATTCATAACTTCTAGTAGGAATAATAGAGGAATGTCACGACATAGAGTTATAAGAATAGATGCTTCAGAATCGGTATTGCATGGGGAATGCAAGGAGTTACTCACACAGATATGTCAGGCTAGGCTACAGGTCCTCTTTAAAAGGGTTGTGCAAAAATGGCCAGGAGGGTTGGCAAATTCTGTGACTGGACTCCCTTGCATCATATGGCCATTTGTCACGACGTGAGATCTAGTCTCCTTTGCGGCCGGTGATTGGCTGCGGAGATGTCAAACTGGATGTTGAAATTGATGGAGCCTAGCAGGCCTGCAGGAGAAGGAGCGGGGAGGCGACACCAGGACGTAGGTGAGGCTACTATCAACATCTCCATGGTTAATTCCGGGTTTCGAGAAGCGGCATAGGATCTCACTGAACAAACCGGATCCGGTATGAAAATCCAACTTCGGATCCAACTTTTAAAATGTTTTTTTTTTTTTAAATAAAATACCAAAGATATTCACCAAAGTCTCGCAAGACTTCGGGAATAACTCACTTTGCCTCGTCAGAGCCCATACATTTTAATTCTGTACGAAGACTGCATTAAACCGAAGCTCGCTCCGGTCATCCCTAATAAAGTCTAAAGTCAGCGCTGCCGTCCACCAGGAAATATTAGGGCACTTGATGCTTCCCTCTGCCGACACGCTTTATGGAGATGCTGACTTGGCACCTGCCCACACTGCCAATAGTACTGATACCTGGTGTAATAACCGCAGTATCACTGTGTTTTACCGGCCAGCAAACTCCTAAACCCCACAGAGAATCTATGAGAGACACCAGACCTAGCAACGCAGACGAGCTGAAGGACGCTATCAACACCTCAGCAGTGCCACCGGCTGATCGCCTCTCGGGGTGTCATATGGCAGGAGGATTTTCAATGTAAAGAACTACAGTTCCCATTTTTCCTCTCCCTTCTCATGGAAACGGACTCTATTTAAAGTCGCCTGCATGCCTGTCTAGGTGTAATGTACAGCTCTGCTTCTGACACTCACAGCTCCATTCAAAGAGTGAATCACAAAAGGAAGCTGGAAGGACCCTAAAGGCCCATTCACACGTCCATAAGTGTTTTGAGGTCAGCAAATTGCGGATCAGCAAAACACGCATTACGGCCATGTGCGTTCTGCATTTTGCGGACCGCAAACACGGCCGGCCCTATGATAAAAATGCCCATTCTTGTCTACGATTGCGGACAAGAATAGGAAATGCTCTATCTTTTTTGTAGGCCTGCGTAACAGAACTACGGATGTGGACAGCACATGGAGTGCTGTCCGCATCTTTTGCGGCCCCATTGAAGTGAATGGGTCTGCATCCGCGGCTCGGATGCAGATCCAAACAACGGTCGTGTGCATGTGGCCTTAGGGAAACCCCTTTGATTAGATCTGACCAGCAATACCAGACACAGCCTATGGACAAGAGTGGACCTGATTACAAAAGAAATGCAGGTCAGGCCTGTGCCTCTTAATAAATTTGGAACACTCTGAACCGACGGACCTTATACTAAGGCTACTTGTCGTAGTTTTATTCTGGTCGCCTCTCGGCATGTTTGCCGTGCTGCCGTCGGACCTCTGGCCCACCCTCATTATAGTCAATGGGGCCGGATCGGACCTCCGGCGGCACACGTGCCCTAGCGGCAGCACGGATCAGGCAGGCTGTTCACCGGCCGGAACAGGCTGCCGCTAATGTGAAAGTCGCCTGAGACTAGCGTTTGTAGTATATCTCCCCCAGTGTTGTCCTGCTGGAGGCAATCATTGTAAATTCTCGATGACACCGCTATTAACCTGCTGAACCACAGATTCTTCAACTACAAGAAATTACATAACAATCTAGTCTGTCAATAACCAAGATCTAGAAGGAAAACATCCAAGCATCACAAAAAAACTTCCTGCACACGACCGTGTCTGTATTGTGGTCTGAAAACCACAGATCCGCAAAATACGGACACCTTCCGTGTGCCATCCACATTTTCCTCACTCTCATTACTAGAAACGACTATTCTTGTCCGCAGTACAGACAAGAATAGGACGCGTTCTATCGTTTTCAGAACGGACACACGGTTGCAGATAGCACATAGTTGGCATCTGTCAATTTTTTTGTTGTTGGGCAGATGCATAAAAATGGTGGCTCCATATGCCATCCGCAAGAAGTGTGGATCCGGCGCGGATACAAAATACAGCCTAAAGCAGCTCATATACGACACCCTATCTACATGTTATCAAGGAGGGGACACTGGAAAGGCTCATGTATTGGTTCCTACCGCAGGCTGGAGATCATTATGTCAGGCTGATTGGGTTAAAATGGCAGACTTGACCTGTTAAAAGGAGGGTGATGCTTGAAATCATTGTTCTTCCATTGTTAACCATGGTGACCTGCAAAGAAACGCGTGCAGCCATCATTGCGTTGCATAAAAATGGCTTCACAGGCAAGGATATTGTGGCTACTAAGATCGCACCTCAATCAACAATTTATAGGATCATCAAGAACTTCAAGGAAAGAGATTCAATTCTTCTTAAGAAGGCTTCAGGGCGTCCAAGAAAGTCCAGCAAGCGCCAGGATAGTCTCCTAAAGAGGATTCAGCTGCGGGATCGGAGTGCCACCAGTGCAGAGCTTGCTCAGGAATGGCAGCAGGCAGGTGTGAGCGCATCTGCACGCACAGTGAGGAGAAGACTTTTGGAAGATGGCCTGGTGTCAAGAAGGGCAGCAAAGAAGCCACTTCTCTCCAAAAAAACATCAGGGACAGATTGATCTTCTGCAGAAAGTATGGTGAATGGACTGCTGAGGACTGGGGCAAAGTCATATTCTCCGATGAAGCCTCTTTCCGATTGTTTGGGGCATCAGGAAAAAGGCTTGTCCGGAGAAGAAAAGGTGAGCGCTACCATCAGTCCTGTGTCATGCCAACAGTAAAGCGTCCTGAGACCATTCATGTCTGGGGTTGCTTCTCATCCAAGGGAGTGGGCTCACTTACAATTTTGCCCAAAAACACAGCCGTGAATAAAGAATGGTACCAAAACACCCTCCAACAGCAACTTCTTCCAACAATCCAACAACAGTTTGGTGAAGAACAATGCATTTTCCAGCACAATGGAGCACCGTGCCATAAGGCAAAAGTGATAACTAAGTGGCTCGGGGACCAAATCGTTGACATTTTGGGTCCATGGCCTGGAAACTCCCCAGATCTTAATCCCATTGAGAACTTGTGGTCAATCCTCAAGAGGCTGGTGGACAAACAAAAACCCACTAATTCTGACAAACTCCAAGAAGCGATGATGAAAGAATGGGTTGCTATCAGTCAGGAATAGGCCCAGAAGTTGATTGAGAGCATGCCCAGTCGAATTGCAGAGGTCCTGAAAAAGAAGGGCCAACACTGCAAATACTGACTCTTTGCATAAATGTCATGTAATTGTCGATAAAAGCCTTTGAAACGTATGAAGTGCGTGTAATTATATTTCACTACATCACAGAAACAACTGAAACAAAGATCTAAAAGCAGTTTAGCAGCAAACTTTGTGAAAACTAATATTTGTGTCATTCTCAAAACTTTTGGCCACGACTGTACACAGACCCATTGAAATAAATGAGTCTGGATTCAGTGCGGGCGCAATGCGTTCGCATCACACATTGGACCCGCACGGGAAAGTTTGCTCGTTTGAAAAGGGCCTTAGAAGGGTTGTCAGACAAAAAAATATTCTACAGTTTTCAAACCGGCACCTGGATCTGAATAGTTCTGTAACTGCATGTCATTCAATATTTAGTACAGCCAGCGAATTATTTAATTAAACGGATCTACGTAGCAGCACCTGCTGTTTGTTCTTTTCATTATCACTCAGTTCACCTCGTTGAGGTGGAGACACACGCTCGGTTTCACCCTTTAGCTGCCACCAGCTGTATCTTCTGTTAGAAGCTGTGACAGCTACAGGACATGCCACCCGAGAGAGGACACGTCTCCTGAACTGCCAGCTTCAAATACATTTAGCAGAGCGATTGGTGCGATGAATGTCTCTGGATCCATGTGAGGTACAGGGCTGGTTCTAGTTTTGTTAGAGATTGCCTTGTATTATATGGTGTCCGATTTTCACTTTTTACAATAAAAAGGGGTTCTCCCATGACTAATGTAAAAACATCAGACATCATACAGTACATGACAACCTCTTTCTAACAAAGCCAGAACCAGCCCTGTACCTCACATGGATCCAGAGATCTCCACATTCATTGCTCCGCTGGATTTATATCAAACTGGAAGCTCAAGGGGAGTGTCTTCTCTGCTGCAGTGTAGGGGGCGTGTCCATGCTCTGCCTATCACAGCTCAGGAGGGAGTTGAAGGATGAAACTGAGCATGTGCGGCCATCTCAGTGAGCAGGTCAAAGAAATGAGATAAAGAACAAACAGCAGGTGGAGCTATACAGATATATTTGATTGAATAACTCAGTAAATATGCAAAATTTTTAATTACATGCAATTACAAGAGAATTCAGATTTAGGTGCTGTACAATATTTTTTGGAGGACGACCCCTTTAAAGGAAATCTGTCACCAGTTTTATGGTGTCCTAACTAAGGGCAACATAAACAAGTGACAGATGCCCTTAGCGAAATGCTGGGTCACTTTCTGTAATTGACCCTGCCGTTTCACCAAAATCTAATGAAGAGTCCTGAATATTCATGAGCTCCTGGCTTTCCCCACCCCCCTGATGCTGGTTCAGTCTAAAAAAAAAAGGAATGTGGGCGGGGAGAGCCGTGAGCTCATGAATATGGGGACTCATTGACATGCGCTGGAGCTGTTAGGATTTAAAAGCGAGGGGAGCATAAAACTGGTGACAGATTCCTTCTGATCAGGAGTGAGATTGGCCGCCTTCATAGTGGTGCAGACTTATTTACAGCCTTGTGGCAGCCGCTTCTAAGCATTTCAGACATTTCCTAAATATTCTTCCCATTGCCTAATCTGTGTTTTGACAGCACAACAATCCAGCGAGCACTCGCACTTGGCACCATGTAAAGAATCCTGTCCATTGTTGGATGGAAATCCTTGTTATGAAACAGATGCAGATTGTGGCTACATAAAAGAGGTAAAAGATCACGGGATAAGCACCGATACCTGACGGGTCATAATACCTGCCCATCGGATGGCAAAGGAGTCGTGGCTGTAATCTCTATACTTTGGCTCCAGTGTCACGCAGTGGTCAGGGGAAGCATTCCCTGCAAAAGACGGAGGCACAGAAAATATTGTCTCCTTATCTTTCCCTTTAAGTGATGTACTGTAGGAACACATAGTACTGCCTCCTTGTAAATGATGTAGGTACAGATCGTACTGCCTCCCTGTCTCTCCCTGTAAATTATGTAGGTACAAATAGTACTTTCTCTCTGTCTCTTAATATAATAATGTAGGTACAGATAGTACTGGTTCCCTCTCTCTTCCTATAATAATGTACAGTCGTGGCCAAAAGTTTTGAGAATGACACAAATATTAGTTTTCACAAAGTTTGCTGCTAAACTGCTTTTAGATCTTTGTTTCAGTTGTTTCTGTGATGTAGTGAAATATAATTACACGCACTTCATACGTTTCAAAGGCTTTTATCGACAATTACATGACATTTATGCAAAGAGTCAGTATTTGCAGTGTTGGCCCTTCTTTTTCAGGACCTCTGCAATTCCACTGGGCATGCTCTCAATCAACTTCTGGGCCAATTCCTGACTGATAGCAACCCATTCTTTCATAATCACTTCTTGGAGTTTGTCAGAATTAGTGGGTTTTTGTTTGTCCACCCGCCTCTTGAGGATTGACCACAGGTTCTCAATGGGATTAATATCTGGGGAGTTTCCAGGCCATGGACCCAAAATGTCAACGTTTTGGTCCCCGAGCCACTTAGTTATCACTTTTGCCTTATGGCACGGTGCTCCATCGTGCTGGAAAATGCATTGTTCTTCACCAAACTGTTGTTGGATTGTTGGAAGAAGTTGCTGTTGGAGGGTGTTTTGGTACCATTCTTTATTCATGGCTGTGTTTTTGGGCAAAATTGTGAGTGAGCCCACTCCCTTGGATGAGAAGCAACCCCACACATGAATGGTCTCAGGATGCTTTACTGTTGGCATGACACAGGACTGATGGTAGCGCTCACCTTTTCTTCTCCGGACAAGCCTTTTTCCTGATGCCCCAAACAATCGGAAAGAGGCTTCATCGGAGAATATGACTTTGCCCCAGTCCTCAGCAGTCCATTCACCATATTTTCTGCAGAAGATCAATCTGTCCCTGATGGTTTTTTCGGAGAGAAGTGGCTTCTTTGCTGCTCTTCTTGACACCAGGCCATCTTCCAAAAGTCTTCGCCTCACTGTGCGTGCAGATACGCTCACACCTGCCTGCTGCCATTCCTGAGCAAGCTCTGCACTGGTGGCACTCCGATCCCGCAGCTGAATCCTCTTTAGTAGACGATCATGGTGCTTGCTGGACTTTCTTGGACGCCCTGAAGCCTTCTTAACAAGAATTGAACCTCTTTCCTTGAAGTTCTTGATGATCCTATAAATTGTTGATTGAGGTGCAATCTTAGTAGCCACAATATCCTTGCCTGTGAAGCCATTTTTATGCAATGCAATGATGGCTGCACGTGTTTCTTTGCAGGTCACCATGGTTAACAATGGAAGAACAATGATTTCAAGCATCACCCTCCTTTTAACAGGTCAAGTCTGCCATTTCAACCCAATCAGCCTGACATAATGATCTCCAGCCTTGTGCTCGTCAACATTCTCACCTGAGTTAACAAGACGATTACTGAAATGATCTCAGCAGGTCCTTTAATGACAGCAATGAAATGCAGTGGAAAGTTTTTTTTGGGGATTAAGTTAATTTTCATGGCAAAGAAGGACTATGCAATTCATCTGATCACTCTTCATAACATTCTGGAGTATATGCAAATTGCTATTATAAAAACTTAGGCTACTTTCACACTAGCGTTGTTTTAATCCGGCGTTCAATTCCGACACTGGAACTGCCCGCCGGATCCGGAAAAACGTGTGAAAACGGATTACATTTGAATCCTGATCAGGCTTTCGATCACAATGGAAAAATGCATTGGAAAAAACGGATCCGCCATTTATGGACTTTAACTTTTTTTTCACATTTTTCGGGTTTAACATGCAAAAGCCGGATCCGTTTTGACTGAACACACGGGGCCGGATCCGGCGTTAATGCAAGTCAATGGGAAAAAAGCCTGATCAGGCGTTCAGTCAAAGTGTTCAGGCTTTTTGGCCGGAGGTAAAAATACTGCATGCTACGTTTTTCTGAAAAGCCTGATCAGTCAAAAAGACTGAACTGAAGACGTCCTGATGCATCCTGAAGGACTGACTCTCCATTCAGAATGCATTAGGATAAAACTGATCAGTTCTTTTCCGGATTTGAGCCCCTAGGACGGAACTCAGCGCCGGAAAAGAAAAACGCTAGTGTGAAAGTACCCTTAAGCAGCAACTTTTCCAACTTCAATATTTATGTAATTCTCAAAACTTTTGGCCACGACTGTAGGTACAGATAGTACTGGTTCCCTCTCTCTTCCTATAATAATGTAGGTACAGATAGTACTGCCTCCCTGTCACTTCATTTAATTATGTAGGTACACATAATAATACTTCCCCTGTCTATCTGTGTAAATGATGTAGGTACAGATAGTACTGCCTCCCTTCTTCTCTCTATAAATTATGTAGGTACAGATAGTACTGCCTCCCTATAAATTATGTAGGTACAGATAGTACTGCCTCCCTATAAATTATGTAGGTACAGATAGTACTGCCTCCCTGTCTCTCCCTGTAAGTTATGTAGGTACAGATAGTACTGCCTCCCTGTTTCTACCTGTAAATTGTGTAGGTACACATAGTACTACCTCCCTGTCTCTCTGTGGAAATAACATGGCCACAAATAGCACTACCTGCCCAGCTCTCCCTATCAATAATGTAGGCACAGACAGTACTGCCTCCCTTTCTTTTATTTTCATGCTGCAGTCTCTATTCTTCACCTCCCAAAAACCTAAACTAAACTAAAACAACAACTCCTGTCTGTACATGTAACATTTGCTCTGTTGGTCTGTATATTTAGTCTTCGAACCGTCCCCCAGTTAAATTACAAGTATGAGCTAATGCATGCGTTTTCTCTGTTGTGATTCTCACGTGTTCCTCCAGCAGAGTCAACGCTGCTGTCACACAGCAGTAATGAGGGTGCATTTTAGCGTCTTTATAATGACTGCCACACCCAGACCTCCCAGTTTAACTGAACCAAAATGTGATCATCATAGGACCCTACGGAGACAGAGGAGGCCTTACACATGGCTTTGTGTGGTACGGCTACAAGACACGGCGTGCACGCATTGCTATGGGCCTTTACTATATGTCTGTGATCGATTTCCAGTTATACCAGCTGTGTCAAAGGAGTGCAGAGAGTTGATGGTAATCCAAGCACATAAGATCTTGTGCCATATATTGTGACTTGGCAGAAGTTCATTATTGGCCGCGTTTTCCCTTTAAGGCGTGGTTACGTACATTTTATTAGTATTTCTCCTGTAAAGGGTTGCAGCTAATCCTCTCTGTTACCATCTCTTTATCTTTCATCCTGCACTTGGATTAACATCAGAAAACAAACCTTTGAATGAGGCAGAAATCGCCGTATGTTCTCCTTATAAAAACATTGAATGCCACCAATACTGTGTTAAGCGGATAAAGTCCAGATAAGGGCTCATGCACACAAACTTATTTTCTTTCCGTGTCCGTTCTGTTGTTTTTGCAGACCGTACGCGAAACCATTCATTTCAATGGCTCTGTAAAAAAAACGGAAGGTACTCCATGTGCATTCCGTTTCCGTATGTCTGTTCCGCAAAAAAAATAGAACATGTCCTATTATTGTCCGCATTACGGACAAGGATAGTACTGTTCTATTAAGGGGCAGCTGTTCCGTAAAATACGGAATGCACACGGACATCATCCGTATTTTTAGCGGACCGCAAAATACATACGGTCGTGTGCATGAGGCCTAAGGCTCATTCTTCTTACACAATGTCAGCACATGTCGCTATTCACTTAGGTGACGTCAATATTCTCCCCACCAGTTCACCATCGCAGCATTGCCTAGTTACTGCAGTCACAGCTATACAGACCACAGGATAGAAGATTAGATTATATAAAATTATAAATTAGATAAAAATGATAAAAAGTAACTGAATCCCTCTATACACATGCATGCTCGGCCAAACAGGCATGTATTTTGTATGGGAATGGGAAGAAAGCTGCTGCGAGACAGAATCTCTTATCTCCTCAAAGACAAAAGGGTTGGACATGTTGAAATCTAATATGCCTGCGGCCTGCCCTATCTCTCTCTGACATCTATAGTTAGCAGGCCTCCATACACATTAGATAGTCGGCCAATCCCACCAAGATGGGCGAGTTTGGCCAACATACATAGAATGTGCATGGACAGCTTTAGCCTGGGCTTTCAAGATGCAGTAGCCTCACGTAGCCAAAACTATAGCCACATGCCCTGGCTGGGGTTATCATTATTAGATTGTTATAACAGCCTGCAGTATCTCTCTGAAGCTACCTCATCACCGTCCAGCCGCACTGACTATAATGGGGATCGGCAGAGATCCAGCTTGCTTTTCTGCCAGTCCCTATTATGGTCAGTGGGGCTGGTGGTTGTCAGGTAGTGTCCGCCTGATCCCTCGATCTGTGCTGCTCCCTGCTAGAACCGCCTGCTGGAGATGTCTATTGTGAAACTACCGGCAAAATTGTGCAGCTGATTTACACTCTAATGGGCAAACTGTATGCACACACGGACAGCTTCTAATTCCCTCTTTGGGTAATATATTGAAGATCTTTCAATGTATCTCTTTCTCTCACTGTCTCTGTTTCTTTGCAAATGCAGATGACAACTGCAGGGAAGAAATAAAGGGCTGCAAGACAACAGCAGGGAGGAAGTAAAGGACTGCAAAATAACAGCAGGGAGGGAGTAAAGGGCTGCAGTAATTAAAGTCTACTCTGAAACAAATGGAGTGTGCAGCTTGCAAGAAAACCAAGCTAATAAACAGCATGTTTCTTACATTCTATAATAGAAACTTAGAAACTCCAGAGATTTTTAAATGGATCAATTTTTTTTATAATAAATACATAAATCACAGAATAGCTAGGCATTCTGTGCACACTGATGTGCATTTCTTACATCTCCTTAGTCTTTTTTCCATTTTATAAAACCCATTCCAGGAGATTAAACTTCCAGCTCCAGAATTCCTCTGTGTGTATAAAATGCTTCCATCCTGTACAGCACCGCGTCTCTGGAGGATTCTGGCATTCCCTTCCCAGGCTTTGCTCTCCCTCTATCTGTGGGCTTACGCTCATCCTGTCCGAGGATTTAGTCTTAACACTTATATGGAAAATAGACAGACAGGCTGTATACTGTATACAGCAGAAAGAGACAGCCATTATATCAATAGTAGCATTCTGCGACGACAGACGAGGGATCGGCCTGGACGGTTAGACAGACTTTCACACAAGTACAATGTTACTTTGGACGGAAATGGTTGTTATAGTCCAAATAGGTTTTCAACCGCAGGTACATGGTGAGACACCCTGAGGCCGTTAACCTCCTGCCCAATGCTGTTCCTAAGAGAAAAATGGAATATGAATGCAGAACAATGCGCTCATTGTCCATTCACAGCACGGTATATCCATAGCTTATAACACCGCCGAATACAGCCAGTATACGACGCCGACACCGGCAGACTGAGCAATGTTAAGGAGGACCTGTCACCTCTCCGGCCAGTATATTCTAGAATTCCTCCTAGTATAACAATCTGGAAGATCTTTCTTGGAACACTGCCTTGTGCCGTTCCTCTTTTACTCCTCCTACAAATGTATTTATAAATTGAAAATTAGGCGTTAGCATTCCTCTTGCCAAAAAGGAAATTTCTAGGAAGAATAACCAAGGGAAGGCACAACACAGAAGCCAACAAAAGAGCTGCAGTTTTTTGTTTTTTTTATTCCTCAGGGTTTTTAGAGGCTGCATATCTGCCATTGACAACCATGCATCAACCACACAGCCTGAAAAAAAAAAAATTAGCACGAGTTTTAAGTAGTGACCCTGACATTTATTTCTAGCGTTTGTTTGCGGTCACAGAGGTCGATAGCTTTAAAGGGGTTGTACAAAAGGTATAATATTATCACCTATGCACAGTATAGGGGGATAGGTGTCTGACCGTCGGGGATCTGACCAATTGGATTTCCAGCAATCACGAGAATGGTGGTCTTTCCATGTGAATGTAGCGACAGGTCGAGCGAGGGCACCTCTACTCAATACATCTCTATATCCAGCACTCCCATAGAGATGAATGGAGTGGAGGCTGCATGCTCAACTCCTGTCCAACCCAGTGGTTGGACCCTAAATGATCAGACATTCATCCTCCATCCAGTGGGCAGAGGTTACATTTACATCTTGGCACAACCCCTTTAAGTAATAACGTTAGAATTATCTATTATTAGAATTCTGTGCCGTGCCATTCCTCCGCTACTCCACCTGGAAATGTATGAACAAACAGACAAACTGGATGTCCGTATTCTACTTATCAATAGGATGTGTCCCTACACACATGGACGCCGTCAGCACCGGCCAGTGTCAGGCTGTGCAAAGGAATGGTAACACCCAGTCAATAAATTTATTTACTGAAGTAATAATAAAGGAATAGCAGAACACAGAATTCTAATAAAATAGACTCCAGCATTGCTATTTTATAGGAATGGAAAAAAATTGACTTGTCAGGAGACTGGTCCTCTAAGCGACAAAACCTCCGGTTTTCTGCCCATATAGGAGAGTTTTATATACTTTTCCCTGACGATCTAGACTATGGGACAACCTCAAAATTATCAGGTGGCTGATGCTGGATTAAAGGAATTTTTGCTCAAAAGACTTGACTTGAACAGCATTGAAATTCTGTGTCAGGACCTGAAATACCTCTGAGGTGATCTTTGGTTATCACAAGCGTTTGGTTGCAGATTTTGTTACTACGTGTAGGTAGGGACAAGCAGCAATAGGGGGCAAATACCTGTTCATATCTTTTAAATATATATATTAAAATATATTATCGTGAAAAACATATAGCTGACAGGGGAGACTAGGGATCAGCGAATCGACTTCGGATGAAACATCCGAAGTCGATTCGCATAAAACTTAGTTTCAATACTGTACGGAGCGAGTGCTCAGTATAGTATTAGAATGTAGTGACTCTGATGATCCGAAGTTATTACTTCGCGAAGTCTCGCGAGACTTCGCATAATAACTTCAGAAATTGATTTATACTGTAAAAAAACAAACAAACAAAAAAAAGTACCACCAAGTACCACTTGGAACCGAACCAGAGTTCGGGAAATGGTTTTAATAACTTTGGCTCATCGGAGTCAATACATTCTAATACTGTACGGCGCGCGCGCTCCATACAGTATTGAAACTAAGTTTCATCCGAAGTCAATTCGCTCATCCCTAGTGGAGACGGCTACGTGCCATAGTGTCCTCGCTCAGCTCACTATCTCCTCCCTGCCCCGCTGATGCTTCCCTCTCTGGTGGACTTCACGTCAATCAAGAGTGACTGACAAGAAGACGCTTACCACCCATCGTCTATCCAAACTGAATTTCCATCAGCATGGGCGAGCGCTTCTCTTAATGACTGACATGAATCTCTCCCTTCTTCATCTGCAGCACCTGGGGGGCCTCTATAAAATAGAAATAGATCCCTATATGTAAACAGAAGTCCTTGGTGTTCATACAGTACACAGCAAGCGGTACGAGGGTTCATAAATAAGTTATCTGGAAGGGGGGTAGTCACTTCTGTCAAAACTAATATGGAATATATCTTCAGAACTTACTCCATATTGTCACGAAGAGGGTCACTAAGCAAATATTGTTTGGTGCTACTTCTAAGGGCATTATCAAAGGGGCTGCCCTGGTCTTTACTCTTTAACCCTTGTACAGGGATCTGGACTCCACAGCAGGGGAACCACCAGGCTACTACCTCCTGGAGTAGTCTCTGTTGACGTGACTGCTGACCCAGGTCGATCAAGACAAATCGGTCAGGGCAAGGTCAGGGCAAGCATAGTACATTCAATCCGGTATTCAGACAATACGGAAGTCTGACAGTAGTCAGGCAACACAGGGTCAAATCTGGCAAAAAAAACTGAGGTCAAGCATGGGGAATCAGAAATATAATAGCGCACCTTTGCAGGATTAGACTGCACTAAGCTAAGACCTAATGCTCAGACATCCTCCTACAGAGGAAGACACCTAAAACAGCACAGTGCATGCAATGATTGGACGTAGGAACTAGCAGGCATTAGATAGTGTGGGACAAGAATGGACGCACACGGCAGTGGGAACTGACCGCCAGCGAAACAGTGATGCAGGAGAGGGGAGTAGTCCATGGTCACAAAAAGTCACCGTTTCTTGGCACCCACAATAACCATATTGAATTATACCCGTGCCCTGCACCAGTTGCATTGGTGCCCCAAGGTGTATCTCCTGGTTCCAGCTCCCATAGGGGTTATTATCCTCTGGACCATGCCTGAACAGGCGTTTTGTCCTAACTGCTATTCTGTGCACTTATGCCTTGCCTGGTACTCCACTTGTATATTCAGTGTATTACCCAAGCTCTCATTCCCAACTACAACACGCCTCATACTTCTGCATCTCTCAGGCAGCCGTCTCAGTACTAAGCGATGGTTACAGTGAACTCTGCATCCACTCTGCACCACATCTCTGCAACACACCTGCCTCTCCCAGTTTCTTCTCTGAGGACCATGACCTGGCGATCCAACTGGAAAACTCTAAGGGCCAGCAAAGGAGAGATTCCTTAGATTCCATATGCCGCCATTCTTTATCCAGTACCTTGTTTACATTGCTTCGTCTTTTAGGGTGGTTTTACTTTGTTCATTCTTCAGGGCATGACAAGCCGATTGCCACTTGCTTGCATCAGCCTATTACACACGGGGCAGGAACAATAGCCTCCTTGATCCCCATCAAGCTGTACTGATTAGCAGCAATGCATCCGTGATTACACAGGGAGATTTGCTGGTTATAATTGGGCATCTTTCATTCAGAATGAAAAAAGCAATCAGACAACAATCAGCAGCAAAAATCTGTGAAAATCCACATGTAACACATTTTTCAGTGGATCCGCGGTAACATTCGGTGTGGATAGACCCTTAAAGAGTCACTGTCCTTTCACACAATTTCATTTAACAGGGAATGGCGTAACTAGCAAATTTCTAAATCACTTCATTAAAAGAAATGCCTGTATCCACCTGAAAAAAAAGTAGTAACGACATGGCCACTAGGGGTCTCACTTCCACCTAAGTTGCAGTCCACAGCTCAGGTAAGATCTATCCCTGGTAACAAAGACTTAGAAGATGGCTGAGAGGAAGTGGGGGCGTGCCAGAGCTAGCTGACATCCTGAGCCTGATAGAACTACTGCTTCTACATAGCTTGTGAACATCACAGGAGCCTCCTGCTTTTTGGTAAGTGTAATGTATCCCTCCTTATCAGCTTTCTGAGCTCCCTAAAAGAAAACAAACATAGTGGGAAGTAAAGGAAGTAATACAGCATACAGTACTGGCAAAAGGGAGATAACCCCTGCTTTTGAGAGAAATGCATCTAGCTGTGCGGTTGAAACAGGGAATAATATGGCTGAAAAAGAATTTAGGGAGGTCAAACATAACTGTTCACAATGCTTTAAGTCATGATGCATCAACTCCAACCCCCTTTCACACAGTGAATCATAGACATGTGCTGTATATGGTCTCCACATTGACTTTAATGTGTGTATTCACACATCAGTGGTTTTCCATTGACCGTTGGGTCTGTGGTGACACCTTGGACACATGCACTATTTTTGTCTGTGATTACAGAGCCCTCATGTACATTATAGTCTATAAGGCCGTGAAAATCACAGACACAACGCGCATGCCATCTGTGTTAGGTCTGTGGGATTCACATCTGCAGGAGATGCTCTGGAAACTAATTTTCAGTCTAGTCCGTAGAATATAGATGACACAAGGAGGTCACAGACACACGGACATCTTCATGGATGAACCACTGACTAATCACCTAACTAAGCAGACTGGAAACTTGAATGGAAATCCTTGCAGGAACAGCACTGGAAGCCATACTGGTGGTCACTTAGCTTTTCCAGAAAGTGATAATTTACTTTTACGACTTTTCAGAAAGTGCGATTTTTTTTTTTGGTCTTGAAAATTCAGTGAAAATTGACATTTTCCTCATGAATAAGTCACACTGCTTTCTATTATCGGCGCTTTTTAATGGCGCCTTTCATGTGGACGGAGAAGGAATTCAGGACTTTGTCCTTTTCTTGGGAAAATAAAGGAAACTTAAATGTAAAGCTGTTTGTTATTAATACGCCCATGGGAAGAAACTTAAAACACGAGGGAAAAATCCCAAAACCTTTTTCTATTGTGCCCAGGATGCAACGTGTTTGTTTAGAAAGCATCCATGTGTGAACGGAGCCGTTCTCTCCCAGATGCTGCGTATAACGGTCTTGGACGGAGATCTGTCAGGGAAGGAAATAACGGCTTTGGAGGGAAATGCAGATAAGATGCAAATGTGACCAATATTAGGGCACTTTCACACTTGCGTTTTTCTTTTCCGGCGCTGAGTTCCGTCCTAGGGGCTCAAATCCGGAAAAGAACTGATCAGTTTTATCCTAATGCATTCTGAATGGAGAAAAATGTGTAAAAAAAGAAAAAAGTTAAAGTCCATAAATGGCGGATCCGTTTTTTCCAATGCATATTTTCATTGTGATCAGAATCCTGATCAGGATTCAAATGTAATCCGTTTTCACACATTTTTCCGGATCCGGGGGGCAGTTCCGGTGTCGGAATTGAACGCCGGATTTAAACAACGCTAGTCGGAAAGTAGCCTCAGAGATACATCCCGCCAGGGCCATCTTTAATATTGATTGGACCCCGGGCAAGAATTTACTTGGGCCCCCTGGATCCCGCCTTCCCACACCCTAGCATGCAATTACGCCCTCCACCACAACACACAACACACACCCCCCTTCTCCAACCACCCAGCACCCTTACTCACACAAAACAAGTAATATATATAATATGGCTTACAGTGAATTACAGTAAATACTTCCAGTTCTGAAGACTCCAGCAGGGCTCAGGATCAGTGCTCTGGGCAGCTGGGCTCAGGGCTGGAAGTGGGCACCGCTCTGCAGTTCAGGAAGGAGAGTGGGGCTCGGCTCAACCTAGCGTTGCAGTGCCTCCGTGTGACGTCCCGACGCGCGGCGTACGCAAAGGGCAGGCTAGGTTGGGAGGAGGAGCAAGCAAGTCCTTCACTATGCGAGCCATGCCGCTCGCATAGTGAAGGATAGGATCGGGACACGGAGCAGAGGCAAAACATTTTTCGACGATGTGATTGAATTTGTGGGCAGTGGCCAGCAGGGCTCAAGAGGCAGCTGCCCCTTTTGCCCCGCGTTAAAGACGGCCCTGGTGATTAGTGCCACTGTGCCATCTCCTTACCCATCACACCACATCCTGACATTGGTGATCATTGCCATTGTGCCAACTCCTTACCCATGACACCCCTTTTTGCCGTCCACGTCCATTGCCGCAGTCTTTGGGGTCCTTAGTCATATTCCTCCCTGACTTTGCTGATCCTTTTGACCAGTCCTGTATTACTTAGTTCACGTTGTAAGCCCAGTACCCCCTCCTCAAATAACTGACCTGTAAGTACCCGCGGGCTCTGCCCCTATGTATCTACACCGTCATACAGCGGTGTGCCCTCCCTTGGTGGGGCCATTTAGGGGTCAGGAAGAGTTGGAGGACCTCACTGATCTTCCCTTTCCCAGTATTTAGCGACAGGGGACAATATCTTTATTGGTCCTAATTCAGTACACATCTGGCGCCGCTTATCTCCGGAAGATCCCCACCTTCCAGGGGCCGAGATTGATTGCAGGCCCCCCTTTGCGGGAAGCTTAATACCTGGGCCGAGATGAGGGCCACTCAGCCCATGTGGCGCTCGTCATTCTGGCGACGCTGATCTATCAGTGATGGGCACCCCGGTGCCGCTGCTCTTCTGCGGGTCTTGTGACTTTTCACTATGGCTGCACATTGTAAGAAAGTTATGTTCTCCTCGCTGATTATCAAAGTAGCGTAGCAGGCGGGCCAGACGGACGGCAGCGTAACGTCACTCACTGCGTCACGTGCCTGCTCCTCCCACTTTATTAATGAAGCAGGCGCGTGACGAAGTGAGTGACGTTATGATGCTGTCCGGCCGACCTGCCTGCTGCGCTACTTTGATAGTTAATAATACTATTACTGTACAATCATTAAATTTGTGGGCAGTGGCCAGCCGGGCTCAAGAGGCAACTGCCTTGGGCCCCCCAGGAGCAACTGGGCCCGGGGCAGCTGCTCCTTTTTGCCCCACGTTAAAGACGGCCCTGCATCCCGTACCTATGAACCCTGCACTCGTTTTGCATCTTAAAGGCGAGACACATATTAATGCACCCATACAGAAAGGTGAACGTACGTCTGGAGGTGGACTCTCAGCGCGGGTATTGTTCCCGTCACTGTTCACAAGGGTCCTCCAGGATTAGCAGTGCATGACGATTGACTTCGATCTCGCTTTCCTACACATTGTCTAACCCACGCCTCCCTCTCAGTACACGCATAGCACACACTCGATAATAAGGCCTGCTGATGTACATTGAAAAAGTATTCATACCCCTTGATTTTTTCACTTTATACCCACAAACTTAAATCTATTTTATTGGGATTTTATGTGATAGACTAAAAGAAAGTTAAGTGAAAAGAAAATGATACATGGTTTTTTAGAATTTTTAATAAATAAAAATCTGGAAAGTGTGGTGTGCATTTGTATTCAGCCCTCTGTGCTCCGATACCCCTAAATAAAATCCAGTGTGACCAATTGCCTTCAGAAGTCACCTCATTAGTAAATCGAGTCCACCTAATTGTAATTTATTCTCCGTATAACTACAGCTGTTCTGTGAAGGCCTCAGAGGTTTTTTAGACCAAGGAACACAGCAGACAGGTCAGGAATAAAGTTGTGGAGAAGTGTAAAGCAGGGTTGAGTTATAAAAAATATCCCAAGCTCTGAACATCTCACAGAGCACTGTTCAATCCATCATCCAAAAATGGAAGGAGTATGGCACAACTGCAAACCTACCAAGACATGGCCGTCCACTTAAACTGACAGCCTAGGCAAGGAGATTAGTAATTAGAGAAGCAGCCAAGAGGCCTATGGTCACTCTGGAGGAGCTGCAGAGAGCCACTGCTCAGTTGGGAGAATCTGTCCACAGGATAACTATTAGTCGTGTACTCCACATATCTGGCCTTTATGGAAGAATGGCAAGAAGAAAGCCATTTTTAAAAGCAAGACTTAAGAAATCCTGTATGCAGCTTCCACAAGCCATGTAGGGGACACAGCAAACATGTGGAAGAAGGTGCTCTGGTCAGATGACACCAAAGATGAACTTTTTGGCCTAAGGGTACTTTCACACTTGCGTTTTTCTTTTCCGGCATAGAGTTCCGTCACAGGGGCTCTATACCGGAAAATAACTGATCAGGCATATCCCCATGCATTCTGAATGGAGAGTAATCCGTTCAGTTTGCATCAGGATGTCTTCAGTTCAGTCGTTTTGACTGATCAGGCAAAAGAGAAAACCGTAGCACGCTACGGTTTTATCTCCGGCGAAAAAAACTGAAGACTTGCCTGAATGCCGGATCCGTCATTTTTTTCCATAGGAATGTATTAGTGCCGGATCCGGCATTCAAAATACCGGAATGCCGGATCCGTCCTTCCGGTCTGCGCATGCGCAGACCTTTAAAAAAAAACAAAAAAAAAACGGATCCGTTTTGCCTGATGACACCGGAAAAACGGATCCGGTATTGCAATGCATTTTTCTGACTGATCAGGCATTTTTCTGACTGATCAGGATCCTGATCAGTCTGAAAAATGCCTGATCAGTCTGAAAAAATGACATTCGTTTGCATACAGTTTGCCTGATCAGGCAGTCAGTTCAGGCAACGGAACTGCCTGCCGGAATCAAGCAACGCAAGTGTGAAAGTACCCTAAATGCAAAAAGCTATGTGTGGTGGAAAACGAAAATGTATTTGTATAGTGCCACTTAATTTCTTATTTCTTTGACCGGTTCATTAAGAAGGCCGCACATGCTCAGTTTCATATTTCAACTACCTCCTGAGCTGTGATAGGCAGAGCATGGACACGCCCCCATAGCTGCAGCAGAAGGGACACTCCCCTTGAGCTGCCAGCTTGATATAAATCTAGCACAGCAATGAATGGGGAGATCTCTGGATCCATGTGAGGTACAGGGCTGGTTCTAGCTTTGATAGAAAGAGGATGTCATGTACTCTATGATGTATGATCTTCATTTTTTACATTATTTATAGGATAACCCCTGAAAGTTTGTGGGTGTAATGTGAAAAAATGTGGAAAAGTTCAAGAGGTGTGAATACCTTTTCAAGGCACTGTATCCAATTATTTTAATGTGTGTATTCACACATCAGTGCTTTTTACCATGGACTACGTGTCCATTGGTGACACCACGGAGACATACCCTATTTTGTCCATGATTACGGATCCCTCACGTACATTATAGTCTACAGACAGACACAACACGATGCCATCCACGTTTGGTTCGTGGTTTTCACAGATCATTGCTAGAAGGTCCTCTGGAAGTCAGTTTTCAGCCTAGTACTGTCCGTGAAACAGAGGACACAGGGACTGAAAATCACGCAAAAGGTCTGCATGGGATTTAAAGAGGACCCCAAAACACATCCAAAGACCCCTTTAAATCGTTATCATACCCCTCACCCTCTCCCTGGGAACCCTGATCTAACTTATTAACTCTTTATTTGCATCTGCAGGTTCTAAATAATAAAACCATTGACGTGACCTAGATCCAGGGCCGTGTCCTCAGTGTAAAGTAGATGAAAGGTCTGGATGTGCGGTGTCAGTCCAGGCTTCCTGCCCGACCAGTTAACACCCAGATCAGACGGCTCCTGGCACGTCCTGCTTCATATTCAGGATACTCTGGAGAACATTAAAGATCAGACGCGTGAAATCCTCAGCTATTCGATGAAAATAAATGAATGGAGAGGCTTAGACCCCCGAAAATGTCTAACATTTATTTGTGGTCAGGGCTAGGATGGTGGAAATGGGAAAGGGGAAACCCTGAACCCTGAACCTAGAGGCTGAGGTGTGCCGGCAGCCACGGTCGCGGGTAAGCCAAGAAAAGGGGCCAAAGACTCTGAATAGGTAACATAGTTTTATTGAAAATCACAAAGCCAGTGTACGGAAGGCCTGAGAGATTTCTGCCTGGGGATTTGGTATATAGCGGGCGAAACAGGACGAACGCCAACGCCCCATGCAGCGAATGACATGTGCGGGGACCTGATGCTTAGAAGCTGCCGACGCAGCCCCAATGCGGAAGGAATGACCTCAAATAGTACTGGGGTCGTGACCCAACCCCTGCAACAGGGACCGGACGAGGGACATGAATTTTGATGTGGTGAGTGGCTTACCTACGCAAGGCAGAAGGGGGGAGTCTGGTGGAGAGACCGTGAAGCAGGACGATGATTGCCACAGAACCTTGACCGGGCACCAACGGTTACCTGAAGGGAAAAACTTAATCTCCGTGGGAGGACCAGACTGGTTGGGAGATGGAGGACAAAATGGTCTGTGGACCAGACTAGGTGGCGTTTCTGGAGGAAGCTATGACGCCCGGAGCTCGACGTGAATTCACCAGGCCTGAGGAAGCCGTAGAACCCGAGGTAAATAGCCGCCTTCAGAACCGTGCTGAGAGAGGGCCCAAAAGGACTGCCGTCTAAGGCCAAGGATAGGGCTCTGAACAATTCCCCCGACACCGGCAGTCTACGGATGCGCGGACACTTCCCCTTCTTCTGCAGACCCCTGAGTGTTGCTTTGACGGCTTGTGAAGCAAAGATGGAACCCCCATCTGGCTTGGCGATCAAGCGATGATGCTGGAGCCCTGCTAAATATAGCTTGATGGTGTTGTGCGACAAGGAGAGGCGAGTGTGGCAAAATGCAATGAACGCCATGACATATGAGGTTTCCTCCAGCTGACCCCTTGGGAATTCTCGAGCAAACTTGCTGACAGCTGTGAAGCCGGTCCGATAATTCCTAGCTGTGTTGTGGGAAAGAGAACCCTCGACCAGTCTCTCTGCCTGGACCACCAGGGATGCTAATCCAGCATGAATGAGCTGAGTGGAGGAACCTGAGTACCGGAATGATCTGCTTCGGGCGTTTCCTGAAAGAAAGTGGAAAAACAGAAACGGGAGAGGGCGTCAAAGGCAGTGTTGCAATCCCCTGGAATGTGAGCACAACGGACGTGGAAGTTGTGGGTGAGGGATAGCCACACTAATTTCCGCAGCAGGGCCATGACCCGGAGAGATCTGGACCTGCCGGAATTGATAATATCGACCAGGGACTGGTTGTCCGTGACGAACAAGACTGGCAAGTTGGACCAGGAGCTGCCCCAGACCAAGGCGGCAGCCACGATGGGATATAATTCCAGGAAGGGAGAAGACCCGATGGCAGCTGGGTCTGCTTGGATTTCCGGAGGCCACCTGGCCGCCAGCCAGTGGGACCTGAAGATGGCGGCAAAGCCGATGGAACCGGCTGCGTCCGAGAAAATATTCGGGGAAGCCGAGTCCCAGCGGGGAACGAAGAGGGAAATGCCGTTCCATTCTGAAGAAAGGAAGGTGTTCCACATGGCAAGATCAGAGATGGCGTCGCGGTCCAGGTGGACAACAGAATCCTGGTCACAAACTGTGGAAAGAAGATGCAACAGGCTGGGCAAAAAAGACCGGCCCTGGGGCATGATCCTCGTGGCGTGATTCAGCAGACCCAGTAAGGACTGAAGCTCCGCCTAGGTCAGGGACAGAGCGCTGACCGCCCGGGAGATGGCAGAGCGGATCCTGGGCAACTTTTCAGGTGGCAGACTGGCCTCCATCTTGACGGAATCTAATGTGATGCCCAGAAAGGTCACCCTGGTGGCAGGGCCCTCGGTTTTGGAGGAGGCCACGGGCACCTGGAGGAGAGAGAAGAACTCCAAGAGGGTAGCGGGAATTGAAGGGACCGGATGAGGATTCTCAATGAGCAAAAAATCGTCCAGGTAATGAATTACCATGGGAAGACCTCCGTGATGCACCAGGATCCAATGGAGAGCCCTGGCAAACTGGTCGAACAGCCAGGGGCTGCTCTTGGACCCAAAGGTTAAGCGGTTGGCAAAATAAAACCTGTCCGACCAATTGATACCATAGTACCTCCAAAGATGCGGGTGGACCGGGAGAAGCTTGAAGGCATCGGCTATGTCTACCTTGGCAAGCCAAGACCCAACCCCCGACTGGAGAATGAGCTGAATGGCTTCCTCAACTGACGAGTATTGCATGGAATACTCCTCAGAGGGGAATTCAGGCTTGGGGTGGATGACATATGAGGCGCTGACAGGTCGTAGATGAGGCGTTTTTTATTGGAGGATTGTTTCACAACCAGCCCAATAGGGTTGATCCGCCAGGACTGAAACGGAATGTGGAGAAAGGGATCGATGATGAAACCCTTTTCCACTTCGGATCGAAGGAGGGCATCCACGGCCTCCGGGTCAGCGAACGCCGAACGCAAATTGGGACCCTCCCATGACCCGTGAGGCAGGGTGATGAGCCCTGTATGGAAGCCCTCCTTGAACCCGGCCAAGAGGAAGGCCACGAAGAGACGGTCTGGGTGATCCTGCAGCAGAACAGCCAGAATGTCTACATCAATGTCGGCTAGTTAGGAGCTCTTAGAAGATTTCCTGGTGCAGGCCGAACGCGGATGGGCCCGAAAACATGCCGAGCAGATGTGAAGAGCTCGACAGGCGTTAAAGGCACAACCCCCCGCATTGAAATTGTTGCAGACTTGGCTGCTACCTAAATAGACAATTGGTCTGCCTAGTTTGTCCAAGGTTGCCGAGGGCTTGGTGGCCCCGGAAGTACTAGGAGCAGCTCCCGGCTGGGAAGGATGAGCCTGATCGGGACACCAGTCAGAAGAATGGAATATGGACTGGCAAGAGGTGCAGGAGGGAGCTCTGAGACCGGCGAAATGACGGCAGAACAGCTCCATGTCGAGATCAGCCCAATTAGTCATGAACTGAAACTGCGACAGGGCTGCTGCCGCCTTAGCGGAAAAGGACCTGTGGTAATCGTAAAACGCTGAGCCACCGTACTTGTGGCCCAGGTCCGACACCCGATACAGGTAGGTATCAAGCTCCTCCCTCCTGGACGGATTGGCAGAACAAACAATGTCCCGATACAGGCTAAAGGCCTGGACAAACTCAGGAATGGACAGTTTGCGGTTAAGTCTGGAGTCTTTGGCCTTCAAGACCACCGAAACCTCCCCGCAATTAATGATCCGATTCTCCGAAATGTCCTGGGAGGGGATAAGGATGGAGGCTAAATTCACATCCTTCCCAGCCAAGATGTCCTTCTTGATATGCTCGGGGATGAAGTGAGACGGGGCAATCAGAGGACCAGAAGCTGGCCTACCTGCCACATCTGGAGGTGGGGACGGAGCCACCACCGGGGAGGGTGGGATTGCCGAGGGTATGGACTCTAGGGCTGCAACCCTGGCCTGAATGTCGCACAGAGAACTGGCAAGCCCGCTGATAGAGGACTGAATCTGGGACAAGGCTTGCTGGTTGGAAGGAGATCTAGACTGAGTTTCCACTGAACTCGGGGCCGTCATCAACAAGCGGTATAATTCCGCCTTGCGGGCTGACGAATCCCCCTACGGTTGAGCTCGGTGATCAGTCTAGGCACGGTCCAGCTCCGTAAGGAAGCGCTGACGGAGCGACCAGAAGCCGATGTTCCAGGAAGGGAAATATTGTCTTCCATCTCAGATACGTGCGACATCCTTGACCTGCGGAAGAATGTAAATGAGAGGAGAAACGAAGCTGCGGACGTGAAGGAGCAGCCGAAAATGAAGATGAAAAGTGAAGGAAAACGAAACTAATTAAAATACTTACCAGAAGACGCCCAAGACCAAGGAAAAGGAGATCTGAATCCGAATGCGAACCGGTAAGCTAAAGAAAAACCCAGACCTTCAGAAGAGAAGAGGAAAACAAACAAAAATACGGTCCTCAGAGGGACCGAACATGACCTGAACTTACCTTAGAAAAGATTTTAAAACCTTTGACTGACGCGAGCCGAAAAACGGACCGAACCTGCGATCTGAAGATAACGCATATGAGGACCAGATAAGCGACAGCTGGGAAGCGAGATGGGAGGCGAACCCCCAAAGGAAGCGAAGACAGGTAAGACGCCAGAAGAGGATCAGTCGACCAGACTGGCCCAGGAGATGGGAGAGCCTGAGACAGGACCCAGGGGTACAAGGGACAGCCGACTGGAAGCAAGAAGCATGGACAACCCACACCTGTGAATAGCAGAGAGACCAGGTAGCCGAGAACTGAAAAACAGAGCTGGGCGATCCAGGAGGAAAGAGGAACCCCAGGCAAACTAGGGTAGAGACCTGGGCGATCCAGGAGAAAGAAGAAGAACCCCAGGCGAACCAGGGTAGAGACCTGGGCGATCCAGGAGAAAGAAGAACCCCAGGCGAACTAGGGAAGAGACCTGGGCGATCCAGGAGAAAGAAGAACCCCAGGCGAACTAGGGAAAAGACCTGGGCGATCCAGGAGACAAACACGCGGACCGGGCGAACCGGAAAAGAGATGACCCTGGGCGATCTAAGGCTTGAGACAGGACGAACACCGCGAGAGAGAGAGCCCGGGTGACCCGGGAAGACCAAGCCATGAAAGAGAATATGGCGAGAATGCTGTAAGGCGGAACACTCAGAGAGACCGAGGGCCGCGGTGTAATAGAAAAAGGCGGTGTAATAGAAAAGGACAACCAGAGATGAGGCCCATGAGACATGAACTAGCGACTGCGGAGGCTGACATACTCGGAGCATGGAACAAGACTCCGCAGTGGCTGGAGGAAAACATGCTGCAGCTGGGGGACGAAAAAATGGTGGATTATGCGCCTGAACCATGCACCTGCCTGCAGATCGACGAAACGGGAACCAGCAGAACGCAGGTGCGGACCAAGCCTCAACTCACCGCAGGCAGGCGGGGCGCTCGCTGGGTTAGGACCTGAGCATCCATGTTGTGCTCTGCAGGTGCAAGCCGCAGGCGTCCAACAGGTGCAGCCTCAGAACAAGCGTGCGTCTATTGTTGTGCGCCCCACCAGACTATGGGAACGCGCGACAATAGCCCCAGAAACGCGCAAGTACCTCCAGGGAAGCAGAGAAAAGAACAAGCCCCAGTGGACAGAGGGGGGCAGACAGAAGAAGATGAGGGAGGGTAAAGGACAGGCATTCAGACCCGACAGACGTGGGATCCGAGACCCTGGAGGCCGATTCACCCAGGCAGCGTGAGGTGACAGGCAGGACCTGCGCTAGACATACCTTGAGATGCCGGGAGCGAAGGAAAGCCGAACGCTGGAGACGCAGCAGGAGGAAGCTGAGGGGCGGACCCGGACGTGAGGAGGCCACAGCTGAGGACCGGACCGCGCTGCACGCGTGGTGTCCTTGAGGCGCCAGGAGCGGAGGAGAGCCGAACGCTGGAGACGCAGCAGGAGGAAGCTGAGGGGAGGACCCGGAAGTGAGGAGGCCACAGCTGAGGACCAGACCGTACTGCACGCCGCTGGAACGCCAGGCTGGAGAGGAGGTGAGTGCCGGCCTAAGTACTGCATGCCCCTCCCACAATTACAGGCTGCGCTGCAGCCTTAACTATATGTTTTATGCATTTTCATGTTTAGGTTTATTCATAGCTTCCATGCAGCCCCTTTGAAGAAGAGATGTCTTTTCATTTTTTATTTTTTTTTAGAAAATGAATTAACAATTCTGGAGAATCTATTCTTATACTTCTAGGTTAGGCTGTTCCTCTTTTATTTCTCCTAGAAATGATGAAGTGACAACTTGAGGGCGAGTTCAATCAGTGCTGTCAGACTGTATAGGGACATTTCCGTTTGAAAAAGTGAATGGTAACACCCAGTTGTCCATTTAACGAACCATTTATAGGAGAAATAACAGAGGAACAGTACAACAGAGTTAGGCCTCATGCACACGACCGTTGTTGTGTTCCGTTCCGCAAAATGGGGTTCCGTTGTTCCGTGATCCGTTTTTGTTTCCGTGTGTCTTCCTTTAATTTTGGAGGATCACCAGACATGAAGGAAAGTAAAAAAAAAAAAAGTCTAAGTCAAGTTTGCCATGCAAATGATAGGAAAAAAACGGACGCGGACGACAATCTTGTGTGCCTCTGCGTTTTTTCACGGACCCATTGACTTGAATGGTCCGCGAACCGTTTTCCGTGAAAAAAAATATGACAGGTTATATTTTTTTGACGGACTGGAACCACGGATCACAGACGCGGATGACAAACAGTGCATTAGCCGAGTTTTCAACGGACCCATTGAAAGTCAATGACTTGGTCCAGCAATAGAGATAACCCTTATGGAAAAGAATATACATTTTTAATAGTGATCATACATAAATGACGTACAAAACCCGACTACTTTAGGTAGAACCACGAAGACCTAGGTTAGCTGATATTGGGTGGGGAAACTCTCCCTAGGCTTACACCCTGAGCTAACCCTCTGCCCAGGGACGGCCCCTAATGGTGGGGACTCCCTGTCCTCGAGCCTTAGCTACCACCTCCTACTGTACCCTTGATTCGTGTCAGCGGGTGGGTATTAGCCTCGTGGTGGACTCCTAAATAGACAGACAGAAACACAGACAAAAAAAGGTGCCCGTTGTATACAACCCTGATGATGTAACCACATCAAGAGGTACAAGGTGCACTAAAAAGCGTCTAAAAACACCCTAGTATTATAGTGTGATAGATACAAACATAATTATAGAGAACCCCTAAAGTAGTCGGGTTTTGTACGTCATTTATGTATGATCACTATTAAAAATTTATATTCTTTTCCATAAGGGTTATCTCTATTGCTGGACCAAGTTATTATTCATTGATTGACCCATTATAAATGTTCTACCCATAATCGCTGGACTGTACATTGAAAGTCAATGGGTCTGCAGAAAATCACGAAAAACGGAACAACGGACACGGAATGAAACAACGGTCGTGTGCATGAGGCCTTATAAGGAAAAAATGGTAAAGAAAATTGCGATATTTGTGGGCAATACAAGGCATTACAAAAACAGACATGTCATGTCAGGAGTGGTGTAAGATCCTCTTCACTACATTATGGCATTGCATTATGAGCAATTGTCCAACAGTGCAGATGGCAGCAGCGCCCGTAATAATCTCATGTAGCCTGCAGGGAACCAAACAGCATTGGTTCTCAACCTATGCCTCTTTAGGGTACTTTCAGACTTGCGTTTTTATTTTCCGACATAGAGTTCCGTCACAGGGTCTCTATACCGGAAAATAACTGATCAGTTTTATCCCCATGCATTCTGAATGGAGAGTAATCCGTTCAGGATGCATCAGGATGTCTTCAGTTCAGTCGTTTTGACTGATCAGGCAAAAGAGAAAACCGCAGCATGCTACGGTTTTATCTCCGGCGAAAAAAACTGAAGACTTGCCTGAACGCCAGATCCGTTTTTTTTCCCATAGGCATGTATTAGTGCCGGATCCGGCGTTCAGAATACCAGAATGCTGGATCCGTCGTTCCGTTATGCGCATGCGCAGACTGAAAAAAAAAGGTGAAAAAAATAAATGCCGGATCCGTTTTGCCGGATGACACCGGAACGGCGGATCCGGCATTTTAATGCATTTTTTCGACTGATCAGGCATTTTTAAGACTGATCAGGATCCTGATCAGTCTTACTAATGCCATCAGTTAGCATACATCTTGCCTGATCCGTCGGCAGTTCCGGCGACGGAACTGCTTGCCGGATCTCTCTGCCGCAAGTGTGAAAGTAGCCTTAGTTGGTGCACAACAACACCGTAACATGCTAGGAGTTGTAGTTTTGCAATAGCAGGAGACCACAGGTTGGGGGAGTACCGTCATGGGGTACTGCTCATAACGCAGAGGTTTGCTTACATGGGTAGTTCAACACATTTACGCCATGTGGTGACCTCTGATATTATAGCATTTACATCCTAATACAGGGGTCAGCAACCTCCAGCTGTTGTGAAACTACAACCCCCAGCATGCTCCATTCACGTCTATAAGAGATGTACTCCCACTGGGGGATGTGTAACGCCCCAGAGTGGCAGTACCACCTTTTACGCCTCTCCATTATCTCATATGGTTAATGTAAGTCATCTATGCATTTATTTCCTGATCCTGCAAAATGTGTGTATTAATTTCCATGTAACTGTCATGTTATATGTAATGTACCTGGTTCACCAGCAGATGGCAGCAGTTATGGCAGAGCTACAGGGACAGAGGATGGAACCTTCTTTCCATTCTCTTCTCTCCCTCTAGGGAGGAGTTTAGTTAGTGAAGGTCAGTCTAGCCTACCCCTTCTAGGGGAGAGGTCGAGTCTAGAGTACCCCCTCTAAGGGGAAGGAAGCAAGGGAGCCTGTCCCTTCTGGGCGAGCCTTGCCTCGGCCAGCAGAGCACCATCAGCTCTGCTGGAACAAGAGAAAAGAGCAAAGAGCCTCAGAGAAGCCAGGAGGAAAGGTTCCCTGGATAAAGATAAAGATACAGATAAAGATAAAGACAGAGTCAGACTACAGAAAGTTAGGTACAGCAGAAAGGAAAAGTTACTATTTTATCCTATCAGCATGGCAGATGTAGCAGGGCTGAATGTGTTCGCCTGCCAGAATTTCATGCCAAAGCTTGCTGGTGACCAAGATAAGGTTGGAAGATTGTTGCCCGATACCAGTTTATTCAAGTAAAGCAGCTGTATCAAGTTCATCACAAGGTCTGGACTCCATTTATTTCTTTACACCACCATTCAACTACCCCTTTTTCTGCAACGGACAGCCACGCTTGGGGTTCCAGTGTATCCAGGTAGGAGCACCGTGACAAGTGCTACACCACTAAGGGACATTAGGCCAACACTATACCACTCTGGCATTCCTACCCTGGGTACCAACCACCAACACCATCTACTTAGGGGGACTCCGTCCCTCGTTGCTGAAATGCAACTGGCGTCACGACAAAAACTCTATTATAACACCTTTAAGGGACCCCCTGCCGACGCCGTTTTAGATGTAGTTTCTCAGCAGCTAGAATGCCGGAGATCGCTGACCACTTTCCTACTCAACGAGACTTGACAACTACTTAACCCACAGAGGATACATCATTTCCATCCTGGCAGGAAAACTCCCATCATAGACTTGTACAGTTCTTATGACAGGGGCATAACATCAGCCACAGAACAGGGCGGAATTACCGCCATCAATAAATCAAGATTCCACATGTAGCAGAGCCGAGTTAGCGTGGTATATTGACACCTGGTTTTGCAGAGGACTGAAGGTAAATCTACTATATATTCTTTCCCCATCAGAGGGTAGAGAGGAGGGGCATCCCTATAGATGATGGATCATAAGGTTCACCTGTCTGGTGCGATACTGCCAGGTAGTCCTTCTCGGTGAGCAGTGAGATGAAGGCACAGTTCTATAAACTGATTGGGACCTCAAGATTGGGGTGCATGCTCTTCTACATTTGGCTCTCCAGTTAGCACAAAAATACTTGGACAAACCTCTTTATATTACGGTATAACCCTATATTACCAACCTGACTAGTGGAGTTTGAGGGTGGGGGGACGTTCAGTGGGTGGGTGCTATGGTAGTGGGTACGCAAATGGATTTATTAAGGTTTCTTCAATCCACTTACAACAAGGCACATGTGATACAGCCCCAAAAAGTTAAATACCAAATTCAGCTCTGCTACATATGTCTCTAAAAACCTAACTTCTGTCCCCTGAGACAGTTATACCAACTTAAAGTTCACATCTTTAATGTCGTATCTTCTATACATACCATCCTATATGTCAGCGGTCTGCAACCAGAATGGAAACTACAACTCCCAGCATGCTCTGATGTCTCCTTGCAGCATCTGGAGGCTTAGTGGCTGCAGTTATGAGATTTCCCGGAGACTGCATTATAAAAAGTGACTCTTTACCAGATGACTGAAGCCTGCCTGCCTGTAGTAGCCATGTCACAAGACGTACCTCTGGAATTTAATGCTCCGTCATACCCTTCCCTTCTCTCTGGGCGTCCTCTCAGACCACTGCTCCAGGTTAATCCGTGATAAGATGGTTCAGAAATCCCATGAAGCTTCTCATTAGCCTAATCACCTGCTGGGATTCATAGTGTGTGAGGCGCCCCCAGCTGCGCAGCGAGGAGCGCACGCCGCACAAGGGAGGGGGTCTGCTTACCAGCTGCATCCATAGGCTTCTGGGAGAGCACTGAGCACCAATTTCCAAAACAGCGGAGCTAAATGACTGGAGGACAGCTGACTTGGCGTCCGGCCCGTCCGTACCAGAGATTACACAAACACTGAAGTGAAACAATTGCCATGCTCCTGCGCAGCCAAATTCTTTAATCATGTATCATATAATATAAATCACACACGTATCGGCATTACGTTGCAGGAGACGAGACCGAGGTGTGCAACCTGCGTCTAGAACAGGACGGGTCACACTTGGGTTTCTTGGGGGTGGGGGAATCTAATAGGTTTTTATAAAGTTATGTATAAAAAAAAATAAAAAAATAAAAAAAAATTCCCCAAAAAACATACCACTGTGTGTGCATGTGACTGATTATACATGATGTGAAACACATGGCTGCTTTCTTTCAAAAACAGCTGTTGACTCTCCATTCGCACCTCTCCTGTACCAACAGCTCCCGCCTCTCTATTACCAACAGCTCCCGCCTCTCCAGTCCTAACAGCTCCCGCCTCTCTATTACCAACTGCCCCAAATCTCCAGTCCCAACAGCTCCCGCCTCTCTATTACCAACTGCCCCAAATCTCCAGTCCCAACAGCTCCCGCCTCTCTATTACCAACTGCCCCAAATCTCCAGTCCCAACAGCTCCCGCCTCTCTATTACCAACTGCCCCAAATCTCCAGTCCCAACAGCTCCCGCCTCTCTATTACCAACTGCCCCAAATCTCCAGTCCCAACAGCTCCCGCCTCTCTATTACCAACTGCCCCAAATCTCCAGTCCCAACAGCTCCCGCCTCTCTATTACCAACTGCCCCAAATCTCCAGTCCCAACAGCTCCCGCCTCTCTATTACCAACTGCCCCAAATCTCCAGTCCCAACAGCTCCCGCCTTTCCAGTATCAACAGCTCCCGCCTCTCCAGTCCCAACAGCTCCCGCCTCTCCAGTCCCAACAGCTCCCGCCTCTCCAGTCCCAACAGCTCCCGACCTCTCCAGTCCCAACAGCTCCCGCCTCTCCTGTCCCAACAGCTCCCGCCTCTCCTGTCCCAACAGCTCCCGCCTCTCCTGTCCCAACAGCTCCCGCCTCTCCTGTCCCAACAGCTCCCGCCTCTCCTGTCCCAACAGCTCCCGCCTCTCCTGTACCAACAGCTCCCGCCTCTCCTGTACCAACAGCTCCCGCCTCTCCTGTACCAACAGCTCCCGCCTCTCCTGTACCAACAGCTCCCGCCTCTCCTGTACCAACAGCTCCCGCCTCTCCTGTACCAACAGCTCCCGCCTCTCCAGTACCAACAGCTCCCACCTCTCCAGTACCAACAGCTCCCGCCTCTCCAGTCCCAACAGCTCCCGCCTCTCTATTACCAACTGCCCCAAATCTCCAGTCCCAACAGCTCCCGCCTCTCTATTACCAACAGCTCCCGCCTCTCTATTACCAACTGCCCCAAATCTCCAGTCCCAACAGCTCCCGCCTCTCTATTACCAACTGCCCCAAATCTCCAGTCCCAACAGCTCCCGCCTATCTATTACCAACTGCCCCAAATCTCCAGTCCCAACAGCTCCCGCCTCTCTATTACCAACTGCCCCAAATCTCCAGTCCCAACAGCTCCCGCCTTTCCAGTATCAACAGCTCCCGCCTCTCCAGTCCCAACAGCTCCCGCCTCTCCAGTCCCAACAGCTCCCGCCTCTCCAGTCCCAACAGCTCCCGCCTCTCCAGTCCCAACAGCTCCCGCCTCTCCTGTACCAACAGCTCCCGCCTCTCCTGTACCAACAGCTCCCGCCTCTCCTGTACCAACAGCTCCCGCCTCTCCTGTACCAACAGCTCCCGCCTCTCCAGTACCAACAGCTCCCGCCTCTCCAGTACCAACAGCTCCCGCCTCTCCAGTCCCAACAGCTCCCGCCTCTCCAGTCCCAACAGCTCCCGCCTCTCTATTACCAACTGCCCCAAATCTCCAGTCCCAACAGCTCCCGCCTCTCTATTACCAACAGCTCCCGCCTCTCTATTACCAACTGCCCCAAATCTCCAGTCCCAACAGCTCCCGCCTCTCTATTACCAACAGCCCCAAATCTCCAGTCCCAACAGCTCCCGCCTCTCTATTACCAACTGCCCCAAATCTCCAGTCCCAACAGCTCCCGCCTCTCTATTACCAACTGCCCCAAATCTCCAGTCCCAACAGCTCCCGCCTCTCCAGTCCCAACAGCTCCCGCCTCTCCAGTCCCAACAGCTCCCGCCTCTCCAGTCCCAACAGCTCCCGCCTCTCCAGTCCCAACAGCTCCCGCCTCTCCAGTCCCAACAGCTCCCGCCTCTCCTGTACCAACAGCTCCCGCCTCTCCTGTACCAACAGCTCCCGCCTCTCCTGTACCAACAGCTCCCGCCTCTCCTGTACCAACAGCTCCCGCCTCTCCTGTACCAACAGCTCCCGCCTCTCCAGTACCAACAGCTCCCGCCTCTCCAGTACCAACAGCTCCCGCCTCTCCAGTACCAACAGCTCCCGCCTCTCCAGTACCAACAGCTCCCGCCTCTCCAGTACCAACAGCTCCCGCCTCTCCAGTACCAACAGCTCCCGCCTCTCCAGTACCAACAGCTCCCGCCTCTCTATTACCAACAGCTCCCGCCTCTCCAGTCCTAACAGCTCCCGCCTCTCTATTACCAACAGCCCCAAATCTCCAGTCCCAACAGCTCCCGCCTCTCTATTACCAACTGCCCCGAATCTCCAGTCCCAACAGCTCCCTCCTCTCTATTACCAACTGCCCCAAATCTATTTGGGGCAGTTCTCATCTTTGTTTTTCTGAAAAAAATGTAAAGTAATATACTATATTTGTAGTATTGTTTCTACATTTTAATAGATTTTCCAGGAACAATGTAACATATGGAAACGCAGGTGATGGTGCAGACGTGGTTCGAGGTGGCAGTGCCGCAGCGAAAGTAGACTAAGCGTCCAATGGCCCAATATGCTATGCAAGTATTGCAGCAGTTGCTCCTGGTGACCACGCTAAGTTGTATTCTTATAAACGTCTGGCAGTCCCATCTTGGGTGAGCCAATGGGTTCCCATGGCCCGAGCAAGCTGTATGGCAGTGTAACGGATCTCCTAGCACCCCGACCGGGTACCTCCATTGATGGATGCTCCCAGTGCTTCCCGAGGACTCCAAGCACTCCGCTCTACACCAAAACCACCACAGGAGCCAGGAACAGCTCTTACAAGAGCTAGTAGTTATAGCCAGGGGAGTATAGCAAATCTTCAGCGTATAGCAATCCCCACACACATGAAACAAGGCTCTATGTTGAATGTAAAACAGCAACTCTTTAATGGGCTATTTTTCAGCCTTTTATGCAGGACTCCTAGCAAGGGACACTCCCCCTGGGGCCCTTGTAGAAGACTGTGACAGTTTATATTTTAGCCAATCACATGCATTTACAGTATTGAAACCTTCCCAGCAATTGTACACAAAACCCCCTTCCCTCTGTCTGTAACGCAATCAGCAAAATACAATGAGCATTGTCTTTGACGCAATTAACTAACACACTGGCATTGTCTGAGACGCATTCAACAAAATACAATTACCAATAACACAAAGGCTACAACCCACATAGAATCCTCCCCTCTGCCTGTGATATAATCATGGTACACCATGGTTAACATAATCATCACAAGCAGGAGAATACACAATGTCCTCTGTCCTGGAGACAACCGAGTTGTAATTCAATTATCTCTCAGGACAGAGGGCAATCGCCAATACACACAGAGAGACAATGAAACAGACCTCACTACTCAACGTATACAATGTCCCACCCTTTACAATACACATAGACATTTAACATCCCAACATAGCACGAATTAGTTGTAAAAGTCTCTTGGGCCTGGCTGTACTCATGGCTTTTCTGTCCAAAACAGTTCCACAGATTTAAGCTGTGCGGCCGGTCTGTCTTCTACTTCAAAGTTAGTATGGGCTATAATCCTGGGGCAAGAGGCTGGCAACCAGGCCCCTCCAAAACCCAGTGGCCAGGTTGGTTTCGCCACAGGCAGTGATTGTGCAACCATTGCGTCAACCAGAGCAACACCGCCAGCCAGGCCCAACAAAAAACGGACGGCAGTCTGTGGGTGTGCGCCACTGGGACACAGAAACCAGTGAGTAGAGCAGTAACTCTGGCCATTTTTTATTAATATATTTCCCAGGAAAACCCCTTTAACAGCGTGCCAGGCACTGATGCCCAACACTGGCGTGCCAGGCACTGATTCCCCCATAGAAATGTGCGTCTGCCACAGATAATATAATCTGGTAATCTGAGTGGACTGTTGAAAGTTAATTTTGAAGATAGGTAAATGGCTTTTAGCTTCTTAATGTTTCCAATGTAATGGACATTCAGCTAAAATGAAAAGTCACAGAAGCGGTCGGATGGAGAAGATGTCTGTACAATAAAACGCACTTAAAAGAAACAAGATCCAAATAATTTCACACACTCAGGATAACAAAAAGCGACTACAAGTGGCACGCCTAATGGATGCATCACACATCGTAAAAGCAATTACATCCTGGGAGTAAAGAAGATTCTTAGAGAAACTCAACTGTACGCCTAAGCATCGGCATAAGTCAGGGCGGTAATTCTCTAGCTGGTGTTGGACGCAAATACAATTTATATATATATATATATATATATATATATATATATATATATATATATATTCAGTGCATTTCGAGCGTTCCCGTCAATCTCGTGGTTTGTAACCTTTGTTCTGAAAATTCCTCAGCATTCCAACAGAGTTAAAAAAAATATATATATTTACCGGACACTAAAACTTAGCGGTAAACTGCAAAATTATATGCTTGTTCTAGAAAGGATCTGTAATTAGAGACATGCTAGAACGAAAGAGTGAAAAGGGCAGGAAACGTAATACAGGATGAAAAAATAAAAATAAAATACCCAGAAAGTAACCTCTGCAAAAAAGAGACACGCTTCCTATACTTGCCATGTCCAAAGTAACTTCTCTTCAGCTCATGTAGAACTGTCCTATTTTTTGTTTTAACTAACCATTAATTAAACATGTTTTGCCCCAGTAGCAGCTAAAAGAAAGTAAATTGCAAATTAAGCAGCTCTTCTTTCCCCTCTCCCAGTGGTAAAGCCCAGCACGATCTCAACCTCCAACTATCATTATGAATTTTTACTGCAAAACCAGGCACAATGCTGCAACTCCGGTGCCTCCCACTGCAGCCAGAATGCTACCCTGCCCTTCCACTTGTTGTTCCCAGTGGCCCGTGGCTGCCTGCATCTCTCTGCTCTTTCCCAGAGGGCATGGCTGCTCTGTCCATTTCATAATGGCTGAGGCCTGCAAGGCTTCTCAATGCCTGTAGGGCGAGCAAATATGTTCCCTTTAGGTCTTAAGGGTCCAGCATGCACATCTTAATCTTCTCCAGCTGTCCACCCTAGGGGATTTAAGGCACCTTCACCTTTTAGCATGCTAGACTCTGCAAATGTGCGCTGTGTACAGAATACTCATGCTCAGCAAATTGCTACCAGATTTCACCCTCTTGACTTCTGCCCGATTCCTGGATTTGGACCTGTGCTGCCTGTACTTTAGCCTGTTACCAAATTGTACGAACTCTACCTGCACTGACCTCGCCTGTTTCTGACTACAGTTTTCCTTGATTCTCCGGAGCTCTGCATCTGTGTCTCTGGACTCCAGTGGATCAGCAGTCCCTGAACAGAGACTACTCCATGAGGTAGCATACTGGTGGTTCCCCTGCAGCGGAGTCCACATCCCTACACAGGGGGTTAAAGGGTGAAGACCAGGGGACCTCTGGGACAACACCTATAGGTGTTACCCAATGTAAAATCTGCAGATCCACATCCCCTTCCATAACAAACAACAATCCATTGCTTCATTCTGGAGAAAAAGTATTTTTAATCCATTGCAAATGGACAGTTGAGTGCAATGAAGGCGGGCCTAAGCCACTCTGTGCACCCGCTCTACTTTTGCTTCCTCTGCCACCCCTGACTGACAGGACCAGGCCCTGGGGTTATGCAGGAAAATGGTTTAGTATGTGAAGGAGAGGAAGGGGCTGGCAGGATGCAGGAGGAGCAGAGGTGCACAGAGTGATTTGGGCCCACCCTCAGTGCACCTTACTTTTAATCCATATGCAAATGAACAGGTATTTCCCTTCAGGATGAAAAAACGGACCACTAAGTAAAAAGTGTCTTTACATTCAGCTGCGTTAGCCCTACAAGGCATGGTGACTGGTTTATCAGGTGAATTTCCTGATGACGGGCTCCTTTAAACTCGTCTCTGAATTCCTCTAAAGCTGAGGAAACCCCTCAGTGCTAACCATCACCTCCAACACTGTACAAGCTAAGCCCTCTGGGATATCATATCTTCAGGTTTGGAGGATTTGGTCATTATAAGCCATGCTTTTCTCTATCAAATAAGAAAATGGCAACGGATAAGAAGCGGAGGTGGTGAGACAGCAGGAGGGAGAACATAGCGGGGCCTGTACCATTCTATGGAGCCCTAGGTGACCCTGTGACTAAATGACAGCTCTATAAGTACTAGAAACGGCTGATGCAACCAGAAGAAGAGGTCTTCACCATAACCATGCCGGTAGAAGTGGAGCTGTCAGAACAGCCAGGCTTTGAATTGTAAATTGAAATGTACTTTAAAGGACCAAATGAAAGGAATATGAGGACATATCGCATGAACTTCTGCTGAAGGCTGTTTGGATACTGGCACCACATCTGTAGCCTCAGACCTGCTGGATACTCTTTCTCTACAAACAGTGTCCAGATGTGCTTACACAATGAGGTCCGGGTGAGGCACGGTACATACCGCTGGGTTCACTGTTCTGCCCACGGATTAGACTCACGGCAGCAGCTGTCTGGGCTAGACTGTTAGTACATACGGACATAATAGAAGGAGAGCCACGAACCACGGCTATGCAGCTTTATGAAAGGAATTAGAGATGGGGCTCTGTCTACATCTAGTCTTTGTCGTAGGTATACGGCAGGCATGCTCAGCCTGCGGCCCTCCAGCTGTTGCAAAACTACAACTCCCAGCATGCCCAAACAGCTTACAGCTATCAGCCTACAACAGGGCACGGTGGGAGTTGTAGTTTTACAACAGCCGCAGGTTGAGCATCCCTGGTATACGGCCTTATGATCTCCAATGGAAGGCTTTGATGTACCCCACCGACCTATAGCAGGGATGGCCAACCGACGGCTCTCCAGCTGTTGCAAAACTACAACTCCCACCATGCCCTGCTGTAGGCTGATAGCTGTAGACAGTCTGGGCATGCTGGGAGTTGTAGTTTTGCAACAGCTGGAGAGCCGCAGGTTGGCCATCCCTGGTCTACAGGCTCCATTTTGAAAAGAAACATCATACGCCATGCAGGTTACATTTTTATTGCGTCCCTCTGCATAGGAAACCATAGTAGGCCGTACTTTCCTACGCAATGAAAAAACTAAGGTATGAGAGACACATATATTCACCCATTGTATGCCAAACGGGGCCTGTGAACACATCAGATGTCTGTCCAGAAGAAGCTAAAATGGAGCAATGTCCAACTGTTTTATGTATACAGCTCCTATGCAGACCCATGTGTCTCTGTGGTAGAAGAGTGTGAAAAATAATCATCAGTAGTAGCTTCTTTCCATCTGTCCCCAAGACGTCGTGGAGTGATAGAAGAGACTACGACTGCTGGATTTATTTGTAGTCCGTTACCATAGCTACATATAGGTCTACACAGGAACTTCATAAAATGATGGGAGATTTTTATTTTAATTGTTGTAAAGCTGCTTTATTTCTCGTTTTCGGATGCCCCCTTCGTTCTCATGATCAGTGGGGGGGTCCTGGCATTCGGACCCTCAGTGATCATATACAGTTACTGAATAAAAACCCTTTAAGAACTGGATTATTCTAGATCAGGGGGTCAGCAAACTTCGGCACTCCAGCTGCTGTGAAACTACAACTCCCAGCATGCACACTTGCTTGGCTGTTCTTGTATCTCCCATAGAAGTGAATGGAGCATGCTGGGAGTGCCGGAGGTTGCTGATCCCCCGTTCTAGACCGACTTAGGTCTCATGTACACCACCCTGTTTTTGGTCCACTTCCAATCTACAAAAAATGCCACCCATTCATTTTAAAGGGACCGTGTGCTGTCCGCATCCGTAGGTCTGTCTGTTCCGCTGCCCCACAAAATAAAAAAATAACATGTCCTATTCTTGTCCGTTTTTACATTGGTAACATAGTGCGGGACCTGCAGAAGGGAAAAATGCGAGATGCACATTACCAGTGTTTTGTGGAGGCATTAGATGGGGCAATATCGGATTCGCAGGTTTCTAAACGTCATACGTGCGTGCAAAAGTAGCACTTATTTTTTCCTATTGCCATGGGCAGCTGCACAACTTCACCCCGTCCTCCACCGCTTTATTCCAGGGTGCAGGCGAGATTCGGATCAGCACCACGTCATGTTCCTGCAGATGTTAAAACCCATCAGGATATGACAAGAATCTCCTAGGACCATCTGAAGGAAAATTCTTTCCTCATCTTCGCTGTGGACTTATTCAGGCGCATCACGATCATCAGGTTAAATGGGAAAGCGCTTAACGTAATGAATATTTAAAAACCGCTGAGGATGAATCAAGTTCTTTCTCTACGGTTGCTTGTGAGAAGGTATGCCATGTATATATTATGCGGGGGCTCTAGCTAATGGAGGGAAGTGCCTATGGCATAGAAGCGCCATTTTTAACTCTACATTGCCATAGTATTTTTTTTTTTTATTAAATGATTTTTATTGGGTTTTGATATAAATATCAGTACAAATATGCACAGGATTGTACAAATTATTATATAGATCCCAGTACATTACATTCTGCTTCATACTCATCTCTGTTACTAGATAAGAATTACATTATCACACTAAGGCCTCATGCACACGACCGTTGTGTGCATCCGCGTCCGTTCCGTCATTTTTCACAGTTTAGCGGAGGTCCCATTCATTTCTATGGAGCTGTGAAAAAAAACTGATAGTCCTAAGTTTTTTCTCCGATTCCAGTCCGTCCCAAAAATATAACCTGTCCTATTCTTGTCAGTGGAAAATGGAGGACGGACCCATTCAAGTCAATGGGTCCGTCAAAAAAAAAAAACGGATGCACAACTGGTATGTCATCCGTGTCCGTTTTTTTCTACAAGACCTTGGTGCAATAAAATGACACTTTTCATTAACTTTCCTTTTTTTCCCCTGTCAGACCAAAAAAAAGGAAGGCACAAGGAAACACAACTGAAGCAAAATCGGACACGGACCACTGAAGCAAAATCACGGACTGTCGTGTGCATCAGGCCTTAGTCTACAATAAACTTGGACGAAGGTATAAATGTGAACATAGAAAAAAAAAAAAAAGTTTCCCAGAATATGCTCAAAAATTCAAAAAGACAAAGTATTATAATTGAAGGGGTTGTCTATACCAATCCCTTTAAAATTGCACCATAAGACTAAAGAAAAGCTCCCTCCTCCACCACTCGAGGACCTCATGGGTTTGGTGCAATGCTTTATTTTCCCCTTGAAATTTTTATCACCTCAGCCCATGAGGCAGGGGCACAACTAGGATTCATGGGGCCCAAAGTCCTAACCATAGTCTGAAAAGTTCTGCCCCAATTGGACAATTCCTTGACTTGTTATATACATATAGGTTTAATTTTTGTAAGCATCCCGACAACCGCCTGGACTTCAGATTAGACTGAAGAGATGGATATTCTGGGCTTCATTACATTTGACAGGGAAATACAAAAAATTGTAACGGTACGTGTTATAAGAGCAAATATGATGATAGAGCAGATATAAAGAGCACGGTATATTCTCTTCCGGTCTACATTAATATGAACTGCTGGCCTGTAGGACAGGAGCTGTGGTACTGTGCAGCCTATGTAGGATACCCACCGATGTTACACTACATAAGTCTAATGAGAACATCTTTTACACTCTGGAGAGACTGGCACAATGCTCATCCTCTGTGTGCTGTACATCTGGGGTACTATGCTCATCCTCAATCCTCATCTGACCTAAAATAAGATCCCCAAAATTCATCAGACCTCCAAATCAGACCCCCAAAATAAGACCCCCAATGCTCGGATCAGACACCACAAATCAGACTCCCAGTGTCAGACCCTCATTGCTCAGATCCCCCCTCCCCATTGCTCAGATCAGACTCCCATGCTCAGATCCGACCCCCCATGCCCAGATCAGGACCCCCTTCCCATTGCTCAGATCAGGACCCCCTTCCGATGCTCAGATCAGGACCCCCTTCCCATTGCCCAGATCAGGACCCCCTTCCGATGCCCAGATCAGGACCCCCTTCCGATGCCCAGATCAGGACCCCCTTCCGATGCCCAGATCAGGACCCCCTTCCGATGCCCAGATCAGGACCCCCTTCCCATTGCTCAGATCAGGACCCCCTTCCCATTGCTCAGATCAGGACCCCCTTCCGATGCTCAGATCAGGACCCCCTTCCGATGCCCAGATCAGGACCCCCTTCCGATGCTCAGATCAGGACCCCCTTCCGATGCCCAGATCAGGACCACCTTCCCATTGCCCAGATCAGGACCCCCTTCCGATGCCCAGATCAGGACCCCCTTCCGATGCCCAGATCAGGACCCCCTTCCCATTGCTCAGATCAGGACCCCCTTCCGATGCTCAGATCAGGACCCCCTTCCGATGCTCAGATCAGGACCCCCTTCCGATGCTCAGATCAGGACCCCCTTCCGATGCTCAGATCAGGACCCCCTTCCGAAGCCCAGATCAGGACCCCCTTCCGATGCTCAGATCAGGACCCCCTTCCCATGCCCAGATCAGGACCCCCTTCCCATGCCCAGATCAGGAACCCCCCCCCCCCCCCATGTTCAGATCAGAACTTCCCATGCTTAGATCAGACCCACATGCTCAGTTCTAAAATTTAAAAAATCTCTTCCCTCTCCTGATCAGGCACTGGGCTCCTGCTCGGGCACCTGCTACTCCGCAGGTCTGACACGCTCCCCACGGTGACCTGATGAGCACAACGTCAGGTCATAGTCCGTGTCTCCACGTACTACGTTCTCACACTGTGTGCATCAGGACGTAGTGGAGAAGGAGCTGGAACTGCAAATTAGCAACAGTGCCCGATCAGGAAAAGAGATCTGAGCCTGGGGTGGAGAGTGAGCGGCCTGACTGCTTCCCGACGCCACAGCTAGAGCCGCACTGGAAGAAGCAAAGAGCCGCATGCGGCTCAAGAGCCACGGGTTGGCCACCCCTGGCCTAGAGTCTGACCCTAGGAGAAATCAGAGTGCTCCTGCCTAGAGCTGCTCTTCTCTGCATATATTGGCATCTTGTAATGCCAGCCATTATACCTTTAGTATACACAGGCATGGCAGTGGGAGTTTTCGGCTGGCTTGTATTAGAAGTATATAGCGGCATGAAGGACTATTGAAATTCACTTCCTTGCAACCGGAAAATAAACTTCCCATATAGTCAGCGGGCCTGGGAACAATTAACATCCTAATACTCAGGGTTCACATACTCTCCATTTACCCGTGAGTCAGCCCAGCTATTCTTCAGTCTGATATTTAGGGAAATTACTGAGGATAACAATAGCGGCACAGGATACGGGATTAGATGGACCACAACAATAATAGCGGCACAGGATACGGGATTAGATGGACCACAACAATAATAGCGGCATGGCTTCCAAGCTCCCGAACAATGAGTCACGTAAACGTTACAGCAGAGGATTATAGGTCTCGGAATCTTACAGGAATGGGTATCTTTTGGAATCTGGAGAACATCAGGTCAGGATGACACAGAATATTTATGACAACGCATTTCAGAAGAAAAAAAAAAGGCAAATTGGTGTCTGATACACTGTAATATACTGCCCCCTAGTGGACATTTATAATAATGCATCTATCTAGGTAAAGATCGGCCTTTCCAATTATATACAGTGGACTATAGTTCAGGCTCTTCGCTGGAAAAGGGACACATGACTTCATGATCTTCGCTTTATCAGGGCATCTTATTGATCCATAAAAAGGTTTTTCCAGGAGTAACATATTGAAGCATCATCAGCATCTGATCGGTGAGGGGTCTGAAACCAGGCACCGTCATCAACCACTGTTTCAACATAGAAGCACTGCGACCTCCTCGAAGCGCCGCCCATTGTATAGTGGCTATGCTTGGTATTGCAGCTCAGGACCTTAAATGAGACTAGAGTTGCGCCTAGACCAGGGATCAGCAACCTGCGGCTCTTCAGCTGTTGTGAAACTACAATTCCCAGCATGCTCCATTCATTTCTATGAGAGTTCTTAGAAGAGCAGAGCAAGTATGCATACTGGGAGTTGTAGTTTCACAACAGCTGATAAGCCGCAGGTTGCCTACACCTGGCCTAGACCATGTGACCAATGAACGTGATGTCACTGGCCTAGGAACAGGCCGCAGAGCTCCCTCTTCAAACAGGTGATCGCCTATAACAGGGCTGGCCAACCTGCGGCTCTCCAGCTGTTGTAAAACTACAATTCCCACAATGCCCTGCTGTAGGCTGGTAGCTGTAGGCAGTCTTTGCATGCTGGAAGTTGTAGTTTTGCAACATCTGGAGAGCCGCAGGTTGGCCATCCCTGGCCTATAAGGAATCAATATTCTAGACCCCAAAAAACCCTTTAAAAAGTTCTGACTGGTGAAATAGGTGAATCAATCTGATTTAATAAAACCAATATAGGTTTTACCACCAGGTGGCAGCCTAGGCCAGCCTATTTGAATGCCGAGCTGAAAGGCTTGGGCTACATGGCGACACTGGTCATGCGGCAGCTGTCGTGGCCAGGATCGTTGCGTTGTGGTGATTCCATAGAAATTATTGGGATCGCTGGGAAAGTTGAAAGAAATCCAATCAGTGTCGCCGTGTAGCTCTAGCCTTAAAAGCCTATTTCCATACACCCATTTAATAAATTGTGAGTTAATAGATGAGGGGGGAGGTCTTCTTTTCAGGACCCACAACTCTTGTCCACAGTGGAGAGCTGTTAAAAAACCCATTGATATGAATGGACCCTGTGTAATACTTCATTTTGCCTGTGGTGGCGCTGCAGAGAAAGTCAACCCTTGCTCCCATGTTTTTACGCAGATTACAAATGATCACTAGGGGTCCCAGCAGGAAGACACTCTATGATCAGGGGACCCTAGAGACCAGTAAGGATTGTCCACAGTAAAGAACCCCTTTAGGTGTAGGTATCACACCAGGAAGCGTAGCAGAGCAAGTCTGGCAGAAGCTGAAGGGGTAAGAAACCAGTATGGTCCCAGTGCCTTGAGACAGAGAGATGCATGCCAGCACTTATGTCTTAACGTTAACCAAACCTATATTTCGAGTTTGGCCCCAGGTGCAAAAGATGAAACGGCGCACAAACCCTTAGGCTAGGTCTACACGACGACATGTGTCGCACGACACATAGGGCACAACTACACTGCAACATGTGTCATGCAACATTTTGTCGCACCAATGTCGCGCAACAATTTTTAAAAATGAAAGTCTGTGGTGTCGCACTGCGACATGCGACATACTGCGACGGGACAGTCACAGTCGCAGCATGTCGCTGTGCGACACCACAGACTATCATTATAAAAATTGTCGTGCGACATTGGTGCGACAAAATGTCCAGCGACACATGTTGCAGTGTAGTTGTGCCCTATGTGTCGCGCGACACATGTCGTCGTGTAGACCTAGCCTAAGGGTTTGTGCGCCGTTTCATCTTTTGCACCTGGGGCCAAACTCGAAATATACAGGTTTGGTTAACACATTTACTGACCGCAAATGAAAATCTTGAAATCGGCGAGAAATTTGAAACATAAGTCCAGTATGACCCCTTCCCCGAGTCATCGAAATCCACACCATTAAGGCTATTGATAGGTCTGAGGCCAGGTCTACACGACGACATGGGTCGCGTGACACATTGTGCACAACTACACCGGAACATTTTGTCGCACCAATGTCGCGCGACACATGTTGCAGTGTAGTTGCGCACAATGTGTCGCGCGACCCATGTCGTCGTGTAGACCTGGCCTCTGACCTATCCATAGCCTTAATGGTGTGGATTTCGATGACTCAGGGAAGGGGGTCATACTGGACTTTGTGTCTCTCTGCTGGAGATGACCTGCAGATAAGCCATGGTTAATAATAAATTACACCAAATGTCAAACTCTGCTCTGCTGCACCTGTACAGATATATACTACTCACAAAAAGTTAGGGATATTTGGCTTTTGGGTAAAATTTATGGAAAACGTAAAACGCTCACGCTCCAGTGATATCGTATCATGAAAGTCGGGCATTTGAGTAGAAGCAGCAATGGCGATTTCCTCATCTCAAACTATTTATTGAAACAAAAGCCACCACCAGTGCTGGGTGTTCACAATGAAGTGGTCATTGACACAACCCGCTGATGATACTCTGACACTCCAAGCTCAGCGGCCACTTTCGTCTGAGACCATCCCGCTTGAAGCCTGGCAGTGGCGAGGTACTGTTGATCAATTGTTAGGTGTCGTCTTGGTCTCATGATGTCAAAATGTGAACAGCATGATGAGGAGGACTGTTTAAATACCAATCGTAATTGAACCAGGAAATTTATTGGGCGATTCATGGATTAAACACCTGTTGTGAATTTTTTCCGTTAGGCTCCTTGTTAGAGAACAGCAAGTTGTGCAAAAAGTACTGAAACATTGAACAGTTGGACAAGTGCATCCAAAAAGTTTAGAGAAGGTCACCTGTAAAAGGTTAGAGAGCATTTTATGTTCATCCTGAAATTTCACCCACAAGCCAAATATCCCACACTTTTTGTGAGGAGGTTGTTAACAATTCTAGATTTCATGTGTCGGGTATTGTGGTATGGACTGAGATAACGGTTTAGAAAACACACCACTCAGAAAATTTCTCAGGAACACAGAAGACAAAATAGTGTTGAGAGGCGCCGCCATTCCCATGCTCGTTATCTGCAATGCTTACATTGCGATCCCAGTGAAAATCAACAAGAAATTGTCTACAGCCACAGTTCTAGTGATTGTGAGGGTCACCTACTGGCACATCATGAAGATATGAAGTCTCTTACTGATCACTGGGGGTCCCCATGAACAGAGACTGCGGGGGTAGTGGTCAGATCCATGGTCTGGTGTATTAAAAGTCCCAAAAGATCCTCTGCCAAACAGAAGGACTCCAGTGTTATAAAAGGTACATGATAGGCGGGGGCCATTACAGATTTTGTATCGTGGCTCAGGAGTGTCAAGTTAAAGGGGTTTTTCCCATCTAAACATTTGTGTCATGTTGCTAGGGTATGCCACAAAAGTCGGGCAGGTGTGGATCCTGCCTTTAGGACCCGCTTCTATCTCAAGGGATGGGGCCCACCAAGTGAAGGAGAGCACATTGAGCATGCATAGCACCCTCTCCATTCACTGCTATGAGATTTCCAAAAATAGCCAAGAGAGTGCCATGGAGAGGACACTGCGCATGAGTGGCCACCTCTCCCTTCACCACTAACAGACTGCCGGATTTATGCACGTGGCTTTTTTCATGGAAGGAGTCTGCGCATGCACAGCTACTCTTTCTTCACTTCACCCATTCTATAAATAGGAGGGAGTCCCAGAGGTGGGACCCGCACCCATCTGACATTTGTGTCCTATCCTAGCGATAGGCCACAAATGCTGAGATGGGAAAACCCCTTTAAGCCCACGGTCCCTTGAAAGAAGCGGCAGCAGCTGTAATTAAAGTTTTTGGGGGGGACCCAGCAGGTCCCACAATCCCATCTTTATTACTCTATCTTGCCCTGGGAAAAAAGTTTGTCAAATATACTTACTGTCTTGGAGGTGTGTGTATCGACCTCTCGAGAAACCAACCGCTCCTCTTCTGAAAATCCAGCTTCCCTTCATGGTCACGTCCTTTAAGCAATTTCTTGACTGGTTGATAGATGGGGACGTCACATCTGTTGTGGATGGGGTCAGAAATAGTCCCCTCCCTGGTGTCTAAATCAGTGTTTCCCAACCAGTGTGACTCCAGCTGTTGCAAAACTACAACTCCCAGCATGCCCGGACAGTCTTTGGTTGTGCTGGTATGCTGGGAGTTGTAGTTTTGCAACAGCTGGAGGCACACTGGTTTGGAAACACTGGTCTAAATCCACCTCATCTGCACATGCTCCTGGGAGAGGAACAGTTTTGGTCCCATCCCCAGCGGAAGTGACGTCCCCATCTATCAACCAGTCAACGAGGCCAGAAACCTGGGAAAGGACGCGACCATCGGTGAATGTTGGATTTTCAGAAGAGAAGCATCAAGTGCCTGGGTTCCCAGAAGGCCAAACCATGCAAATTCAGTACGGTACATATATTACAAACTTTCTCCTACAGCGGGGGCATGTGTAATTTAGGTGGATTTGCAGGAGTCCCATAAAACCCTTTAAGCGTTGCACTTTTTCTCAGTCATTCCCTTCACAGGGACGCTCTGAGGAGCTCAACTGCAATTCCCAGCACAGTGGGCAGCCAGGAGCAAAGAGAAAAAGACAAAGGTCCTTTTGTTTTCTGGATTGGCAGCGGTCGCATATTTCAGACCCCCATGATGATTATATTATGACATAATCCGAGCAGTGTGCCCTATAATAATACCAGGATGGAAATACATCTTTCATTATAGAGCAATGTGAGGCAGATTTTTTTCATCCAGAACGTGCCCGGTGGTGGCACCAATTTACACACATCTACCCACAGAGGCATTTTCATAAATGGCGCCCGTTCTGTTTTTACGACCATGACATAATGCTCCCATAAGTGCCAGTAATTAATTTATTTCCCAGGAAAGCCTTTTTATGGTGGCGATACGTGGAGGAATAGACCTTCTTTGTCTGCAGGTTATTATACAGTAAGTCCAGTGGTTAAATCCCTAAAAAGCCCAAACCAGAATTTTATGGCAAGTGCCCAATAATCTAATGGAATAAAAGCTTGGTGCTTTCCAGCGCAGGCAGGTAACGCTGCGTCCCAGGGTGGTCCATGGGCCTCTGGCGTCCGGAACAATGCCAAAAAGCTAACGGCCCCACCATTAACTTACTTTATGCTTTAAACAAACACATGGAAATGAATTCTTTAACAAGGAAAAAATCTTACTGTGATCCAAAGGAGAGAGAATTTAAAGAGACAGACCTCAGATTCATGTATATCAAGTGCAATCACAGTGTAATGGAAGCTCTACAATTTTCTAATAGACTTTGTTTCAATTCTTCACCATTTTCAAGATATGTGTTTGCTGTCAGTGAATAGGAACTCTTATTTATATCTAAAAACTGTACAGACCAAATACCGGATGCTGACACAGACAGAAGAGGGACCCCACGAATAGAATATGGGGCCCTTGCTCTCAAACTGCTCGCACCCAATATACTAGCATCTTGTTTTGCAGCAGGTACGGAATAGCTAATACTTCTCACAGCTGAGAGTTTGCTACAATAGCATCAGTTAAGACATTCACAGACTAGACTCTAGGCAGAATCCTTTTACCTCTACTGACACACTGTAGCAAAGACAGGAGAGAATGTGCAACACAGGGGAAAGTCCGTGTTGTATTATCTTCGTGCCCAGGACGCATAGGGGTCCTAGAGGTCGGACCCCAACCAGTGTTGGCATAATAAACATAAAAGACGTACACCTAAGTCGTAATGTATCCTAAAGGGGTTATCCCATGATAAATGGAAACAAAATGGAATCAGGCATCTTATATTACAAGAGCTTTCCATTCATTGCTCCAATTACTCTGCTAGAATTTCTTCAGGAAGGCATTTCAGGAGGTGTGTCCCTTCTGCTGTAGCTCAGGGGTTGTGACCTGTCTGCTGCAGCTCTCTCCCTATCACAGCTCAAGGGGTGTGTCCTTTCTGCTGCAGCTCTCTCCCTATTACAGCTCAAGGGGTATGTCCTTTCTGCTGCAGCTCTCTCCCTATTACAGCTCAAGGAGTATGTCCTTTCAGCTGTATCTGTGTCCCTATCACAGCTCAGGGGGCCGTGCCCTTTCTGCTGCAGCTCTCTCCCCATCACAGCTCAAGGAGGTACATCCTTTCTGCTGCAGCTCTCTCCCTATCACAGCTCAAGGGGTGTGTCCTTTCTGCTGCAGCTCTCTCCCTATTACAGCTCAAGGGGTATGTCCTTTCAGCTGTATCTGTGTCCCTATCACAGCTCAGGGGGCCGTGCCCTTTCTGCTGCAGCTCTCTCCCCATCACAGCTCAAGGAGGTACATCCTTTCTGCTGCAGCTCTCTCCCTATCACAGCTCAAGGAGGTGCATCCTTTCTGCTGCAGCTCTCTCCCCATCACAGCTCAAGGGGTGTGTCCTTTCAGCTGTATCTGTGTTCCTATCACAGCTCAGGGGGCCCTGCCCTTTCTGCTGCAGCTTTCTCCCTATCACAGCTCAAGGAGGTGCATCCTTTCTGCTGCAGCGGTTTCCCTATCACAGCTCAGGGCATTTCTTTTCTGCTGCAGCTCTCTCCCCATCACAGCTCAAGGAGGTACATCCTTTCTGCTGCAGCTCTCTCCCTATAACAGCTCAATGGGTGTGTCCTTTCTGCTGCAGCTCTCTCCCTATCACAGCTCAAGGGGTGTGTCCTTTCTGCTGCAGCTTTCTCCCTATCACAGCTCAGGAGCAGTGTCCTTTTTGCTGAAGTTCCAGAGGACAGGTCATCAGTAGAGATGAGCTAATTTAATATTTTGAAATTCGTTCACGCTTCGTTTGGTGGAAAAAGCAGAATTGCGTTATGGATTCCGTTACCACTGACCATAACGCAATGCATAACGGAATGCCTTTAGAGGCATTCCTTTACTCATTCCGTCATAATAAAAGTCTAAGGGCTGCAAAACGGATCCGTCCCATTTCCGTTATGCAGGGGAGTCCTCTTCTGCCTCTAAAGGCATTCCGTTATGCATTCAATCATAGAATTGCGTAAAGGTCCGTGGTAATGGAATCCATAACGCAATTCACCTTTTACCACCAAACCAAGCGTGAACGAATTTCAAAATATGAAATTTGCTCATCTCTAGTCATCAGTATTAAAGTCTTAAACTAAAAGAAAACCTAACAGATCGATTTTACATCAAAATTGCAAAAGTTGGACACCTGTAGAACCAACGTGATGAAGGACAATCAAACTTCCTGGACAAAAAGTTGCCATCAATGAGCCCAGGGCTGGCGCTAACTGTACCTGTCTGGCGGACATTAAATACCCAGAGATTTAATAGAGACAGTATGAATATATTATATCAAAACTAGCACACAGATAATTCACCAAATGCACAGCGACCACTTTACCTGGCACCACTGACGTCGACACCAACCATTAGTTGACCATTCAAGGACAGGACCTCGTCTCGGAGCTTTATCTTCTCGCTCTTCGCAGCCGGACTTTGCTTTTTCAAATGCGTAATCCATATACATCCAACATCAAGCACTGGGCCGTTCTGCACTTTTCTCTTTTTACTTCCTCTCCTTCTTTCACCGCAGTGTCCAAATATCGGAATGTTTCCAAAATTCAGACCGAGGACCATGTCGTCTTCTCCATCCCTGGTGAGGTAAGCAGTGCAGATTTCCATGTCTAAGGTGCTCTGGTACCTGCCAGAGGGTTCCTCATCCAAGTTGAAGTTGAGCTGGATGTATTCCTTGAGTTTTTGGACGGCGGCCATGTACAGACCTTTCTCGGGTCCTCCGTCTTGTGTCTGGAGATTGTCCAGGAGCCATTGGCGTAGAAGAGTCAGATGAAACGCAGCATTCTCCTGAGTGATCGGCATGGTGAGACGCCAATAATCCTAGCATCGTGGGAAACGTAAGAGCAGCATAGGCACCGGTCGTTTCTTCATCAATGAAGCCCAGAATAAGAGAGGAACCGATGGGAACTGTCTTAGGTAACATCACATTCTGACACTTGGTAAAAGTCAACAAGCCCAATGAAAATTAAGCATCTCCAGAGCAGCATTCACGTCATAGGTAGAAGGGACAAAAAGGAGGAAAATATCCAAAAATCCTCTGAAGTTTCCACTGTCGCAATCCAAGGTTCTACACAATCTTCCACCTATAATACACAGAGTTATAAATGTCATCATACGTTTACACACATATTTTACAGACCAAAACTACAGTTAACCAAAATGTCTCATTTCCGCATTTGATGTTTAGTACAGAGTTGCTGGGATACACTTGGTCTGAAACCACAAGAGATGGAAGTCAGGGGGCAAATTATGGCCGTATGAGCTGCCACGTGTGGAGAAACACAAGTTTGGTCACCTCCCCTGACATCTCTGCTTTAGTATATTACAGTGTTCACAGTGCAAATAAACAGTCGGGAGTATTTTTCTCTGCTGTTTCTCTGTTATTCCTGCTAAAAAATCTAAGATTAAATTAATTTACAACGAAATGTTACCAGCTGGTGGAGTGTCCCTACACACGATCACATTGAGCAATCAGCGCTGAAAGTGCCAAATTACTGATGAATTTCTAGGAGGAATAACAGAAGTACAGCACATCACAGTTATAAGAAAACATGCCCCTGAATTGTTATGTCAAGGGGAGTACAAGAGATATAAGAGTGTGAGAGTACTTTCACACTAGCGTTTTTCTTTTCCGGCATTGAGTTCCGTCCTAGGGGCTCAATACCGGAAAAAAACGGATCAGTTTTATCCTAAGGCCTCATGCACACGACCGTTGTTCTGGTCCGCATCCGAGCGGCAGTTTTGGCGGCTCGGATGCGGACCCATTAACTTCAATGGGGGTGCAAAAGATGCGGACAGCACTCCGTGTGCTGTCCGCATCCGTTGCTCCTTTCCGTGGTCCGCAAAAAAAATATAACCTGTCCTATTCTTGACCGCGCTTTGCGGACAAGAATAAGCAGTTACAGTATATTAAAGGCTGTCCGTGCCGTTCCACAAATTGCGGAATGCACACGGCCGCCATCCGTGTTTTGCGGACCGCAAAACACACAACAGTCGTGTGCATGAGGCCTAATGGAGACCAATCTGTTCAGTATGCTTCAGGATGTCTTCAGTTCAGTCACTGTACAGTTTTGGAACGGAGATGATGCAGTATTTTCTCCGTCCAAAATTCCGGAACACTTGCCGGCATTATTTTACATTGAAATGCATTAATGTCGGATTTGGCCCCAAGTGTTCCGTAAAAACGGATCCGGTTTTGTGGTCCGCGCAATGATGACAACCGGAGAGACGGATCTGGTATTGCAATACATTTGTGAGACGGATCGGCATCCGGATCTGTCTACAAATGGTATCAGTTTGCACAGAGATTGCCGGATCCGGCGATGGAACTGCCTGCCAGAATCCAGCGACGCAAGTGTGAAAGTATCCTAAAAAGTCCTGAATTAATTTTATTTTTAGGTGTCAGATCTAAAGCTCATTGTCCATGAAGGGTTAAAGCACTTAGGTACGTCCACAATATGTATTTTCATCAGAAAAATTTGCAAGGGAACCAACAGCAGAAATCCAAGGCGGCTCAAAGGGGCTAATCCACATGAAAATCATCCATGACCGTATGAACAGCAAACTGGATTTCTACTGGGAACAATGGGACGTGGATTTCACACAGATGGGAATATGCAGCACAATCCAAGACAAATTTCTGTCATGTGAACAATACCCTTACAAACTATTGGGCAAAGAGAGACGTATTGGGGTGTTTTGTAAGGACTGTTTAAGCAAAAATGCCCATTATATTAATTTCCTATTGCATATACACTGTATATCGGCAACATATTCCGCAGTACTGACTGTCATCGCGTACACCACTCCCTGTCCCAAACTAAGAACGATTTCAAGTGAAGGCAAATTAAAGGGGCTTTCTAGGACTACAATACTGATGACCTATCCTCAGGATAGGTCATTGTCACGGCTGAGGATAGGGAAAACCCTCAGCCGTGCGATGACAGAAGATGTAAAGCGCTGCTTGGCCAGGACGACAGAATTAGGGAGCAGATCACCTCCTATCGCGTCCCTAATCTGACCCTGACAACTAACCATATGAGCCAACCCTGAAGGTGGGAGGGCTCATACACCGGATGCCTTGGGGTCCCTGCTAGCCCTCAGGATTGCCCTGGAACAAGGAGCAGGGTAAGACGACCTGTTCTTCCTAGGCACGGAGGAACAGGAGTCTCACTAGCCAAGCTGCAAAGGGAAGAGAACATAAACAGCCTATGGATATGGCAGGAGGAAGAAAAGCACTTCCCCACCTACCTGCCACAGACACACAGACTGGATCCCGTGCAATACAAGCTAGTGTCCACACCCAAACACCAATGGACACAGCACACACACAAACACACAGGAACCCAGATCCATAGGTGCATAACATAAGAAAAACATCAAGTGGACATCAACATAAACTTAAGAATCACAATTTGTTTATGACCACAAGGGTGGCCCCCACTGGCAGATGTAATAACCAGGAGGGTGTCTCCAGCAAAGCATGGCTGAAGAACCCCTCAGCAACTGATATCCAAAGAGGCTTTATAGCCCAAAGTGGCCACACCCACACAGACACACAAGGAGAGGGAATTAACCCTTCCAAGACTAACCAGGGAAGTGAAACCACTTAAAGGGGAAGTGTCCAAATGCACAACACACTGCAGCTGTTACCGCAGGCAACGACATGGGTGGCAACCAAGTCCTGGGAGTCAGCCAGAAGGCCGAGACACTGCCACCACATGTACATAAACCAAACATTGCTACGGACAGCCACAGTGAAGGGAAATGTCACAGTGCACACCTAACATAAGACCTCGTGCACACCAGACATACAAAGTGCATACATACACACACAAGCCAAGTGCAACCGCATGCACAACATAGCAAGCTGCAAGGATACAGCTCAGGCTGCTATGCTGCCACATAAATACTGTTGCCAGCGGCAACCACAGGTGAGGCAAATACCACAGCCCTCACCTGTGATTGACAACAGACCAAACCGCTGACAACCGCATGCGGTTCAGGAGTCACGACCATGACCATGGCCGTGACAGTCATAAATATTAGATCGGTGGGGGTCCAACTAAGGGCACGCCCGCTGATAAACTGTTTGAGGAGGATTGCTGCGTTCCGGTGAGCTCTTCAGCCTCTTCCTAGCCCAGTGACGTCACATTTATCGGTCACAAGGCCTAGGAGCAGCTCAGTCCCATTCAAGTAAATAGGCCTTGGCTGCAATACCAAGCACAACCACTAGACATTATACGGCGCTGTGGTTTGTGTGCTGTGAGAATGTCACAACACTTGGTCCCTTGTAAACAGCTGACTGCTGGGGGTCGGACCCCCACCGATCTGATATTAATCTATCCTGAGGATAGTCCATCAATCCTGGAAAATCCCTTTAACTTAGTGCGTTTTTGTAGTATAGCAGCAAACCCACGTTAAAGGCTATGTACACCTTTGGAGGCAATTTTTGTTTATGATTGCATTTTACTCATATTTGGCTAAAAATCATATTTTCAATTGGCCTTTATTAAAAATATTGAGCCATTCTGTCACAAAAGGTTAACTGTTTTTCTAGCTCTCTGACTGGTACTTTCACTTTGTGCTGGTCATCTAATAAACCTTATCTCTAAGCTACTAAAAGGTCATAAAATTAAGCCACATTCTTATCAGTAACGTGAGAACTGAGCTATAATGAGTGTTTATAAGGTCAGAGAGCAGAGATAAGGAGCCCGTCAGCTCCTGGTCTGATGGAAAAGACAGAAAATCCAATGATGGAAAATCCAAAAGGTTCTACTAGAGAATCTCAGCTCTGTACAGAAAAAAATGATTTTTTTTTCAGCTCAAAATAAGTACAATGCAATAATAAAAAATGCCCCCAAAAAGGTGTACACAGTCTTTGAAGGGGTTATCCAAGACTATAAACTGCCCCCCCCCATATGCTGAGCCCCTTACAATGAGTATACTTACCTGGCTCCCCGCGCCACTCCTGTGTCTGTGCGCGGATGAAAACATCCGGTGTCGGAGGGAGAAGCCAATGGCAGACAGGGACGGGGACGAGCCTCCCTAGCATCGGATGTTTTCATCTGCGCACTGGGAGAATGAGCAGGAGCGACGCGGGGAGCCAGGTAAGTATATTCATTGTGAGGGGCCCGGCATATGGGGGGAGGGGGCATTTTATAGTCTTGGATAACTCCTTTAAGGAATTGTTCATATTTGCTTTCATGAGCAAGAAAAGCGAAGCAGACTGCGCTCTTTTTGCTGTCCCAAAAAAAAAAAAGATCGGAACTTCAACAGACCCCCTTCAAGTCAAAGGGGGAGATTTATCCAAACTGGTGTAAAGGAACCAAACTGATCCGTTCATTTTCCTAAGGAGCTCCGTAAAATGAAATCTGATTGGTTGCTATGGGCAACTAAGCCAGTTTCCCCCCCCCCCCGTTTTTAAAAGTCTCCCCAAAAGCCTTTTGACAATAGATCTGTCCCATCATACGTGGCACCGCTGTAAGCAGAAGCCATGACACCAGTGTGAACAGAGCCTATTATGTGGAGTACCTGCATATTTCGTGCAGAGGTTCTCCTTGGTCAGGTTCAAGCCCAGTCCTGCAGAGCATGAATGCTAACCACCTAGCCAGCAGGCTGCCCGAAAATGCTGCCAAATGCCTTGATATCACCAATGTGACAGCGTGCAATGAGCCTGGCTGTAGAGGGTTAACCAACAAATAAAGAAAGCCGCAACTCCGCTCCAGTCCTGACTAAAAGCCTCATTATGAATAATCCAGGCGTTGCATTTACAATCGTCAGCAAAGTGCACCCCGAACATCGCCATTAATAGGCCAAAGGGGTTTCCTAATGGCTGCGCTGCAGCGCATAAGAACTACTTATGGTAAATTAGGATTATACACGTTGCGCGTGCTTACAGCCGTCCCACACAGGGCGATGCCAGCCAGCATCTTCTCTTCCATAACTTTATCCCATGAGAAGCCCTAAGAAACCTCATTGGGTTAAGTGCTGGCGAGAAGTGAAAAAGAAAAAAAATATCCCATCCAGTAAGGAGATGCAATGTCAGCCCTTATGGAGAACATGCATATAACGCTGGCTTACGACCTTGTAGCATGTCCAGCATAGTCCAGAATATGCAACACTACCACCCAAAGGAGTCTACACTGCCCTCACTGCACTGCTGCAAAAGACTGGGAAAGTGAGGAGGCTGTTTAAAGGGTTATTCCCATCTGGACATTTATGGCATATCAATAGGATATGCCACAGATGTCCTAGGGTCCCACGCCTATTGAGCAGGCCGCACATGCGCGGGCTCCTCTACGTTCACAGCTATTGTACCTCAGAAAAGATATATATGAAATAGTAGCGAATGAAGAGGATGCTGCAAAAGTGTAGCTTACTCCAGGGTCCCAACTAGTGATGGGCGAAGCGAGCTTCGGATGCTACATCTGAAGTCGCTTCGTTCAAAACTTCGGGTTAAGGGAGAACATGCTTATAACGCTGGCTGACGACCTCGTGGCATGTCCAACATAGTCCATAATCTGCAACACTACCACCCAAAGGAGTCTACACTGCCCTCACTGCACTGATGCAAAAGACTGGGAAAGTGAGAGGGCTGTTTAAAAGGATATTCCGATCTGGACAATAGGATATGTTACAGATGTCCAATAGGCGTGGTACCCTAGAGCAGGCCGCACATGCGCAGGCTCCTCTCCGTTCACAGTTATTGTACCTCAGAAAAGATATAGCGTATATGGAATAGTAGTGAATGGAGAGGATGCTGCAAATGTGTAGCTTACTCCAGGGTCCCATCTAGTGAGGGGCGAAGCGAGCTTCGGATGCTACATCCAAAGTCGCTTTGTTCAAAACTTCGCGTTAAGGGTTCATTCAGACGACCGCAGTGTTTTGCGGTCCGCAAAACACGCATACCGGCCCGTTTGCTTTCCGCCAGCTCACATGGCCAGCACTATGATAGAAAATGCCTATTCTTGTCCCCGAATCTTTTTTTCCAGGGCTACGGACAGCATGTGAAAGAGCCCTAATACTGTACGGAGATCCATCTCTGTACAGTATTAAAATGTATGTATGGTCTCCGATGAGCTGAAGTAAGTTATTCGCGTAGTCGCGCGTGACTTCGTTAAATAACTTCGGTAGTTTCTTTTTAAAGTAGAAAACCACTTTAAAACTTGGAACCGAACTGGGCTTCAGGATTCCCATCCCTATCTATGGCTATAGTCCAATAGCAATGAATGGAGAGGATGCTGCGCATGCGCAGTGTGGTCTCGGTTTACATTAAGGGCTCATTTTTCAGAGGTGAGAACCATACCTATTAGACATTTATGGTATACCCTATTGATATACCATAAATCTCCAAATGGGAATATCCTTTTAAAGTGATTGTCCCGCAAAAAAATACTTGGATCCGAATACTTTTGTAATTGCATGTAATTAAATATTTAGTACAGACACTTATTTAATAAAAATGTATCTGTGTAGCGCCACCGGATGTTTGTTCTTTATCAAATTTTTCTGTCCACCTCACTGAGGTGGACGCACATGCCCGGTTTCATCTTTCAACTGCCTCCTGAGCTGCGAGAGGGAGAGAGCTGTAGCAGAAAGGACACGCCTTCTGAGATGCAGCAGAAAGGACACTCCCATTGAGCTGCCAGCTTGATATAAACCTAGCAGAGCAATTGAATGAATGATTGGGGAGATCTCTGGATCCATGTGAGGTACAGGGCTGGATCTAGCGTTGTTAGAAAGATTACCATGTACATTTTTTTACATCAATCATGGGATAACCCCCTTTAAGTTGAATGTAAATGGTGCAATTAAAGACGTTTTAGGGGTTCAAGATACTAATGGCCTATCCTCAGGGTCTGATGCTCAGCCCACAAAATAAACATCCCCTATTAGCAAGACAGGGGATAAGCAGTCAATGGGTGGGGGTCCCAGCAGTCACAAGAAGAACGATTCCGTTACCATATAAAAGAAGCGGCAGATCAAGCACGTCCCCTGTGGCTTTATTCATTCTCCATGAGGCTGGCGGAGATAGCGGAGGATAGCGCTGTCTCAGGTAAGAGGCTTATCTCCAGGGGATAAGTTGATTTTGTGGAACAAATCCTTCGTAAAATCGATTTGTGATTATTTTTGTTACATTTCATCACGATACATGGAGAGTCAGTTTCACGTAAATTATGGCTGTGTGTTACCTTCAAAAATAAATCGTTGTGTAACCGAATCTACAACCAAAACATCTACCTTGTTATTTTATAGACATTTCATTTGGAGAAATTGCTGTTCTGTAACCAGGCAGTAATTACTCGCCCACAGACTGATCTTCTGATGGGAAAAATGTCTACTGTCTACCATGTGGTTGGGTTACAAGGCCGAGCCTCAGAGACGCAGTGGAGCGCTCACTGAACATAATGCGGTAAAACAAAAATCATAAAAACACCAAAAATGACAAGGTGCAGGCTTCTTTCTAAAATAGATCATAGATCATACTGAGGGGAACTGATCATGCCCTGTCCTCCAATTCTTCCAAGGACTTTGCAACTTTTTGGGCTAGGTTGCACAAATAGTTTTGAAAAGGGTGTGGGCACCGTTAGCCTACGGAGCAGTGATTTTCCTTTTTTTCTGTTTTCTACTCCCTGCCTATTTTTTCCGTTCACATAGCCGTACGAGGGCTTGTTTATGTGGGACAAGTCGTACTTCCTAATGGCACTATTTACTACTGCAAACGATGCAGGGGAAAAAAAAAAATCGTTGATGGGGTGGAATTGGAAAAAAAAAAAGCAAATCTGCCATAGTTTTACTGGTTTCATTTTACAGCAGTCCCTATGCAGTAAAAATGACGTTATTTTGATTCTCCGGGTCAGTACGATCACAGCGATACTACATTTATATAGTTTATCTTGTGTTTTTAATACTTTTTAAAATTTACTTCTATAGAGCTTTGTGAGAGCTCATGTTCTACGGGGCGAGCTGCAGTTTTCATTAATACCACCTTGGGGTGTGTATGATCACTGTACGAGATAAATACTTTCATAATTTAATAATTTGGGTGTTTCAGGACGCAGCAATACTAATGATGTGCTTATTTTATCTCTAAAATGGGGATCTGAATTTCTATATATCATAAATATATATATATATAAATAAAACGTGCACCCAACTTTTGACTATTTGCCAGTGCCGCCATTTTTCTCAGATATATATATATATTTATTTATTTTTAAAGCTTTTTTCACTTTTATTTTAGTTATTTTCAGTCCCCTTAGGGCAGTGATGGCCAACCTCCGGCACTCCAGCTCTGGTGAAACTAAGACTCCCAGCATGCTCTATTCATTTCTATGAAGTTCTGAGAACAGCCAGGCAAGTGTACATCTTGGGAGTTGTAGTTTTACCACAGCTGAAGTGCCCAAGGTTAGCCATCACAGCCCTAGGGGACTTTAACATGTAGGGCCTGATGGGAACCCCGCTATGGCAGGCCTCTCAGCCTTCAGAAGGACAGAGGCTGCCCGAGCAACCAAACTGATCCGAAGCAGGTGGAATCTGATTGGTTGCTATGCACAACTAAGTCTACTTTCACACTCTCGTTTTGGCTTTCCGTTTGTGAGAACCGTTCAGGGCTCTCACAAGTGGTCCAAAACGGCAACAGCACTGGGCACCATAACAAGTATGTAACAGCAGGGGGCACCATAACAAGTATGTAACAGCAGGGGGCAACATAACAAGTATGTAAGAGCAGGGGGCGCCATAACAAGTATGAAAGATCAGGGGGGCACCATAACAAGTATGTAAGATCAGGGGGGCACCATAACAAGTATGTAAGAGCAGGGAGCACCATAACAAGTATGTAAGAGCAGAGGGGCACATAACAAGTATGTAAGAGCAGGGGGCACCATAACAAGTATGTAAGAGCAGGGGGCACCATAACAAGTATGTAAGAGCAGAGGGCACCATAACATGCATGTAAGAGCAGAGGGCACAATAACAAGTTTGTAAGAGCAGAGGGGCGCCATAACAAGTATGTAAGAGCAGGGGGCACCATAACAAGTATGTAAGAGCAGGGGCACCATAACAAGTATGTAAGATCAGGGGGCACCATAACAAGTATGTAAGAGCAGGGGGCCCCATAACAAGTATGTAAGAGCAGGGGGCACCATAACAAGTATGTAAGATCAGGGGGCACCATAACAAGTATGTAAGAGCAGGGGGCACCATAACAAGTATGTAAGAGCAGAGGGCGCCATAACAAGTATGTAAGATCAGGGGGCACCATAACAAGTATGTAAGAGCAGGGGGCACCATAACAAGTATGTAAGATCAGGGGGCACCATAACAAGTATGTAAGATCAGGGGGCACCATAACAAGTATGTAAGAGCAGGGAGCACCATAACAAGTATGTAAGAGCAGAGGGCGCCAAAACAAGCGTGTAACAGAAATATCTAAACACAGAAGAATTTTTTTATTATCCCAATTGGAAAAAAATAAATAAATAAAAACTCACATTAGTTATTTAGGTCAGTGGATTAAACCAAGTAAAGCCTTCAAAGGTTATTATGTAATTTAGCAGTGAAGGCCACAAAGGATCAGAGATTTCACCACTGCAAGGCCAGCTGCCGGATCAGATTAATGGAAATCTTGAGGATTTTTATTTAAGTCGATGAAAGGGTATCGCAGTAACAATATCAAGGATAGAAAACCTAAAACACGCGCTCACGGACGTCATTTTAACTAGGGATATCTAAAAGGACCTAAAAAAACACTATCTAATTAAAGAAGGATTTTTCTGCACCTCCACTGAATACAAAGACGATGCCCAGCCATCAATCATCCGTTCTAGCCAGTGCGGCACAGGGTGGCAGTGCACTGCATGGCAGATGGAACGTTCTCTGTCATGTCCACAAGGGTTTGTCTCCCACATGGGTTTTTCGTGCAGTGTTGGCGCTGATGTAGTTTCAGAGTGTGGCAAATTGAGACATATGTGTTTTCATTTTTGTCGAGGGCGTTGTTTAATTCTGGGTCGCACCCCTATCTCTATTTTTTGCCTCTGGGGAAAACGTGTTGGGGTAGTGTAGAGACTTTTTAGGATTTAGACCAGGGATAGGTTCCAGATCTGTGTTGATTTTGCCTTGCAGGGTGTCACACAGACTTAGGGCTTATGCCCAAAACACGGATCCGCAAAAATACGGATGACGTCCGTGTGCATTCCGTATTTTGCGGAAGGGAACAGTCAGCTGGCCCCTAATAGAACAGTCCTATCCTTGTCCGTTACGCAGACAATAATAGGACATGTTCTATTTTTTTTGCTGAACGGACATACGGAAACGGAATGCACATGTTGTAACTACCGTTTTTTTTGCAGTTCCGCATACAGTCCACAAGAAAAACGGAATGGACACGGAAAGAAAATATGTTCGTCTGCATGAGCCCTTAGGCTTCTAGGGACAACACAGGGTCAGTTGGGTTCCCCTGCATACATTGTATTACCCTGTTTTGTTGCCTGATCCTACCACCCGGTCTGTTAACCTATATAACAATTTTTATGGTGATTTTTTTATTTACCCGTTATTGGTTTTTAATTGCTTTTTCTTTTGGTTATATCTGGCAATATTTTAACTAATTTTATTAAAAGTTATATCTCAATATGGTGCTATCTGCGATAGGCCATAATATGGCACTAAGAATTTTCAATTATATCATTTTTCTATCTGTAATATTTTTGCTGTTCAGGAGCAGCTCTGGTCCCGGAACTACATAGCGCCATCCCCGGTGCAGTGGATGGAGCTGGTTACTCCAGTGTTGCTACCATTCATTCCAGTAGGATCAGTGCTGTAGTAACCTGGTCCGTCCGCTACACAGTGGACATAGCTCCCAATGATTTGTGGGGTGCTAGACTCCAAATGATCCTCAGCTAAAGCCCGCACATCAGTGCCGGTGACGTCACGGGGCTCCCTGAGCAGCCGGAAGGAGAGGCTTCACCCGCCTGCAAGGGAACCGGTACGTCACCGAGTATAAGAAAACAATCACCTCCGGCTAACAATTTCCTATATAAAAATGGGGCTTCATAAATATGTGCCAAAGGTAGGAAATACATGTATGTAATATGTATGTCACTCTTGTACTATTACACCAATGTCCCCAATCCCGGACAACCCCTTTAACAGGCAGCTTGCTATGGCAGCCCTTGGAGCCTTCACAAAAAGCCCCCTCCATCTATCTAACCTCTCATATGCCGAGGATTTAAATGACCAGGATCAGAGTAATCTCCAATCACGATCATTGTGGCCACATGTCTCCATACTTCCCTTACAAGCATGTCGTTTTGCGTTAAGTGGTTGGTAACTACAAGCTCCTTCCCGCCAGTGAGGAGTTTTATTGTTGTGTGGGCACCAGCAGTATCACTGTGCCGCCTGGAGCACTCCTCAGTGCAGGGAAAGCCTGGTGTAGATATATATACGCATGAGACACTTTGCAAGGTGTATAACTGCTTGTATAGGCGTCTGAAGCTACTGTGACCTCTGACTCCATGTGACCTCTGCAGTAGTCACAGGAAATATAGTGTCACCACTGCAGGACTGGCGGGTGATTTAAAGGGAACCTGTCGCCTACTTTTACTGTATAAAACAGATGGCAATGCTATGTAGAGCTGTGTCTATATAGTAGTCATTCTCTGATTGCCTGTCCTTTCTAAAGAGGTTATTCCATGATAAATGTAAAAGATTTAAGTCAGACATCATATAGTACATGACAATCTAACAAAGCTAGAACCAGCCCGCTGGATTTACAGTATGTCAAGCTGGCAGCTCAAGAGGCGTGTTTCCATTGCAGCTTTCTCCCTGTCACAGCTCATGGGGCCTGTCCTTTCTCAGGAGAGTGTCCTTTCTGTTGCAGCTCTCTCCCTATCACAGCTCAGGGGGTGTACCCTTTCTGATGCTATTCTTTCCCAGTAACTGTTGCAGCTTCTAACAGCAGATATGACTGGTGGTAGTTCAGCATGTGCGGCCACTTCAGCTATGTTACCGAGGTGGACAGAAAAATAAGGAAAACCAACAGCAGGTGGTGCTTTACAGATATATTTTATTGAATGTAAAATATAAGAAAAAGAACTGGATCGCACATTCTCAATACTATGCTTTTATCTAATAACTGCTTTTCAGCATAATTAACATCGCTTCTCAGCGCAATTGAACGTAAACCTACCCCTATGCTGCATGCTGTACATGAGGCATTAGTATACAATTTGATCAAAAAGCATAGGCCCACTCACCACGACAAGGTTACCTCTTTGAATGGGACCCAGTGCCAGGGTGGCTTTGCCAGACAGCGGGGGCGCTGTTTGACTGCTGGGTCCCGCTGCCTGCTGGTGCGGCGCTGCGGCGTCGATGGTCGCCATGCAGCGCTGTGCCAAATTTAGAATAGTTTCCCTTCAGGGACCCTTTGGACCCGGGATTTAAATTGTTAAGGTTCAAATAGCCAAACGGCTAGTAGGTTCCCGTTTATGGTCTGATTTAAAATATAACATTTACTTGATATTCTTTAAAAATTACGGGAAAATAGAAAAGAAAACAATGTATAAAAGTTCAAGTGCTCTTGTGCTTGGTAACAATGAATACTCTATTCGATTGATTGTTACTGCTTATATTTGCAGTCTCTATCCTTTATGTGTCTTACAACTCTATCCTGAGGACTGAATCCAACTGTATTTCCCTGCTCTGATTTGTAAGGGTATGACGAGATGAAACTCTGTCAACCCTGCATCAGAGTGAATCGTGTGTATATCACTCTGTCCCTTAATTCCTCTTAAAGGATTGAGTGTAACTGTTGGTATCGGCTAACCCAGTGTCTGCAGCGCTGTGCCAAATTTAGAATAGGGTCCCATTCAAAGAGGCAACCTTGTCGTGGTGAGTGGGTCTATGCTTTTTGATCAAACTGTATACTAATGCCTAATGTATAGCATGCAGCATAGGGGTAGGTATATGATAAACTGCGCTGAGAAGCGATGTAAATTATGCTGAGAAGACGTTATTAGATAACAGCATAGTATTGAGGATGTGCGATGCAGTTCTTTTTCTTATATATTTTATTAAATAACTCAATGGCTATGGTACATTTTTAATTAATGCAGTTATAAAACTTTTCAGTTCCAGGTAATGGTTTGAAAAATGTTTTTGTGGGACAATCCCCTGAAATATAACTGTGGGGACTTTTGCTGCAACAATCCCCCCACCTCTACACCAGTGCGTCTGGACCTGCAATGGGAATCCTACTGACATGAGTGACACGTCACTAGCCCGCAGTGGCCACATGACACATGTCAAACCAGATTTGCTGTGATGCAGGGGAGACCCAAGACCTGCGGTGTCAGAGGGGGGAGCAATGGAGCCAGAACACAGTACCGGGGGATCTGGTAAATATGACTCCCACTGCAAGCCTGGGTTTGCAGAAAAGGTCCGCAGGGGGAAACAACCTCTTTAGGCCTCATGCACACGATCATGGTGTGTTTTGCGGTCCGCAAATCCCGGATCTGCAAAACACGGATGGCGTCCGTGCGCGTTCCGCAATTTGCGGAACGGCACGGACAGCCTTCAAGATAAATGCCTATTCTTGTCCGCAAAGCGCGGACAAGGATAGGACATGTTATATTTTTTTAGGGGGGCCACGGAACGGAGCAACAGATGCGGACAGCACACAGAGTGCTGTCCGCATTTTTTGCAGCCCCATTGAAGTGAATGGGTCCGCATCCGAGCCGCCAAAACGGCGGCTCGGATGCGGACCAAAACAACGGCCGTGTGCATGAGGCCTTAGGGTAACAATTTGGTAAAGGGGAACAAATGGTTAAAATAACAGACATAGCCAGACAACAAAGATCTACCACAGGACATCGTGTGGGTGACCACAATTATTAGGACCACTGACTACATCAAAAGAGAGGAAATTATGAGCAGAACTGGAAAAGCTCAGCTCTAACCAAGTTTCCTAAAGAATATAGTCATTTCAATAAAAGCTTTCCCAGATGGAGAGGAGAAGCGGAGTATAATGGAGGTGTAGTAATTGTATGCAGCTCCTTTAATAATTGCTACTTGTTCACATACAGTGTATTTGTGTTAGTTTAGGAGAGGGGGAGGAAAAGAGTGGAAAAAGAGGCATTTTTCTCCAATAAGATATATTACAAAGTTTCTTATAGTTGCCTGTACAAGGCTCTTTGACAGGTCAGTGATCTTTTCAGTCTATCTGCAAAGTTGATTCATTAAATATCAACAGGAGTGTAGTTTTAGGGGTTCAGAGGTCACACCCAGTCCCTGGAGCCGCAGGGGGCCTAAAAACCCCTCTGTCACATAAGAAGACACCAGTATTATAAATGTTACAGATTATGCGCTGGAGCCCAAAAGTTACACCTCTGAATGACAAATTGGTTGTGAATGTGGACAAAGCCTTTGAGACCGTATTCACAGGAGGCAAAGTTTCCATTCAGTTTTTATTGCTGCAGTTCGGACTTGTTCTAGAGCTGTGATGGCTGACCTCCGGCACCCCAGCTGTGTTAAAACTACAACTCCCAAGATGTACCACTAGAACTCCATAGAAATGAATGGAGCATGCTGGGAGTTGTAGTTTCACTACAGCTGGAGTGCCGGAGGTTAGCCATTACTGTTCTGCTGTTTTAACCTCACTAACTGTGCGGGGGAAAAGTATTAACCAGTGCAAAAAACTAAAATCTCATTTTTTGGAAGCTATAGAGATGTCATTACTGGTAATATCCTTATCCTCAGTCCTAATGCTCAGCATGAGCGCAATGTACCCTCCTATACAAGTACTTATAGATCAGAGGCACGGGGCTGCTCCATACCTGGTACCCACCACCCTGGCTCTGCCCCCGGGCACATGCTGCATGTCTTACCAGTGAATCATATAGAAACACTGTAAAAACATTTGCCTTGGATATGGCTGCATGATGACATGTAGCGGATTTTTCATGAGCTCATTCTTTGCTCGCCCGCTTGTAGATGTAATTATTCCATCCGGAAACACTTTTCCAACAAAGTGAATAAAGGTTGCAGGGTTTGGCCACGTAGAGATTAAATGGGCAATTAGTTTAATTGCTTGCAGAAGTGATATCAGGGAAAACGGGCAAATCTGCCAAGCTGTGCAACAACAACATGGGCGCAGGCATCGCTGAATAAAAGGGAATAAAAAAATAGGTCAGTTTTGTTTTTCTCTGAAACAGCGCTCCTCTTGTCCACTGGCTGAATCTGGTATTGCAGGTCAGGTCAATATTGCATTACCAGGAACAAATGGTAAAGGGTGACACCATGTCAAAGAAAAAAAAGGACAGAGGAGGACAACTAAAAATTTAAAAGTCGGGCTACAGATATTGAAGAGCTATCCTCAGGATAGGTCAATAATAATAGATCGATACCCAGCCAGAAACTAAAAAGTGGACGTGCTTGGTATACTGCAGCTCATCGCTTATTCAAGTGAGCGTCACTTCCTTGTTAGAAAGCTAAAGTAAGATGAATTTTGTAACCACTTAAAGGGATATTCTCATCGGCTCTTTCACACCTGCATTCTTGTCTTCCGGCATAGAGTTCTGTCGTCGGGGCTCTATGCCGGAAGAATACTGATCAGGATTATCCCCATGCATTCTGAATGGAGAGAAATCCGTTCAGGATGCATCAGGATGTCTTCAGTTCAGGACCGGAACGTTTTTTGGCCGGAGAAAATACCGCAGCATGCTGCGCTTTTTGCTCCGGCCAAAAATCCTGAACACTTGCCGCAAGGCCGGAACCGGAATGAATGCCCATTGAAAGGCATTAATCCAGATCCGGCCTTAAGCTAAACGTCGTTTCGGCGCATTGCCGGATCCGACGTTTAGCTTTTTCTGAATGGTTACCATGGCTGCCGGGACGCTAAAGTTCTGGCAGCCATGGTAAAGTGTAGTGGAGAGCGGGGGAGCAGTATACTTACCGTCCGTGCGGCTCCCGGGGCGCTCCAGAGTGACGTCAGGGCGCCCCAGGCGCATGGATCACGTGATCGCATGGAAACGTCAACCATGCGCATGGGAAGCTCTGACTTCATTCTGGAGCGCCCCGGGAGCCGCACGGATGGTAAGTATACTGCTCCCCCACTACTACTATGGCAACCAGGACTTTAATAGCGTCCTGGCTGCCATAGTAACACTGAACGCATTTTGAAGACGGATCCGTCTTCAAATGCTTTCAGTTCACTTGCGTTTTTCCGGATCCGGCGTGTAATTCCGGCAAGTGGAGTACACGACGGATCCGGACAACGCAAGTGTGAAAGAGGCTAGGACATTCAGGTTTGTCTTCACACTTGGATGTATGCGGAACTGCCTTAGAGGTAAAAGAAGAGAACCAGGCACACACAGCAAACTCTCCTTTCACAGCGGCATAGGACAGGGTTGTGGGACCATCGTTTCGGAGGTAAGCGTGAGTCCCAGATGTGAATTCTGTTGATATGCCATGAATGTCTAAAATGAAAATACCCCTTTAAAGGATGGCCAGTGACTGGTAGACTGCACAGCATAGAGCCAGGGTATATGTATGGAGTACTGAGGGTTAAAATAAGGAAATACAAGCGGAGTATGTGTCTCTAGGAGGTACCTGCCTGCTAGGGCTGCAGCTATCGACTATTTTTGTAATAGAGTATTTTATCGATTAATCCAACGATTAATCGAGTACTCTAATAACAAAAAACAAATTAAAAGAATGTTTTTCTATATAAAAACTCATCAGCTGCCCCACCAGTGCCATCAGATGCCCCCCCAGTGCCATCAGCTTCCCCCTCATGCCACCAGCTGTTCCCCAGTGCCACCAGCTTTCCCTCTAGTGCCACCAACTTTCCCCCTAGTGCCACCAGCTTTCCCCCTAGTGCCACCAGCTTTCCCCCTAGTGCCACCATCTCCCCCCTCCTAGCCATTGTCCCCAGCGCCAGTGAAATAAAATACTTACCTCTCCTGTAGGGGCGCCGCTCCACAACTTCTTCATCTTCTTCTCCCCGTGCTGCACTGTGGTCCTGACTAGAGATGAGCGAATTTCATATTTTGAAATTCGTTCACGCTTCGTTTACTGGTAAAAGGTGAATTGCAAACAAATAAAAGCATGGCTGCACAACATTTCACATGCAAACAATAGAACTGAGAAATGGGGGGGTCATTCAAAATTCTATACCTACTAGAAATGAAAGAAATAGAAGCTCTTTGCGCACATTTTTCATCAAACCCATCTACCAGGCGTCAAGCTGGCTTCTGTAGATGGCTTCCTAACACTAACACAAATAGAATATGACCCCATTTCTCAGTTCTATTGTTTGCATGTGAAATGTTGTGCAGCCATGCTTTTATTAGTTCTCTAGATGCTTGCTTGATGGATATGCATCTGTGACCAAAAGGTGAATTGAGTTATGGATTCCGTTACCACGGACCATAACACAATTCTATGACTGAATGCCTTTAGAGGCATTCCGTTATTTATTCCGTCATAATAGTAGTCTGTGGGTTGCCAAACGGATCTGTTCCATTTCCGTTATGCAGGGGAGTCCTCTCCGCACTTTCTGCAGCAGCTCTGACATATCGAGGTGATTTTCAGGAACCTCTGCACCACCAAATTCAGCACATGTGCCAGGCAAGGGATGTGCGTCAAACCGGCTAGTCCCAGAGCTGCTACGAAATTTCTCCCGTTATCGCACACCACCAGGCATAATGTCTGTGCTGCTTTATAAATCATAACTGTGAAGGAACAGTTATGTCTGGGCTTCCCTAGTCTCTTTCAGCCATATTATTCCCTGTTTCAGCTGCACAGCTAGACACATTTCTCTCAGAAGCACGGGCTTCTCCCTTCTGTCAATACTGTATGCAGTGACCTCAATTCCTTTAGTTCCCATTTTGATTGCTTCTAGTGAGCTCAGAAAGCTGAGAAGGAGGGATAAATCACACTTACAGGAAATCAGGAGGTTCCTGCTATGTTTAGAAGTTGTGCACAAGAAATTCTTTTATCAGGCTTAGGATCTGAGCTAGCTCTGACGCGCCCCCACTTCCTCTCAGCCGTCTTCAGAGTTTCTGTTAGCAGGGACAACATGCAGTGGACTGCAACTTTTACGTGAAAATTAGAACACTGGTGGCCATGACCTTACAGCTTTTTTTTTTTTTTCAGGTGGATGCAGTTGTTTTTTTTTTCAAATGAATGATTTAGAAATCTGCTATTTACACCATTTGGTAATTTTGAAAAAATAAGGAATAAAACATTTACTGGCGTTGTACTCAAATTGACCCAAAAATTATTCAAAATTTTCAAAGCAATTTCTGATAAACACAAAACAACAAACTACAAAAAGTTTCGCAATAAAAAAAAAAAAAAAGTCAAAACACAATAATGACTCAGCTGCCAAAATAGCACCAGAGCCCAACGTCATGTACACGGGAGGGCTTGCTATTTATTATCTGGCACTGTGTGAGCGCAGCTGCTGGGACGCTTCAATACTCTGTGAAACGTGATAGATATTTACCAATTAGTGGCCACTCACAAGTGATGACACTTCAAAGAGGCTTCAGACACCAGGCTCCGGCCTGCAAGCCGTCAGAGCAGTGGCGCTTCCCTCCTTATCACAAAGCCCAGACTTTGGCTGGAGCCGGAAAAACTCAAAGGGCTCATCACAACCAATCATCTCACTTGAAATGCCTTTCATTTTTATCTAAGAAGTCTATAATGATTTAGAATAAATATGGATATTCTAATTACATGGATTAATTTCAAAAACTTCCTCTATCAAGCTGCTTTTCGGGTTCATCCCAGGCTCTCGTATCCCTGCAGTAGTATCTCTATTTCTGTGCGTCTTCTTGCCATAACTCCAGTATTGGGTTACAGAAAGTTACAGGGTAAGGGACAACTATTATATTGGTGGGGGTCCTACCGCTGGGATCCCCACCAACCACCAGAAAATGGGCTCTATTATACCCCATGGAGCTCCAGTGAAATGGACGGAGCAGCTGGCCAAATCTGTTTACTGTAGTGTCACACTGTCTGCGTGATGCAGATTTATGCGCACTTACCTATTCTGTATAAATTGCACAAAATAACCAGTTTTACCTCTTGTTACACCCAAATTTCCGCATAGACTGTGAGCAGGGCCCTCTCTCCTCTTCTTTGAGCTAATCTGTTAGGGTCCGCTGATCAGGCAGATTATTAGGAATGAGTTTTTGTATAAACGCTCGTTTTCCGATAATTTGCCAGTGCAAAAGGTGCAAACGCTCATTCATCGGGGTGATCCTGTCGTTCTGCCGGCACAAAAAAAAATAAAAAATTGTTCCTGTTCAGCAGATTGTGCTGTTTGAACAAGGATCTGCTGCACAGGAACAATGATTTTCTATGGCTATATCGATCGCTATCCCGATACAGCGGAGGTGAATGCTGCGTGTAAATGCAGCCCTTCTCTGTAGTGTCTGATTTCCTTTGCACATGTCCCCTCTGAAAGATTATTATAATTATGGTTGAGTGAATCGGGTTCAGATTGTTGTATCCAAACCTGATTCTTTTAAAAATTACGTTAATATGGGCTCTGTCCTACTGTAAAATGTATGTCCTGCGTGGAGGTCTTCCCGAAGTTTCTGCAAATATTGAGAGACTTACATCGTCTCGCTTCTATCGTGTCACTTTGCCAAACTCAACTTTGTGCCTCATTAATTCGGCTTAGTATTTTGATACAGTAATTTATGCGAATAAACGAACTGACGTGATGGAAGCGAGACAAAGTAATTTTCGCAATATTTGCAAAAACTTTGGAAAGACCTCCACGGAGGACATACATTTTACAGAAGGACGGAGCCCATATTATTGTTAATTTTGGAGTGTGGGAGGAAACTGGAGAACCCGGAGGAAACCCCTGCAAACTCGGGGAGAACATACGAAGTTTGTGCAGATGTTGTGCTTGGACAGATTCAAATCTCGGACCCCAGTGCTGCAAGACATCAGTTTTAGCCACTGAGCCACCGTGCTGCCCTATAAAGAAAGTTTTTAAAGGAATTGGGTTCGGATACAGCAATCTGAACCCGATTATAATACAAGATTAATATGCCTTCAGGAGTCTGTGACAACCCTTAAAGCAACTACAGCATCCACACTGGTGGTCACTTAGATACAATGTAGGAAGATCTGAATAGACTTTCAGCAGCTGGAAAGAGGACAACTATAATATAATATAACATATACATAGTGGTGACGGTTTTCATTTTAGGGGAAATGCTTTCAAGGAGCTTTTTCCTCAGCCCATGTGCGGTCACATCCAATGATTCATGAAGGGGCTACACGCTCCCCGCTTCCATTGTTAGTAATTATGCCATAATCAAAGGACACATTTCCTCAAGTAGCCTTCATTTCCACTTATTTCCTTTCATTTGTTTCCCAAACATTCCAAGTTCTAGTGGAGATTACAGAGAAGGCTCGAGGACGAGAGGCATTATTAACCCTCTGGAGATCATATGTTCCTTTAAAGGAGCTGCCCCGTCATTAATCTAACAAATAAAAATCAGACATCATACAGTAGATGACAATCTCTTCTCACAAAGCTAGAACCAGCCCTGCACCTCACATGGATCCAGAGATCTCCTCGTTCATTGCTCCGATTGGTGTGCTAGATTTATTTTAGGCTAGAAGCCCATGGGTGTGTCCTTTCTGCAACAGCCCTCTCCCTGTCACATCTCAGCGGATGTGTCCTTTTTCCGAATGCATGTCCTTTCTGCTGCTGCTCTCTCCCTGCAACTGTCACAGTTTCTAACAGTAGATACAGCTGGTGGCAGTTGAAAGATGGAACCGAGCATGTGTGACCATCTCAGCCACGTGGACAGAGAAATAAGTAAAAACAAACCACAGGTGGCGCTCTACAGATACATTCTGTTGAAAAACTCTGTGACTATACTAAATTTTGAATTACATCCAATTACAAAAAGGTATTCAGATCAAGGTGCTGGTTTGAAACCCATCATATTTTTCATTGAACAACCCTTTTAAGTTTAAGTTTATGAGTAAAGAGGTTTTATAGTTTTTGGTAATAACAGCACTATAGGTGCTCTGCAAATGTAGCATTAAAGCCAGCCTCTGGTCCTGTACACAGCGAGACAGAAAAACAAGCAGGTGAAGGAAAGCCCGAGGACTTGTATGATCACTACACATAGTTCTCGTTGGGCTATTATAAGAGGCTACTTCCTGTCATGGATGGGGGGAAAAAATGTAGAGGGTTAGTCCGAGACACCCCTGAATTTAATTCAGGTGGAGTCAAAGAGTAACTGGCGGGGCGCCAAAGGATGGATCTAGAGGAAGTTAAAATTGTAGGAAAAATAGGAGAAGGTAGCAAGAATAGAGTGTTGGGCTCAAGGAAGGCTGCCGGGGGTGGTCACCTATGTGCGGGGGACCCACTACATCGGGAGTGAAGAAACAGGAGGGGTAAGGTATATACTGTATATAGGAATATATATACCTTAAATGGCGCCAATCGGATATGTAGTGCTATATTTCAACTATAATTTTCTAGTCGGGGGTGGAAATTCCCACCTTACAGCATCTGGTATATCAGAGACAGAGATGAGGTCATGGGTATATAACCCTAAGGGTCCATTCACACGTCCGTTGTTTCTTTCCTGATCTCTTCCGTTTTTTGCGGAACAGATCTGGACCCATTCATTTTCAATGGGTCCTGAAAAAAAATCGGACAGCCTAATGTCAGATTTTTTTTTCAGGGCCCATTGAAAATGAATGGATACAGATCTGGTCCAGATCTGTTCCGCAAAAAAACTAACAGATCAGGAAAGAAACAACGGACGTGTGAATGGACCCTTAGATGGTGTCTACAGTTCCCTTCAAAGTATCAGCATGACAATAGCAGACCGTCAGTCCGCACTGTTCAACATTGTCTAAGTGGAACATTAAAAACAATGGAAGGTGAAATAGAGATAGAAATACACATCTACTCACTTCACTAGGGAGGGGTTCTGTAGGATAAAGCTCAAGACACCTACAGAACTTGCTCCCTCGCCTGTGTCGCTTGTAGAATCTCAGGAAGAAACAGCAGCCTTGTGACAGGTACTTCTTGTTAATTCCTTTATTGTGATGAACAACAGGTAGAGCTCAACGCGTTTCAGGGTCATACAGAACCCCTTCCTCAGGAGCAGTAGTAAGCAATTGTAAAACATTAAAATGTCATGGTTTTTATACCAAAATCTTAATCAGGAGCCGAGATTTTCCAATGAGCGCCAAAGCAGAGGTACGTGGCGTAACTTCCGGTCCCGGAAGTAGTACATTCCACAGTGGCATATACACATAGTTACTCTTGGTTTCTTCTCCTCCACCCTCTGGCAGCTCTTCCTGGCATATATACGTAGTGACTCTCCCTCTATCAGCAATTCCTTGGCATACATACGTAGTAACTCTTGGCTTCTGCTTCTGCTCCTCCACCCTCTACCAACTCTTCCTGGCATATATACGTAGTGACTATTGGCTTCTGCTCCTCCACCCTCTATCAGCTCTTCCTGGCATATACACATAGTTATTCTTGGATTCTGCTCCTCCACCCTCTGGCAGCTCTTCGTGGCATATATACGTAGTGACTCGCCCTCTATCAGCAATTCCTTGACATACATACATAGTAACTCTTGGCTTCTGCTCCTCCCCTCTCTATCAGGTCTTCCTGGCATATATACGTAGTGACTATTGGCTTCTGCTCCTCCCCTCTCTATCAGGTCTTCCTGGCATATATACGTAGTGACTATTGGCTTCTGCTCCTCCACCCTCTATCAGCTCTTCCTGGCATATACACATAGTTATTCTTGGATTCTGCTCCTCCACCCTCTGGCAGCTTTGCCTGGCATATATACGTAGTGACTCGCCCTCCATCAGCAATTCCTTGACATACATACATAGTAACTCTTGGCTTCTGCTCCTCCCCTCTCTATCAGGTCTTCCTGGCATATATACGTAGTGACTATTAGCTTCTGCTCCTCCACCCTCTGGCAGCTCTTCGTGGCATATATACGTAGTGACTCGCCCTCTATCAGCAATTCCTTGACTTGACATACATACATAGTAACTCTTGGCTTCTGCTCCTCCCCTCTCTATCAGGTCTTCCTGGCAACCAGTTACAATGAGAAAACCTTTCCCCTCCCATATATAAATACATGCTTGAATGCATCTATGCCTGGAGCTGTGGACCAGGTATTTTTATAGAATCAGCACAAATTTAGGCTGGGGCCACACAGGCCCAGTAAATGTGCGACATCTGTAGCATAAAGTTGCTACTGACATAGCCAAAAACAATATACGAACACTCTCTTACAAAAAATGGCCCCTAATAATTCTCCGTATAAAAGGTTTTACCAGTCCAACAAAAATAACTTTTTAAAGATTTCTTTTGAAAATTATATTTGCATAAAATATGAAATACATCTTCGAGAGCCAAAATTAAAGTCAGACAAGGTTTTATAGCCATAAGTTTTATATTCCGCTGACTACTTAAAATGGAAATTTAATTTCAAACATCATAGAAAAAAGAAGACAAAAATTATCAACCCTTTAACAACGTACATGGACTGGCACCATAGTGAGGGCTCAGAAGTCACACATGATTTTCCCTAAAAATGCATCTCTGTAGGTCGAGATCAAGAATAAACCACATCACACAGTAAGATGTCAGCAGTTTGCCTGATTTCAGAGAATGCCTGCTGATACCTGCCAGACTACACGAGGGGGGACTGTCAACACGAGGGGATGAAAGATGGGTACAATTTACAAAAACAGCGAGGTTCAAGACTAGGTTCAAAGTTGTGTATAATTATCTAACAGGACCCTATGAAATCCCCAATTTATCTTGAAATAAAACCAAATGTTTCAACTACAGAAGAATGTAAAATGGGGAGATATTGATGGATGGTTGTTTCGGATGCAGACATCAGAAGTTTTTTTTCTTGCACGGCTGCATTATGATTGCTCCAGTGGAGCAGCTTTTCTAGGCCCAACAAAATCTACTGCTGTCCACAGGGTATAGGCGCACCCCGACTCTCAAAGGATGCGATTCTCAGCCACTCAGATTATGTATGTTTATTGGGGGATTCAGGAAGACAACTGTAGGCTGAATGCTTGTAAGGCTACATGCACACGAACTTTGTATGTTTCCATGTCCGTTCCATTTTTTATTTATTTTTTGCGGATAGGATGCGAACCCATTCATTTCAATGGGTCTGCAAAAAATGCGGACAGCACACCGTGTGCTGTCCGCATCAGTATGTCTGTTCCGTAGCCCCGCAAAAAAAATAGAACATGTCCTATTCTTGTCTGTTTTAGGCATTGTTACAATGCATTCGGAAAAAAAACTAAACGGATGGCATACAGATTTTTTTTGCAAATCCGCAATTTGCGAACCGCAAAACACATACGGTCATGTGCATGTAGCCTAAGGCTGATAGCTATCTTATGTGTTAGGCCAGCTTAAACAGCAAGTCCACCTGCAAACACCATTTTACAGCTGAAATGAATCCACAATTTTTTTTTATGACATTGCAAATGCATTACTTAGGCCTCATGCACACGACCGTATGTGTTTTGCGGTCTGCAAATTGCGGATCCGTTATTTTTGCGGATCCATTGTAATAATGCCTAACCTTGTCCGCAAAATGGACAAGAATAGGACATGTTATATTTTTTTTGCGGGGCTACGGAATGGAGCAACAGATGCGGACATCACACGGAGTGCTGTATGCATCTTTTGCGGCCCCATTGAAGTGAATGGGTCTGCATCCGAGACGCAAAAACTGCGGCTCGGAGGCGGACCAGAATTACGGTCGTGTGCATGAGGCCTTATCCTGTACTGATCCTGAACCCTGTATTTGCTGGTGGAGTCACTGTGTACATACATTACTTATCCTGTACTGATCCTGTACTGATCCTGAGTTACATCCTGTATTATACTCCAGAGCAGCACTCACTATTCTGCTGGTGGAGTCACTGTGTACAGTCGTGGCCCACAGTTTTGAGAATGACACAAATATTAGTTTTCACAAAGTTTGCTGCTAAACTGCTTTTAGGTCTTTGTTTCAGTTGTTTCTGTGATGTAGTGAAATATAATTACATGCACTTCATACGTTTCAAAGGCTTTTATCGACAATTACATGACATTTTGCAAAGAGTCAGTATTTGCAGTGTTGGCCCTTCTTTTTCAGGACCTCTGCAATTCGACTGGGCATGCTCTCAATCAACTTCTGGGCCAATTACTGACTGATAGCAACCCATTCTTTCATAATCACTTCTTGGAGTTTGTCAGAATTAGTGGGTTTTTGTTTGTCCACCCGCCTCTTGAGGATTGACCACAGGTTCTCAATAGGATTAAGATCTGGGGAGTTTCCAGGCCATGGACCCAAAATGTCAATGTTTTGGTCCCCGAGCCACTTAGTTATCACTTTTGCCTTATGGCACGGTGCTCCATCGTGCTGAAAAGTGCATTGTTCTTCACCAAACTGTGATTGTTGGAAGAAGTTGCTGTTGGAGGGTGTTTTGGTTCCATTCTTTATTCATGGCTGTGTTTTTGGGCAAAATTGTGAGTGAGCCCACTCCCTTGGATGAGAAGCAACCTCTCACATGAATGGTCTCAGGATGCTTTACTGTTGGCATGACACAGGACTGATGGTAGCGCTCACCTTTTCTTCTCCGGACAAGCCTTTTTCCTGATGCCCCAAACAATCGGAAAGAGGCTTCATCGGAGAATATGACTTTGCCCCAGTCCTCAGCAGTCCATTCACCATATTTTCTGCAGAAGATCAATCTGTCCCTGGTGTATTTTTTGGAGAGAAGTGGCTTCTTTGCTGCCCTTCTTGACACCAGGCCATCTTCCAAAAGTCTTCGCCTCACTGTGCATGCAGATGTGCTCACACCTGCCTGCTGCCATTCCTGAGCAAGCTCTGCACTGGTGGCACTCCGATCCCGCAGCTGAATCCTCTTTAGGAGACGATCCTGGCGCTTGCTGGACTTTCTTGGACGCCCTGAAGCCTTCTTAACAAGAATTGAACCTCTTTCCTTGAAGTTCTTGATGATCCTATAAATTGTTGATTGAGGTGCAATCTTAGTAGCCACAATATCCTTGCCTGTGAAGCCATTTTTATGCAACGCAATGATGGCTGCACGCGTTTCTTTGCAGGTCACCATGGTTAACAATGGAAGAACAATGATTTCAAGCATCACCCTCCTTTTAACAGGTCAAGTCTGCCATTTTACCCCAATCAGCCTGACATAATGATCTCCAGCCTTGTGCTCGTCAACATTCTCACCTGAGTTACCAAGACGATTACTGAAATGATCTCAGCAGGTCCTTTAATGACAGCAATGAAATGCAGTGGAAAGTTTTTTTGGGGATTAAGTTAATTTTCATGGCAAAGAAGGACTATGCAATTCATCTGATCACTCTTCATAACATTCTGGAGTATATGCAAATTGCTATTATAAAAACTTAAGCAGCAACTTTTCCAATTTCTAATATTTATGTAATTCTCAAAACTTTTGGCCACGACTGTACATTTATTACATTACTTATCCTCTACTGATCCTGAGTTACATCCTGTATTACACTCCAGAGCTGCACTCGCTATTCTGCTGGTGGAGTCACTGTGTACATACATTACTTATCCTGTACTGATCCCGAGTTACACCCTGTATTATACTCCAGAGCTGCACTCCCTATTCTCTCTGTACATACATTACTTATCCTGAGTAAATGCATTACTTCCCCGTTCCTCGTTCCAGCATCCAGTGAACTGGTTTCCACAGCCGCTTATCCATATTTATGTTCTACACACAGGAAATCTGTGTAGCTGCCAAGGAGCAGTCAGGAAGCTGATTGAAAATGATAAAGTATGCAAGGCTTAGATGGTTTTACTTATAATGAGCAAATTCCCAGCTATGAGATCCAGTTTCAACTCCTCAGCGGCTTCAGCCGGAAGGGCCGTTACCTTATTAATAACCACGGAAGATGAAATATAGAGATCGGGTTAAATTGATGTGAAAAGGCCAATAACGAGGTTATCTCACAAGCCATTTGTCTATGTAGCACCGTTATGGTTTCTACACATACCCAAAAATAATTCATGCGAGTCTATATCACATGTACTGTATCAAGATAATTCTAGGAAAATATGGGAGGTTTTCCTTATTTATCAAAAGAATAACATTTATTGTATTTTCACTAAAGGGGGTTCTCTGCTTCGGACGATCCCTACTTGTTAGAAGAGTCCCTTGACAATAAGCCGATCACAAAGTGTCCTCCTGCTGGGTCCAGCTGTAATCTGTGGGGAAGACCGGCAGTAAAGCTGGCCATACATTTCAGATAATGATCGGCCACATTGCAGCCGATCAGTCGTCCATACGAACGATCCCACCGACTAAACCGCCTGACCAGGGAGTGCGTTTTTTCATAAAAAACTCCCTGGTGGTTGAACACATTGGCAAGTGATCGTCTGAATTCAGCTGATCATGCCAACATGCAGCTTCGGCTGATGAACGGCCGAAAGTTTTCCAGCATGGTGGAATACATTTTCATCGGACAAGAGTCTGCTGTTGGCGACCGCGGCTAGTTTTTCAAACAGTCAGCCGCAATAGCTGAAACTTTAATCTTCTTTGTACTTCCACCTTAAGGCCTCGTCCACATTTCCGTGTCAGTGAAAAAAAGGGTACGTTTCATACATGAAGATGTCCATGAAGTATCGGTGGTTGGACTGTGTCAGTTTTTACCATCTGTGTGTCATCTGTAATTCATGGACGTTGCTCAGCTGAAAACGGATTTCCAAAGAATCTCCTATCAGTCTTCAGTGAAAAACGGACGCAACACAGACACATCCGTGTTGTGTCTGTGATTTTCACAGACCCGTAGACTTCATTGGGCGTGCTTGGTCCGCATCACGGATCAAAGTAGTGCATGTGAAATGTGAACAGATACATTTAAATTAATGGATACGTGAAAGTCACGGTCTATGGACCCGTGAAAATCACGGACACAACACGGATGGGCTGGAAGACAGACAGAAAATGCTCTTGAAATTAATTTTCAGTTGAGCAACGTCTGTGAATTAGGGACGACACACGGAGGGAGAAAGCCGACACACAGACCCATCATGGATCCTTCACGGACATCTTCACGGATGATACATGGATGCTTTATTTCACGGACGTCACACTGACACGGAAATGTGGACGAGGCCTAAGTGTTCAGATTTTGTGAAGAACCAAAAGCACATAGTGTCCATTCGGGACAGGTGTTCCAGAGTGAGAACACGGTTTTTGAAATCACTCTCCATTCTGGCCAAGGGATGAGGGTCTTGCGCAGAGAACCCCCTCTAATAACCCTGAATTTCCTTGTCAGGTGTATGGAAAATGGGTTTTATAAACTGGAAAAGCTTTTAATGAATACAGAAAGAAAATATAATTTTTTATATTTTAAAGCGGTTGGTACTGCACCTCAGCATGGCCACTGCACAGTGTAGAGAGCATTACACTCCCGGCTCCGTCCACTGTATAGTTTCCAGTGCGGCCAGTGGTTGCTCGAAACGGCTGATCATTGGGGAGCCCAAGGATCTGGTACTAATGACCTATTCTGAGGAAAGATCATAAATCCTAAGTACTGGAAAACCCCTTTTATGCAAAAATGAAGGGGGGTTTGGCAAACTCCCACTTGACCTGTAAAGGCAAGCTTACTTACCTGCTTCCTGGTCGCTGTAAACAATGCTTACAACCAATCACTGGCCGCGGCAGAGACCGGATGTCCTTGTGTCAGGTGACCGATTGTCATGATGTAAAGGGGGCTGGTCACCATGGCGGCCACATTGTTATACATAGTAACATACTTATATAATGCCCAAAAAAGACATTTGTCCATCCAGTTCGGCCTGTTATCCTGCAAGTTAATCCAGAGGAAGGCAAAAAAAAAAAACCTGTGAGGTAGAAGCCAATTTTCCTCACTTAAGAGAAATACCTTCCCATCTCCAATCAGGCAATCAGAATAACTCCCTGGATCAGCGACCCCTCTCTAGTAGCTATAGCCTGTAATATTATTACGCTCCAGAAATACATCCAGGCCCCTCTTGAATTCCTTTATTGTACTCACCATCACCACCTCCTCAGGCAGAGAGCTCCATAGTCTCACTGCTCTTACCGTAAAGAATCCTCTTCTATGTTTGTGTACAAACCTTCTTTCCTCCAGACGCAGAGGATGTCCCCTCGTCACAGTCACAGTCCTGGGGATAAATAGATGATGGGAGAGATCTCTGTACTGACCCCTGATATATTTATACATAGTTATTAGATCTCCCCTCAGTCGTCTTTTTTCTAAAGTGAATAACACTAATGTTGATCATCTGTCAGGGTCCTGTAGTCCACCCATTCCAGTTATTACTTTAGTTGCCCTCCTCTGAACCCTCTCCAGCTCTGCTATGTCTGCCTTGTTCACAGGAGCACAGAACTGTACACAGTACTCTATGTGTGGTCTGACTAGCGATTTGTAAAGTGGTAGGACTATGTTCTCATCATGGGCATCTATGCCCCTTTTTGATGCAACCCATTATCTTATTGGCCTTGGCAGCAGCTTCCTGACACTGGTTTATACAGCTTAGTTTGCTGTTCACTAAAATTCCTAGGTCCTTTTCCATGTCAGTGTTACCCAGTGTTTTACCATTTAGTATGTACGGGTGACTTGCATTATTCCTTCCCATGTGCAGAACCTTACATTTGTCAGTGTTAAAATTAAGAAACTGCTGAATAGAACTGTGTAACGACTTAACACAGGACGTACGGTATATAGAGGGATTGTTAGTATTTCCTAATGATACGAAGCAGCATTTGACAGCTTAGCATATTCTTTTTTTAAGGGTTAGAGGTGTCCTTAATATAATCAGAGCTCATATGTCATCTGGTGTATAAAATTAGCAGTCTTGTGTCACCCAATTAGAGGCTATTTCTGATCCGCAAGAGGAGTGTTTTTTTGTAGAACGCTTGTAAACCTGACGAGACTGGGGAGGAAGGGATATCATTTCATGGAGTGGGTCTACATTTTAGGTCTGGTCAGCGGACTTCTTCTTTTCTAACAGTTGCTAGATAGAGTATACTTAGATCCGTTTCATAGAAAGCCACCTATAGGGGTTTTCCGAGACTTAAATATTGATGGTCTATTCTCAGGATGAGTCATCAATATCATATTGTTGGGGGTCCGACCTACAGCACCACCACCGATCAGCTGTTTTGGGCAGCCGGTGCCAAAAATTATACAGTGGGTGGCTTCATCCACTGTGTATTTTCCGATGCACTGCAGCTCAGCTCCGGTTCACCGTACCCCGGCATGACCACTATACATTGGACAGAAACTTGTTCTTCTGGCTCCATTCACTGTATAGATTCTGACGCCCACAGCAGCCCAAACAGCTGATCGGTGTTAGTTCTTGGTGTCAGACCCCCACCATTCTGTTATCGATGACCTATCACCATCAATATCCAAGTCTCGGAAAACCCCTTTAAAGGGGTTGTCTCATCATACACATTGGAGTCATATTGCTAGGATATGCCACCAATGTCCGATGGGCAGGGTCCGCATGCTGAAAGGGGGTTTCAGCGTGCGGACCCTGCCCATCGGACATTGGAGTCATATTGCTAGGATATGCCACCAATATGTATGACGAGACAACCCCTTTAAAGGGGTTTTCCGAGACTTGGATATTGATGGTGATAGGTCATCAATATCAGAATGGTGGTTAGGATGTAGTGGCAGCGGAGAGGGGTGGACTGGGAACTTAAGAGTGGCCCTGAAAAAAAAAATTAAAAAAATTAAAAGTTGCCCCATGTTGTAGGTGGGCCCAAATTGACAGAAGGCAGCAGGGAGTAAGCAGGGACAGTAATACCATAGCGCAAAATACTGTCCCAGCAGACCCATATACCACAGTGCAGCACGATATACTGCCCCAAAAGCTGTCCCTCTGTGGTAGCCATCAATAGCTACCATCTTCTGTCCTCCTCTTCCAGATGTCTTGGATTAAGATATGGAGCAGAGGGCTTAGGAGTTGAGATGTGCGCCACAGCAGTCAAAATAAGGAGGGCATGTGCGGTCGCTGGCGGGGGTAAATAAGTACCTGATGTACCTCACAATGTTAATTACCACTGAGAGCTCATTATGTACCGGCCAGTGACAGAGAGGAGGGCTTCGGTGGCCCCCTGGGCATTGGCCCAACAGGAAATTTTCATGTGGGGTCTATGGCCAGTCCACCCCAGGCAGCGGAGCTAGACAGCACCATGCCATTTTATCAACTCTTTGTTCAGCTTTTTCTGGGTGTTTACCACTGGTTCCACTCTGTGGCACGGGTCACATTGGTCAGACCGCCACCAATTGGACATTGTGTATGTTGAGAAAACCCCTTTAATCATCACTGCGTTTGGAAAGTCAATACAAGTCAGATATAGCAATAGGAAACTGCACAAACAAGCAGTACCCCCAAACCTGCGCCTGACTTCAACCTCAAACCTGAATGTGAACGTCGACCACCTCTTTGGCCTCGCGCACACAGCTGAATCAGTATGGCAGTATTCTGGGATGTGCAGGTTACTATACTGAACATAGCTAAACATAGCCTTTGGCCTAGGAACTTGAAGGGACCCAAAGACCCCTCTAGCCACGTATTATAGAAAGGACATGGAAAGTGGGGGGCCCCGTTACCGATTTTGCATTAGGCCCCAGGAAAATAAAGGCCACGGACAGCCAGCATTTTCAGGAGGACATTACACCAAGCTGACAATTATCGGGGTCACCGACTTCTAGATAATCCAAACAACAATACAGGAAATCCCACCACAAAAAGGCCTCCGACATAGGTTTGTAGCTCCAAACATACATGATGGCTATAGTAGGAAATGGACATCGTAGATCTGTCATCACGACGCGTGTGCCTCGCAGGAAGTTTCCATATCGAATAGCATTATTCCAGCGCTCACTTCACATCTTTCTGGCTCACACCTCAAAGTATTCTCACATCAAAGACATTTCAAGTGACCAGAAAAGGCTCCCAAAGAGCTCACAGATGTGCATTAACATAAAGACAAGCAATTAACAATTACTCGGATGAACGACAGCGATGTCTGTTCAAGTGGAGCCTCTTCTCCGGAGGGCACGGAGCCTGTACCGAAAGGCGATACTCGAAAAATTTGAATATCGTGCAAAAGTTCATAGATTTTTCAGTAATGCAACTCAAAATTAGAATATTGTGAAAAGGTTCAATATTCTAGGCTCAAAGTGTCACACTGTAGTCAGCCAATTAATCCATACCCCCTGAGTAGAGGGGACCTCAAAATTGAGACTTTGGGGTTTCATAAGCTGTAAGATATAATCATCCCAATTATAACAAATAAAGGCTTGAAATATCTCACTTTGGATGTAATGAGTCTATCTCATTCTAATTTCTATGGCAAAATCAGAGAGCAAAGATATAACGGCCTATATTGTTTCAGCAACCACGTCCTAGGGCCGATTCACATGACCGGGTGTAGGTCTGAGAAACATGGGGCCTTGTGCGGCCGCATCTCCGGGACCCATAGTAATTTATGATCTAGTCAGCTCCTATCGGATTGCGGGTCTATTGTACTGTGTCACATTTGAGTACAGTAAAGCAGAGCAGAGAGGGTCAGGTGAGCCGCGGTCAGTCCAGGAGATGAAGCCCATGATTCCCGGACCAACCACGGTCATGTGAATCAGCCCTTACTCACAACTTTAATTGAAAAGCAGAGAGCCCCATCCTCAAAGGAGTTGTGCCACAAAAAATATTCAACATTTTTCAAACCAGCACATGGAAGTGAATACTTTTGTTAATATATGTAATTAAAAATTTAGCACATATACATCTGTATAGCGCCACCTGCTGTTTGTTATGTTCATTATTTCCCTGCCCACCTCACTGAGGTGGTTGCATTCACTTTGTTCCATTCTTCATCTGCCACCAGATGTGTCCTCAGTTAGAAGCTGTGATAGGATGAAACCTGCAGCAGAAAGGACCTGCTCCCGACCTGCAGCAGAAATAACACCCCCCGAAATCCTAGCTTGAAATAAATCTAGCACAGCAAATGGAGCAATGCATGGGGAGACCTCTGGATTCATGTGAGGTACAGGGCTGGTTCTAGCTTTGTTAAGAAGTGGTTGTCTTGTACTAGATTATGTCCGATTTTCATATTTTACATTAATCATGGGATAACCCCTGTGGCGGTCCAGACCCATGGGCGTCTCCTTCCCATTGGGCCCAGTCACTGGAGTAGCTCAGTTCTTCCTGACAGCCTACGGCCTGTTTCTCCTCTTGCTCTGCAATAGGGTAAGTGTATGCGCTTCCTCTGGCTCTTAAAGCCCAGCATGTGTACCCTAATCTTACCCAGCCATTGGCTGGTCACCTTGGGGTACTTAAGGCACCTTCTCCTGTAGGAAGGTGCTTGAGTAATAGGTTCTAGTTCACTAGGTTCCTACAAAGGTGTGCCGTTTCTACGTTCGTCTGCCATTGTACTGACTTCTGCCCATTTCCTAGATTTGACCCATCGCTGCCTGACATACCTATGCCTGTTCTCTATTCCGACCCTGACTTCGGACTGTTTACCAGATTGCTGAAACTCTACCTACATTGACCTTGGCCTTTTCCTGACTAAGTTTTTGCCCAATCCCTCAGTGCTCCACATTACTGTCTCTCGATCCCCATGGGACAGCAGTCACTTGTACAGAGACTACTCTGTGGCTGGTGGCTACTCTGCAGAGGAGGGAGGGGGCACTTAAATAATGTCCAAATATGTTAAATATGTTCAATTGACAATGTGAAAGCACATCCGCTTTGTAACCCCTTGTATAAAACCAGAGGTAACATGACCCAGAATCATTAATATTGATATAAGATTGCGACGATGAATATTGAGTCCCTTTGAAGTTGCTATGTTATGACTCTGTTTGTACTTGAACCCCTTGATTGCAAAGCGCTGCGGAATATGTTGGCGCTATATACATAAAGATTATTATTTGGTTGCCCAGCGTGAACATTAAAAATTCCAGAAATATTCCCAATTTAAAATCTTGGGCTTCAAGTCTCCACCCCTAATGGGTCTCAACACTCTTTCAATGCCAGTGACATAAAACCCGATTTAAAAGTGTTGTGACAACGAGAAATGTCACATGAGTACGGTATTTTCTGTTAGTAGTGCATCCAACATATTACGGTAAATATTGCAAATCCAGCAGGACACTAATTGAGTAACATGAGATGCATTGCAATTTATGTGGCTCATTATCCCATGTTCTTATTGTGTCACTGAAGATGTAAAAGTTTTACATGAACTTACAAATGAGCACATTCTTCAGATGTCATGTCCACATCTGAAGAATCCTCATGTTGTTAGCCAAGTTTTTTGGTTTTAGACTCCTATCCAAAAACAAGCTTGGGTATAAGAGGGATCCCAGTGTGGGTGTTTTTTTCCTGAATTGATACCAAAGGTAATATGTCATTATCTTCATAGAGGAAGGGTATATATCAGTAGAAGTCATCAGAGCAACTGGACTTGCATTTAATTTTTCTTGAAGACGTTTCAATACTAACTGGCTTTCTCAACTAGAATGTCTGCGACGCCGGTCGGGTCCTGCTGCCACTGCAGCCAGTTGCTGTCCTCATTGTTAGGCTACTAAGGACATTGATTGGCTGCAGCAGTCACATGCTGTATACTGGCACGTCCCCGCTGCAGTATGTACACACGCAACATATCAATGGGGGACCCACTGATCGCTAGAATGGGGACCACAAGCCAACAGTTCATCCTCACAGCACAACCTGCATGCCTATGGGATTGACGGAGATAGCCGGGTGAAGCACTGGATATCTTTGCGAGTCCCATAAACTTTAAATGGAGTGGCACGGGAGCATGCTCATTCACCACTCCATTAACGCTCCTCCTTACTGGAGCCGTGCAATGCAGAGGAATGGGGTTTTTGGAACTACAGTTCTAATAATCGGTGAAGACCCCAGAAGTAGGGCTCCCACCGATCAAACAGCTATCCTGTGGATAGGTGATAAATATAATACCTTGTTAAGAATAAAGTAGCAAAAAACTATTATGAGCAGGTTCACGCAATTTCAAAGAACATCAGAGGAAAAAGATATGACAGCCGATACCGTGTGGTCATGTGGCGTTCGGGACGTGGCTGCGCTGCCAAGGGCCCTCACTGAACTAATGAGATTGCACTGCATGGTTAATGGACACACGCGCCTGCAAAACCACACAGCCATTAACAATGCAGACCGGCTTAAACGGTGCAATCTCATTAGGCTACTTTGACATCTGCGGTATGTATTCTGCCATGTATGTGCTCTGCCAGGACAGCCTGCTGGAATTTTCCGGATCTGGCACTGTTGGATGCAACCAGAATGCCCACTGGCCCCATTAAGTATAATAGAGTCCAGGGGAGATCCAGCCTCATTCTGGCAAAAATGCAGAGAATCGGCCGGATACAAACCGCTGCACGCTGCCGGAACTGGCGGCCATATTGCAGTGCTGCAGATGTGAAAGTAGCCTTAGGGCCCATTGATCGCAACACGGCCATGTTCTGAACGCAACATGATTGCAGCGTATGGTCATACTCTTTTAAAAAAAAAAAAAAAAAAAAAGATGTGCAAAATTCTCAGCACTAGAAAAAAACTTGGGAAATTAAATTGGTGAAAGTTTCAAATAAACACACACAGGAGATAAATCCTCTTATATCCAAAAATGACAGGTTAACTGAAGGCTATGGACTCCTTTACATAATTTTTTATTGGATTGCATTTATTTTCATTAAAAAAAAAAGAAGCATATTAGCATTTGTTTTTAGTTACAAGTTCTCCACCAGTTTTTTTCTGCAGCTTGCATGTATTGCTATACATTACAAGCTGCTCTCTGCCATTCAGTGTCAAAGACGCTCTCTCTGATGCCTCGGTCTCCATCCCCTCCTGAGTTTGCCTGAACGATCAGATAATAATTCATCTTAAATGATCGTTCAGGAGAATTTGTGACATCATCTGACATTAGAGATCATCTGACACACTTGACAGTGAGTGAAAGAGCAACTTGCAATGCACTGAAATACATGCAAGCTGCAGATGAAAAACAGTGGAGGAGCTTTCATTAAACCAATTACAAGAATGCTTTTTAACATATACTAGATGCAATTCAATAAAAAAAAAAAAAATGAAGCAATGATGTCCTCACCTTTTAATTTTCCCATAATTTTGGGATATGACTGGAATTAAAAGGGAATCTGTCACCTCATGCCTTCATATTAATCTATCTCACATGGTAGATGTGCGCTTGTCAGCACATCGAATGCTCTTGCTCCCATCCCAATTCTGAGAATTCAGCCTTTAAATAATATGCAAATCACTGTAGATCCTTGGTGCAACTAGGGTGGTGCCGTTGCACCTTGTTGTACACAGAGGCTCTGATCATTCAATTCCAAGTTGCACCCCCACCACATTGGGGGCCAGGCAGTGAAGACATACTCACACCTGGCCATGAAGTCTGGCGGCAGTGCATCTGGCGCATTCGCAGTACATAGCTGGAGATCGCTGGGCAGATGGAATTCTGAAACGTGCGGCGACTGTGCTGCTGTGAGACTTCAGGGCTAGGCGTGAGTACGTCTTCGCTGCCTGGTCCTATCAGTGAAAGCAGTGGGGGGACAGCCTGGAAGGGAGTGAGCAGAGCTGCTGGGTGCAATGGTTATGCCCTCGTTGCACTAAAGGGGATAATTTGCATATTATTAAGCGCACATCTACTACGCGAAATGGATTTATATGAAGGCATGAGGTGACAGATTTCCTTTAACTCTCCAATATCTGGTTCAAAGTACTTTCAGATGATTCTCTGCTTTAGGGAGCATTCACGTGACCGTGTGAAGCCCGTGCCCGTATTGCGGACCGCAAATTGCGGTCCGCTAAGCACGGGCACCTGCCGCGTGGCAGCCATATAGGGATCGCTTGAATGGGTCCGCGATCCCTCCATTCCGCAAAAAGATAGAGCTTGCTCTATCTTTTTGCGGTGCGGAAGCACGGAACGGAACCTCAGAAAGCACTCCGTTGTACTTCCGTAATGTTCCGTTCCGTGCTTCCGCTTCGTATCTCCAGATTTGCGGACCCATTGAAATGAATGGGTCCGCATCCGTGATGCGGAATGCACACGGAACGTCGCCCGTGTATTGCGGATCCGCAATACGGGCACGGGCTTCACACGGTCGTGTGAATGCTCCCTTAGTCTTTACCAATCATTATTCCGTCTACTGCAGGTAAAAAAATTCCCATTACATAATCATCTAATCCATTTATGAGAAATCAAATGTATTTCTGAGGTCTGTTTTTTTTGGTTGCACTGCAAGTCATCTGCCTGACGCGTCTCCTCTCCTGTATGTTTATGTCTGGGTCTGGCATTGAGCTCTGCGTTGCGTTCATTCATTTCTGTGCACTCGCCATTGTTTACTCTACTAAGTACATCATTTAACAGACCCTCATGAGAACGCACAAGGGGGCTTCATGTGTGATTGAGAATCTGTGCAAACTGCAGGCACTCCTGAAGAAAGAAGAAAAAAGAAAAAAGGGAAAAAAAAAATATTCATACAGTCCGAAACGCATCGACGTCATAAATGACATTTATCAGAAGTTCTGCCATTATCATACATTATGTAAGGGGAAGGCTACAGTTCTTTTGGAACGTTCTTGACAACAATTTTTTAAATGAATCAGAAAACCTTAAGTCGTCAGAGTCCCTTACCCCACGTGACTTCTGGGGGTGTACGCCTCCTCGCAAGCGCAGTACCACGGCACGGCGCCTCCGCGCAAGCGCAGTTACCAGGGCATGGGTAAGGTAAAATTACAGTGAGCGTTGACTCATGGATGCGCGCACAGACACAGCGCGTGCGCTCTCAGGGGTTAGTAGATCTGACGGTTTTTTGTCTTGTTAAATCTCCTTACCCTCACACTGCGCACGCGCAGATTGTAAAATCTCCTTACCCTCACTACATAGCGCGCTTCACCAGCCAGCAATGAATCTGAAGCGCGCTGTGTAGTGAGGGTAAGGAGATTTTACTGTAATTTTACCTTAACCATGCCCTGGTACTGCGCTTGCGCGGAGGCACCGTGCCGTGGTACTGCGCTTGCGCAGAGGCACACACCCCCGGAAGTCACGTGGGGTAAGGGAACCTGACGAGTTAAGGTTTTCTGACAGAACACCGGCAATCTGCTGATCACTGGGGATTCAGATTCTGAAAGTGGCACTTAGCCATACATTTCCATGTGCAGCGCCCACTACAGGGGGAATTGAGTAATATTTTCAAGCCATTCAAATGAATAGCGTCTTTATAATATACAGATGTGCTGCCCATCGAGTGGGGAGTCTCTTGTTATCAGCAGCTTTTTACTCCTTCCGTCTACAAGATGTATATATGCCTCGATAGGGCACCTTCTAACACATACTGGGGCAGATTTATCAATAGCACCTTGAAGAGGACCTCTGCTGACATGTCTGTTATAGAGTAACTACTTGCATTCACCATGTAATGACACGTCTGGAGCATCTATTCTCATAACTTTATGTTTGTTGCTGTTGTTCCTATATTATTCCTACTAGAAGTTATGAATTGCTAGCAGGGAGTTACCAGTTGGGGGTGTGTCCCTGTACAGTCTGACACTATCCAATCAGCGCTGCCAGTGCCAGATTGTGCAGGGACACGCCTGCAATTGGTAACTCCCTGCTGGACCTTCACGGCAAACTGCTGGTAACTCATTTATAACATCTAGCAGGAATAATATAGGAACGACAAATCATAAAATCATAAGAATAGATGCTCCAGAATTAATATTACGCGGAGAATGCTAGCAGTTATTAAAACAGAAATGTCGGGAGAGGGGAAAGGTCCTCATATTTTGAAATTCGTTCACGCCTCGTTTACTGGTAAAAGGTGAATTGCGTTATGGATTCCGTTACCATGGACCATAACGCAATTCTATGACGGAATGCCTTTAGAGGAGTCCTCTCCTGCATAACGGAAATGGGACGGATCTGTTTTGCAGCCTATAGACTTCTATTATGACGGAATGAATAACGGAATGCCTTTAAAGGCAGTCCGTTCTGCATTCCGTCATAGAATTGCGTTACGGTCCGTGGTAACGGAATCCATAACGCAATTCACCTCTTACCAGTAAACGAATTTCATAACCTGAAGTTCGCTCATCTCTAGTCCTCTAGAGATGAGCGAACTTCAGGTTATGAAATTCGTCTACGCTTCGTTTACTGGTAAGAGGTGAATTGCGTTAGACAGCATAGAAGCAGACAAGTCAGGCAGAATACGCACCAAATTATCACGGTGGTGCGCACTGACAGGTAGATTGGGTGCATCTTGGCATATGTTAGATAATTGTCATTTTGCATTTTAGGACTCCTTTTAGCCACGCCCCCTTTTCTTTAGATAGTTGTAAAAACTATGTGCAGATGTTTATGTTTTGTGGTTTTTTCATTATGGAAAGTCCATTTCAGTTTTTGTATCTGACTTTGGAACATGTGACACTCCTAGCCTAATTGGAGGAGTGCTGGTATTTTAGCTTGTGCTATATTCATTCTTAGTATCATGAGTAACATAGTAACCTAGTACATAAGGCCGAAAACAGACATCTGTCCATCCAGTTCGGCCTGTCATCCTGCAAGTTGATCCCGAGGAAGGCAAAAAACCCTGTGAGGTAGAAGCCAATTTTCCCCACTTTAGGGGAATAAAAAATTCCTTCCCGACTCCAATCAGGCATCAGAATAACTCCCTGGATCAGCGACCCCTCTCTAGTAGCTATAGCCTGTAATATTATTACGCTCCAGAAATACATCCAGGCCCCTCTTGAATTCCTTTATTGCACTCCCCATCACCACCTCCTCAGGCAGAGAGCTCCATAGTCTCACTGCTCTTACTGTAAAGAATCCTCTTCTATGTTTGTGTACAAACCTTCTTTCCTCCAGAGTAAGGATCTGGATGTGCTGATCCGAAACGCGTAGATGAGAGTGTACCTTTACTAAGGGAGTTTTTAAAGGGAACCTGTCACCAGGATTTTGTGTATAGAGCTGAGGACATGGGTTGCTAGATGGCCGCTAACACATCCGCAATACCCAGTCCCCATAGCTCTGTGTGCTTTTATTGTGTTAAAAACCCGATTTGATACATATGCAAATTAACGTGAGATGAGTCCTGTACATGAGAGGAGTCCTGTACGTGAGAGGAGTCCTGTACGTGAGAGGAGTCCTGTACGTGAGAGGAGTCCTGTACGTGAGAGGAGTCCTGTACGTGAGATGAGTCCTGTACGTGAGAGGAGTCCTGTACGTGAGAGGAGTCCTGTACGTGAGAGGAGTCCTGTACGTGAGATGAGTCCTGTACGTGAGATGAGTCCTGTACGTGAGATGAGTCCTGTACGTGAGATGAGTCCTGTACGTGAGATGAGTCCTGTACGTGAGATGAGTCCTGTACGTGAGATGAGTCAGGGACAGGACTCATCTCAGGTTCATTTGCATATGTATCAAATCGTTTTTTTTACACAATAAAAGCACACAGAGCTATGGGGACTGGATATTGCGGATGTGCTAGCGGCCATCTAGCAGCCCATGTCCTCAGCTCTATACACAAAATCCCGGTGACAGGTTCCCTTTAATCGCTCAAAAAATAAAAGGATACCGTAGAACCTCTATTTGGGTCAGTGAATGGGAACAGCCGAAGGGCCCTTTGACACTGGCTGCTGGTCGGGAACTAAGATTGGCAGGAACATTCATTCAGTCGATCATCAACCCCTCAAACACCCCACCGATCAGGCGACAAATTGCATCTGCAATAAATTATCTGCCGACAATAATGCCACTGTATGTGTCCTAACGATCACTTGGGTACATACATCGCTGATGTACCGTAAATGGTGCATCGGAGCGCCAATCCACTTCCTGAATCACTATTCTGAGCTCATCTTGGGCAACGCTGTTGCGGTGCTAGAAGTGCTACAGGGAAAACAATCCTCATATCTTAGGAACGCTGAAAACTACAAATATAAATAAGGTAACTTTTTAAATCAGCATGATCAACCCTGCCAGGCTTTTATGTCTGTTTTCATAGGGCTGATCATGCTGAAAATGCCCTTTGAAACATCTATGTACAGCTATGTGAGGCTGAAGACTATGACTAATGGCCCTGTACTGAAGGGGTTAAAGTGTAAAATACTACAAAACACAATTTCTACAACACAGGGGGTGGGGGTGGGGGGGGGGGGGTTGCCCCTTTAGATTAGGATCAGGTTTCTGCTTTATGTAATGAAATGGAAAACATATGGGCTTACATTCGGCTTCCGCTCCGGTCCTGGATTCCATCTTTGGAAGTCAGATGTGATATAAGTGACTATGGGGCTGCTCTGGACGGGAAGAATAACTGCTTTACCTCCAATGGCGGCTCTGCTTACAGAGTGCGATATTAAGGACAAGTTTAAAGTATATCAACCATGTAAAGTTCGACATGTTGATGGCTTTGGGTACTAAGACCCCCATGGACTGCTGAAATGAAGGGCTGAAGTGCTCAGGTGTGTCTCTTGGGCTTTAGCTTTGCCCGAGTCCACACACCGCTCTGCCCACTCTTCAAGGAGAACAGACCAGAGCCAAAGGGCCACAGTGCTCAAGTGTATGCTCTGTTTCAGCGATCAGTGGGGGGCTCCGTACCCAGACTCCCACCCATCAAAACTTCTAAAATGTCACTATGACATGTAAAAATGTTAGGTACACCTTGTGACAGAACAGTAGAGTGAAAACTGCTGAAGAATGAAATGTTTTTTTTCTGGAAGTTAAAGGAGTTTTCCAGCTTTTAGAAATTGATGGGGGTCCGACACCCACCAATCAGCCGCTGGCACTGTACACTAGACAGTGGAGGGAGCCGGAAGCAGAAGGTTCCTTCCCTGCGTAGTGGCCGTGCCAGGGTACTGCCGCTGAGCTCCCATTGAAGTGAATGTCGAAAACTGGGGATGCAGGATGTCAAACCCCCCTCCCACCGATCCGATACTGATCACCTGTCCGGAAGGTAGGTCATCAATACCTTAAAGGGAACCTGTCACTGGGATTTTGTGTATAGAGCTGAGGACATGGGTTGCTAGATGGCCGCTAGCACATCCACAATACCCAGTCCCCATAGCTCTGTGTGCTTTTATTGTGTAAAAATAACGATTTGACACATATGCAAATTAACCTGAGAGGAGTCCTGTACGTGAGATGAGTCAGGGACAGGACTCCTCTCAGGTTAATTTGCATATGTATCAAATAGTTTTTTTTACACAATAAAAGCACACAGAGCTATGGGGACTGGGTATTGCGGATGTGCTAGCGGCCATCTAGCAACCCATGTCCTCAGCACTATACACAAAATCCCGGTGACAGGTTCCCTTTAAAGCTGTTATACCCCTTTAAAGGAGTTTTCAAAGTTACAAAACTGATCAGTTTTGCCCTAATGCATTCTGAATGGAAAAGGATCCGCTCAGAATGCATCAGTTTGCCTCCGATCAGTCTCCATTCCGCTCTGGAAGCTGCCTGCAGCGTTTTGCTGTCCGCTTGACGAAACTGAGCCAAACGGCACAATAGAAAACGGATCCGTCTCCCTTTCACTTTCAATGGAGTTCATGACGGATTCGTCTTGTGGCTATGTTACAGATAATACAAACGGATCTGTTCACGACGGATGCAGGCGATTGTATTATTGTAACGGATCCGTTTTTGCAGATCCATGACGGATCCGTCCAAAACGCGAGTGTGAAAGTAGACTTAAGGGGGTTGTGTCACAAAACACAGTCTACATTTTTTAAACGAGCCCCCGGGTCTGAATACTGTTGTAATTGCATGTAATAAAAAATAAAATAAAATTGTATAGCCAGTGAGCTATTCAATAAAATGTATCTGTATAGCGCCACCTGCTGTTTGTTCTTTTCCTTATTTGTTGTCCGTCTCACTGAGCTGGTTGAACGTGCTCAGTTTAAATCTTCAACAGTCACTAGCCATATGTTCTTTTAGAAACTGTGGTAGGTACAAGGAGAGAGCTACAGCAGAAAGGACCCGCCTCCTGAGCTGCAGCAGAAAGGACGCTCCTCCTGAGCTGCAGCAGAAAGGACGCTCCTCCTGAGCTGCAGCAGAAAGGACGCTCCTCCTGAGCTGCAGCAGAAAGGACGCTCCTCCTGAGCTGCAGCAGAAAGGACGCTCCTCCTGAGCTGCAGCAGAAAGGACGCTCCTCCTGAGCTACAGCAATAAGGACACTCCTCCTGAGCTGCAGCAGAAAGGACACTCCTCCTGAGCTGCAGCAGAAAGGACACTCCTCCTGAGCTGCAGCAGAAAGGACACTCCTCCTGAGCTGCCAGGCTGAAGATAATCTAGCAGAGCAATTGGAGCAATGAATGGTGAGATCTCTGGATCCATGTGAGGTACAGGGCTGGTTCTAGCTTTGTTAGAAAGAAATTGTCATGTACTCTATGATGTCTGATTTTCATTTTTTACATCAATCATGGTGATCAAAACCCCTTCATCATAGGCCTAGTAGGTGTCGGGAGTCGCACCCCCAATTAGATATTGATGGACCAATATTTAAAACCCTGAAAACGACTTTAAAAGGAAATTTGACATAAATAGATCCAATGCCACCTCAACTTCACACAGTATGGCGCCCAAATAACAGCGACATACAGTTGCCTAAATAATAATAACAATGTTATACAATGTCTAAATAAAATGGCTATGCTACTCCTCTCCGTGGTGGTCACAAACTTCAGGTGCCTAGCTTTCTATGCTGCTACCGCCAGCACTGGTGGACAACAGGTCATGCACAGCGGTCCAAGAGTTGCGATCAACACCGATTTCCAAGAACTAGCTGGAGGTGGGGGCACAAACCTGACTGACAAGGAGTCTTAGGCCTCTTTCACACGTCCGTATGGCTTTTTCAGTGTTTTGCGGTCCGTTTTTCACGGATCCGTTGTTCCGTTTTTTGTTTCCGTTGTGTTTCCATTTCTGTTCCATTTTTCCGTATGGCATATACAGTATACAGTAATTACATAGAAAAAATTGGGCTGGGCATAACATTTTCAATAGATGGTTCCGCAAAAACTGAACGGATACGGAAGACATACGGAATCATTTCCGTATGTGTTCCGTTTTTTGGGGTGGACCCATTGACTTGAATAGAGCCACGGAATGTAATTTGTGGGCAATAATAGGACATATATGCCATACGGAAAAAACGGAACGGAAAAATGGAACAGAAAAGGAAACACAACGGAAACAAAAAACGGAACAATAGATCAGTGAAAAACGGAATGCAAAACACTGAAAAAGCCACACGGTCCTGTGAAAGAGGCCTTACTATGTATAATCACCAGCACTAAAGTAAATGCCGCTGTGATCTGGAGCAGGTCGCTGGGGTTTCCAAGAGGCAAAAGCAGGCGTTTGGGTTTTTATGGAAAACTGGATTTTTTTTCACTTGGTGGGTATTCTAGTTCATACAGCGTCAACCAGTCTCATCTTCAGACAAGTCAGAAGACACGTTTAGTTAAAGTCCTTTTTAACTCACAAACCACAAGTCTATTAATTTAGGCTCCAGTCACACTTGTGTTTTTTCATCAGTTTCTGGTCCTGTTTTTGTTACAACAGCTGAGACGGGCGTTGGGCAGGTAGAGCCGCTCTGTGGAAAATCTGCCTCCGACATACATGCCGAAACCCGCTGCTTTAGGTCAAACTGCACAGTAGAGAATTGGGAGGCTGAGAAAATATGTATGGGATTCTGTATGTATATTGGGGGTAAGGGATTCTGTATGTATATTGGGGGTATGGGATACTGTATGTATATTGGGGGTATGGGATACTGTATGTATATTGGGGGTATGGGATACTGTATGTATATTGGGGGTATGGGATACTGTATGTATATTGGGGGTATGGGATACTGTATGTATATTGGGGGTATGCGATTCTGTATGTATATTGGGGGTATGCGATTCTGTATGTATATTGGGGGTATGCGATTCTGTATGTATATTGGGGGTACGGGATTCTGTATGTATATTGGGGGTACGGGATTCTGTATGTATATTGGGGGTACGGGATACTGTATGTATATTGGGGGTACGGGATACTGTATGTTTATTGGGGGTACGGGATTCTGTATGTATATTGGGGGTATGGGATTCTGTATGTATATTGGGGGTACGGGATTCTGTATGTATATTGGGGGTATGGGATTCTGTATGTATATTGGGGGTATGGGCTTCTTTATGTATATTGGGGGTATGGGATTCTGTATGAGTATGTGTATATGTATGTTTTTCTGTGTAGAGGCATGTGTTACTATTCAGATAGAAATACATATTAGAAGCTGAGAGCAAACTGAAAAAACTGAAGATAAAATGTCTAAAATGAAATGTGCCCCCCTCTGCTGAGTGTGGCACTGGCGGTGGAGGGCGCAGTCACTAATGTTGAGTTCGGACCCTGTAGCGAGGGCAGCAGTGTGAATACGTCCCTGGCTGCCCTACCTCGTCACACAGAATGGCGGCAAAGAAATCAGCTTTCTGCCCAAACATTTACTGCATCTTAGCAATGTACTGTCCATAGGCCCAGTGAACAGAAGCAAGGTTGTTATATGAGCGCATGGTTTTGCCAAAGCACACAGGAGTGACGTGTACATGGAGCTGGAAGCTCTGGTCTAACCTCGATGGTAGCGACATGGAGACCAGAAAGGCGGAGGACTGAAAGGGACCAGTCCACGTAACGCCGATTGCATCCGGAAATACAGGGCACGCTGTTACTACAGATGTTCTTTCTGTAAGACTCTGCTACATGGGGTCACCTCACCCCATGTAATAACAATTCTGGAACATCTTATTCCTACTAGAAGTTATGAATTACTAGCAGTCTGCAATGGAGGACCAGATGGCTGTTACCAGATGGGGGTGTGTCTCTTCACAGTCTGACACTATCCAATCAATGCCGCCAGAGGCCGATTGTACAGGGACACACTCCCAACTGGTCACACCCATCTGGACCTTCATTGCAGACTGCTAGTAATTCATTTATAACTTCTTGCAGGAATAACAAAGGAATGGCACATCATAGAGTCATAAGAACAGATGCTCCAGGATTATTATAACATGGGGATCAGGGAAGGCCCCCGTCGGGGAGCCGAGCTTGCCTGTGTATGGAGCAGTTGGGAGAGATAGGCAATCTCTATCTATTGTTTAAATAAAGTTTTCACATTAAACTGATTTTTAAAACATTTTTTGGGTGATGTTTTTTTTAAAGCGACCCTCCAGGAAAAAAAATAAAATAAAATAAACTGGGGAATGAACATAACCCCTACCCGGTGCCCTCCTTTTCAGCTGCAGATCCACCAATTCCCAGGCTCTTCTTCTGCCATTTAGGTTGACCACAACGCTTCCCAGACCACCTGATGTATACTGTGCATGTCATAGACTAAGACACATCCTGCTGCCCTCGGACAGACCAGTATTAGCTCACATGAGCAATGCTTGCCAATCCAAGAGCCAGGCTGGGCTAACAGGGAGTGTCTTGGACTACCGATGCACAGTGCACATCTGAGAAGTAATGAGGCCATCTTGGATGACAGAAGAGGAGCAAGGGAAATGCTGGATCTGGAGCTGAAAGGATAAAGGGCACCATATACATTTTCCCCCATGTAATTTTTTTTTTTTAATCTGACAGTTTAATTTGAGAGAAAAAGAATCCTAAAACCCTGCAGTTTCCACATTGATCACTGACCCTAATCATATCCCGACATTTCCTGTTCTATAGAGGTCACTTATCAGCAGTCATCTCATTATCATCACAAACAGGATTACAATGATATAACAGCTATATATAGAAGGCCAGGATATATCATTCACAACAGGTTATGTCACAGCTCACCTCCTCCTCCTCACTGCACAATGATCTCTATACAGGTCATAGGGAACGCCTCCAACACTCTCCCATAGTGGAGCATACCTCTAAGGCAAGATGGCTGCCCCAAAATCATGCATAGAAAATAACATTAAAAAAAAAATCTACCATCAGAAAATATAAAAATAGATTAAAAAAAAAGAATCCTGCAGGCCATGCTTTAGTCTTGTAGGCCAACTTTCTCATTCCAAAGTCTAGAGCACCGAAAGTCATCATGACTCTTTACACTTGTGCCTCACTACAGAGCCTGCTTTGCAAACTGATGATAGAGTGACTATTGGTGGTAAAACACCTTAGACAACCGACCACCATGTACATGGACTCGTAGATGGGCCAACTGCTGTTGGTGGCCATACACATTAGATGGTCTGATCTGCATCTTGCTTAAAGGGGTTTACCAAGAATTTACATAGATAACCCTACTGATCAGCAGGATGAAGGGGCCATGGCGCTTGCAGTTACCGTGTGACTTCTTCACTGTTGAACCATACATGGCGGCAGTTTCATACATGCAACTCTTAGCGCTGTTTATAGAACCTGGAATCATGTTATATGAGAGACGGAGAGATGGAGACAGAGACTGAGAGGGGGAGACAGAATGTCAGTAAGTGATAAGATCTGTCATAACGAGAACCATCTTGAAGATAAGCTACAGATAACCGTCCTTTTCTGTTACTTTGAAGTGCTTTCCAAGCAAATGGGAAGAGACAGAATGAAGAACGCATTTATACGGGTTATCTAACGACCGAAAACTTTGGGTTTTTCAATAAAACACATCAATGACAGACGAATCAGAAGACATATTAGTGTGATGGGTCATGGTCTGACAGCTGGAGCCTTCTGAAGAACATTTCACATTGGTCATCTGGTGTTTTCCATTAAATAGCAGGGCTGAAATGTTAAGGAGGTCTTTTTTTGGTGCTTTTTGATAAATCATGATAATGTAATAATACAGACTGACAACAATGCCAGCTACACCCACAAAACAAAGCCTATGATCGGAAGAGAATTGTGTTTTATGGCCTGCATCTCCCTTTTCCTTCTCTGCTCTTCTAACGAGATCTGGTCAGTGTCTGACTGGGGTTCCTGGGATCCACCGAAGGAAATTACTTGAGACCTCAGCCCTGTATTATCAAAAATGTTTAATAGGTGTTGAACCACAGAAATAGACCCTAGTGGCGAGAGGCTCCAAAGGCAGCCAAATGTTTTTTTTCCCCTGGACTTTTGGAGCCCACAATAGCACCAGAGCTTGGGTCCACTGGGGCATCCTCTGGTGGGCCACTCAGATCCTGGATCTGGCCTTGCTTTCCTCCTAAAAGATACGTTAGATTCAAAGCCTTTGGAATGTGATGAGTTTATATATGTCCTGGGAAACTTTATGGTCTCCAAAAAAAAGTCAAAGAGGAAGAAATATATGCCAAATAGATTAGGATGAGAAGGAAATGAATATCGTTTTGGGTCTACATGTCTTTGACGGACCTATATGTCTCCATGGTAACAGACTACAAACAAAGCGTATGCAGTCAGTTCCTGCAGTAATAATGAAGAGTAGGAGATAAATGGAAGGAAGTCCAACCGTAGGTGCAGACTACAAGGGGTTTGTCTGTAGGCTGTCTCGATGAGGATGCATATAACTGCATGCGGGTTGCATACACAAATCAGTTTTTTTGATTAAGAAGATTTGCAAAATTTTACCATTTTAGCATAGACTATTGAAAAAGAAAATGGTAAAGAAGGTGGGCATATGGGGAATTTATCCAGCCCTGCACTCCAGAATTCTGGCTTCAATAGGCTTTCAACAAATTGTGACATTTTGCATTTTTACCCGACTTACTCCAGTGGCATGGTTTATCACTGCAACTCTTTAAAAAGCTGCAAAAAAAGGGACAAACTCACTTCAGTAAGGGGGTGGCAAAGAAAAACTGGAGTGTCATTTGTAGAGAAAAGTCTTAGGTTTAAAGATGTGCTCAATTTAACAAACAACGTGTGCCATTTGGCACAAAGTACGCCAACGCACACTCAGGCAAAACGGACTTCAAATCTTGCCCTCATTATAAATTCCTCCTATAGACTTTAAAGGCTGTGTATACCTTTGGGGGCAATTTTCTTCATTATTGTATTGTACTCATTTTAAGCTAAAAATCTTTTTTTTAATTGGCCTTTTTTTCTGAACATAGCTGAGATGCTCTAGAAGCAGCCTCTGGGCTTTCTCTCTTTTCCGTCAGTCGGGGAGCTGACAGGCTCCTTATCTCTGCTCTCTGACATCATAAACACTTATTATAGCCGAGTTCTTATCTTACTGATTAGTATGTGGCTTAAATAAATGTTTATGACCTCTTAGTAGTTTAGAGATAAGGTTTATTAGATGACCGGCACAAAGTGAAAGTACCAGTCACACAGTTAAGGCCAGGTTTGCATTTGCGTTAATGTATTCCGTTATAGATTCCGCTTATAACAGAATATTACGGAATTTGCAGACGGAATGCAAAACGGAAGCCTTTAAGAGGCATTCTGTTTTGATCCGTCCTAATAGAAGTCTATAGGCAGCATAACGAATCCGTCCTGGTTTCCATTATGCAGGAGGGAAAACAAAGTCCTGTGACAGAATGGCTCAATATTTTTTAATAAAGGTCAATTGAAAATATGATTTTTAGCCAAGATTTTGTGAAATGTAATCATAAACAAAAATTGCCGCCAATTCTACATAGCCTTTAAAGGGATTGCTAGTGCCGGTGCCTTCTCAAACAGCTGATCGGCAGGAGTCCCGGGTGTCGGACCCTCGCCGATCAGATACGGATGACCTATTTGGAGGATATGGTATCAGCCTGATCACACGTCAGATTTATATACTCCAAATCCGACACATATTTCGGTGCAAGATCTGGGGCAGAAATCTGAAGTTTACCTCAGAGGTGTCTGCAAATTTTTTAAAAACACCCAGTTTACATGCAAGGGATACGTACATCAAATTTCATCCTCATGGGCAGAGTCCTCTCTCGTTCTGTACCAGTTTGCAACTAGTCTTGTTCATGCTGATTATGTATGATTACCCCTTTTCATATGTAGAGCGCCATCGAATGAATGGCGCTTTAATAATAAATAAATTTGACAATTAAACCCGTGTCATATCTGACAAGTGTGAATAGGGCCTTAGACTAAACACTGAGGTTGTAAATACTAGAAAAATTATATAACTATATGTATAATAAGAAAAAAATCCTTAGCCATGTCCATATATCTGGTCAGAATAATACAGTACTTTTGCAGCTTATTAACTTATCATTCAGATCCATATGGAATTTCACTTTCCTGCCTCCTACTGGTGGCGGTGACTAATCATTGCCACGAAAGCCTAGATTTAGGGCAGTATCATGTAACACAGCATGACGAAGCGCTCAGTCACTCGGCTTGTTCTAGAAAACTTCGCAATGGAAGGCAGTCAACAGAGAAACCTGAAGCTCTCGGTCGCTGTGCATAAGTTCTGCTTTGCCACAAAATTCTCATCAGCGATCACACAACTGCTGTGGACCCTTGAAACAACCGGGGTGCAGACAGTCAGACCTCCACACGGCTCGGTGGTTAGCACTGGTCCCATTGGGGACAGTTGTCTGTAAAACGCTGTAGAATATAGAGGCGCTATATAAGTGCTATAAAATAAATAAATATATGTGATAACGATGGCCCAGCTTTAGGGTCGGCCATCGATATTCTCATCCTGGAAAACCCCTTTAGGCTACTTTCACACTAGCGTTTAGGTTTTCCGCTAATGTGATCCGTCATAGGGGCTCAATACCGGGGAAAAAAAAGCTTCCGTTTTGTCCCCATTCTTTGTCAATGGAGACAAAACTGAACAGAACGCAATGCTCCAAAATGCATTCTGTTCCATTTAGTTGCGTTCGGATACCGGAGAGCAAACCGCAACATATTGCATTTTGCATTCCGTCCTGGGATGCGGAGCAAAACGGATCCGGCATTACCCCCAATGCAAGTCAATGGGACGGATGCCACAATCTGCCACAACAGAAAACGGATCCGTCCCATATTGACTTTCAATGGAGTTAATGACGGATCCGTCTTGGCTAATGTTAAAGATAATACAACCGGATCCGTTCATAACGGATACAGATGGTTGTATTATCAATAACGGAAGCGTTTTTGCTGGACGCTGCCGGATCCAGCAAAAACGCTAGTGTGAGAGTAGCCTTAACTGGTTTTGGTCAGGATGGTGACAACCCTTCTGTAATCCAGCTTTCCTAGAATCATGAACGGAAAACCTGTCAAAGGCCTCATGCACACGACCGTTGTTGTGTCCCGTGTCCGTTGTTCCGTTTTCCGTGATTATCTGCGGACTTTCAATGGGTCCGTGGAAAACTCGGCTAATGCACCGTTTGTCATCCGCGTCCGTGATCCGTGTTTCCAGTCCGTAAAAAAAATAAGACCTGTCCTATTTTTTTTCACTGACCCATTCAAGTCAATGGGTCCGTGAAAAAACACGGAGGCACACAAGATTGTCATCCGCGTCCGCGCGTCCGTTATTTTCCTATCATTTGCATGGCAAACTTGACTTAGATTTTTTTTTACTTTCCTTCATGTCTGGTGATCCTCCAAAAATAAAGGAAGACACACGGAAACAAAAACGGACACTGATCACGGAACCCCTTTTTGCGGACCGCAAAAAAATACTGTCGTGTGCATGAGGCCTAAGGAAGTTTTTTTTTAACTACATACAACAACACTCCATGGCAATAGATTACATCCTATGGCCCTCCAGCGGTTGCAACACTACAGCTCCCAGCATTCCCCGACAGGGCATGATGGGAGTTGTAGTTTCCAGCATTTTGGATGGAATAAGCAATAAAAGGCATGGTGCATTTCATACGGGCTGGCCAGATGCTGTATCCCTTGGATATCCCAGTTTTGTGTTAAATAATGACGGCAGCCCCACTAATGACTCATGGCTAAGCCGGCGCTCCTGACAGATCTGTGATTCTGCTCTGAGCTGCAAAACTTGGCAAAGTAACGACGGATTAATTTGTGCATCTCAGAGCCGCCCTCATACATTCATCTATGTCCTTCTCTCTGGGCATTGATCGATGCTAGCGTTATCTCACCTACACAGCAATTGATGTAAAATAATAACTTTATAGTCTTGAAACTGCTCCAAAAGCCGACATTATAAAAGATTCATTATATAAATACGTTCAGTCGTCCCGATGAGCGGAAATTTCCACTTCTGACATCCAATTTAACAAAAAAAAGTTTACATAAACAGAATGACTAATAACTAGTGTGCAGAACTGTCCTTCTGTAACCCCCACCGCTCACCGGCCCCCGGGCTCCTGGCTAGACAACCGCTGCATCCCATGACGGGCAACAGACAAGACGCTGGGTCTCACTAAAAGAATACATTCATTTTTGGAAGCATGTGTAGCCTCTTAATTTAGAAGAAATAATAGGCTTGACGTCAATATGGAGGTGTCACCGCTGGCCCTGGGAGAGATCTTAGTTCAGATAGACGGAAGACTCAGGAGTCTATCTGACAGATCTCTCTTGTTTTCAGGTGGCTCTTTATATGTTCCGCCTCTCACTTGTTTCCCTGCGGCTGATAGTTCTTCTGTGGAGTGCTTCTGCTTGTGTGGTGGTTCTCCTGTTCCAGTTGCTTCTCAAGCTAAGTCCTTTACCCTTTTCCTGGTGTTTCTGTGCTGACTAGGCCTCAGGGAGGCACTAGCTCCTTCAGTTTGGAGGGAGCCGGTTGCCTCTTTCCTTGTTCCCTAAGCTGAGGGTTTGGTGCAGTGTTTCAGCAGTCTCAGGTTCCTGTGCATGTACATTTCTACCTTTGAGATTTGCACATGTTATCAGCAGCTTAGGGAGAGTATCAGGGATTGCTAGGAGGTGACCTCTTTGTTCCCTAGGTTTGGGGCCTAGTCTATTGTTGTTTTGTTGTGGTTCCCTTCGGTTGTCTTTCCTTCCCAGTACTACCCGTGACAGGAGGCTCTGGTTTTCCAGCTTTTTTTAAACTCACCAAAATTCATACTCACCTGTTCTCACCTCTCCATTGCAGCTCCATGGTTCCTGGACTCTCTTCCCTGAACATCAAATTCCGAATGGATGAGATCATGGGCGTCGCTGCGGCAAATAAATGACTGGTCTCAGCAGTGATGTGTCACCAAGTGGCACATAACCCAGAAGTGATAAGCTGCTTGGGGACACGTTGCCACTGAGGCCAATTATTCGCTGCAGCAGCTCACGACCCCATGTGTGCAAAAATTGACAGACGGCGACCAGAAGTCCAGTGAGGAGGCCCTGAGAGCAAGAACGGAGTGGTGAGGAACAGGCGAGTACAGAAAATATGCCTGAAAATAAAATAAACCATCACTTGTAAAAACTCGAACAACCCCTTTAAGGTGCAATGCTTCTATGCGAGAATACAGGATCCAGTTGCGCCATTCTGACTAAATCAATGGCAGAGGTGCCCCAGAGCCCCAGAGACTTTCATTTGCACCATATTGGAGCTCCAAACATGTCAGAGGTTGTAGATCACCATAATACGATAGCATACAAGAGGCCGTAATCAGTTTTGTGGCTTTAGTTTCCCTTACTACTATCCGTGCAGGTATTTAAGCCTTAGATGAAGTTTATCACCCCCTTTGGACTGAATTCCCCCCAAAAAAAACAACTTTGGAAAGACCAGATCTCCCTACGTCAATGGGCAGCTACCAGCCCGACACTGCCTGTGGGCCGCAGACCCCATACATTTAACTCTTAATGGTTTCATACCCTTGAGTTCTAGAGCACATAAAACCGTAAAGAGATAAGTAGGTCAGGTCTACGGCCCGTGGACAGCGTACGGCCAATAACACCGGTGAGACCTTGCCTCCACAGATCTGGATTGTTTGGGAATGCAGTCCAAAGCAGGAGAGGGTAACCTCCAAGACTACACTACGTGCAGAATTATTAGGCAAATGAGTATTTTGACCACATCATCCTCTTTATGCATGTTGTCTTACTCCAAGCTGTATAGGCTCGAAAGCCTACTACCAATTAAGCATATTAGGTGATGTGCATCTCTGTAATGAGAAGGGGTGTGGTCTAATGACATCAACACCCTAAATCAGGTGTGCATAATTATTAGGCAACTTCCTTTCCTTTGGCAAAATGGGTCAAAAGAAGGACTTGACAGGCTCAGAAAAGTCAAAAATAGTGAGATATCTTGCAGAGGGATGCAGCACTCTTAAAATTGCAAAGCTTCTGAAGCGTGATCATCGAACAATCAAGCGTTTCATTCAAAATAGTCAACAGGGTCGCAAGAAGCGTGTGGAAAAACCAAGGCGCAAAATAACTGCCCATGAACTGAGAAAAGTCAAGCGTGCAGCTGCCAAGATGCCACTTGCCACCAGTTTGGCCATATTTCAGAGCTGCAACATCACTGGAGTGCCCAAAAGCACAAGGTGTGCAATACTCAGAGACATGGCCAAGGTAAGAAAGGCTGAAAGACGACCACCACTGAACAAGACACACAAGCTGAAACGTCAAGACTGGGCCAAGAAATATCTCAAGACTGATTTTTCTAAGGTTTTATGGACTGATGAAATGAGAGTGAGTCTTGATGGGCCAGATGGCTGGATTGGTAAAGGGCAGAGAGCTCCAGTCCGACTCAGACGCCAGCAAGGTGGAGGTGGAGTACTGGTTTGGGCTGGTATCATCAAAGATGAGCTTGTGGGGCCTTTTTGGGTTGAGGATGGAGTCAAGCTCAACTCCCAGTCCTACTGCCAGTTTCTGGAAGACACCTTCTTCAAGCAGTGGTACAGGAAGAAGTCTGCAAGGTAAGAAAAACATGATTTTCATGCAGGACAATGCTCCATCACACGCGTCCAAGTACTCCACAACGTGGCTGGCAAGAAAGGGTATAAAAGAAGAAAATCTAATGACATGGCCTCCTTGTTCACCTGATCTGAACCCTATTGAGAACCTGTGGTCCATCATCAAATGTGAGATTTACAAGGAGGGAAAACAGTACACCTCTCTGAACAGTGTCTGGGAGGCTGTGGTTGCTGCTGCACGCAATGTTGATGGTGAACAGATCAAAACACTGACAGAATCCATGGATGGCAGGCTTTTGAGTGTCCTTGCAAAGAAAGGTGGCTATATTGGTCACTGATTTGTTTTTGTTTTGTTTTTGAATGTCAGAAATGTATATTTGTGAATGTTGAGATGTTATATTGGTTTCACTGGTAAAAATAAATAATTGAAATGGGTATATATTTGTTTTTTGTTAAGTTGCCTAATAATTATGTACAGTAATAGTCACCTGCACACACAGATATCCCCCTAAAATAGCTAAAACTAAAAACAAACTAAAAACTACTTCCAAAAATATTCAGCTTTGATATTAATGAGTTTTTTGGGTTCATTGAGAACATGGTTGTTGTTCAATAATAAAATTAATCCTCAAAAATACAACTTGCCTAATAATTCTGCACTCCCTGTAGTTTCAAACCTCCGGCATTGTGAGCCGCCAGCCAGTTACAGCAGAGAATGCCGGGAAATGACCGGATACAAACCGTAGCGTGCAGCGGTTTATGTCCAGCCGATTCTCTGCATATTTGCCAGATCTCCACCGGACCCCATTTTAGTTAATGGAGCCAGACGGCATTCCAGTTGCAGATCCGGAGAATTCCAGCAGGCTGTTCATTTTTCCAGCACATTGTACACTGCTCGTCTCCAGGGGTTACGACCACCCTGTAATCCAGCAGCGGTGGTCGTGTTTGCACACTATAGGCAAGAGCGCAACCCTCTCTGTTGGCCGGGAAGCGCGAATAAGCATGGATCCAGAGAAGCTCCAGCTCCGGCAACGATGGCCGTAACCCCTGGAAACGAGAAGTATATAACGTTATGGAAAAATGAATCCAGCCAGCAAAGGAAGCAGTATGGACAATCACAATACATTAGTAAGTGCCTTGTATTAACCTTTTCTACATGGTAAATGCCATTCGCTGAAGTGAGACAACCCCTTTAAGCGATAGCTGCAAAAATAAACTAGTGGCCGCACCGCTCATTCCAACACACACAACTAATTACTAATCAATGAGAAATGGAGGAATTTGGCATTTTTCTTGAGCAAAACCACAAACTGTTGTGTCTGAAGTTAATTATAAATCCTTACTCTACAAAGAGAAAAAAAGACATTGCTGTCATGTGCCCAATTTACAGAGAATTAGGCTAAGTGCTCAAGGCACAAGGTCGTGTTCCAGATCCGCTCACTGGGGGTCATTTTTTTACAGTCTTTTTTGTACATTTTACACTAGCGTTGCTGCACGGGGTGTGCACTTAGTCAAAAATTAGGTGCATCTTTGGTAGTCCGTGCTCCTGACGGAAAATGTACGCCAGCCTCTGGCATCAAATTAATAAATTTGCCGGGCCGGCACCCGCTACGCCTCCCAAACTCCCTCAACACTCCTTTTTGTCCAACACAATGTAGAAACGCCAAATATTGTCGAAAGGGCGTTTAAAAAGCTGCAAAAAAGGGGTTATGCACCAAAAAGAGGCATAAAACTGTTTGTAAATGACCCCCATAGTCTACTATTAGTAGGATCTTTACCTACCTCCTTCCTTGCATGTAGAAGAAGCCTTGTTTGTCTGATGCCTCATGCACACGATCGTATATATTTTGCTGTCCGCAAAAAAACTGATCCGCAAAAAAAAAAAACGGATGACGTCCGTGTGCATTCCGTATTTTGCGGAACAGAACAGCTGGCCCCTAATAGAACAGTACTATCCTTGCCCGTAATGCGGACAATAATAGGACGTGTTCTATTTTTTTGCGGAACGCAAATACGGACATATGGAAACGGAATGCACATATGTGGATCCATTGAAATGAATGGTTCCATATACGGTCCGCGAAAAAAAACGTAACGGACACGGAAAGAAAATACGTTCGTGTGCATGAAGCCTGATGCACAGGTACAAACCTCTATACCTCCTGTATTCACCTAGGTGCGGTTATGTCCCAGCACAGGACTGCGGCATAACGGGATCAGACGGCAACGAACCCAAACACACCGCAGCCGCTCACACAGTACAGAAGTGCCCAGCACAGAATGAGTTACTCTACAGGACAAACTAATGGATATGATTCACCTCTTATGTATGGATGCAATATTTCCAATGGCTTTCCACCCACAAACCGTCACTCTCCCAGTTGTGCATATCCCCAGCTGTTCTTTGATATTTCAGTACATACAGGAGAATTGTGCATTATGCTTGTTGCAGGCTACCCCCACCGGGAATTACTGAACACATTACCGTGACCACAGCTTCCAGACAAACAGTGCATTTTTTGCTTAAACTAAAGCTTTCAGGCAAATTTTGCAATGCAGCAGAAGCTTAACAGCGCAATCTACATCTGTAGGTAAAAGTCCTAAATGTCCCCGAGCCATAGAATAATTTACTAAAAGCTGGAGGACCCTGCATCTGTAGTGCATTTATACCGTGTATCTGATAATAGGGACTTCTAAATGTCATGGAGAAGGTAAAATAACCTAAACCTGCACAGTAAAGTGGTCCCAGCCTTGGGAATGAGAAGCCAAATCTTGGCTTATACAATCTACCCAGATTGGGGCTCTGTAGACCTAACCTAATGGGGTTCGCCTATCACAGCCATTCCTCATAAGGCAGCAGAGTCACATTCATAGGGTTTCCTCCCATAAAAGCAAGTTCTGGGGAGCCAGGACCATAGGTGGGTTATGAAAACCTACAGTTCTCTCCCTTCTATCAAGCTATGTTCAGACTACAATGGTCCCCAACACATACAGTGAACATTTCTATAGGATGTCATTGACCCAACCAGCCAGAGGGGGAAATTCCCAGTGGGCCGATGCCCAGGGGGAAGCCTAAGCGCTCCTCATGGCCACAAGCCAAATAGGTAATGATCGGATGCTCTTAGAGCTGCGAGCATCAAGTACCTATGAACCTAGCTGGCAGCTGCAGGTGCCCTCTTGGCTCCTGAATTTAACTGTATTGCCACCCTGAGGCAACTGGAGTAGGAGGGCATCGTTTTGGGGGAGGGGGGGTATTTTGTGCTGCTGGGGCATTATTTTGTGGTGAACTGTGGTATTTGGTTCTGCTGGGGCAGTATATTGTGCTGCACTGTTATCTGGCTCTGCGGGGGTGGGGTATTTTGTGCCACAAAATTGTATTGCAGGCTCCACCTACTTGTGTTAGCCCCACCTACTTTTTTGGTTCTGCCTTCTATTAATTTGGGCCCGCCTACAACATGGGGCCACTTAGTTTTTTTTTCCAGGACCACGTTAAGTTTCCACTCCGCCCATGCAACCTGCTGTAAAAGGGTCCTTTTGACATATGTCTAGGAAGGTATGTGCTGGCATCACTTTATGTTTAACTGTATTCAATAGTGTAGACAACAACGTTATTTAATATGTACCTAAACTTTTAACTAAACTTTATTAAGTTCTATTCTAAATGTGCTAAAAAGAATTTTGGGAATACACTATTTTTGGAATACACTGTAATAATAGCTAATAGCCTGCGTACCACACCAGTACAGGCTATTAACAGAGCAGAGAGAAAGCAGTGCAGAAGCTCATATATGACATCGCTCTCCTGCTTGTGCCCGCTCTGCTAAAGCCCGTCATAGCCCATGTATGGCTACTTTCACACTTGCGTTGTTAATTCCGGTATTGAGATCCGGCAGATGACCTCAATACCAGAATTAAACGGATCCATTTTGGATTTTGCACATCAGGACGCATCCGTTCCGTTGCGGTTGTGTGAAATCAAAACAGAAAAAAACGGATACAGCACTCAGTGCAGACACTGGGGAAGCCGTACTCCAGTACACAGCACTGTATGGGAGTACGGATTCTAAAGTGCAATAGGTACCTGAACTTTAGGCATAGAAGTAAAAATAATAATTAGGCCTCATGCACACGAACGTATTTTCTTTCCATGTCCGTTCCGTTTTTTTTGTGGACCGTATGCGGAACCATTCATTTCAATGGGTCCACACAAAAAAACTGAAGTTACTCTGTACTGCATTCCATTTCCACATTTCCGTTACACAAAAAAATAGAACACGTCCTATTATTGTCCGCATTATGGACAAGGATAGTACTGTTCTCTAAGGGGCCTGCTGTTCCGTTCCGCAAAATACGTAATGCACACAGACGTCATCCGTATTTTTTGTGGACCGCAAAATACATACAGTCATGTGCATGAGGCCTTAAAGTGTATTACAATTATTTTTTTTAGCACATTTAGAATAGGATTCAGTAAAGTTTTGTTCAAATTTTTGGTCCACTTTAATACAGAGGCATCCCAAAAACTATATTACAGAGTCGACTTGACTTTAAAAGGGAGTCAATGGGTGACGTATGCCATTGTGTGTTGTACAGCGGCATACATCAGATGTATACATATTTCACAACATATACCTCCAAAATACACTGCAAACAGTCTGAATAGAGCCCAGGGGCCCAGCTGTGATCTGTGCCTACAGCTTAGCTACAGCGCTTACAGGGAGTCTGAGGTAGTCTAAGCCACACCCCATGTCTCATGATTGGTTCAGGCTGCTGCCCGATACCAGGTGAAGCTGAAAGCAAAAAAAATGGCGCTACCTGGCACCTACTCAATTCAATGCCTCCAGAATGAGTAGTCGCTCAACGCTAATGAAGGGCACCCAAGGAAGGAAACCAAGATGACAATTCTCATGGACAACCTTTTTTTCTGAAGCAGAAGTACAAAACGCGATTTTGTCTTTCATGAAATATGTTTCGGGTCTCACTTGTTCAGATGGACAAACTACCAAAATAACCCGGTAACAGATAAAAAGAAGGGGGAAAAAAAGGAACTACCTAGGCCAGTTTGCCCCTAGGAAAGGCTGCCACGCTTCGATGTGGGAGGTAAACCCACAAAGAACGTAGGAGGGAAAGGGGTAAGGGGAAAAGGCCTGGAAACTAGGGAAAGGAGCAGGTCACCTCCTAGAGAAACCCTAATCAAAGTCTTGACTGACTGCAAGTATGAACTGACCCCAGAGGTAGGTGAGTTCATACACAGGAACCTAAAGTCCCAACTCACCCTGTAGGACCCTGGTACTAATGTCAGGACAAGAGACAACCTGTTCCTCCAAACGGTAGGACGAACACAACACAAGAAAACCCCAACAATAAACAAGGGAAGGAGACATTTAAACTTTAAATGGTAATGGAAGCACAGGAACTCCCCCAAGACCTAAACACCAGCAATCCACAACAAGACTGAAGCTATAAACCGCACAGCATGGTGGGAGAAGCCACAATAAATAGGGAAGGTGAAATGACCACATAAGCTACACCTGAGGCAAGGGGTGTGGCAATTACCAGAAACAACACAGACACCAATTGATCCACAAGGAAACCTGTCAGATCATACCACGTGTTGCCAGTCTCACTGATCTCCTGGCACCTGTCATAGGAACGTCCGTGACAATGGACCATTACCAGGTCACATCAGTGTTACTGCCCTATTAATAAAACTATACGGCTCCATGATGATAATGGGCCACCAATACTATATAGTTCTAGTGGATACAGAAGAGACAATAGCCGACATCCAGCCCCTGGAAATTATTTGCTAGTGAGTCAGGGAGGGTACTGCTCTCATCCAGGGGCTTAGCACAGACCCGAACAACCCCCCAGTGCCAGCTCAGATTCCAAAACGACCTGGTGGAGTTGCCGGATGTTTCCTGATCAGCAAGATTGCCTCCAGATTCTACTTTTACTTTAATTCACTGTTTTAACAATTCAAGGAGGTTTCTGGGCCACAGCTTGATACTACATGATCACGTCCTAGAGAAGGGCCCCGGGGCAACTGCTATCACCGCATCCCCCTAAAACTGCTCTCTGTATCATGTTCACACAATGGATTTAACTCTGACTGTCCCTCCGATTTCTTCCGCAGTTTGCATTGCCATGAATCCATTCGGTGCAGCTGATTCTTACATTTTCCAACCAAGCGAGCTAGCTTGGGGGACGCATGGAAGGACATTTACTAAGCTCTTTACGGCGTAAAAATGTCACACATTATGGCGCACACCTTATGTGCGGCAATAATTTGCTAATTTTTTAGGCTTCTGACATTTTTCTGAAGCAGGGCTAAGCCTTAGAGGGATTTACTATAACTTACACAGTCTCTCGTTGGCATAGACTTCCATTTCTGGCAGGCCAAAGATTTGCCTTATTTATTAAGAGGCATCTGTCTCTTAATAAATTTGGCGCATCTAAAGCCAACGCAGGGAGATCAAGACTGGCGCATGGGTACATTGCGGTCTGTTTTTCCACAAATTTGTCATATCTTTATTAGTGGTTATTGAGGCTTGTGATAACCCCATTTACATACAGGGGATGAGGACTGTGTGATGCTGATTTTGTTGCATAGAATATGTACCAAATTTTGCCTGCAAGTTCCATCACGTGAGCATAATATGGGCTGGATTCACACATGACACGTAGAGGGAAAAAAAACTGCAGTGGAAATTTACAGAGAAAAAAAAAAATATCAATCTGTAACACGTTTATTTCACAGGATTGGAGAAGGAGAGAACTGAACCGTTCGTATCTATCTTTAGGGATAATTCACACTGTCACAAAAAACAGCAGGTATCCAAACTAATAGTACTGGCTAAGGGCTCATGTACACGGACCGCAAAACACGGATACCAGTCGTGTGCATTCCGTGTTTTACAGAACAGCTGACCCATAATACAACAGTCCTATCCTTGTCCGTAATGTGAACAAAAATAGTAGGAAATTTTCAATTTTTTTGCAGAATGGACATGAGGACACACGGACACGGAACGAACACAGAGTTATTTCAGTTTTTTTTTTTTACGGCCACATTGAAGTGAATGGTTCCGCATACAGGACGCAAAAAAAAAAAACACCCACGCGGACAAAAAATACATTTGTGTGCTCGAGCCCTAAGAGTTATCACACAGTAACAAACCCTCAGCTCTGTGAGCTTTCAATCTTTGAATGTAAACCAAGATGTTCCCATTCACTGACAGATGTTCCCATTCATAGAAACGTAGAATGTGTCGGCAGATAAGAACCATTTGGCCCATCTAGTCTGCCCAATATACTGAGCGTATATTCATACGTCCACCTCCCCCCACCTGCGGAGGAGATGATAAACCCTCCCACACTTTGTGTACATAGACGTCCGACTAAACAAAAACAGGAGCGTTCCTGTGGATGTTCAGTTTATTAGATCCTGTCGCCCCATCAGTTCAAAGACGTGAGCTCATCCAGGCTTCAGGCTGAAGGGGGGGGGGTAGACATTATGGCCTCCATACATACCGGCGGCATCCCACCCCCACAGGTATCTAGGTCCCTCTGATGAACACAAGATCACAGTACATGGGGTCACAGGTCATGCACAGATGTCTACTAAAAGACTTGAAGTTGGACATAACACGGGGATCCTGACAAAGGTATGAGGTCCGCAGACTACATGAGGACTGGACTAAGTACCGGCCATAAGGCTGCTCTATGGATGGGACAGGTCCAGAGCTCTCCATCCAACGCTTCTAAAATCTAAAACCTCACCAGTAAAGATGTAGAGACGTCCTCTTCAGTCCGAGCCATAAAATGTATTTAGAAAAGCCTCCGAACAGTAGAACAAAGTAAAAAAAAAAAAAAGAAAGAAAAAAAAGTCATATTCATCTCACCGATCCCCCTCTTGCCAGGACCCGTTCCAGCCAATCTCTACTTCCTGGTGACTCTCGACACGCAGGAAACGCCTGCTCAGCCAATCACTATCAGAGGAGGGTGACCACTGCACCAATGATCTGCTGAGTGGGTAAAAGGCACCAGGAACTAGAGACCGGCAAGGACTGGGAGCATATGAAAGGGAGAGGTGGGGGATCTGTGAGAGGAGTATAAAGCCCCTTTCACATGGGCGAGATTTCCGCGGGGGTGCGATGCGTGAGGTGAATGCATTGCACCCGCACTGAATCCGGACCCATTCATTTCTATGGGGCTGTGCACATGAGCGGTGATTTTCACGCATCACTTGTGTGTTGCTTGAAAATCGCAGCATGCTCCTCTTTGTGCATTTTTCACATAACGCAGGCCCCATAGAAGTGAATGGGGTTGCGTGAAAATCGCAAGCAAGTGCAGATGCGGTGCGATTTTCACGCACGGTTGCTAGGTGACTATTGGGATGGGGACCCGATCATTATTATTTTCCCTTATAACATTGTTATAAGGGAAAATAATAGCATTCTGAATACAGAATGCATAGTACAATAGGGCTGGAGGGGTAAAAAAAATAAAAAAAATTTTTTTTTACTCACCTTAATCCACTTGTTCGCGCAGCCGGCATTTCTTCTGTCTTCTTTTGTGAGGAATAGGACCTTTGATGATGTCACTACGTTCATCACATGGTCCGTCACATGATTCATCACCATGGTAAAAAAAGATCATGTGATGGACCATGTGATGAGCGTAGTGACATCATCAAAGGTCCTATTCCTCACAAAAGAAGACAGAAGAGATGCCGGCTGCGCGAACAAGTGGATTAAGGTGAGTTAAATTATTTTTATTTATTTTTTTAACCCCTCCAGCCCTTTTGTACTATGCATTCTGTATTTAGAATGCTATTATTTTCCCTTATAACCATGTTATAAGGGAAAATAATACAATCTACACAACCTTGAACCCAAACCTGAACTTCTGTGAAGAAGTTCGGGTCTGGGTACCACATTCAGTTTTTTATAACGCGCGTGCAAAACGCATTGCACAAAACTGAACAACGGAACGCAATCGCAGTCAAAACTGACTGCAATTGCGTACCTACTCACGCGGGTTTGCCGCAATGCACTGGGATGCATCCGGACACGCTCGTCTGCAAGGGGCCTAACTTTTAATGCTGTTTGAAGGCTTTTCTGAATAAATTTTAGCACCTAGATAACCCCTTTAAAAATTCTAGAAGTGGTGACGGTGGACATGCAGGTCCTGACACTCCAATTAAATCTAGGGCTACAATGGTCGCGGCCAGGATTGCAGTGGGAGTCGCATGCGTGCCGCGACTGTGACCTCTGAACTGCAAAAAATCCAGGGGTGTTAGTTGCAGTACACATGCAACTCGCGCTGCGACCCCATTTATATCTGTGGGGTGACCTCTACACTGTGATGCCCCTGCCATCAAGGCCGCGACAAGTGTTGCCGTGTAGCCCTACCCTATCCGTTTTAATGAAGGGGCCGCTGATCACCTTGCAACTTCAGCTCCTGCTTTCCCCGCTCTATGGCTTTCTGGCCAATGGCCACAAAGCGTGGTTCCTCGGCCCCAATGTAAAATCACAGGGCTTCTTCCCATCTACCAAGTGCTATTCGGAATAGTGGCGAGTTCCTTTGGGCCCCTCAGGCACCAGGTATTTCAACTGGGTTGGTCCGTTACCTCTGCACCCCCTATAGATCTGCCTGTCAGCCACATGGTGCTGTTTCACATTGAAGAGACACAGCAATGTATGGAGGCATTTTTTTTGTGAGCAATGCACCATGGGGGAAAATGTATGCAAATGATCCCATAACGGGCAAGCAAGAGACACCGTTTGTAAACAGGGCTGTTTCAGGGTTCTTGTCCCTCATCAGTAGCAGGCATAGAACTAGCTGGCTAGATGAGATACCTTAGACCAGGGATGCCCAACCTGTGGCGCTCCTGCTGTTGTAAAACTACAACTCCCATAATGCCCTGCTGTAGACCGACAGCTGTAGTCTGTCCAGGCATGCTGGGAGTTGTAGCTCTGCAGCAGCTGGAGGGCCGCAGGTTGGGCATCGCTGCCTTAGACGAAGCTCTCATTATGAGACATAGCAGTGTACACAGACGATGCTCTGTACTGATGAGGGGCAAAAAAACAGAAACAGCGCTGTATACAGACGGGTGTCGCTGTTAAAAGCCAATCTGTGTCCTTTTTTCAGTCTCCGTATCCGACTGTGCCTCGTCAGTCAGAAACAGTGCCCCCCGAGCTGGATTCAATACATCATCCTGTGCACTGCTCTACACTAATGAGGGGCGAAAACCCTGAAACAGTGCTTTGACAAGCTTTAGGCCTCATGCACATGACCATATTTTCGGTCCACATCTGATCTGCATTTATTGCGGATCGGCTGCAGACCCTTTAATTCCCATGGGGCTGCAAAAGATGTAGACAGCACAACAGGTGCTGTCCACATCCATATGTCCGTCCTGCAGCCCAGCTAAGGCTACTTTCACACTAGCATTTTTGCTGGATCCGGCAGGGTTCACCAAAAACGATTCCGTTACTGATAATACAACCATCTGCATCCGTTATGAACGGATCCGGTTGTATTAACTTTAACATTGCCAAGACGGATTCGTCATGAACTCCATTGAAAGTCAATCGGGGACGGATCCTTTTTCTACTGTGTCAGAGAAAACGGATCCGTCCTATTGACTTGCATTGTGGGTCATGCCAGATCCATCTTACTCCGCATCCCAGGACAGAAACCAAAATACAACATGTTGCGGTTTGCTCTCCGGTATGGGAACGCAACTAAACGGAACGGAATGCATTTTGGAGGATTCTGTTCTGTTCAGTTTTGTCCCCGTTGACAATGAATGGGGACAAAACTGAAGCGTTTTTTTTTCCGGTATTGAGCCCCTATGACGGATCTCAATACCGGAAAACTTAAACGCTAGTGTGAAAGCACCCTCAGGATAAGGATAGGGCATTTCTACAGGAGTTAAAAATAAAATAAAATGGAGGCACACACTTGGACGATTTGCCGACCAAAAAACACAGCGGCAGTGTGAATGGGGCCTTATAAACAGGCACAGCTCTAGTTATGGACAGTTGACAGCATATAAAGAGTTAATGGTTTCCAAACCTTATTACTGTTACTGTTCCTCGAAAGTCTCTTCGTGGGGGTTGAAGTGTAAAATGCTAAAAGTAATAAATTCACAAACCGCAAGACAATGTAGGAAAACATTACCAGGGCTAAATCCAATGACGACAATGACTCTTTCACTGCCAGACCCTAAAAAAATCAGCTCTTTAAAAAGAACCTTTCTCCCCTAATTGTCCTTCTGTCGATTGATAAAAATCCTATTTGCCTAGAACATATTTATCTGTCACTGAAAATGGTAGGTTAAACCCAATGACTGTCACCCAGCTTTCCCACAAGTAACCAGCTATATTGTGATAGGGAAACGAGGATAGAAAGTAGATTTGCCATGGCTGTCATTCAGCTTTCCCAGAAGCAGATGTGTTAAGGCAATGGGTGTAGGTTTTAGGCTAATCCTAAGTGCATTATCCTGGCAGTCCACTGCTATTCTCCCTCTAAACCCCCTACACAGGGATCTGGACTTCGCTGCAGGGGAACCACCAGGCCGCCACCTCCTGGAGTAGTCTCTGTGTGATTGACAGCTGACCATGGGGGTAGGAAACACTGAAGCAGGGCACCAAGGAAACAAGCAGAGGCCAGGGTCCAGGCACACTACATGAAATACACTGATAGATCCGCAGGCAATGTAGGATCAATACAGGTAAGAGGCACAGGTCAGGTAGCGAAGAGTAAAATACAGGTAAACGGGCAGAGGTCGGTACACTGTCAAGGTGCCTGAAATACGCCAAGGTTGAAAACCATTGGCTGGTGAAGATAAAGGGGTGTGCGCTGGCTCTTTAAGAGCCGGAGGCAGCGCCCAAGGGGTACAGGAAAGGAGGCCTTGTCAGCAAGCAGGAGGGAACATCCCATATGAAAACTGCTGGAGACGAGTCAGAACAGCGGCAGCTCACAGTCACCAATGTGACCAGATGTCATAAAAAGGTGGAAAGAATTTTTAGTAACTACATAGAAGATAATGACTTAAAAACTTGTTTATTTTTGCACCCTGCAATTTAGCATTTTAGATTTTTACTCCCTGCATCCGTGGAGCCGTAACTTTTTTATTTTTCCATTCACATAGCTGTATAAGGGTCCATTCACACGTCCGTGTGTGTTTTGCGGATCCACAGCTCTGTGGATCCGCAAAACAGGGACATCGGCGATGTGCGTTCCGCATTTTGCGGACCGCACATCGCCGGCACTTAATAGAAAATGCCTATTCTTGTCCGGACAAGAATAGAACATGTTCTATAATTTTTTCGGGATCGGAATTGCAGACCCGGAAGTGCGGAACGAAATTGCGGACGTGTGAATGGACCCTTAAGGGTTGTTTTTTGCGGGACAAGTTGTACTTTTGAATGGCAACATCATTTATTTTTAATATGGAGAAATTTGTTTGAAAGTGAAAAACTTTTTTCTTTCTTTTTTAAGACTTTAAATCCTCCTAGAGGCCATCTGATCTCGTGTCCCATAGACTGCGATGAATTACCATGGAGCCCTGCCACAGTAACCCAACGGCTTACTCGATCTTGGCGCAGGAGAGCCGTTTGGGCCCACTCCCGAGGTTTTACCATTCAGATGCTGCAATCAAAATTGACTGCGGCATCTGAGGGGTTAAATGTCTCTGATCGGCATTATCGCCGATAACAGACATTGACTGAGCAGCTGGCGGTTAAGGTGCCCGCTCAGTTTCTGAGCGGGCACCATGTTTAAAGACCAAACCTTTGCCCTAGAAGGGAATGTCCACCTTTTAAAGGATAGGTCATTAGTATCTGATCGGTGGGGGCCCGACACCCGGGACCACTGCCTATCAGCTGTTTGAGAAGGCAGTAGCGCCACGGCCTTCTCTCTGCTCACAAAGCACAGCGCCGTACATTGTATAGTGGCTGTGCCTGGTATCGCAGCTCAGCCCCATTCAATTCAATGTCCACAACACTTCGGAGAGAAAGAAACCGCAGAAATGCTATATATAAACCACGCCCACACACACTGGTCACGCCCCCATAATTCCCCAAGTGCTTCTATCAATGGAGCCACTAGAGGGGCCACATACCATTACAAGTATGAATTAGGCCTCGGCTTCACGTCAAACTGCGCCGACAATTTTGCCGCGAATTGCGCACTTTTCAAGTAGATTGTGACGTATTAAATCTACAAATCGTATGCATTACCGAAGTGTGGAAAGGCACCTGCCTGTAAAAGCGCACCCCCATAGCAGATGATAGCATCAGTTCTATAATTGGTGGTGGCCCTCAGAGAGAGCTGCTGTGGGGCCCCATCCTCTTTTACCTCAGCGGTCTTCCATACAGCACAATATGACATCGTTCCAAGCAAAATATACGACAGAAGAGGAGCCGAACACTCACAGGATGAAGGCCTCATGTCTGCCAACAGCAACCAATCAGATCACTGCTTTCATTTTCCCACAGAGCTGTAACCTCACTGGTCGCTATTGGCAACTGCTCCACAACCAAAATTTTTCTTAACAACTTACCCCAAAATCAGGGACAGCCAACATTTTGGAAATCCATAATAAATGATAACGATTATAAGTAATCCATGTCTATAGCTCAATATACTGACGACACCTCATTACCACCATTTAGGGCTCGTTCACACGAACGTGTGAAGCCTGTGCCCGTGCTGTGGACCGCAAATTGCGGTCCGCAATGCACGGGCACCTTCCGTGGGGCAGGCGCATGGGGATCGCAGACCCATTCCCTTGATCCCTCCGTTCCGCAAAAAGTTGGAACATGTTCTATCTTTTTGCGGTGCGGAGGCACGGAACGGAACCCCAGAAAGCACTCCGTCGTGCTTCCGTAGTGTTCTGTTCCGTGCTTCCGTTCCGCATCTCCAGATTTTCCGGCCCATTGCAATGAATGGGTCCGTATCCGTGATGCGGAATGAAAACGGAACGGTGCCCGTGTATTGCGGATCTGCTAATGCGGTCCGCAATACGGGAGCGGGACACCAACGGTCGTGTGAATGAGCCCTTACTGTGATGAAATTATGATAATTACCACCAAAATAATCCAGTCAAGTACCACCAGCCTCAAAAAAAACATCACGGAGACAGGAAAAAAGTTGCCTATTTTTACGGACTGTCCAGAGATGTCTGGGTCCAACATGTTCACATGAATGTGTTTTCATACAGCACATATAGCAGCAGCAGGAGCGCCCCCACATATAGAGCCTGCAGGAGCGCCCCCACATATAGCGGAAGTAAGAGCACCCCCACATATAGGGCCTGCAGGAGCGCCCCCCCCCCCACATATAGCGGAAGTAAGAGCGCCCCCCCCCCCACATATAGCAGAAGTAAGAGCGCCCCCCCCCCCCCCCACATATAGCGGAAGTAAGAGCGCCTCCACATATAGGGCCTGCAGGAGCGCCCCCACATATAGGGCCTGCAGGAGCGCCCTCACATATAGGGCCTGCAGGAGCGCCCTCACATATAGGGCCTGCAGGAGCGCCCTCACATATAGGGCCTGCAGGAGCGCCCTCACATATAGGGCCTGCAGGAGCGCCCTCACATATAGGGCCTGCAGGAGCGCCCTCACATATAGCGGAAGTAAGAGCACCCCCACATATAGGGGCTGCAGGAGCGCCCCCACATATAGGGCCTGCAGGAGCGCCCCCACATATAGCGGAAGTAAGAGCACCCCCACATATGGGGGCTGCAGGAGCGCCCCCACATATAGGGCCTGCAGGAGCGCCCCCCCCCCCCCCACATATAGCAGAAGTAAGAGCACCCGCCCCCACATATAGCAGACGTAAGAGCGCCCCCCCCACATATAGCAGACGTAAGAGCGCCCCCCCCACATATAGCAGAAGTAAGAGCGCCCCCCCCACATATAGCAGAAGTAAGAGCGCCCCCCCCACATATAGCAGAAGTAAGAGCGCCCCCCCCCACATATAGCAGAAGTAAGAGCGCCCCCCCCCACACATAGCAGAAGTAAGAGCGCCCCCCCCCACACATAGCAGAAGTAAGAGCGCCCCCCCCCCCCACACATATAGGGCCTGCAGGAGCGCCCCCACATATAGGGCCTGCAGGAGCGCCCCCACATATAGGGCCTGCAGGAGCGCCCCCACATATAGGGCCTGCAGGAGCGCCCCCACATATAGGGCCTGCAGGAGCGCCCCCACATATAGGGCCTGCAGGAACGCCCTCACATATAGGGCCTGCAGGAGCACCCCCACATATAGGGCCTGCGGGAGCGCCCCCCCACCACATATAGCAGAAGTAAGAGCGCCCGCCCCCACATATAGCAGAAGTAAGAGTGCCCCTATATATAGGGCCTGCAGGAGCGCCCCAACATATAGGGCCTGCAGGAGCACCCCCACATATAGCGGAAGTAAGAGCACCCCCACATATATTGGTCACAGGAGCGCCCCCATATAGTGGTAGCAGGGGCGTCCACTCATATCTGCACAAAAGCGCCCTCATATATATAAATGGCAAAAGAAACATCCCCTCATATCAGTACAGGAGCGCAATTATGCGCCAGCAGCAGCACCCCCTCCATATAACAGCAGCAGGAGCACCCCCACGTATAGCACAAGCAGGAGCGCCCCCCAGGACACGTGTGTTGGACCCCCGCTGATCTGATATAGATGACTTATCCTGAGGATAGGTCATCAATATTAAAAAAGTGGACAACCCCTTTAACATTAGCAGCGGATTACGGTACACAAAATACGTGTCATATACGGACAGCAAATATACATGTGAAAGAGGCCAATGGGTGGATTCACACACAGGGTTTTTATTTAGGTTTTTTCAGCACTTTTATGCTTTGGCAATTTTTTTTAGTAAAAAAAAAATTTCACTTTTTTTTTATTTAGAAAAACGCCTGCTCCAGATTTTAGTTGAACGTCTATGGGAACTATGAGATGTAGGATATACAAGCCTTTTTTCTTCTAAAAACAGCACTGCCCCTGTCCACAGGTTGTAGGCGGTATTGCAGCTGCGCCTCATTGACTCCAATGGAGACGAGCTGTAATAACAGACACATAGACAGGGGTGCTGCTGTTTTTGGAAGAAAGTAGCCATGCTTTTCTAATCCTGGACAACCCCTCACCTCTCTCTCTGCTCAGCAAACTTTACCGCACTCGCACAGGTTGTGGTAATGTCCTGTCTGAATGGTGTCACAAGCCACAATCCCTAGGACTGCATCAGGAAACTGCTCACAATGCAATTCGCTAAATCTTCCCTTTATCTCTGCTGCAAGTAACATGACACATTCAGCTCTGCTACATCAGTTGAAACACATCTTTATAACCAGTTACAAGTCACATGAGGTGAACTTGAGCTGCAGCTGCTGCAGAACCTCTTGGCAGGGCATGCAGTCTGGTGAAACAGACTTTTCCATGAATAAAAAAAAAAAAAACACCTCTGCATGAATTTTCCGCTGGCAGCAAACACTAATAGGATTACCAGAGCTGCCGGATCCCCACATGCCCGGAGCCCACAGTCAGCAGGAGAGCGCCCCTCACCCACACACTGCCCCCCGGGGCGGCTTACCTGCAGGAGTGGCCCCCGGAGCACTTGGTTCCCGGGCTCTGCGGCTCCTGTCCCGGGCACATCCAGCATGAGTCAGGGAGGAGAGCATGGAGCAAGCCCAGCCCTGGACCCAGTGTATACACATCAGGCTGGGCGGTCTACAGCTCTGCCCCCCACCCCCTGACTGGGAGGAGACCTCCTGTCCCATGCAGCACTGCTGCCATCACCTACAGAGTCCTCACCAGTCCTACCCTGCACCCAGCCTGGCACAAGTCCCCCCTGGGCATATCATACACCGCTGCTCCTGTAATACCCTGCATCCAGCATGGCACAAGTCACCCCTGGGCATATCATACACCGCTGCTCCTGTAATACCCTGCACCCAGCCTGGCACAAGTCCCCCCTGGGCATATCATACACCGCTACTCCTGTAATACTCTGCACCCAGCCTGGCACAAGTCACCCCTGGGCATATCATACACCGCTGCTCCTGTGAAACCCTGCACCCAGCCTGGCACAAGTCACCCCTGGGCATATCATACACCGCTGCTCCTGTAATACCCTGCACCCAGCCTGGCACAAGTCACCCCTGGGCATATCATACACCGCTGCTCCTGTAAGACCCTGCACCCAGCATGGCACAAGTCACCCCTGGCCTGGGCATATCATACACCGCTGCTCCAGTCATACCCTGCACCCAGCCTGGCACAAGTCCCCCCTGGGCATATCATACACCGCTGCTCCTGTAATACCCTGCACCCAGCCTGGCACAAGTCACCCCTGGGCATATCATACACCGCTGCTTCTGTAATACCCTGCACCCAGCCTGGCACAAGTCCCCCCTGGGCTTATCATACACCACTGCTCCTGTAATACCCTGCACCCAGCATGGCACAAGTCTACCCTGGGCATATCATACACCGCTGCTCCTGTAATACCCTGAACCCAGCCTGGCACAAGTCCCCCCCCCTGGGCATATCATACACCGCTGCTCCTGTAATACCCTGCACCCAGCCTGGCACAAGTCACCCCTGGGCATATCATACACCACTGCTCCTGTAATACCCTGCACCCAGCATGGCACAAGTCTACCCTGGGCATATCATACACCGCTGCTCCTGTAATACCCTGAACCCAGTCTGGCACAAGTCCCCCCTGGGCATATCATACACCGCTGCTCCTGTAATACCCTGCACCCATATCATACACCGCTGCTCCTGTAATACCCTGCACCCAGCCTGGCACAAGTCACCCCTGGGCATATCATACACCGCTGCTTCTGTAATACCCTGCACCCAGCCTGGCACAAGTCCCCCCTGGGCTTATCATACACCACTGCTCCTGTAATACCCTGCACCCAGCATGGCACAAGTCTACCCTGGGCATATCATATACCGCTGCTCCTGTAATACCCTGAACCCAGCCTGGCACAAGTCCCCCCCCCCTGGGCATATCATACACCGCTGCTCCTGTAATACCCTGCACCCAGCCTGGCACAAGTCACCCCTGGGCATATCATACACCGCTGCTCCTGTAATACCCTGCACCCAGCCTGGCACAAGTCCCCCCTAGGCATATCATACACCGTTGCTCCTGTAATACCCTGCACCTAGCCTGGCACAAGTCACCCCTGGGCATATCATACACCGCTGCTCCTGTAATACTCTGCATCCAGCATGGCACAAGTCACCCCTGGGCATATCATACACCGCTACTCCTGTAATACTCTGCACCCAGCCTGGCACAAGTCCCCCCTGGGCATATCATACACTGCTGCTCCTGTAATACCCTGCACCCAGCCTGGCACAAGTCCCCCCTGGGCATATTATACACCGCTGCTCCTGTAATACCCTGCACCCAGCCTGGCACAAGTCACCCCTGGGCATATCATACACCGCTGCTCTTGTAATACCCTGCACCCAGCCTGGCACAAGTCACCCCTGGGCATATCATACACCACTGCTCCTGTAATACCCTGCACCCAGCATGGCACAAGTCTACCCTGGGCATATCATACACCGCTGCTCCTGTAATACCCTGAACCCAGCCTGGCACAAGTCCCCCCTGGGCATATCCTACACCGCTGCTCCTGTAATACCCTGCACCCAGCCTGGCACAAGTCACCCCTGGGCATATCATACACCGCTGCTCCTGTAATACCCTGCACCCAGCCTGGCACAAGTCCCCCCTAGGCATATCATACACCGCTGCTCCTGTAATACCCTGCACCCAGCCTGGCACAAGTCACCCCTGGGCATATCATACACCGCTGCTCCTGTAATACCCTGCACCCAGCCTGGCACAAGTCCCCCCTGGGCATATCATACACCGCTACTCCTGTAATACTCTGCACCCAGCCTGGCACAAGTCACCCCTGGGCATATCATACACCGCTGCTCCTGTAATACCCTGCACCCAGCCTGGCACAAGTCACCCCTGGGCATATCATACACCGCTGCTCCTGTAATACCCTGCACCCAGCCTGGCACAAGTCACCCCCGGGCATATCATACACCGCTGCTCCTGTAATACCCTGCACCCAGCCTGCACAAGTCTCCCCTGGGCATATCATACACCGCTGCTCCTGTAAGACCCTGCACCCAGCCTGGCACAAGTCACCCCTGGGCATATCATACACCGCTGCTCCTGTAATACCCTGCACCCAGCCTGGCACGTCATCCCTGGGCATATTATACACCGCTGCTCCTGTAATACCCTGCACCCAGCATGGCACAAGCCACCCCTGGGCATATCATACACCGCTGCTACTGTAATACCCTGCACCCAGCCTGGCACGTCATCCCTGAGCATATCATACACCGCTGCTCCTGTAAGACCCTGCACCCAGCCTGGCACAAGTCCTCCCTGGGCATAGCCTGGCACGTCATCCCTGGGCATATCATACACCGCTGCTCCTGTAAGACCCTGCACCCAGCCTGGCACAAGTCACCCCTGGGCATATCATACACCGCTGCTCCTGTAAGACCCTGCACCCAGCCTGGCACAAGTCACCCCTGGGCATATCATACACCGCTGCTCCTGAAAGACCCTGCACCCAGCCTGGCACAAGTCACCCCTGGGCATATCATACACCCAGCCTGGTACTGTTCTTATTCCTGGCTCTGGGTTTCTATCACTGCTTATGCCATGCCCGTTCTTATTGTCTGATATATGATTTTTCACGCTTCTTCGTAAGGAATATGCAGCACTGGCCACTTATTTCCGTAACATGCGAACAGGGTGGCGGTAAACCCCTCCACATGCATGGGCTGTGAATTATCAGATTTGGCGTGGATATCGACACGGAATCCATCCCAAAATCCTTCTCAAATCTTATGTGTGCACAGACCCAATTTTCATCATGTGAACACACCCAAAAATTCACATGAAAACTGCATATAAAAAAGGAAAAACCCCGCCATATTTATCATATTTCTTACGTGTTTTTGGTGTGTTTTCTGGTGTGCATTTTCTGCTTAAGAGCTCACGAGCATTGGCTGTTTTGCGGATCCGCAAAACACGGATACTGACCGTGTGCATTCTGCATTTTGCGAAACGGTACAGCTGTCCCCTAATAGAACAGTCCTATCCTTGTCCGTAATGTGGACAATATGTTCTATTTTTTTGCGGAACAACCATGCGGTCATGGAATGCACACGGAGTCATTTCCGTTTTTGTTTTTTTTGTGGCCCCATTGAAGTGAACGCATGCGGGGAAAAAAATAGAACGGACACAGAAGAAAAATGTATTTGTGTGCATGAGACGGTATTTTTGCTCCCCATCTGAGCCACATTTTTTACGGATCAGAAGCAGACCCATTCACTCCAACATGTCCTATCCTTGTCTGTTTAGTGGACAGGATAGGACAGTTCTACAGAGGGCAGGACGTTCCGGTACGCAAAATGCGTAGTGAACCGGTATGCAGGTAACCTTACGATCCCCATTGAATGGGGTCCGCGATCCGCATCCGACGGTCTGCACCGCAAAAAAAGTTATGCATGCACTACTTTTTTGCGTTGCATTGGCACGGCCTGAAACACTACGGAAGCACTCCGTAGTGCTTCCGTGGGGTTCCGATCCGTGCTTTTGCACTGCTTATTCAAGCGAATGGGTCCGCATCCGTGTTGCGGAATGCACGCGGCTGGTGACCCGTGTATTGCGGAACCGCCGTATGTGGTCCACAGCACGGGCACGGAGCCCTTACGTTCGTGTGCATGAGCCCTTAGTCAAAGGTGCCGGATCCAGTTTTTTGGACAGGAAAAAACGGATCAGGCGCCCTTTGACTTACAATGGGGGGAGCAACCAATGGCATGCAGGGACGAGCCTCCCTAGCATCGCGGGTGACGCTAGGGAGGCTCGTCCCGACACCGGATGTTTTCATCCGCGCACGGGGAGAAGCAGCGGCGGCGGTGCGGAGACCGAGAGTAGCGCGGGGAGCCAGGTAAGTAGATTGAGTGTGAGGGGCCCGGCATATGGGGGACATTTTTTATCTCATTTAACCCCTTCAATTATTGCTACTGACGCTGCTGTTTTAATTTTCTTACACTAGGTGGTGGGGGCCCCATTTTATTTTGCTATGGGGCCCTAAGAATTATACCGATGCCCCTGACTAGGATCCAGGGAAGATCTCATTTAGCGCCATGTATACCTTAGGTGACCTCATGTCTTACATTACATCATGTTATTATGAGAACACTGAGCTGCCAAGTGACGGGAGCTGGAAGTACTGTCATAGGGGACAGCATTTAATTATCCAAAATGTCTTGGTCGACCGAAGCATTAAAATTTCCCTTCGCTGTAAATAAGGGGCCGGGCAAACCCCTGAAAAACACCCCATAGCGGTATCCCTCCTCCACCAAACTTTACAGCTGGCACAATGCAGTCAGGCGGGTAACGTTCTCCTGGCATTCACCAAACCCAGACTCGTCCATCAGACTCCAGAGAGAGAAGTGTGATCCATCACTCTGCAGGAGATGTTTTCGCTCCTCCTCCAGAGTCCAGTGGCAGCATGCTTTACATCGCTCCATCCGATACTTGGCATCATGCTTGGTGACGTGAGGCTTTCATGCAGCTGCTCGGCCATGGAAACCCATGTCATGAAGCTCCTGGCACAGCACAGTTTTGTGCTGATGTTAATACCAGAGGAGGTTTGGACTCTGCATTTATGGAGTCAGCAGAGCGTTGGTGACTTGTATGCACTCTGCTCCTCAGCACAACTTTATGCGGTCTCCGCTTCACGGCCGAGTTGCTGCGGTTCCTTCCACTTAACAATAATACCGCTCACAACTGTAATATGGAATATCTAGGAGGGAAGACATTTCAGGAAGTGACTTGTGGCAGCGGTGACATCTCATCACAGGACCACGTTGGGATCTAGTGAGCATTTCAGAACGACCCTTTTATTTTATAAATGTCTGTAAAGAAGACTGCATGGCATGGGGCTGGATTTTATACCCCTGTGGTAAAGGTGACTGCATGGATAAGGGCTGGATTTTATACACCTGTGGTATAGGTAACTGCATGGCTAGAGGCTGGATTTTATACACCTGTGGTATAGGTGACTGCATGGCTAAGGCTACTTTCACACTAGCGTTCGGAGCGGGTCCGTCTGATGTTTCATCAGACGGATCCACTCCTATAATGCAGACGTTTGCATCCGTTCAGAACGGATCCGTCTGCATTATAACTTAGAAAATTTCTAAGTGTGAAAGTAGCCTGAGCGGATCCGTTCAGACTTTACATTGAAAGTCAATGGGGGACGGATCCGCTTGAAGATTGAGCCATATGGTGTCATCTTCAAGCGGATCCGTCCCCATTGACTTCCATTATAAGTCTGGACGGATCCGCACGGCCAGGCGGACACCCGAACGCTGCTTGCAGCGTTCAGGTGTCCGCTCACTGAGCGCTGGCAGACGGATGCATTCTCAGTGGATCCGCCTCCACTGAGAATGCATTAGGCCAGGCGGCTGCGTTCAGGGCCGCTTGTGAGCCCCTTCAAACGGAGCTCACGGGCGAACACCTGAACGCAGGTGTGAAAGTAGCCTTAGGACTGGATTTTATACACCTGTGGTAAAGGTGACTGCATGGCTAAGGGCTGAATTTTATACACCTGTGGTAAAGGTGACTGCATGGCTAGAGGCTGGATTTTATACACCTGTGGTATAGGTGACTGCATAGATAAGGGCTGGATTTTATACACCTGTGGTATAGGTGACTGTATGGATAAGGGCTGGATTTTATACACCTGTGGTATAGGTATTGCATGGCTAGGGGCTGGATTTTATACCCCTGTGGTAAAGGTGACTGCATGGCTAGGGGATGGATTTTATACCCCTGTGGTAAAGGCGACTGCATGGCTAGAGCCTGGATGTTATACACCTGTGCTAATAGTGATTGCATATCTAGAGGATGGGCTTTGTATAACTGTGGTAAAGGTGTGTGTCTGGCTAGAGGATGGATTTTATACTCCTGTGGCAATAGGACTGAATGAAACTCCAGAATTCATTAAGATGTAGGGCCCTATATGTTTCTCCATATAGACTAGTTATATATACTATATATTTTTTATACTCTAATGGATCTTTTTAAGTGGCATATAAATCCACAAATCTGAAATATCATCAACTCCTTAGAACGTTCTGCCATGTCCTCTTGAAATACTACAATATTCTGCTTATTCTGAAAGAATGTAGCACCTTTCAGTTACTGCAGTTACTCCAGGTCATTCTTGACTTGTAAATTCCTGTGTTCGTTATAAGATAGAGCCCAGAGTCTGCAGCTCCCGGGCCCCAGTGCTAAATCTGTAAGGCGGGCCCCCAAGAGCCATGTGCCTTTAATAATGCTGGTGTCTCCCTACATGGCATTAAGGCATTTGGGCACCCTCAGACACCAGGGTCTAGGTGTGACTGCTATCTCTGCACCTGCTATAGTAGGCTAGCAGTCCCAAGTAAATCAGCGAATGAGCTAGTTAACTACTGACATTGTTCCAATCTTTAATCCCTTCCCGAATGGTCATGGTCCCTTTTTCTGCATCCCAACATGCATGTACATGATGGTGACTCTCTGCCTACATGATCATCCAATGAAACACAATGTGATTGCTTCCCTCCAGTTCCAGGCGAGATTGGAGAAAACCCCATTCCTGACTGTTTAACCCTTTCAGCCTATTAAACGATTTCCCCGCGGCCTATAACCAGGTGGTACCTGCAGGGGTGGTCTGATATTATTATTTGCAGTCCCTCTGAGATGAGATAACATGGTTATTGCCCCACAGTTTACCTTGTGCCGCTATTATCCCTCTTATCAGCTGGAGAGGTTATTAGTCGCTGACAGTGTTGGGAAAGCGCGTAATCAATATTTGCTATGGTCTATCACCGCGCCGCTATTTACCTAATTGATCAGCAGCTCTACATATAAACGATTTGCCGTCAGTGTTCTCCAGTAAGATTTCACCCGTCAGCTGAAATATTATCATTATCTTGTAATATGATGAAGAGGATGATAGGGCTATTTGTTCTCAGGGGATATCAGCTAGGTTATCAGATCTGAAGCCTGGGCTTGTCTTTTAGGTCGTGTCAAGCACCAAAAAATAAATGATTGCATTGGAAGTAAAGGGAATCTAGAGCAGGGTCGTCCTTATGCTGGATGATGCCATGTGCGGTTCCCCCATATGTTGTACAATCCTGCAGTGCCCATCCAGCCTAAATAATAATGCTAACCGCCACCATGCACCGTACAGCCTAAGTACGCTGGTCTACGATAACCCCGTCTGCTCTCGGAGTCTGTGCCCGATTTATGACGAGGTATAAATTTGGCGCAGCATTTGGCAGTCCATGCGTCTATACGGATGTCCATGTGTAAAAGATAATAAATGTGGTGGGCGCGCTTGCGACACCCCCTCCCCACAGAAGACTGGGGAAACTAAATGATGAATCAAGCCCAAGGTACGTACCGCCATACAGTGCCCATATAACAGCTCCATACATAAGGCAATATTATAGAAGTGCTATAAAAATGGCTACATAATGAAAGGGGTTGTCTCATCTGGGACTTTTATTGCTAGGACAGGCATGCTCAACCTGCGGCCCCTCCAGCTGTTGCAAAACTACAACTCCCAGCATGCCTGAACAGCCTACAGCAGGGAGTTGTAGTTTTACAACAGCTGGAGGGCCGCAGGTTGAGCATGCCTGCGCTAGGACATACCATCAAAGTCAGAAAGGTGTGGGTCCCACCTCTGAGACCTGCACCTGTCCCCAAAAGTGAAGGAGAGAGCACCGCACATACGCTCTCTATTCATTTCTGTGGGAGTTCGGAATAAAAAGCCGAGCGCGTGCACTAGGCTATTTGCAGAAGTCCCATAGAAATCAATGGAAAGTCCACGAGCAAGCACAGCCATCTCTAGGTGACTGCCGCCAGAACTTGTTTCATAGGAATGAATGGAGGGCGGCTGCGCAGCGTTCACTTTGGGAGTCCCAATCTAGAGTCAACGCTGGGACCCGCACCTATCTGATATTGGTGGCACATCTCTAGTGTCCCACTAGGTAAATGTGGGCACTACACAAGGGTCAATTGGGCCAAATTGTTCCCCACCTTTTGTGGAACAGGGTAATTGTATTTTATATGGTGTTTTGGTGTGCACTTTTCCTGTTGTCTCCTGTACCAGGCCTGTTAGGTGTAGTTCCTCCTCCTAGACAGTAGAGTGAGCTAGGGAACCCCCTAGTATAAAATGTCAGGTCCAGTTCAGGAGAGGGAGTGAAGGAGTGTTTTAGTTGGAAGCCAGTGGACACTAAAAGTGTCAGATCATCGGAAAAATCTGACTCTATTGTGGGTTATCCCACCCGAACATCGCTAGGACAGCTGGGGTCCCTACCAATCACTAGAAATACATGGTCCAGTGGTAGAGATGTGTACGTTAGAGATGGAAATGGACATGGAAAAATAAAATACGGTGGTGTGTGTGGCCTGTACCCATATTGCGGGACGCAAATAGCGGGTCTGCAATATACGGGGACCGGCGATGTGACATTGACTTTAATGGGTTCGTAGTTCGCAGGATACGGAGCAGAGGCATAGAGCGAAGCAGACTGAATCTTGCAGATCGCTGACCCATTCATGTGAACGGGTCCGCATCCGCAAACAGCGGCCGGTGCCCGTGGCACACACATTCGTGTGCAAGATCCCTAAGGCCGAGCTCACAGTTCAGTTATTCTGAGCCAAAACGTACGGATCCTAAACACAGAACAGGTGCAAACCTTTCCATTGCACCTGGTCTCAGCCTTCACTACGGAGCTTGGCCTCGGTCCCATAGACACATCTCTAACCACTGGACCATGTATTTCTAGTGATTGGTAGGGACCCCAGCTGTCCTAGCGATGTTCGGGTGGGATAACCCGCAATAGTCCAATTTTTTCAATGATCTGACACTTTTAGGGCTCATGCACACGACCGTTGTTGTTTTGCGGTCCGTTTTTCACAGATCCGTTGTTCCGTATCTGAGTTTTCTTTTCCCCTCGGATTTAAGTCCTCTTCCATTCCATTAGTCCACAAACAATATCCGTATGGTTTCCGTATGAGATCCGTTTTTTTGCGGATCTGAAACAGAAACGTAATAATCACCAAACACATGAGCAATATGGGCTGGGCATAGCATTTCCACAGTATGGATCCGCAAAATACGGATGACATTGTGGAAGCGTTCCGTGTGCGTCCCATATTTTTTGCGGATCCATTAACTTGAATGGGGCTTCGGAACGTGATTTGCAGACAATATTAGGACATGCACAACTTTTTTGCGGAACGGAAATACGGAAAGCACACTGAGTACCTTCTATTGTTTTTACGGACCCATTGAAGTGAATGGTTATGCATACGGTCCGCAAATAAAGCGGAAAGAAAATACGTTCGTGTGCATGATCCCTTAGGCAGTGGTGGACAACCCACCACATTATGGAGACCTGAGATGCAGCCCTCGACTTAGATTTTATTCTTCACTGTCCCACAGCATGCCAGTAAATCACAGGAAAGCAAGGAATAGTGGGAAAATAACGTAAACTCGTGGGCGAGCTGGCCATTTGTATATAAAGGACTGGGGCTGAGTGGCCATAAACCAAGTCTCACGGTGTCCCTGCTGCACTTTACCACCTGGTACCTGGCAGCCATCCTAGCTGTTTTTGTATCATCCAGTTCTAGGCCCCTTACTGTTTCTCATCAGCTTCACGTCCTTGATGGCACCTTTCTACCCCCTAGGTGTCTCTATGCCCAGCTGCCCCTTCTAGGTGCCATCTTCCTACTTTTTTTTTTTTTGCCCTAATATTTTTCAGGGCTCATAGTGTGTGCAACTATAATATTCAGGGGGCACAGCGTGTGGTGTTATTAGATTAAGGGGTACAGTGTGTGGCAATGTTACAAACCGGATTCCAAAAAAGTTGGGACACTATACAAATCGTGAATAAATACTGAATGCAATGATGTGGAGGTGCCAACTTCTAATATTTTATTCAGAATAGAACATAAATCACGGAACAAAAGTTTAAACTGAGAAAATGTACCATTTTAAGGGAAAAATATGTTGAATCAGAATTTCATGGTGTCAACAAATCCCCAAAAAGTTGGGACAAGGCCATTTTCACCACTGTGTGGCATCTCCCCTTCTTCTTACAACACTCAACAGACGTCTGGGGACCGAGGAGACCAGTTTCTCAAGTTTAGAAATAGGAATGCTCTCCCATTCTTGTCTAATACAGGCCTCTAACTGTTCAATCGTCTTGGGCCTTCTTTGTTGCACCTTCCTCTTTATGATGCGCCAAATGTTCTCTATAGGTGAAAGATCTGGACTGCAGACTGGCCATTTCAGTACCCGGATCCTTCTCCTACGCAGCCATGATGTTGTGATTGATGCAGAATGTGGTCTGGCATTATCTTGTTGAAAAATGCAGGGTCTTCCCTGAAAGAGATGACGTCTGGATGGGAGCAGATGTTGTTCTAGAACCTGAATATATTTTTCTGCATTGATGGTGCCTTTCCAGACATGCAAGCTGCCCATGCCACACGCACTCATGCAACCCCATACCATCAGAGATGCAGGCTTCTGAACTGAGCGTTGATAACAACTTGGGTTGTCCTTGTCCTCTTTGGTCCGGATGACATGGCGTCCCAGATTTCCAAAAAGAACTTCGAATCGTGACTCGTCTGACCACAGAACAGTCTTCCATTTTGCCACACTCCATTTTAAATGATCCCTGGCCCAGTGAAAACGCCTGAGCTTGTGGATCTTGCTTAGAAATGGCTTCTTCTTTGCACTGTAGAGTTTCAGCTGGCAACGGCGGATGGCACGGTGGATTGTGTTCACTGACAATGGTTTCTGGAAGTATTCCTGAGCCCATTCTGTGATTTCCTTTACAGTAGCATTCCTGTTTGTGGTGCAGTGTCGTTTAAGGGCCCGGAGATCACGGGCATCCAGTATGGTTTTACGGCCTTGACCCTTACGCACAGAGATTGTTCCAGATTCTCTGAATCTTCGGATGATGTTATGCACAGTTGATGATGATAGATGCAAAGTCTTTGCAATTTTTCGCTGGGTAACACCTTTCTGATATTGCTCCACTATCTTTCTGCGCAACATTGTGGGAATTGGTGATCCTCTACCCATCTTGGCTTCTGAGAGACACTGCCACTCTGAGAAGCTCTTTTTATACCCAATCATGTTGCCAATTGACCTAATTAGTGTTAATTGGTCTTCCAGCTCTTCGTTATGCTCAAATTTACTTTTTCCAGCCTCTTATTGCTACTTGTCCCAACGTTTTTGGGGATTTGTTGACACCGTGAAATTTTGAATCAACGTATTTTTCCTTTAAAATGATACATTTACTCGGATTAAACGTTTGTCATCTACGTTCTATTACAAATAAAATATTGCCATTTGCCATCTCCACATCATTGCATTCAGTTTTTATTCACAATTTGTTTAGTGTCCCAACATTTTTGGAATCCGGTTTGTATTTTCAGTGGGCACAGTGTATGGCACTATTATATTCACGGCCCACAGTGAATAGAATATACTGTGTGGCACTATGAGGGGTTTGTCCTGGTATAGAGGGTAACAATGTAAAAAGCGAGAATTCGAAGATGTAAGTGCAGCAAACCCTATCATTGTAAGTCCCATAGACATTGAATGGAGGAGTAGATATTGTACTCCTGCGGCATTCAAGCCATAGAGGCCTGGGCCAGACGGAGGAGAAAAGGACGAAGAATGTCTCCGATCAGAGGATATGTCACCTGAAGGCCTATGTTTAGCAGCTGGATTAAGGAGTCAGAGCATGACACTGGGATCAGGCGTGACCATCCCAGTACTGCCTGTCACTACTTGGACGCCAAAACATTCATGTACAAAATGATGTCTCTTCTGTCATACATAATAGCATGCAGTAACCTTAAAGGGGTATTCCTACCTTATATCCCATTGTAACAAGTATGGGTACCACCCGTCTATTGCTTTCTGCCCACTGCATTCTTTCTATATTTCAGCATAGAGGTTGCCACACTTCTTCAGACTTTCATCGTTAGTCTATGGGAGTTACAGAAAGAGCTGAACAAGACACCTCTCTACTGAAGCGCACAGTCTCACCTGGAGAGGTGGGCCCTCAAAGCCGCTTGTCCGGGAGCTGCACAGAAAGGCAGCAGTATGAAGACAGATCTAGTGCTGTAGCAGTGCTGGAGTGGCAGAGCTGATGTAGCAGTGCTAGAGTAGTGAGACTGAATGAGTATTGGAGCTGAACAATATTGATGAAAGGGCAGGCAGGAATGCAGAGGACATATTCTGAATAATCAGGCGGCGTTCATGCTGCCAGAGCCGGGTGTAAAAAACCTGGAGTAGTGATATGTCTTTAGACTAGAGACTAGGCTACTCAAGGTAGGGTGATGGCACAGAGCTTGGTGCTGGACGCAGGACAATTATAGTATGGAGAATTTATTTGTCACGACTCATTGTATGGTGGTCAGTATGAAAGCCCCCTTCCCATAAATGCCCAAGACAGTAATACCTCTTAATGGAGTACTCCTGCTAAGTTCTGCCCTATCCAGGGCTGGGAGCTGCACTGCTGACTTGCAGCGGTCTGCAAGGGGCCTTAGATCAGTGGGGGTCCTACCACTGAGACCTCCACTAATCACAAGAACCCCATAGAGCAGCTGCTCCATACATTTCTATAGTATTTCCAAAGATAGCCTACTGGCAGGACCCCCCACTGATCGAATAGTTATCCCATATGCTGTGGATTGAGGCGAACTTCATATAACAGGAATACCCTATAAATGGCGAAAATTACAATGTACACCATACGCTCGGGCCGTTATGGATTCAGCTAATTTTGGCCTTGGGGGAACCACAATTTTATGTTTTTTTCCGCTCAGCATTCCAGTGGTCATAGATTTTAATGTTTTTTTAGCTCCCACGGCTGTATAAGGCCTTGTTTTTCTGAGATGGTTCTTCTCCATTTCAGGATACATTTACAGCATATTAGTGAGAGGGGAGACATAAGGGGGTCCTTTGTAAAAAAAAAAAAAAAAATGTTTTGTATGTATTTTTCTCTGATGAATATTGTGCAGGTTGTTGCAGTGATGGGAGACCCCCAGGACTACATCATCTGGTGTCTTCTGATGAGAGGAAACTCAGTTACCGACCTCTATACTCCGCCATCTTCGTCAGCCCAAGAGGACAATATATTGAGCAGCAGGTGCACCACCTCACTGCAGTTGTGCACTCCCCAGCTTTGTGACTAGGCAGCGGGGGCTTGAGGTTATAAAATTCTATTGCGGGACAAACCCTGTAATGTTTAAAGCAGGGATGCTCAACCTGCGGCCCTCCAGCTGTTGCCAAACTACAACTCCCAGCATACCCTAATAGCTTTAGTCTAGGCATGCTGGGAGTTGTAGTTTTGCAAAATCTGGAGGGTCAAAGCTTGGACATCCCTGGTTTAAAGCAAGCAGGATCCCAGCTGTCAGACTAAACCTCCTTGGCTTTGGCCCACAGCACGTGAACAAATCCCTTACCTGTCCATGATAGACAGACAGTCATGACTGGAGCATGGAAGCAGACAAGCTACAGTCACTGTCCAAAGTCACCTACTAATGTCCCCGAGCTCCGCTCTGACCTGCAGCTTCCTCAGGGGTCGTCTACGAATAGCTCAGGGTGACCCGCCAGGCAGGAGAAGGAACAAATTATAAGAGCAAACCTGTGCAGGCAGATCACACAGGAGGTCTATAGGAAGATCCTTAGAAACCCACCATGAGGGCTTCAGGGCTTATTAGACTGGCAGTTAGGCTGAAATACACTGACATAAGTGCCTTACTCTTCCCTCAGGATTGGTCATCAGAATCTGATTGGACCATTGGGGTTCCGACTCCCAATCCCTCCCCTGAAGAGGCCGCGGCTTGTTCCTAGGCCAGTGACGCCATGTTCATCAGTCACATGGCCTAGGTACAGCTCAGCCCATTCAAGCGATTGGGACTGAGCCGCAATACGAAGCGCAGCCGCTATACAATGTACAGTGCTGTGCTTGGTGAGGAGGCCACGATGCTCAATGGAGCACTGCGGTCTCTTCACATGGAAGCAAGGAGTCCGACTCCCACCAACCAAATACTGACGACCTATCATGGGGATAGGTCATCAGTATTAAAAATACTTGGACGTCCCCTTTAACAGCAGGACAGAGCCCTTCTCTACCCGATCACTAAGTGCGCTCTTCAAGTATGCACAAGTGACGATTGAGGACCATCTGGTTCATAACAGTAAAGTCATAGTAAGGCCTCATGCACACGACCGTTGTTTCATTCCGTGTCCGTTGTTCCGTTTTTCGTGATTTTCTGCAGACCCATTGACTTTCAATGGGTCAGTTACAAACTCGGCTAATGCACAGTTTGTCATCCGTGATCCGTGGTTTCAGTCCGTCAAAAAAATATAACCGGTCCTATTTTTTTTTTCACGGAAAACGGTTTGTGGACCCATTCAAGTCAATAGGTCAGTGAAAAAACGCGGAGGCACACAAGATTGTCATCCGCGTCCGTTTTTTTTTCCTATCATTTGCATGGCAAACTTGACTTAGATATTTTTTTTTTACTTTCCTTCATGTCTGGGGATCCTCCAAAAATAAAGGAAGACACACGGAAACAAAAAAGGACACTGATCACGGAACCTCTTTTTGCGGACTGCAAAAAAATACTGTCATGTGTATGCGGCCTAATACTTTAATTCCAAAATTAAAAGAAATGTTCCAGGGAAAACAGCTAATGTATTATGCCTAAAACACGGCAGAATAGCTTTAAAAAGTAAAAAACTGCAGAACTTCACATTTATCACTGAACCTTACCCCTTTAGCTGCACTCATTCAATATGACTCTGCTGCCCTCTGGTGGATTAAAATTAACATTACAGTCGCTCGTGAATTACAATTCTTCAAATGTGCTCTGCTGCCCTCAAGTGGATTTTAGTCATTACTGCTCCTCTCCTTTGTAGATTGCGATAGTTTTTTCCAATTTCTACTCCCTAAACCCCTCATCACAGCCATGTTTGCCTTATAACAGTCAAGTTTTTTCGGGGTCATTTATCAAAGATCAGCCTTAAACACCAGTATTTATATCCCCTGAGCCACCAGGGGATGGACTCCATTTATGACGAGACGCAGGCAATCCATGCACCTAGACTGAAATCCACTTCGGCTCCTAGCTGGGATAGATTTCAGTTGTCCTTTATGCCAAACTGGTGTAAATGATAGTGAAAGTGCTATGGCTCAGCCCGCATCACGCTCCACACAACTTTTTGTGTTTAAAAAGTCACCAACCCGTGCGTTGCCACTTTCCGCCAGCTGCTGGTGTACATTGGCATTGTAAATGAACCCTAAAGTGGGATTATTATAACTAAAATTTTTATAGGGATGTTCCAAGTTCACCTGCTATTTACAAGGAACCCATCACCACTATTTCATTCCCTGCAGGAGAAGTTAAGTATTACCGGTACACAGTTCACATTGAAATCAATGGAGTATTCATGTAGCTATGACTAGATGAGGGTTCTAATGAAGTGCAACTGAAAAAGCTCATTCACTCCATCAGAGATGAGGTTCAGCTCTGCCCATTACCCGCCTGATTTCATATTGATTTCTAAACTTTGTACTGCAGATTTCTAATCTAGATCTTTACTTTCAGTCCCAGCATTTATGGGACAATAAATAAAGGCTCAGTTTCCTTATTGAGGCCCTTTGTCCTCAGTCTATTATGTAGGGTGGTCATCTAATAGATATGTAACCCATCAATGAGAGGAAAAAAACAAGTTTATCATTTTCTCAGAGATGCCATAAATGCCCAATAGAGTTGGGTCAGAACTTTGGAAACTGCACTTATCGGGAGGATGGGGGGGGGGGGGGGGGTCGGGGGTCAGTTCAATGGAAAGTGGGCCACAGTCTATGAAAGTCACAATAACCGAGCGAGCAGCACGTGGGTCTTTCTGTAACTCCTACAGACATCGACAGAGGCGCATATGCGAGTATCACCACATCCTGCTGCTTTAGTCATAGCCCCATCAGCACACTACTCCTGGTTGTGACAGCTGTCAGGTCTCAGACTTCCCTTCTATCAGGGTTGGATAGAGCAGCAGGGAGGGGGAGGAGGACGATGTACACTGCTGATGTATGTGGAGGAGGAAGGGAGGAAAGCACAGCCATCTGCAGAGGGGAGAATTACACAGGGAAAGAGTAGAGAAAGCAGAGCATCCATGGCAGTCTCTGAAGGGAGAGGGAGGGGGAAAGAACACAATCCACTGCATCATTATCATCAGCACAACGGACAGGAGATCTGCGGAAAGAGAAATCGGTCCAGGAATGAAGAAGATGTGCCAATACATGAGAGCTGAAGACAACAGCATCCTGGACACACGGATCCAGCATCCAACGGGAAAGACATGTTCAAATGAGAAAAGTCTGAAACTAGGATCCATTTGCAAACCACAGATCGGGGAGAGGGGGAATAAATGAAGGAATAAAAACGGATTTAACCCGTACAGTGTTTCAATCCTAAAAAAAACAACAAAAAACAAACACCTCTATGTATATACTTAAATGGACTCAATTGGTAGTCACCCAGACTGGAAGTTGCTAACTAAGGGTACTTTCACATTAGCGGCAGGTGAACAGCCTGTCTGATCCGTCCTGCCACTAGTTCACGTGTGCCCCCGGACTGCCACTCCATCCCCATTGACTATAATGGGGGGCTGGGCCGAGTTCCGGCGGAAGCACAGCGAGAGGCAACCGGACTAAAAGGACTGCATGTCGTACTTTTAGTCCGGTTGCCTCTTGCCGCACCCTGCCTCTTCCGGGGGCACCTGCCGGAACAGCCTGCTGGACTCCCCTGCCGTTAGTGTGAAACTAGCCTAACAAAAAAAAAATATTAAAATCCACACACCACATGAATATGCAAAAAGAGAAAAACTGCAAAACCACTTCATGTTAAACATTGGCTGGGTTGAGATCACGTTAAATAGATGCCATACAGTGCCAGCTGTCACCAAGTTTCATTTCATTGTAAAGAAAAACAAAAAAAGATTTTTTACTGGATTCTGCAGGATGAAAAGGCATAGTGTACTGCATTTTTGTATCTTTTTTTTTTATCCAAATGTATATGTTAAACGTAGGGCAAAAACCATGATGTAAACCCAGCCTTAGACTACTTTCACACTAGTGTTTTTGCTGGATCTGGCAGGATCCAGAAAAAACGCTTCAGTTACCAATAATACAACCGTCTGCATCCGTTATGAACAGATCCAGTTGTATTATCTTTAACATAGCCAAGACAGATCCGTCATGAACTCCATTGAAAGTCAATGGGGGACGGATCCGTTTTCTATTGTCCCAGAGAAAACGGATCTCTCACCATTGACTTGCATTTGGGGGTCATGCTGGATCCGTCCGCATCCTAGGATGGAAAGCAAAATACATGCTGCGGTTTGCTCTCCGATCTAGGAACGTAACTAAACAGAACGGAATGCATTTTTGATGATGCCGTGCTGTTCAGTTCAGTCCCCATTGACAATGAATTGTTTTTTTCCGGTATTGAGCCCCTATGACGGAACTCAATACCGGAAAACCTAAACGCTAATGTGAACGTAGCCTTACATGGAAAATTAGCAAATTTGGATCTAAAAAAAAAAAGCCTCAGAAATCAGAAGTTTCAGGCACTTTAAAGATCATCGTTTATTTACTGTATAATAAAAAGCTAGTATACAGAGGGAATCTGATAACGGCAACAATCATCCTAACTTCCCACGTCTGGCTTTGTTGCTCTCGGTTAACATTGCACGGCCTATAAAAAACCCCATTTACTGTGCTGCTCTGGTGACCGCATGTACAGATCCCATGGGCAGCGGGTGGGGGAGAATTAGCATCAACATATTCTATGTACAGAGCAAAACTATGGAAGAAATGTGACGGGCAACAAGGAGCTCAAACATTACATGTGCTAAGCCGCAGAATTTCACACACACATTTATTCATAGATATATATATATATAAAAAGAAATAAGTTGTTGGAGGGTTTCAATTCCTTGTAATCAGAATCTGTAGTTGCAAACACGCGCATGCAACGCTTACCAGCACTGATCGTGTGATGGGGTGGAAGCCTTTTTTCAAAGGACACAATAGTGTTAGATTGAAGAAATTAAATATAAAAAAAAAAAAGCAATGGTCACAAAATAGCAAGGAGAAAAATAATATAAAAAAAATCACATACATAAAGGGGAAAAATATAACCATGTAACAGGTCAGCGACGCTACCAGTAAGTGCGAACATGAAGAAAAACAATGCACAGTGACTGTGGATCATTCCTCTGTATGCTTGCGATGGTAACCCGCAGGGCCCAAAATGTGCAAGAGACTGGGCCGGACATCCAAAATACGGGACGCCAGTTTTAATTTTTTTTTAATTATTATTTACACTACTTAATGGAATGTTCCCCCATCCCAAAAATGGCTTTCAAAAACCACGGGACTTCTCTATGGTAAACAATTAAAATAAATCTGAATCTAGTAAATGTACAGAAGGGGAGAGAAGCAGCTTAAAAGGGGGAAGGGGGGGGGGAGTTAAAAAGGTTTTTGTTTTTTTAACTCTGAAATAACTGATGTGACATGAGGAGAAATGGGACAGAGCCATTTGAACTTTGGTGACTACAAGGCCTTTTTGTGAACCGCGTTTCAGGATTGTAAACCACCACACCAGAAATGATCTGCGCACTTCTGGATCACAACGTACTGGAAACCAGTCTGTGAAGTGCACAAACTTAAGGGGTACTGGAATGCCAATATGGCAAGAAGTAGTTCTCTGTGAACAGGAACGCGTCAGCATCGTTCTGAGACGAGTCAAAAGCAAAAATTTACTGAGAATGTCAAGCGGAAACGACTGGCTTTTACTTTGAATGAACAATCCCGTCCACTGGTTTCACTTCGTAAAGGTGGCCACGACGGCCCATAGGATTTCGTTAGCGTTGGGTTTCATGGCCTCCACCTCAGGGTCTAGATCGAGGAGCTGTCGCACTCTCTTCATGGCCAAGTCATACTGGTCGTCTAGCAGCGGGGCGAATGCGTTCTCGACGACGTCTGAGGAATGGGCTAGGTAGATGAGGGCCAGCAAGCGCTTGTCCATGCGGTGAGGATCCTTCACCCACTTGTCGAGAACGGCTTCCTGCACTTTCTTGATGAGACGCTGCTTGATGTTATTGTTGGTGAGAGGGTGCGTGGTCATGTCGAAGAGCAGGAAGTTCTGTTTCTCTGTTGTCAGGACACCTTTTTCCACAAGGTTCTTTGCCAAACGTTCACGTACGTTTCGTAACTGAAAATGGAGCTTTAATGGGTTCCAGGTCTCGCCTGAAAGATACAATAATGGCTGTTAATGCTGGGTCCAGTATGAGCGCATCAGCACAACTTTAATTTTACATAGTAATGCAATCTGGCGCTTACCGGATTATTTTTCAAAATATGCTTAAAGGGAAGCTGTCAGATTCATGCTGTCCTCCCTAATGGCAGCATGAAACACTGACAGGCACCCCCATTATAAAAATAATAAATAAAAAAAAACACAAATAGAGCTCCTGGCACATCCCCTCTGGCTTCTCTCCACCCAGCTGGGCTTGACTGACAGGTCACTTTGCAAACACAAATAGCTACGCTGGTTGGGGAGAAGCCGGAGGGAAGGTAAGCAATACTTAATGTGTGGAACTTAAAAACTTCAGTGTTTGCACTGTCCCAGATATAGCAGAGCTGGAGTCCTGTCACTACAAACCTGCTCACATGAGAACAAGAGAGAAACTGCCTAAATGAACCAATGCAGAGGCTGCTGAAATCACAGGACTACATAAACAAGTTTCCTCTTCTGGACAGCTTGTAATTTCCTGCTTGGGTAACACTATTCAAGTTACTTTAAGCCAGGCATGCTCAACCTGCGGCCCTCCAGCTGTTGTAAAACTACAACTCCCACAATGCCCTGCTGTAGGCTGTTCGGGCATGCTGGGAGTTGTAGTTTTGCAACAGCTGGAGGGCCACATGTTGAGCATGCCTGCAAGCCATCTACTACATATCCATCTCTCTCTCAGGACTGCAGCAATTCAAGTCTGATCCTACTGTGCACGTACCCAAAATATGGAAGTGAAGAGCGAATGAAGCCTGCAAGTGAATGTTGTTAATAGACAGCATTGAGCATTCACTTATTACAGGGCTTGTCCGAGACATAGAGGACCTTTAATGGGTCCAGACTTTATAAACTAAGTATCAGAATATGTAGGGCATAGTGCAGGGATCTAACTGCACTTACTATTTTTTCTGGGCACCGCTCCGTTCGCCTGCTGCGTTTCCCGTTAAATTCTCCCACCCTGTATGCTAATTTTGACTGCCGGGACCCTCTCCAATCAGGTATTTGAAGGGGCCGCAGTGCCCCAGCTCGTGAGGTCATGCTCATAGGGTCACATGGCCTTTCTGCAGCCTAGTTCTAATCAAGTGAATGGGACTGAACTGTAATATCAACAAGCACAGCTGTTATAAAATGTACAAAGCTGCGTTTGGTACATTGTGAGGATGACGCTTTACCTGGTAGCCGGACACGACTGATACATGTGCACTGCACTTCAGGCAGCGTTTTTCAGTCCGGCTCTGTCTGACACGGGGCGTCATTAGTGATGCACAGGATAAATATGAACGATTCCATAGAAAACTATGGAATCAGTTCTACCTTCCGTTCCTCTCCCCTACATCACGCCGGAGGGGAACTGGATATATGTGGAGATGGCCTCAGTCCCATGAAACGCGATTTGTACAACCCATTTAGGCTGTGTACAACAGATGAACATGGCTCAAGGAACGCCGGCGCCAATGAAAGCCTTGATAAAAAGTGTTTGGGTTAATTTATACTGATTTCAATACGGGTTCCCATTGCCTTGTTATTAAAAGTCACACTGGCTCCAGGATTCTTAAGGTCACGGTCATTTGGCTGTAACCTTCTAGGTGACGGATGTACATTTCTAAAAGCTCTGGCAACTTGGATACAGGAAAAATTCCAGCAGCAGGATAAAGACTAGCCTGCCATAAGAAGTGCAAACACAAGGACAGGAATATATAAATAATAAAATAAAAATATATATATATATATATATATATATATATATATATATATATATATATATATATATATATATATATATATATATATATATATATATACACACACACACACACGACAAGTATAAGGGATCCAAGATTCACTAGTGTAAAAAAAAAAATCCAAATGGCAGGACATGCTGGGAGTTGTAGTTTTGTGACATGTGGAGATCCACTGTTGGTTACTCAGCCTTCATCCAATGTTAATCTTTGTCATTTCTGCAGTCACAGATCTGTGGTCGCGTGCACACGTCCATATTTTGTGTCTGTCCGATCCGCATATTTTGCAGATTACACACGGAGCCATTCATTTTTATTGGTCCTCAATAGACAGTACACAAATGTCATCACTGTGTTGTCCGCATCCATGTGTCTGTTCTGCAAAATACGGATTGCACATGGAAGATGTCTGTATTTTGCAGACCACAATACAGACTCGGCAGTGTGTATGAGGCCCAAGTGTTATAATGACAGCATAAACAAGACGGACAGTGTCACTTAAAGTGATAAGTAACGTACCACTGAGAAGTTCAATCCAGCTTTGCACGGTCTCTGGGGTTGGGGTTTCTTTTATGTGTTTTAAGGCTTCGTCGAGCATAACATCGCCGGTTGGAGCATCAGATTTGCAGATAACCTGTAAGACACAAATACCAAATGTCAAGTTTCATGAACACAACAGAAGCCACTGCAATTCACAGCTCTGTAAGAAGCATCAGGGAGATTTAGAAGAAGGAGTAGTACACAGAATTTACTGATTTCAGGGACCCCTGCCTAGCACTCAATCCTCACCCAAAATAGTCTGAGTGTGGTCTCTTTGCTTGGTTTTCTGCATCTAGTGTTGAGAAATTCAAGATCATGTGTTTCTTTGGTGCCGACACGATTTTCAGGACAAATGCAAGGATAAAAGGACTTTTTACATTCCTTTAAAATGCACTCAGTGAAAAGCGGCAGCCCAAAAAAAGCTAAAGATAAGCGTGCAGGAAAAGGAGAAAGTGACCCGGACAAATCACCACCCCTAAGTAAAGAAATCCGCGAATATCTGCTATAGTTTTGGATCCACACTGTAAAAATGATATGGGAGACCTGGAGACGGTTCCAAGGCTTGACTCCAGATTTATGACATTTAGGGTGCATTTACACGATGGTCAGTATTTTACGGTCAAATACAGCAGACGTCCACGTGACTCATGTTGCTTCCTTTTTCTGTGGACCCACTGTAACAATGCCACAATTCAGACAAGAATAGGACACATTCTATATTTTTTTTTGTGGGACTGCGGAACGGACATACAGATGTGGACAGTGCAGTCCCTTTTTCTTGAGGACTGACAGAAATGAATGGGTCTATTGGCAATCCAGAAAAAATGAGGACAAAAAATACAGTCGTGTGAATGGGGCCGTAGGGGAGGTTTGTGCTCCTTGAGGTGATGCGAGGATAAAAGGGGTTTTCAGAAGTACAATACTGATGGCCTATCCTCAAACGGTCAGACACCCGGCATCGCCTCGGATCACCTGCTTGAAGAGGCCACGGCGCTTTGGTAAACGTTGGCACTACATTTTTTTCCGAAAGCGTAAAAATACTTCTCTTACCATTTTCAAAGTATTTCAAGTTTGGCTCTGAGTCGGTCCTTAGCACCTATCAGACTGTGTTCACACACTATAGGTAGTTTAGCGGTAGGACCCACGCCACACTGAGATACCTTGACGGGGTGCCTTGGGCTCCGATATGTTCCTGACTGGAATATATTGGCCAAAGTCTCAGTTTTTAACATCAGCGTGAGGGTCTAGCCAGTATGGTCCGTCACATATTATTGTGGTGCACCTTTTTTCAGTGATTCAATTATTAGCCCAAGTACGAAAGTTGCAGTTATTAAAATAAATAATACGAATGCATAGATAATGTTAAGAGGTTGCCATTCATGCAGGGAAACCATTACTAGTCGAGTTAATTGTATTCCATCAGAAAATAGCAAATTTAGACAAACCCGACACTTCTTGAAGCATCAAATCAGTCACGCAGAGGTGGCAGACAGCAGAGGTGGCAGACAGCAGAGGTGGCAGACAGCAGAGGTGGCAGACAGCAGAGGTGGCAGACAGCAGAGGTGGCAGACAGCAGAGGTGGCAGACAGCAGAGGTGGCAGACAGCAGAGGTGGCAGACAGCAGAGGTGGCAGACAGCAGAGGTGGCAGACAGCAGAGGTGGCAGACAGCAGAGGTGGCAGACAGCAGAGGTGGCAGACAGCAGAGGTGGCAGACAGCAGAGGTGGCAGACAGCAGAGGTGGCAGACAGCAGAACTTTAGAATGCGAAACCAGAGTGGAGGACTGGAGGCAGCAGTGGTGGTCTGGCAGCAGTGGGTGGCTTGATGGGATGGAGGAACTCAAGACTACCTAATGCTATACCTTTAGTTGTCTCACTAACCAGTCCAAGCCATCTGTTAGGGTATATTCAGACAGTTAAGTCACCATTTTTACTTTGAGCTTGTGTCTACCACAATGTGTCAAAAAAGTTTTTTTTTTTTTTAATTACTGCAATAAAACTACAACTGCACCTTCTGAATACACCTGGCAGGCACTGGCTGGAGGCAATAAGCCTTGAGCGCTTAGGCCACACCGACAGCTATTCATTACCTGCCGGGGATCCAGCTAGGGGCGGGACTAACTGCTGGACATGGTGACAGACAGCAGCTCAGCGAATCAGATCATGAAACAGGAGTCAATGGGAGAAGCTGCAGAACACTCCACCCACCCAGCCAATTAGAGTAAGGTGCAATGGGGCGGGAGTTGAGCTGCTCACAGTGCGTTCATTAACAGCAGGGAAAGCCTCATGTGTATTTTTCTTTTAGAGAATAAAATTGCCTGTGCAGACATCTATGATACTTGCACAGGTGTAAATGTGACCTTTGGTTGCAGCCCCCTCACAGCGCCGTACATTGCATAGTGGCTGTACCCAGGTCCATTCCTTTGAAGGGGACCGAGCTGCGCCTAGGCCATGTGACAGGCAAAGGTGACATCACTAACCTAGAAAGAGGCTGCAGCCATCACCATAGGGCCAACACTGATCGGGTTGGGTGCCTGGCATTGGATCCCCACCAATAGGTCACCCTTTACTATGATGATCATTTGAAATATTAACTTCAGGAATTGTAGAATGCACACAGGAATAGGCAACTTGTGTGGATGAAAGGCAATTCCATCTATGAGAAAGTTCTTTGGAGTTACAGCAGTAAAATAAAGGAATTGCTTCATGCCATGGGTGATAACGCCAATTTTACTAAGAATTTAATCCTAAAAATACGAAACTAAATGTGGACACATCATAATCCGTCTGTACTTCCGTTTGCCGTCCTATTTTGGCGGAGATTGGCTTGTAGCACACAGCCGCAGGGGACGCCACATGCTGCCTCCGTGGCTCTGCCTTGTGCATGCCTTACAAGTGGTTTTTAAAACCCCGTTAGAGGGGGGAAAACCATGTACAATCTGCAAAAGATTGGAGGTGAGCACATGCTTTTAGCCTTAGGACAATCATACTATGGGTCCGATTTGCTAATCATATAGATGGCATAGTGCCTCAGACTGGATGATGAACTTGGTGCAAGGATGGATGCTTGTCCAAATTCTACACCAATAATTGGTTGACTTAGGGCTGTTGCACACGGGCAAGTGCAGTCCGGAAATCACGCTACCTGTGTGAGCGTGATCCTCCATTCTGGACACTGCTGGTCTTGCATGAGCGCATGGCATTATACTGATTTATAATGCTGTGTGCCTCTGCATGACCTTATTGCTACAGAATCAAACTGACAGCTTTATGTCAGTATGATCCTGTCGAAGGAAGGTCATGCAGAGGCACACAGCATTATAAATCAGTATAATGCCGTGCGCTCCTACAAGACCAGCAGTGTCCAGAATGAAGCATTACACTCGGAGAGTGATTTCCGGACTGCACGCGCTCGTGTGAAAGAGCCCTTATTATTAGAATTTTACACCACAATTGTGCAATACGGCATATAAAACTAGCAGTTGCAGAGAGAGCAGAGCCTCTAGGTGTAACAACAACACCCCATTGCTCCTAGAGGCTCATTTGCATATATTAACCCCTTCCTGACAGTGATTTTCCGTTCTCATATTTGGCCCCTTCCTTACCGGAACCCTGAACTTTTTTATTTTTCGATTCACATAACCATATGAGGGCTTGTTTTTTGCGGGACACATTGTACTTTCTAATGACACCGTTTAATATGGCATACAATGTAGTAGGAAGCAGTGAAAAAAAAATCCAAATGGAGTGGAATTTTGAAAGAAAAATAAAAGAAATTTGCCAGTTTAACGGGTTTTGTTTTTACAGAGTTCACTATGCAGTAAAACTGACTTGTGTTCTTCATTCTCCACATCCGTATGATTATGGCAATACCACATAGGTATAGTTTTTCTAGCGTTTTAATACTGAAAAAAAAAAAAAAAATATTTCATCGCCATATTCTGACTCCCATAACTTTTTTTATAGTTATGCCTACAGAGATGTGTGGGGGCTCATTTTTCGTGGGGCGATCTCTAGTTTTTGATAATACCATTTTTGAATGTGTGTCACTTATAAAAATTGGGAGGCATGGTGATGAAAAAAAAAAAACGGTGAATTGACCACTGTTACAGCATTCCCTATATGGGATAATTTTATTTTTTACATTTTAATAGTACGAGTGTTTTTGCACACGGCAATGCCCAGGACGTTGATTTTTTTCTTTTTTTTGGAGAAAGGGAGACGATTAGAATATTAATATTTGTAAAACTTTTTTTTTATATCTATCTCTCTATCTATAACAGGCTCATTACTTTGAATGAACGCCTTCCCTGATCTCTGCCGGGGGCAAGTCGTTCCAAGGTCATGAAGGCTCCCGCTTCTGGGTTTCTGACTTCTCAGATGCTGTGGTGACCATGGCCTCTAAGAGTTTAAATGTTCGCGATTGGAAGTATCGCTGGTTGAAGACATTAGCCGCGGGTGTCTGATGTATGAAAAAGCAGGCAGCCGCTAGCTATGGCGCTCGATCTATTCTGGAGTAGACCCCATCTTTAAAGAGGACCTTTGATCTGTTTTACTTATAGGAGCTAAATACCTGTACTTGGATGAATTTACAATATAAAAATCTAGAGAGATTAACAATCTGGATTATTCCTACCTTTCTTGACAGTAGACTTTTGCGCCTCAGTCCACCAGCTTCCAGGGAGATCCGCCCTCTGAATGCCAGCTCAATCAACATGCACCCCCGCAGACCCGCAGATATGCAGTCATTCCAGAAGGATGTGTAGCCCTGGAAGAGAGAGCACAAAAGACTTAATAATGGCTTCTTCCAGTCACATAGATACAGTCAAGCGCAGTATAGTGTACGCCCGGTGGGTGTCTAATGTTACACCGCTAATCTCATCCAGGTGCTGAAACCAATGAGCAAGAGATTCACAGGGAGATATGACATTAGAAATGTCTGAAGGTTTACATGCGTGTACCTCCTGAACGGACAACGCATTTCAAGAGGAACTTTCATGGAATTTTTGGGGTTAAAAGGGTTCTCTGGGAATTAAGAAAATGAAAATACTTAATTATTACTTTATTAATAATATATTCTCAAATACCTTTCATTTATAATGGCTCGTTTTGTCTGGGGAGCAATCATCAGGGGAAACAAAATGGCCGCTGTCCTGATCACACACGAGGACAAGTTACTTCACAACACTGAGGCAAAGAGCTGCCTCATCCTCATCTCTACTTGTCAGGGATTATGATCCTGAATACAGATAAGAACTTTAGCTGAATCTCTGGGGAAATTTAGTTCATGAGGAGACATGAAGTACAGAGAGGACGGACAGACTGTGGTAATGGAGACTAAACCACAGCTGCTGCTCATCAGCCTCACCTCACCCTCCTCTCATGTCTCATCATCTTCTCCATTCCCACAGAGATTCACCTGTATTCAGGATCATGATTCCTGACAAGCAGAGCAGAGAGGAGGATGAGGCAGCTCTATGGCTCATTGTGGTGAAGTAACTTGTCCTCCTGTGTGATTAGGACAGGTTTTGTGTGTACTGATAGGACGGCGGCCATTTTATTTTTCCTAATGACTGATCCCCAGACAAAACAAGTCAGTCATTCTAAGTAATGAAAGGTATTTGGGAATATATTTATAGCAAAATATTTTTATTATAATCTTTTTAATTCCTGGAGAACCCCTTTAAGTACCTTTACTTGCGGGGTACCCTCCACTGATGCTGCCACGATTGTTCTTTTTTCAAATACCCCTCGCATGCCTCGCTGTGCCCCCCTGCAGTATTCACACCCAGTATGTTAATACTGAGCATTTGTACAGTGAGGAGGAGACGCCAGGGTTTCTCAGTGGGCATCTCCTCCTCCCTGGCTGTGCCACGGTCCAAACTCAGCGGACCATATCACTAGAGCTGCGCAAAGTGAGCTTCGAATGCTTAATCCGAAGTTGCTTCGTTCAAAACTTCTGATTAATACTGTATGGAGATTCATCTCCGTACAGTATTACAATATATGAGCTCCGATGAGCTGAAGAGTTCGGTTTCAAGTTTTAAAGTGCGACTTCGTGAATAACTTACTTTGGCTCATCGGATGGCCAATTCACATTGTTCGCCCGCGAACACATGCGGGCTGCCATCTTTTCTCACAAGTCCGGCGATGCACAGGTAAGCCCTCGCCTGTGCGCGAGCCGGTCTGAAAACAATAGAGGTCAGCGGGGCAGGCAGTTCCGAGAACAGCCGCCGGGGGCCTTCATCGAGTTGTTCTCGGAACTACCTGCTCCTGCTGACCACATTTGTTTCAGACCGGCTCGCGGCACAGGTAAGGGCTTACCTGTGCCTCGCCGGACTTGAGAGAAAAGATGGCAGCCCGCATGTGTTCGCGGGCGAACAATGCGAACTGGCCATTACTGCAGAGCTGGCCAACCTGCAGCTCTCCAGCTGTTGTAAAACCACAACTCCCACCATGCCCTGCTGTAGGCAGACTGGGAGTTGCAGTTTTGCAACAGCTAAAGAGCCGCAGGTTGGCCATCCCTGGTATAGTATTTCGACGTTTTGAACGAAGCGACTTCGGATTAAGCATCCAAAGGTCCCGTCGCTCAACTCTACATATCAGCTCTCCTTCCCCGTGGCTGTGCTGCACTCCACAGCGATCACACACACAACGCACCTTCACAATTTGCTGACGTTCCCATCCTGTTCTCGGGTTCGTGCTGCAGTGATGGCGTCCTGACACAGAGACATGTGACCACTATAGCCAATCAAAGGCTGTTACAGGTTACCACTGCAGCCAGTATCTGGCTGCACAGTCACCTGTCCCCGAGTTAGGATGCCTTTGTGAAGTATAGAGCAGCTGGGGACTGGGCACCAGGTAATCAGACCGGCCAGGGGTTAGGATGAGAATTTCTTGTCACTGATTTTTCAACCTGCTGAGACATTTTAAATAAATATATTTTTTCCCCATGCGACAAACAGCTGAATGTATACAGGGGGTTGCCCCACCACAAACACAGGGTAGAAAGTAAGTATGTGATAAGCGGGGTCCACTGATGGGTTCACAGAAACGGGGGTCCCGTGTTCCCCAGTCCGGAGCAGGCAGTCACATATGTCTATAACGCTGGGCCATTGTACTCTATGGACTGGTGGAGATAAAGCACAGCTCAGCCATCTCCAGATGTACTACAGTAGACTGGAACGGCAGCGGACATGGGTGACCGCCTGGTCCATACAGATCTCATCCCATGGGACTACCCTTTAAGTAAATCTGTCACATAACCCTGAACATGTGGTACAAGTTGCCGGTATAGCAACGCACAAGTCACTACTATATGCTACTTTGGGGCACAGTGGCTGATAAGCATTGAGCAAAGGCTGATCAGTGTGAGGCCCAGACAGGGAAAACATGACACACACATTGCAGTGTGCAGGTTTCCAGGAGCTTTAAAGGGTTACTCTTTAACACTGGGGGGCATATCACTAGGATATGCCCCCAATGTCCGATTTAAGTGAATGCGGAGCGCACACGGGCCGGTGCATTGCGGACCCGCTGTATGCGAGCCGGAGCTACAATGGAGCTCGTGAGACCTGCCGACATTACTGGAGACTTCTCTGTCACCTTCACAATAAAGTCCACGACAAATCTACGGCAAAGTCAGCGTAAATTACAAGCGGATTTTGAAGCTTATTTTACTACAGATTTTACTTCTTTGTACTGCTGAAATCAGTCGAGGAAATCCACAGCATGAGGGCTCATGCACATGAACATATTTTCTTTCAGTGTCCGTTCCAATATTTTTTGCGGACCGTAGACGAAAGCATTTATTTCAATGGGTCCGCAAAATAAAATAAAAAACACGGAAGTTACTCCATGTGCATTCCGTTTTTTGTATGTCCAGTCTGCAAAAAAATATAGAACAGGTCCCATCATTGTCCGCATTATGGATAAGGATAGGACTGTTCTATTAGGGGCCAGCTGTTGTGTTCCACAAAATACGGAATGCACATGGACGTCATCCATATTTTTTTGCGTAGCCGTGTTTTGTGGACTGCAAAATACATGAGCCCTTAATTAGCATGTTGCTAAAAGGGACATGTCCTGCATGGACATCTGCAGAAAGCAGCTGAACAGATATCCTGCGGTCAGGTGCAGGGCTCATTCCTCCCGGCTTCATCTTCTGCTGGAGACCAGCTCTGTGCACTAGCATGACATCATAGGCAGACAGGAAGGGGGCTTGACACTGCACGAGGACGACGCAAACGTCAGCAGTTATTAACCAAACCTTCCTCCTGTGTGTGCAGGGATACTAAGCACTACCACTAGACAGAGCTACCAGCCTTCCCAGGTGCCTGTATGTCGCCTGCCTATATAGCCAGGGAGGACTTCACTGTCTAGGTAAATTTGACATTCATCAGCGCTGGAGAACTGGATTACAAGTGGAGCCGTACACACTGTCCAAATAATGTTACCATTACATAGTGCAAATAACCCAGCTTTCCCAGGACCCTGAAAGGCAAATCTGCCTCACTATAGCATTGTTTAGGAGTGGGAATGGGGATTTATTTTGTTATATTTTGCATCCTGCAGTCTATTACACTTCCACATGGTAATATATCTGCTTTTCCAGGACCTTAAAAAGGTAAATCTGCCTTGCTATGGAACTATTTAGGAGTGAGGAGAAGGATTTATTTAGGTAGACTTATTATAGCAGTCCCTATTACAGTCCACATAATATTAGGGCTGCAACGATTCATCGATGCAAAAAAAATCCACGATGCAGTTTCCCTCACGTGACCACGGAGTGTAAGTGAAGTCTTTCACTCATCGCTCCGTTGCCTCCCGTTGGCACCGCGCTGCAGGGCCTTGCGTGTACACATAGTCAGCGCGCTGGCTGACGCTGTGTGTGACGTCAGGTCCCACCCAGTGCATGCTGGGAAGAAGACGCAGTCCGTCTCCTGCAGACTCCTAGTTTCTGTCATCAGAAAAAATGGGTATTAACCTGGCTGACCTTAGCGATGTGCTAATGTCAGCTGAACATAACTATATTAGTCCCATGTCACTATGTGCTGCCGTTATTGAGAAAAACAAACTTTTATAATATGCAAATGAGCCTCTAGGAGCGGGCGGAGGCTCTGTTCGCTTACCTCTTTCCACGCCCTTCCACACTTGATTGACAGGGCCAGACCAGTGTTGGTCTCCTGTCTGCCGGGGAAATCTCGCGCCTGCGCCGTCCCGTACACGGCGCAGTGAGGGAAGGACGTTCGCCAACAGCCCGCTTCCTCACTGCGCCTGCGCTGAATAAGTCAGCTGTCGGCAAACGTCCTAGGCGCGAGATTTCCCCGGCAGACAGGAGACCAACGCTAGCCTGGCCCTGTCAATCAAGTTTAGCAGGGCGTGAAAAGAGGCAAGCGAACGGAGCCTCTAGGAGCAGGTCTAAGGCTAAACGCACATCGCTAATGTCAGCCAGGTTAATACACATATTTCTGATGACAGAAACCCTTTAATGACCAGGCATGGGGTCTGGTTTACATTACTGTAAAGTGCAAGGCCAGTGGGCAGTCAAAGGGGTTAGAATCCACACCGCTGGTCAATTAACGCTGTAGATTTTTTTAATTATTATTATTTTAAGCAGCCTGTAAATTATTTTGGTGATCCTTCTCATATGGACAGAACCTAACTCCCTTCTATTTATGTGAATGGGGTTGTTCTTGACAATATGTGTATAGATTTCGGTAAGCCCCGTTCAGATGTACGGGGGACATAAATTCTGCTGTCTGCAAATTCAGCAAAAAACTGCAAGGCTAAACACACACACGGGGAAGACAGGCACAGAGACTATAACAGCAAGCGGAGGAGAAGCTAACCTCATCATGCACTGCGGATACTCTCCATGTCCACTGAAAATGTCAAACCTATTAACTTTTCTTCTTCTTTTCAGAACCCACACCAGCAGATCTATAACAAGTCCTCACGATGGGATGTGGATTTGCCACAGAAACATTTTGCAGCAAATGTGTCTTTTGTGCATTTACCCAAAGTCTACCCATTTCTGCCGCTTTACTCTTGCCTTTCAGACGCCAGGGATCGCTGTAATGGAGAATATAGCGATTGTCCCGGGAACAGACCGACAGATTGGGGACTTCTACAGGAGGATCAGCAGCCCCAACACTTCCATGGTCATGATGGTATATGTATGGCAGCCGTGGCTTCCCTTACTAAGGACCTGCTAACTGTTGGGTGTCAGAGCGGCCAAAACCTGCAGCAATCAATTGATTGCAGCCATCCTACAACCCCTTTAAGAAACACTGTATAGTAGGGCTGCACGATATGGGAATTTTATGCGATTGCGATTAGGGCCCTAAAAATTGCGATAACGGTATGCGATGCGATATTTTAAGGGAATTGTGCTAGAGGTCTATTTGCTTGGATTTTCAAGGCAAAAGCACACACAAATTACTGATAATGCAGAAATGTAGTTATGCTTAACCCAAGAACTGAAATGCACAGTGTTTTTCAAAATAAAACATCTTTTACTAAATTAAATAACATATTTGCATTACTGCAAAAGTACAAAATACAAAACTTGCCATTTTCTTAATAGCACTGCACAGAACAGATAAATAAAATAGAATAAATAAAAGAACATTTGTTCATTAAAATAACGACTTGCCTCCAGCCCCTCCTCCCTCCCCGCACTGTGACTGATGCATCGCCGGCCGCGCTGTGCAGCATAGCGGCCGGCGATACATCCGTGTCAAGCACGTAAAAAGTCAACCATCGCTTTATAAGGCGCACTGCCATTTCCCCCTACTTTTGGGGGGGAAAAAGTTTGTCTTATAAAGCGAAAAATATGGTAATATAATTGCAGCATTTTTGGGTCGGCCAATTGGCGATATGGCGATTAATTGGGCGATATATTGTGCAGGCCTACTGTATAGTCACACCAGTGCACAACTACTTGGGCTTTGTACACATTTGCATTAAGGGGTCCCATCAGTTTTCCTCAGCTCTGTCCACTGTACAACAGATAGAACTGTGTGTGGCACTACCCCGAAACTGACCTGACAATCAGATATTCGGGGCCTATCCTGAGGACCGGTCACCAATAGTGAAATCCTGGACAGTCCTTTTCTAAATGTATAGGACATCGTCCTAGAAATTCTTCTTAGCAGCAAACAGGGACACATGCCACCTACGATGCCCCATGCAGAAAGCGCTCCAGTGTCAGACACAGCTTGGTACTGTGCCCACGATTACACTACAGGATCTGTAACGCGTCCAACTGCGGCACTGACAACCCACAAAAATGTGTAACGTGACACGGATAACACCCATGTAATGCTGGGCGCCAACAGACCAGAGACAGGACGGAAGAAAGTCCGAGGAGGACGAGAGACGAGCTGGACACCAAACTAAATAAAGCGTGGAGACCGCCGCCCTTTAAAGGCTAACTTTAAAGGGGTATTCTGGTAAGATGAAGTCATCCTCTATCCATTAAATAGGGGATAATTAATACATCAGTGAGGGTTTGACTTTAGGGATTCTGATTAGTCATGGAGCGGCTGCTTCATTCATCTCTATGGGTCTGCGCTCTGCCATAAACGCGCCATTCATTGCTCTTCTGACCAGCGGCTGCCCCAGTCCTCAGACTCCCGCTGATCTCACCCTTATCACAGGATAGCGGACAACTTTATCTTAACAGAGCACACCATTAAATCCTCAGACAACCCCTTTAAGGATGGACCAGACCCCCAAATGCATTTTTTGTACTTTGTGAAAGGGCTCATCATATGTCGACTACGATGGACAGCGATACACGTGTGTCACTCGCTGCTTCTCTAGAGGTTTTACGTTGGCATTTCTTCCCCACGGGATATAGGGCACCTCCTCCCAACCATCTTTACAAATGCAGCCCCCACACTGGTCAGTTGGTCCAACCAGCAGTCTAAGGCCACTTGCCCACGAACTTAAGGGCCCCGTGCTGCGGACAGCAAATTGCGGTCCACAATGCACGGGCACCGACCGCGGGGCAGCCGCAATTGGATCGCAGACCTATTCACTTGAATGAGGTCCGCGATCCGTCCGTTCCGCAAAAAGGATAGAACAAGTTCTATTTTTTGCGCAACGGAGCGGAACCCCACAGAAGCACTCCGTAGTGCTTCCATTCCGCACCACATCTCTGGATTTGTGGACCCATTCACTTGAATCTGTGATGCGGAATGCACATGGCTAGTGACCCGTGTATTGCAGAACCGCCGTATGCGGTCCGCAGCACGGACACACAGCCCTTACGTTCGTGTGCAAGAGGCCTAAAGCTGGCCATACCCCATTAGATTCATGCCAGGCTGAACCTGTGAGACCATCTAATGTTAATGGGGGTGTTCTCCCAGCTCTCCCCGAAGGATCAGGCATGCTGGATTTCAACCTGACCATCCTTCTCTTCTCTGGGAGTCTAGGAGAAGCTTACACCCCATGTGTGAGGGAATCAGACGATACAGCCATCTTCTGAAGGGTTCTCCTGTGTATGGCCGCTTAAAGGGAGTCTTTCACGCCGATTCACTGTATTATGTCCACGGCATCCCCCTATTAAAACTGTGCTTACCATATGTTGCTTGCCATCATAGTTCTGCCAAAAAACACTTAATCCATATGCAAATTAGGCTGTGAAGGTGCCTATGCCCCTGGGTCATTTTCATACGAATCCACTCCCTCTCTGCCCGCCCTTGGTCTCTGCTCTAACCTCCCTCCTCCCGTCCGTAATCCCGCGCATGCACCGATGACTGTGATATCGGCGCGTGCGCATTGAATGACCACAGTCTGGCTGGGGCATCACAGTTTACCGTGCGCCGGCCCCGGCCCAACTTACGTTCTTGCCGTGATCACGGCATGAACGCAAGTTAAGCCGGGGCCAGCGCACGGTAAACTGTGATGCCCCGGCCAGACTGTGGTCATTCAATGCGCACGCGCCAATTTCGGTCATCAGCGCATGCACAGGATTACAGACGGGAGGAGGGAGGTTAGAGTAGAGACCAAGGGCGGGCAGACGCGGCGGAGGGGGGAGTAGATTCGTATGAAAATGACCCAGGGGCCTGGGCACCGGCCGTTGTAACGCCGCCCCTGAGCACCTTCACAGCCTAATTTGCATATGGATTAAGTGTTTTTGGGCAGAACAATGATAGCAAGCAACATACGGTAAGCACAGTTTTAATAGGGGGATGCCGTGGACATATTAGGTTAATACGGTGAATCAGTGTGAAAGACTCCCTTTAATATCTTCACTATCCAGGTGGTAACCGTTAAATGCCCAGTCAATACAAGAAAGTGGCAGGGATTTTACACTGGGTAATGGTTTCAGTCACATGCATCAAGAGATGGCACTGACGCCTGTACAGGACATTTTACTCTCTAAAATAAGTATTTGATGCATTAATTTTACCTGCCATTCACGAGCGCAGTGCACGCTATGAACTGTAACAGGCCGCCCAGCAATACTGCTGGTGGCGTACGGCAAGGAGCCGTTATTCAGAAGGAAGCTGCCTATTGGTCAGTTCAGTGGGCGCTCCGTTCTGAAGGGAGACTCGTGCAGCAGCACTGGGGCCCTCACCAACATTGCTGGCGGGGTAGGCGGCCTCCTGGTGGCCATTAGTGAATGCGAATCCGTGAGATGAGCAAACAAAAAGAACACAAATGCTGGGCACATAACTGACCCGAACAGACTCCACTGACTAGAGTGGGATCCGTTCGGGATCTGCATGCCCGGATTTATTTGTCTGGTATTTTTGGCAGAATCTTTGACAAAGGCCCCAAAAGGAGCCTCCAACGCAAAGGCGAACAAGCCCCTAATATTACATAGTCCTACGTTTTATTGATTTGAATGACTGCAATTCTCGTCGTCCTCCTCGACTAAAAATACTGCTCAGAAAAGGTAAGAGAAGTATTTTTGCTCTTCCGAAAAAATTATAGCGAGAACTCTGCACGCAGCCGCAGTAACATTGGCCGGCGCTCTAAAGGCCAGAAATTCACACGACTGAGGCATTAATTCACCCTATAATAAGAACTTAAACCAACAACTCCAGGCGCCAACACCAAGACCGCGATCATTCCCATCCGGCGAGTCCGTGTTCTCTAGGCGACTAGTCAGGACTATTAAAAACTCTGCAAATACTCCGTCACACTGGGTGCACCCCGTGCAGCCGCCCCTGGAGCAGGTTATCATCTGATGTCCTCCATTCCACTATCCACAATAAGTTGCGTCCAGACCTGATGTAGCCTCCTCGTATAACACAGGGCCCGACACCCGGGAACCCAGAAGTCGGTTCCTATATACAGCAGCGCCAAAACGATAATCACCGGAGGCACTCCTGCCACCTACAAACAACCGAAAAACCTGAGAAATTATATTCACAGCTGCAATAAAGAAAGTGAATTATTATAATCAGGATCCCTGAGGCCGCAGGAAGAAACGGGGATTCCTCGTACCTCATGTCTGTCCTGGAGCCGCAGTAATAATTACCTGACATTAAACCCATACATAACACTAAGTCAACTGAGCAACGAGCCAATTACAGAGAGATCGGAAAGCCGCGGGCACCACTGGACAATAGACCTGCACAGCGGGACTTCAGAGATGGAGGGGCATAACATGCTCTCATCTATAGCCACCAACATCAATGATTTTCATGGCTCTTCTAAAAGATGTTCTGTAGCAGCTGGGGAAAATTAGGGTCCATTCACACGTCCGTAGTGCATTGCGGACCCGCAATACACCCGGCCGGCACCCCCCGTAGAACTGCCTATTCTTGTCCTTAATTGCGGACAAGAATAGGACATGCTTATTTTTTTCCGGAGCTCCGGACCGGAAGATCGGGGCTGCGCTCCGGAAATGCAGATGCGGAGAGTACATCGTGTGCTCTCCGCGTCCATTCAGTCCCCATAGAGAATGAATGGGTCCGCACAATTGCGGACGTGTGAATGGAGCCTTAGTGCACAACGCAAACTCAAAAACGTTTTAGGCTAGGTCTACATGACGACATTTGTCGCACCAATGTCGCGCGACAATTTTTATAATGGTAGTCTATGATGTCGCACTGCGACATGCTGCGGCAGTCGCAAAAAATTCATTCGAAATTGATTTTTCTGCGACTGTCGCGTTGCATGGCGACACCATTATAAAAATTGTCGCGCGACAAATGTTGCAGTGTAGTTGTGCCCTATCTGTGTCGTCGTGTAGACCTAGCCTTAGATTTTTAGACTGACGCAAAGCTTAAAGGGGTCGTCCCATTACGCCAATCTGTCTCCTATCCACTGAATGGGGATGTGTCAGATGGGAGGAGGGGGTCTGACTGCTGGGGCCCCTGACCATTACGTGAACAGGGCCATTCGAATGGAACGGTAGATAAACATGCATGTCCGCCGCTCCATTCAACTATAGATATGCGTGACTGCTGCTCCACTCAAATGGTGGAACACGGGCCCCCAGCAAATAGAGCCCCGACAAACACTTATCCTCTATCCTGTGGATAAGTTGTCATAATAGAACAACCCCTTTAAACTTTCTCTTCCAAGGTGTTCTGCAGCTAGCTTAAAGGGGATCCGACTACCCGACGCCCTGCCGATCCGCTGTTTGAGGAGGCGGCGGCGCTCATGCGAGTGCCACTTCCTCTTCAAGATTGGCAGTGCAATCACAAGTTCTCATTCCATTCACTTGAATAGGACGAGCACTTGTAATTACACTGCAAGCAAAACGGCGCGCAGCGAAATCTTCAAGAGGAATTAGAGCTCGCACGAGTGCCACCTCCTAACTGACCGGCGGGGGATGCCGGGAGTCGGACCCTCACCTATCGGGATATTCCTGAGGATAGGGCATCAATATATACCGCCCGCACAACCCCTTTAATAAACTGCTCCCACCATGCTGCGTAACCTGAGAAGAAAAGACTGCCATGAAATGTCTGCCTTCTGCTATGCTACACCCCAGAGTCCACCTGCGCAGCAATGTCTGCCTCAGGAGTGACGTGCCGTTTCGGCACAAGTGGCTGCCGAGGTCTCCTGTCACTCCTAGTCCGGTCGGGAACACGCCATGGATCAGAGCGCGTTTTAAGGGTATATTCTTGCTGTGGTGTACAGTAGCAGCGAAATGTTTAACATTTTCAGAACACTTAGCGGGGGGGGGGGGGGGGGGACTGTGCTTGCGCTGTGATTTGTCAGTCCGCAGCTTTTACCCGTTGCTTTTGCAATGCCTGAATGTAGCAGAGGACCCCCCTTTCCCTTTTTTAAAGCCCATCCCGCCTGCCAGTCACATCTGCCTCACGTCAGACAACCCCGGCAGCACCAATGACACTTGCCCCTAGCTGCTCCCCAACTGATGACTTGCGGCCTTCCTTGGGGGGTACAGACCTTTCCTCTATGCAAACAATATTAAAGGGGTTGTCCAAGTGAGAGACCCCCATTTCCATACACTAGTATGGGATACGGAGTTAAAGGGGTGTTCAAGTAACAAGAAATGGCCTCACCAGTGGATATAGGGTAACGGTTATCAGTGGGGGGGGGGGGTGACCTCCAGGCGCCGCAGTCCACCATGCCCCCTCGGTGGGGACCACCAGTCAGTATTGGCGGCTTTATCTGTAATTCCTCTCTATGTGATGGCCAGTAGGGCACCATGATGAAACCCATGACAGAACCCCCCCAACAGGTCAGTGGGGCCCCCACAGAAGCCATGAGACAAATGTAAACAATGAGGACACATCCCTGAGGGGCTCAGCCTCACCTCCCTGTCCTTGAGCCCGAGCAGCAGCACCTCCTCCATGAGGGTGAGCCTGGCCTCCTTGTCCCCGGCCCGGTCCTCATCCTCCTGCTCCTCCCGCTCGTCGTTCTGGCCCTCGGCCGCCCTCTCCCGGTCGCCGCGGGAGGCCTCAGTGCGGCGCTGCACTAGGCCGGAGTTGCGCTGAGTGACGGACGTCATGTCTGGCGGGGGGGCTGTAATGTAACGTCACACGGGGCGGGGGAGGGCTATCTGGCGGCCCAGGCTGAGCTCATTAGGCCGCGCTCTTCTCCTCCCCCGGTGCTTCTCCGGTTCTGCGCCAAACTGCAGGGACTGGGACAAGCTGCTTCTCAGGATTCGGCCAAGATGGCGGCTCCCGCTGACGTCACCAGAGGATGTGGCACAAACCTTACGAGGAGGAGGAGGTGGTAGACGGCGGAAGTGACGTCACGGGAAGGCGAGACGCGCTGTCAGGTGGTGTACAGGTGAGAGGTGTAAGCACAGACGCCCTCTCCCGGTCATGGCAGAGATTTATCACAACAAGGGGAGAGAGGTGGAGCCTCCCGCAGCAACCAATCAGCTTCCAGCTGTTATTTTTCAAACACCTTTCGTGAAATGAAAGCAGCAACATGATTGGTTGCTAGGGGCAACAACTACATTCCCCCCCTACATTTTTAAGTTTTGGAAAATATAGCCCTCAGGGTAGAGTGTGACTTAAAGGGATTGTGCAGCTATCACATTTGTATTTTATTATGTACCAATTATGTTTAATGATGGCACCACTTATTTAATTATGTTATTGATCATATTTTAATATATATATTTTTTTCAATAAAAGTTTTATTCCTCTCATTTTTAATATAAATTACAGCCGAAAAAGATGCCCCAGCCCCATGAGTGAACTGGTGCAATGAACGAGCTGTTACGGAGAAAGCAAATAACCACAAAACCAGGAAAAATCCATCTGCTCCACCTATTTCAATGCTGCCCCTGAACCATGCGGCCCTAAGCAGGAGCCCAGTTTGCCCTGGTTTGTCATACTAGTCTGCTTTGTAAAACCGATGGTTCCCTTACATCCTAACCAGTGGCACAGATGGGGTATTCCGCCCCCCGTGGACTGGTAGGACAGGTGGAAATTTTATTGACACTTAATAATTAAATAATTAACTAGACCGTCCCACCTCCAATAAAGAGGGGGATCACCCCCAATCCCCTTGTGTGTTTTTTTGGACTGGTGGAGGTCCCCCTCTTGGGGATCCCTGTTCATTTCAATGTGACACTTACCCCTTTGGGGTAACTTGGCTGTTCTTCATTCCTGCAGCTGTCCGCAGGGTAATCTCTGCCGCTCCTGTGCTGTGTTTTTGGGGGCGGTGAGGATGCTTGTATTCGGCCCGCTTGTGGCTCCCTGCTGTCCTCTATCAGAAGCGCTCTGGAGCTTGGAAACAGAGGCCCCGCGTGTTTCCTGTGGGCGCCGCCATTTTGGGAGTGACGTCTCCGGCTGTGACGTCACTTCCTGTTTCTAGGAGAAGTGTTTTCTCCTTTAATAATGTACTTTTTTCGCCAGTTTTGGTGAATTAAGCTATTTTAGCCTAGTATTTCTATTTTGATCTTGTTTTTAGTCATTTTTATTGATGATTAGATGTTGGCAAAAGCTCCGCCCCTTTTTCTGTGAAAAAGCCTATTTGCTTGGATTCCTTTCCTCCTTCCAGTCTTAAAGGGCTTCTGTCACCCCCAAACAGCAATTTTCAGTATTGGACTTAAAGGGGTTATCCCATCATAATGATCACTGTTAAATCTGTTAATGATTTGACAGTGATCATTTTTGTAAATATATTTGATTAACCCATCCCCACTTACCTCATTGTTGTCATTCGGTCTCCCCCGGTTACGGCCACCGCTCTTCTCCGGAATCCCGGTGGTCGCGCTTGCGCAGAAGATTCCTTCTTTTCTCCCGGCCGGGCCGCTCGCTGTCCTGAACGCGCACGCCGCCGCACATGCGCGATGGTGACTTCTTCCTGGCCAGAATAGTACAGAGCCGCGAACGCGCACGCCAGCTCTCTACTATACTGGCCAGGAATAAGTCACCATGGCGTGCGCGTTTAGTCCAGCGCACGGCCCGGCCGGGAGAAGACTTCAATCAAGATGAAGCCCGCCCCCAGCCACAATCCAGGAAGTGAACGGCGCGCAGGCAGCAGGTAAGTATGAAAATGCAAAGTGGGATAACCCCTTTAATATATCGCGGTGCAAGTCAGGGGAGTCCTAAAACACTTTCAGTTTGTGGTCCTCCCGTTTGGAATTTCTTCGGCCCCACACACATTTACCAAAGTGGTGGTTTCCGTGGTGGCAGCTCTAAGACTTCAGGGTCTGAGCATCATTCCATACCTGGACGATTGGCTCTTTAGAGCGTCTTCCCAAGTGATCCTGTCCCAACACATCCAGCGGGCTGTAGCCTTCCTCCACCAGCTAGGATGGATAATCAACGGGGACAAGTCCCATCACCTGCCAGCTACCTCAGTGAAGTTCCTGGGATTCGTGGTGGACTCAGTGATTAATCTTACTCCCTAAAGAAGGCTATCTGTTCAAGAGACAGCCCTCTCTCTCTTATTACTTCGGAAAGTTACCATTCGTACTTTGATGAGAATGTTGGGACTAATGTCATCAACCGCAGAGGCGGTTCCTTGGGCATTATGGCACCTACGTCTGCTACAATCGGAGGTACTAGCCAAGTGGAATCACAGTCCGGTGGGACTAAATTCCGTGCACTCCCTGTCTTACCGTGCCCGGTCCTCCATAAGATGGTGGACCCATCTGGAGGATGGCAAGTCCCTGATCCAACCCTCTTGGATCATACTTACCACAGATGCATCCCTAGTAGGCTGGGGAGCACATCTTCTGAACAAGACAGTTCAAGGAACCTGGACATCTCAGGAGAAGTTAGTGTCATCGAATCTCCTAGAAAGCAGGCGATCAAATTAGCCCTTCTTCATTTCGCTCCCTGCATTCAAGGCAAAGCGGTGAAGGCAGGGGTCGAGTGGAGGGGGAACGCGTGGGAACGGCGTTCCTGCACTTTTTTCATGGCAGGAACGCCGTTCCCTTTACAAGCCTCAAGCCAGGAGAACGCGGCTGAAATCAGGGGGTGAAGCGCACTGTGCAGGGCAGGCTAAGCGGCTTCACAGCTGTCTGTGCGGTGCTGCTGCTGTCTGTGACTCCTCTCATGGCGCCCCGCCCCCTACTGACATCATCTCCTTCACTTCTTCTGTCGGCCTAATACGCTGCGAGTATGTTCAGTCACTTCGCAGCTGACACATAGGAGATCATTTAGAAGTTCATCATTAAGAAAAGTTTGTCCCTGGGATTCGAACTCACGACCTCTACACATCAGAGGCAAGGCATTTACCCTCACAGCCATGAATGCTGTCTAGGTAGTTGCTTAAAAAAAAAAATATAAGACTTCTACTTATACCTAGTGTACTGATACCTAGTGTACAGCCATACACATGACAGCTGTCCACTGTGTATGGATGTAGCAGAGCTGGGTGTGTTGGGGCAGCTGTCATGTGTATGGTTGTACACTAGGTATCAGTACACTAGGTATAAGTAGAAGTCTTATATTTTTTTTTTTAAGTAACTACCTAGACAGCTTTCATGGATGTGGGGGTAAATGCCTTGCCTCTGATGTGTAGAGCTTATGAGTTTGAATCCCAGGACAAACTTTTCTAAAAGTGTTTTTTTTTTTTTTAAGACTCCTACTGATACCTAGTGTACAACCATACACATGACAGCTGCCCCAACACACCCAGCTCTGCTACATCCATACACAGTGGGCAAAGTTACCTACAGTAGAAGTCTTATATTTTTTTTTTTAAGTTATTAGCTAGACAGCTTTCATAGCTGTGAGGGCATATGCCTTGCCTCTGATGTGTAGGGGTCATGAGTTCGAATCCCATGACAAACTTTTCTAAAAAGTTTTTTTTTTTTTTTTTTTTAAATACCAGACTGTTACTTTACTGCCACGGGGGAGGCGGGCTATTGGCGCCATGATACTGGCACATGAAGGGGGTAGGAGAGAGGAACTTGATACTGGCACATTAGGGGACAGGGGGAGAGGATGGCACTATGATATTGTGTTTTGATCACAATGTGTACATTTGGCTCAGTCCGCAGCTACACAAATTACAGCGTGCTAGATTTTCTGTGCTTTTTTTTTTTTTTTTTGAGGGGGGGGGGGGGTTGCAGTGGATCTTGGGTGAGTTCCCACACTTTTTTTCCCAGGACTTGACCCCTGGGTGAAGGTACAGTCAGACAGCATGACCGCTGTAATGTACATCATCAAGCAGGGAAGCACGAAGTCACAAAGTCTCCTGAGAGAGATAGGTGTGATATTGGATTGGGCAGAATTGAACCTCACCCATTTATCAGCCGTCCACATTCGTGGAGTCCACAATATGATTGCAGATCGCCTGAGCCGAGGTCTTCCAACCGGAGAATGGTCTCTCCATCCAGACGTCTTCAAGGAGATAACGCTCAGGTGGGGCATGCCAGAGATCGATCTCATGGCAACAAGGTTCAACACCAAGGTTGAGAGGTATTGCTCCCTTTATAGGGAGGACAACCCGGTGGCAATAGATGCACTGTCAATCCCATGGAGGTTAGGGCTGGCCTTTATCTTCCCTCCAATTTCCTTGATTCTAAGGGTATTGATGAAAATCAGGCAGGACCAAGCATCAGTCATCACCATCATTCCATACTGGCCGAAAAGAGCTTGGTTTACCCAACTTATTCAAATGAGTCGGGGTCAATTTTGGAGGCTTACCCCAGAGAGAGTACTGATGTAGGGGGACACTCAGATCTCCTCAAATCTTCAAATGTTCAACCTGACAGCCTGGAGGTTGATCAGTCCCTTCCTAGAATAGAAAAGCTATCGGGGTCTGTCTTGAGAACCCTACAGCACTCCAGATCTGAGACTACTAACAGATCTTATTCAAGAATTTGGAAGATTTTTTCAAGGTGGTGTTTCAGTCATCAACTGTCATCCACAGACGCTTCCATGCCTACCATCCTACAGAATGGTCTGGACAAGGGGTTGTCACCGTCTACCCTCAGAGTGCAAACTTCTGCTATCTTGGCCTGTCTCAACTAGTCCATTTCTCAAGAACCCCTTATCAAGAGGTTCTTGAAGGGAGCTTCAAGGTTAAAGCCTACAGTAATCAGACCTATCCCGGTATGGGATTTAACGGTCGTGCTCAGGGGGTTATCATCCCCCCCTTTGAGCCTTTAGAGGAGGTGGAGTTCAAACCTGAAAAATAACTTTCTTATTGGCCATCACTTCTGCAAAGCGAGTTGGGGAACTCCAAGTATTTTCTGCTTTTGAGCCATACACCAAGTTCCTACAAGACTGGGTGCTGCTCAAGTTCTTGCTTACCTTTATTCCAAAGGTGCCTTCATTCAGCAACATCAACCAGGTGTTGTCCAAACTGTAAAATGGTTGCTGTGGATTTCTGGCATGGCATTTGGACGTGTCCTAAGGTAGTCAAATTTTGGGCCACTGTGATTGACTATGTCAAGACACACTGGTTGCTGGAGCTCCCTATGGAACCCCAGGCCCTGGTCTTCCATTACATACGTCTGGAAGGGGGTCAGCCTGACAATCAAACTCAGATCCCAATCATTTTACACTCTGTTCTATTGGTGGCCAAAAGAGTCTTGCTTCAAAGATGGCTCATGGATGCCATGCCAGATATTTCAGCTGTGGTCTCTGAGTTGAAAGTGTTGTTGGGCTTTGAGAGGATAGAGGCGTCAAGGCACAAGGAAGTTTCAGCCTCCAAATTCTTCAACAAATGGCGCACTTTTATGGTCGCACACTTCAGTCCGGTTGAGATTGGGGAATTGGTCAAACCCTTTCAGTACACTTCTTGGTATCTCAAAGCATCTCTAAGTAATACCTTGTGCCCCCTGGCAGTGTAGCCCTGCCTTACTCCTCTCCCCCCCCCCCCCCCCCCCCCATGCCCCTCTCCCTCCCTTCTCCTCTTTTTTCTTTGTGAATCTGCTTCAAATAAACAGAATAAAAAAAAAAAAAACATCAACCAGGTGATTTCTTCTCCAGAAAGAAAGAGGGCTCCATACCCTCAATGTGTCGAGATGTCTCAGGATCTCCCTGGAGCGGTCCAAGGTATTTAGGAAAGATGAAAATCTCCTTTTTTCCAGTACCAACAGGGGGGGGGGGGTTGGGGGAGGCCTCTAAGCCCTCCATCAGGCGATGAATTAAAGAGTCAATTCTGGAGTCTTATGTGTCTCAGCCAGGTTCTGAGCCACCTGAGTGTCACGGATGATATTGCAGATAGCTGGAAGTTATGGATAAACATCCGACTGGCTTGATCCCAAACTAAGGAGCATAAAAGTGACCCCTGTAGAACCCTAAGAGCTCACTCTGACTGCTAAGCACATCTCAGAGGTAGACGATTGCATGCCCTTGTACCTAGACTGTGTGACACCTGAAAACCCTATAATAGTGAGGGGACAGGACCACCGGCTCCCTGCACTTAATACGGAGGGAGTCAGGGTCACCTAGAATCAAGCCAGCAAAGAAACAGAATACAAGAAAGGACTTATCTGAACAAGCAGTAACAGAAATCTCCAGCAGTGATCACTTGAATCCAGGAAGTAGTATAAACCGCAAAGTCAGGTAGTATGGGAGGGAATATAAAGGGAGGCAATTAGTGTGAATAGGTGACAGCTGGGAGAAGGAAAGGAGATGACAAAGTGAAACCAAAACAAAAAACATCATGCAAGAGGTACAGAAGAACGTCTGCCAGAGCTTCTCAGAGAGCTGGCGGTGACACTGAGTTTGTAAAGGCCCACTCTACTCGAGCGGTGGCTACTTCCTTCGCAGAAAGAAGCTCGATTCCACTGGATGTCATCTGTAAATCAGCTTCCTGGAGTTCTCACTCCACTTTTATCTCACACTATATAGTGGATTCTAGAATAGATAGCTATTCCTCATTTGGCCAGACAGTGTTATCCTCCGCCAGGCATGAGGGCCCTCCCTTGGGGGTTTCTACTTGCTAATCCCCATCTGTGCCACTGGTTAGAATGTAAGGAAATCGTTAATTTCTAACGATAATTTGTTTTCCCTTAGTCCTAACAGTGGCACACATTTCCCCCCCTTAGTAATTGTTATACATTATTGTTGCTTATTTCTACTTGTAACTACACAAGGGGACTGGGAGTGATCCCCCTCTTTATTGGCGGGTCTAGTTAATTATTTAATTATTAAGTGTCAATAACATTTCTACCTGCCCTAGCAGTCTACGGGGGGAGGAATACCCCATCTGTGCCACTGTTAGGACTAAGGGAAAACAAATTATCGTTAGAAATTAACGATTTCTGGCTACAGTCTGAGAGAGAAAATATATGTTCTAACAGAAACCTCCACCATCTGTCAGAAATCTGACTAGTCCCCATTACTGCAGCATGTAACAGGTATCGCTAGAGAAGCGCTTCGCTGGTTTTACGCTTAAGATCCAGTATGGAGAGGAGGACAGTGAAACATAGAGTCTGTGTGTTTGGTACAACTAATCTGACGCTTGGGTCATGGCATCAATAAAAGGTCCTAACTAGACGCTAAGAGGATTAGATGGGCAAGTGATCATCTTCTGACCTTTTTTTTTTTTTTTTTTTTAAATAAGAATCTCCTATTGTGACAATCTGAGCAAGTGTGCTCTTTGATTGATGAGGAAGGGGGATGATAACATGCACAAAAGTCCATGTTAGGCTTCATTCACATCTGTATTGAAGCCTCTGTCAGGGGAAAATACAGAACACAATAGTGAAGCCTGCTGTTCTTTGTTGTCTGGTAAAATGCTGGGTTTTCTAATGGAAACCAGATCTCACTGTAAACAATGGTGTCTGCCAGGTGGTATTAATTTCTGTCCAAAAAAAACAACGCTTCCATTATTTTTGCTGTTTTGTTAGTGCAAAACAATGGAAATAAAAATGCCAATGTGAACCATGCCCCGGGGTCATGTACAGTTACACACAGGGACTGGAGGATGTATGCCTCTCCTTCTCTCCCTGCAGCCTGTTCCCCCACTGACCCCTTCCCTCTTCCTCCTCACTGGCCGGCTGAGGAGCTGGAATATCTCAGGCTGTATAGCACTTAGACATATGAGTCAGGCCCTGTTTTATACATACAGATCTCACTCCTGACCCAATTTGTAATAACTATATCTCAGTCTGTTTAGCAGCTAGCACACTGATTTTGGTCTTGTTTTAAAGCTTAGACTCTTAGCTAGTTATATTTTTGGTTCATATCTCTAGCTGCTACTCAGTCTGAGATATATTTATTCTTATCAAGGAGGTATTTCATATCTCCTTGGCTACAAATTAAATTCCACCACCAGACTCCTACTGGTAACACCGGCTAGGCCAATAGTTTACCGGCCAGGTGGCAACCCTATCCTCAGCTGCATCAATGACCTGGAGTGGCTTATTAGGGAAGGGTGTGATTTACGATGCTGAAAGGTGTGCCACAATTGTGCAAATCTTTAGAGCAAAGTAAGCTAACCAAATGGTGGTCTGAAGTTAGACAAAACTGTTAGGCCATGCACCAAAATTATCCAGCATCAGCCACTCTGATAAATGTGGCACAGCTTTAGACTGTCTGGGCTAAGTGTCTGCCTTCTCCCTTTATCCTAATAGTGGCGCCCATTGCACTTATAGTGGTGCCTGCTTTGTGCATCCATGAATAAGCTTCGGATGGCCGAGCATGCATTGTGCGTCCTCAGTTTCCCTCTATTCTTTGCGGTAGGACTGTAGCGGCGCTTATCCTGTGCATGCAATGTACTTTCAGCCTGGTCTCTTGGGCTGAGTATGAGTATACAGCAACCCCGCACCACGGACAGTAAATGCATACTGGCCTGCTCCTTTTCAGGAGGCTACTTCAGTGCCTGTAAAAATCACCAACTCTTCCAGGAAGCTGGAAGGTCTCCTCTTTTTTCTGGGAATCTCTAGAGAGTTGACAAGTATGAGTAAAATCCAGTCCTTCTGCTTTGGCTGGCTCTGTGCATACGTAAACCAATCTGTTGGAATTACGTAAAACATAAAAATAAGTGTCTGCACCACATTTCTAACGCACTTTTTGGCGCACATTGTTACATCTGCCAACTCTCCAGTGAGTGGTGAGATCTTCCAAACTCCTGTAAGACAATGCAAGTCTCCCAGGTACTGCCTGACTATCTTCTCCCGTTCCTGCAGTCCTGGGGCCACTGGAGACAACAGCCTGATACCTGGACTCAGTGGCCTGGAATCAGGATATGTTCTATGTCCGACCGTGAAGAGAGTCACTGATTGTTCCCTTTCACTGGAGTCACCAATGAAGGTGCTCAACCATCCCATGTGTGTTGTTTTTCTCCACGCCGTAGATGTCCCTCGGATCTGGTCACTTCTTCCCAGCTGCTTGTCACATCCCCTCTCTACTGGGGAAAGATAGAAAAAAGGAAGCCGCAAATAGAAGTACCACCAAGGAACTGGATCCATGGAATAATTTTATTATATTCACAAGATAAAAAATCTTCAGACATATAAAACACGTCCAACTCTGTGATCACCAGAGACAAGTTTCATTTAAATCACAATCTACATTTTAACCCTTTTGGAGACCACGTATTCATCAAGCCAAATCCAATATATTTTTCTCTGATTAATATTTTGAACTTCATCCCCAGCTCTCCATTTTTTTTAGAAACTAATTCGATTCCCTGGAACCTAACCCCAACTGGGCAACAATTGTGGTGTTCTTTAAAAATGTTCTGAAACTGAATGACTATCAAGACTAGTGTTGAGCGAACTTGTGGTTTCAAGTTCGGCGTACAAGGTTCGGTTTATCTAAGAATTCCGTTATGGATTCCGTGACCATAGACCATAAGTTATATGGTCCGTGGTCGCGGAATCCATAATGGAATTCTTAGATAACCTAAACCTTGTACGCCGAACTTGAAGCCACAAGTTCGCTCAACACTAATCAAGACCAATAGTAATATTGTAGATATGCGCTTTTCAAGCTTTAGTTCTCGCAACTAAAAAACAAAATACCACCCCAAATTGATTCCCATTATCTCTGCACATTACTGCACTATGTGAATTTACCCTTGTTATGTACTCCTCATCAAGTTATCCTTCATATTTGGCGCTCTAAAAAACAAAACAAATGGAAGCTTCTCTGGAATGTTATCCCCTATCACAGTGAGGTGACTCTCTTCATGGTTATATCACTTAGGCTACTTTCACACTAGCGTTGTTTAAATCCGGCGTTCAATTCCGACACCGGAACTGCCCGCCGGACCTGGAAAAACGTGTGAAAACGGATTGAATTTGAATCCTGATCAGGATTTTGATCACAATAAAAAAATGCATTGGAAAAAACGGATCCGCCATTTATGGACTTTTTTTTTCACATTTTTCGGGTTCAACATGCAAAAGCCGGATCCGGTTTGACTGAACACACGGCGCCGGATCCGGCGTTAATGCAAGTCAATGGGAAAAAGACCGGATCCGGCGTTCAGTCAAAGTGTTCAGGATTTTTGGCCAGAGGTAAGGCTACTTTCACACTAGCGTTGTTTGAATCCGGCGTTCAATTCCGACACCGGAACTGCCCGCCGGATCCGGAAAAACGTGTAAAAAAACAGATTACATTTGAATCCTGATCAGGCTTTCGATCACAATGGAAAAATGCATTGGAAAAAACTGATCCGCCATTTATGGACTTTAACTTTTTTTTCCTATTTTTTGGGTTTAACATGCAAAAGCCGGATCCGTTTTGACTGAACACACGGCGCCGGATCCGGCGTTAATGCAAGTCAATGGGAAAAAGGCCGGATCCGGCGTTCAGTCAAAGTGTTCAGGATTTTTGGCCAGAGGTAAAAATACTGCATGCTACGTTTTTCTGAAAAGCCTGATCAGTCTAAAAGACTGAACTGAAGACATCCTGATGCATCCTGAACGGATTACTCTCCATTCAGAATGCATTAGGATAAAACGAATCAGTTCTTTTCCGGACTTGAGCCCCTAGGACGGAACTCAGCGACGGAAAAGAAAAAAACGCTAGTGTGAAAGTGCCCTTAGTGAGCAGCACACACATGTTGTTCTTTAACGAATTGGACTACAGTTGTGTTCAAAATAATAGCAGTGTGTTTAAAAAAGTGAATAAAGCTCAAAATCATTCTAATAGCTTTTATTTCCTGACACAAATGCATTGGGAACACTACACATTCTATTCAAAATCAAAACAAAGAAAAATATATCAAATTTGATTTTAAAAAAATTGAAGAAAAGTGAAAAATAACAGTCTTTGTATTATTTACAAACTCAAACATTCACTATATAAACTGTAAAGTGTTTGAATATTTTGCTGTCCTTTGAGTCACTTCACTAATATTTGGTTGTATAACCGCTGTTTCTGAGAACTGCTGGACGTCTGTGCTGCTCGGAGTCACCACCTTCTGCCCCTGTGACCAGGTTCTCCAGCCCAGGATGATTGGACTACTTTCCACAGTTCTTCTCTATTTCTTGGTTTTGCCTCAGAAACGGCATTTTTGATGTCACCCCACAAGTTTTCTATTGGATTAAGATCCGGGGATTGGGCCGGCCGCTCCATAACGTCAATCTTGTTGGTCTGGAACCAAGATGTTGCACGTTTACTGGTGTGTTTGGGGTCGTTGTCTTGTTGGAACACCCATTTCAAGGGCATTTCCTCTTCAGCATAAGGCAGCATGACCTCTTCAGGTATTCTGATGTATTCAGACTGATCCATGATCCCTGGTCTGCGATAATAGGCCCAACACCGTAGTATGAGAAACATCCCCATATCATGATGCTTGTCCACCATGCTTCGCTGTCTTCACAGTGTACTGGGGCTTGTATTCAGTGTCTCCGGCCACTAGACCCAAAAAGAACAATCTTACTTTCATCAGTCCTTGCCATTTTGGCTATTCTTCTATCCATTTGAATGGTAGTTTTTCGCTTTCTTCCACGTCTTTCAGGTTTTGGTTGCCATTTTAAAGCATTTTCGCTGAGCAGCCTATCATTTTCTGCACTTCTTTATATGTTTTCCCCTCTCCAATCCACTTTTTAATCAAGGTACGCTGTTCTTCTGAACAATGTCTGGAACGACCCATTTTCCTCAGAATTTCAGAGAGAAATGCACTGTAACCGGCATGTACAACATTTGCTGCCTTCCTTCCTTAAATAAGGGCAATAATTGCCACCTCTTTTTCAAAGAATGAATGACCTCACTCATTGAACTCCACACTGCTATTATTTTGAACATGCCCCTTTCAATAAGTGATTGAATTGCAGAGAATCAGCACCTGCTATTAAATTATTTCCTATGTAGAAATATCATTTCTACCAAAAACTGTGATTGATCAGGTTAGTGATGTCTGACTGCTATTATTTTGAACACAATTGTATCTCATTTAGGCCAGACACAGACAAGCGAGTTCAGTGTGAGAAACTGTCAGCGTGTGTCAGTATGAGTTCCTGTTCGGAACTCTGCTTCTCTGACAGGATCCTTTGGCATTGTGAGGCCAGACACACATGAGCAAATTGAATGCGAGGAGCTCGCAGCGTGACAGTGAGAGGTCCTGTTTTGGCCTCCGCTCCTCTGACAAGATCGCACAGTATACCGTCAGTGATTCATGGACGTGTGCACACGTACCCATTCATTTTAGGCCTTTTTGCACACGAACGTGTGAGCCCCATGGCCGCGCTGCGGACCGCAATGCACGAACACCCACAGTGGGGCAACTGCAGCGGATCGCGGACCCATTCACTTTAATGGGTCCGCGATCCACCCGTTCCGCAAAAAGATAGGACATGAAGCACTCCGTAGTGGTTCCGTTCCGCACCATTCCACATCTCCTGATTTGCGGACCCATTTAAGTGAATGGGTCTGCATCCGTTATGCGGAATGCCTACGGAACGGCGCCCATGAATTGCGGATTTGCAAATGCGGTCTGCAATACGGCCACGGAGCGCACACTTTAGTGTGAAAGAGGCCTTAATGTGTGTATTCAAAGATCCTCGTTTTAGCACAGTCCGTGGTTTTATCACAGAAGCATGCTCTATTTTGTCCGTGTTCACAGGTGCATCACGCTCATTATAGTGTATGGGTCCATGGAAAACATGGATGCAACACGGACGCCATCCATGTTTCATGGACCATTAGAAAATAAATTTTCAGCTGTGCAGTGTCCATTAAACACGGATGATACAAGGAGAGCAAAAAACGGACACACGGACCAAACACGAATCCTTCATGGACATCTGACCATCTTATCACAGATTTCATCATGGATACGAACGTGTGGATGAGGCATTAGAGTCCTGAAATCTATTGAATTAGGGCTCATCCACACGGCCGTAGTTTTGGTCTGCATCCGATCCACATTTTTTGCGGATCAGATGCGGACCCTTTCACTTTAATGGTGCTGCAAAAAATGCGGACAGCAAACCTGTGTGCTATCTGCATCCGTCTGTCCGTTCCGTGGCCCCGCAAAAAAATAGAGCATGTCCTGTTCTTGGCATTGTTACAATGGATCCGCAAGAAAAACGGATGCAACACGGACGTCTCATAGATGTCATCCATTTTTTTTGTCGACTGCAAAATACATACGGTCATGTGCATAAGCCCTAATGCTGTACGATGCTTTCGAGGTGGGATCTGGTATTCGCCAGAGTTGTCTTTTGAGCCCACTATTGTACGTGTTCACGATTGATCCCTTCCTTAGAAGGGTTGATCATGGGCCGTCTGCGGGTGTCAGGATGGAACAGGCAGCTCCGGAGGCCACATTTTTGGGTGGTGACAGACGTAGACCGCTACTCAGAGTTATCTGGGTCCAAGATGAACTGGGATAAGTTTTGATCTCTCGGACACCCTTCCAGAGCCCCAGGAGTCTACAAAAGTCCTCTGAATTGAATTTGGCCAGGGAGATTATCCCATCAAAATTGGGACAGCAGGCTTAAGACTGACGCTCATAAGGTGGACCAGTGGAAGGGTTGGTCTTTGACCCTCAGGGAAAGGGTGAACATTATCAAAACCTACTTGATCTCTTTGCTGTTGTATCTGGGCAGTGTGTGCGTCTTGCCAGAACCTTTCTAGACTCCGGTCTGCAGTCTGTTCTTCCAGATGTCATGGGGAAAAAACTTAACCTTGTCAAGAGGGAGGTTACTTACCGTACGAGGAGACTAGAAGGGTTGGGTATGGTCAACCCTGTGGTGTTCCTGGTGAACACCTTTATTAAGATTAACCCTGCAAGCCTCTGGAAAGAAAGGGGTCCTCCATGGGTAGTCTGTCGGGGATGGTTTCGGCCTTTCTTCCGGGAATGGGAGACGGGGGCACGTGAAGGATCTCCACACACCACATGGGCATCTCCTGGCTTATGGTGCCCTGGTTCTGACTGTATTTCGGCAGTGGGGTTTGAGGATGTGGGAAATCAGTACTCTGACAAAGAAACTCCTTGACCAAAGGGTTCTGTTGACCCATTTCAAGAAACCTCTGGCACTCAGGGACTGCCCAAGTCAGGATCTGGGGGCTAGGTTACAGCTGTGGAATTCCATCAGGATCCCTTTGAAGTTTTTGGACCTGACTTGGTGCTGCTTCCATGGGCAACTGTGTGAGAGGCAATCTGAAGTGTAAGAGCTCTGAGAACAGGGGCTGTCCTCGGGAGGAGTGCGGTGGTGTGCTGGAGAGCATGGACCACTTCCGGCTTTATTTTCCCTTTAACACAGAGGGACCTCCATCGGCTAGCCTAGGCTGGTCAATCTCTCCTATGTGGAATGGGCCTATAGAGCATTCAGTCACCTGAGTGGTAGGGACCGTAACACTAGTAAGCTTAGTGGTTAGGTACTAGACGTGGCATGCACAATGTTTTACAGCACAAAATCCTCCCCGTGGATGAGGTGTTTAGGAACATTCTGGGAAACCTGGTGAAAGTGTGCTCTTTGGAGTACGGGAGGTTGGGGGTGGGTAGAGCCTCTCTCATCTGGAGGGGTTTTGCCTTCGGGGGGTACCCTAGCCTGTTGTCTCCCTTCCTGGTAGTGGCATGATGCCGACACTGTAGATTTTTGTTTTGGTGACTGTATGAGGACATAGGGCTTGCAGGTGCCAAACTTAGGCTTCAGTGGTTGTGTGTAGATGAAAAGCCTCACTATGGGTGGTCTGCCATGTATTTTAGTGTGTGTGTATGTGTGTGTATATATATATATATATATATATATATATATATATACACACACACACACACATATACATATACACACACACATACAGTACAGACCAAAAGTTTGGCCACACCTTCTCATTAAGAGTTTTCTTTATTTTCATGACTATGAAAATTGTAGATTCACACTGAAGGCATCAAAACTATGAATTAACACATGTGGAATTATATATATAACAAAAAAGTGTGAAACAACTGAAAATATGTCATATTCTAGGTTCTTCAAAGTAGCCACCTTTTGCTTTGATTACTGCTTTGCACACTCTTGGCATTCTCTTGATGAGCTTCAAGAGGTAGTCACCTGAAATGGTCTTCCAATAGTCTTGAAGGAGTTAACATGTGTTAATTCATAGTTTTGATGCCTTCAGTGTGAATCTACAATTTTCATAGTCATGAAAATAAAGAAAACTCTTTGAATGAGAAGGTGTGTCCAAACTTTTGGTCTGTACTGTATAATATATATACATACACACACACATATACATACAGTGGATATAAAAAGTCTACACACCCCTGTTAAAATGTCAGGTTTCTGTGATGTAAAAAATATGAGACAAAGATAAATCATTTCAGAACTTTTTCCACCTTTAATGTGACCTATAAACTGTACAACTCTGAAATCTTTAAGGTAGAGGGAAGAAAAAAATATAAAAATAAAATAATATGGTTGCATAAGTGTACACACTCTTAAACTAATACTTTGTTGAAGCACCTTTTGATTTTATTACAGCACTCAGTCTTTTTGGGTATGAGTCTATCAGCATGGCACATTTTGACTTGGCAAGATTTGCCCACTCTTCTTTGCAAAAACACTCCAAATCTGTCAGATTGCGAGGGCATCTCCTGGGCACAGCCCTCTTCAGATCCCCCCACAGATTTTCATCGGATTCAGGTCTGCGCTCTGGCTGGGTCATTCCAAAACTTTATTCTTCTTCTGGTGAAGCCATTCCTTTGTTGATTTGGATGTATGCTTTGGGTCGTTATCATGCTGAAAGATGATGTTCCTCTTCATGTTCAGCTTTCTAGCAGAAGCCTGAAGGTTTTGTGCCAATATTGACTGGTATTTGGAACTGTTCATAATTCCCTCTAGCTTAACTAAGGCCCCAGTTCCAGCTGAAGAAAAACAGCCCTTTGGCATGATGCTGCCCCCACCATGCCGCACTGTGGGTATGGTGTTCTTTTGGTGATGTGCAGTGTTGTTTTTGCGCCAAACATATCTTTTGGAATTATGGCCAAAAAGTTCAACCTTGGTTTCATCAGACCATAACACCTTTTCCCACATGCTTTTCGGAGACTTCAGATGTGTTTTTGAAAAATGTAGCCTGGCTTGGATGTTTTTCTTCGTCAAAAAAGGTTTTCGTCTTGCCACTCTTGGGTTTAGTGTTGGGTTGAGTGGTGGGTAAATGGAGGGAGGGTTCTATGGGACATTGGGGACTTTTGAGATATATTAGAAAATCCTGGGCTGGTTAATGGACATCTGTTATCATATACTGGGGACATGGGATGCAGGACCAGCTCAGGGCCCAACATTTTATTTTATTTTATGTGTGTTGTATTGTATTGACTTCTGTATTTTGCTGTGTGTAGATACAATGCAATCATGTCAGAAATGTTAGTACATTGAAACTGTAAATACTGTATATAGTTGGTGTTCTGTGGGGGAGTGAGTTGGGTTGGACCAGTGTTGTCTGTACCATCCTGAGGTGCATTATGTTCTGTATATTTGTTTGGGTTTGTGTTATGTTTTGGTGTGATTTATAAAACAAATACAGGATGTAACTCAGGATCAGTACAGGATAAGTAATATAATGTACACAGTAATTCCACCAGCAGAATAGTGAGTGCAGCTCTGGAGTACAATACAGGATGTAACTCAGGATCAGTACAGGATAAGTAATGTATGTACACAGTGACTCCACTAGCAGAATAGTGAGTGCAGCTCTGGAGTTTAATACAGGATGTAACTGAGGATCAGTAATGTAATGTATGTACACAGTGACTGCACTAGCAGAATAGTGAGTGCAGCTCTGGAGTACAATACAGGATGTAACTGAGGATCAGTAATGTATGTACACAGTGAATTTACTACTTACATAGATTATATCTGTATAAAATGCTGAGATGCTCAGTTCAGTAAATAAAAAAAGAACAAAAACCTTCTATAGATAAAATATTTAATTACAAAATAGCAACTATAATACATCCTTTTTTTCCATAAAGCAAATGAGGTAAATTTTCTCCTATACATATAAGCTTTTCATACAGTAGTCTGGCAGTAAGCAATTGATAGAACTACATTTATGTACCCCCCACAGTGCATTGCTAACTAAACTACTACAGCAAAGCATGCTGGGAGGTGACGTTCACCAACATAAAAGGCTGCTTCTTAATAGATGTTTTTGGCATTTCATCCCCTTCAGTGGACACCGGCTTTAGTTTCTGGGTCTACAGTGAAAGTTAATAAGATATAGCAGAACTGAACTTGTCATTTGGCAAGATTACTGTAACTTCGATATCACTCAGCACACAAAATAAGCGTTCAATGATGAGATTCGGCCCTGCTATATCTTGATATAAAATAATTGCAATATCTGCAGTGCTAAATTATTTTTTTCAACCACGTCTCCAATGGAAAGTGACATGTATTGTAACATTTTCATATAGATTTATTTAAATATTAACAGTTGCATAAAAAGTCTACGATCAGAGCTATCAGCGCTAGGTAATATGTGGATGGATCCCTAAGTGGTGGCGTGATGATAATCTTAGACTTGTGTCCGCCATATTAATATAAATTAAGGAATGGAAAAAAAAAAAAAAGAAAAAAAAAAAAAAAAGATACTCAAGCATAACCCCCCTGACCGATAACCATCATTACTCTGTATAATTGTACATTGTAGAGGTTATAACTCCGCTTTTCCAGCCTCTCGAATGGCAAAAACCTGTTTATGATGCAGTCATACTGAGAAGCTAGGTGACAATGGCACCCATACGGAGTCATAACCTTTCCACAAAATCTTAAAGGGATTGTACACAATTAGAAAAAAACATGGCTGCTTTCTTCCAAAAACAGCACCACCCCTGTCCACAGATTGTGTGCGGTATTGCAGGTCTGCCCCATTGGCTCCAGTGGAACGGAGCTGCGATAGCAGACAACCCACAGACAGGGGTGGTGCTGTTTTTTGGAAGAAAAAAAAAGCAGCCATGTTTTCCTAATCCCGGACAACCCCCTTTAAAAGAAGTTCTCTCATCACAGACGACCCCTTTAATATAAAAGCAGGTCAGGCTGCCAAGACCCCAGGAAAACAGTTGCTTTTGTCTGAGGGAGGTTGCTCAGTAAAACATTTTTTTACATGTTAGTGCATCTCCATTCTGGCTCAAAGACTGTCTTGAGCTGAGGGATCTAATGGAGCATACGGACATGGGTTCATATCCCATAAACTATGAAAGAGCTGATGGGAAAAGGATGATATTTTCTGTAACTTGTCTCCCATGTTACAGATACCTACTATATTTGACAACCCCTCCCCTCCATTGTTTGTACAGTCAAACACTACTCGAGGCTGCTGTAATCACAGGACTTTATTAGCTGGCAAGTGTCCTCTTCAGACACACAGACCGCTTGTAAATTCCATGTTTGGGCAAGATATTCAAGTTATTTGAGCTAGCTATCACTTTCCCTCTATATGCTCCTGCAGCTGACATCAGCAGGGAGAAAGTAAAGGAATGCAGTAATTTAAGTCTCTTCTTATGCTGTGCTATACTTAACTTTAAAGAGAAATTCTCTCATTTTTTTGGATTGTGATGGGAAGGATGGTTTGGTCCATATATATATTTTTTTTCTTGTATATTCTTTCTGCAAGAAAGACGTCTAGTTTGTTCCTTGTGAACGGTTCATATTTTACTTGCTTTGTAAACAAGACATTAGGTTCTTAACCTAAAAACGATTGTCTAGGAATGCCTGAAATACAAAACCTATAGAAATAAATTATACATTTGGTGAGCAGCACATGGGAATCTGCCAGTGATATAACAGTATACATATATATCTATCTTATTAAATCAAATCTAGAGAGATTACATCAATCATATAGTGCCCAGTTCAAAATCCTCATCATCCCGGTTCACAAGTTCATCCTCCGCTTCCCAGCTCCTCCACGTGGTAGTAGATATAGAAGGTCTAATACAGTTCATATGGAAATGAGCAAAAGGGAACAGTGAGGATCGGCGGACAGACTTTTTACGTCTACTGTCCAGGTCATTCTCCTTGGAGGCTCGATAGGGCAATATTGGTCTCTCGTTCAATTCATTCTTAAGACACTGAATTTCATCCAAGAGCTCCAACACCTTCTGTGTGGCAGCCACATTTCCACCACCGAGTACCTGAGCTTCCGGGATCCAACGCAAGTGTCGCTGGGCCCAGATGCAGATATCAGGCCCCTCGATATGTGGCAGGATCAAGCCATTATAGTCTACTGGTTTTCTGTGCCAATTCTCATAGAAGACCTGGTAATTACTTGGCACTTCATCTGATGCACTTATTAATTTGCTAATTCTTTTACCGAGTAGACTTTTTATAAAAGGTCCAGGTTCCTCTTTGAAGAATCCTCTCTTATTTGAAGATTTTGGCTGGGTAAGAGGCAGAGATAACTGCCTGTGATGCTATAAAAAAAGAAAAATGTCACTGTTATTATATGGAAGTCAAACCATTGGTTTTGTTGAAGTGTATCTTCAGTGAAAAATAAGAATTCCTCAGATCCTTATGTATAAAGCTTTTGCGGTATCTTTACCTTGAAATTTCAGACCTCTGTTTCTTCCAAATTCACAAACATGAAATTGTCTACCATGTTATTGATACAATGGAGCTGCAGCCCGGCCACCAGTCACTGTTTCTATAAACCTGCTTTCTATAGTGGCGCTGCAGCCCGGCCACCAGTCACTGTTTCTATAAACCTGCTCTCTATAGTGGCGCTGCAGCCCGGCCACCAGTCACTGTTTCTATAAACCTGCTCTCTATAGTGATGCTGCAGCCCGGCCACCGGTCACTGTTTCTATAAACCTGCTTTCTATAGTGGCGCTGCAGCCCGGCCACTGTTTCTATAAACCTGCTCTCTATAGTGGTGCTGCAGCCCGGCCACCGGTCACTGTTTCTATAAACCTGCTTTCTATAGTGGCGCTGCAGCCCGGCCACTGTTTCTATAAACCTGCTCTCTATAGTGATGCTGCAGCCCGGCCACCGGCCACCGTTTCTACAAACCTGCTCTCTATAGTGATGCTGCAGCCCGGCCACCGGTCACTGTTTCTACAAACCTGCTCTCTATAGTGATGCTGCAGCCCGGCCACCGGTCACTGTTTCTATAAACCTGCTTTCTATAGTGATGCTGCAGCCCGGCCACCGGTCACTGTTTCTATAAACCTGCTTTCTATAGTTATGCTGCAGCCCGGCCACCGGTCACTGTTTCTATAAACCTGCTCTCTATAGTGATGCTGCAGCCCGGCCACCGGTCACTGTTTCTATAAACCTGCTCTCTATAGTGGTGCTGCAGCCCGGCCACCGGTCACTGTTTCTACAAACCTGCTCTCTATAGTGGCGCTGAAGCCCGGTCACTGTTTCTACAAACCTGCTCTCTATAGTGGTGCTGCAGCCCGGCCACTGGTCACTGTTTCTATAAACCTGCTTTCTATAGTGGCGCTGCAGCCCGGCCACTGTTTCTATAAACCTGCTCTCTATAGTGGTGCTGCAGCCCGGCCACCGGTCACTGTTTCTACAAACCTGCTCTCTATAGTGGCGCTGCAGCCCGGCCACTGGTCACTGTTTCTATAAACCTGCTCTCTATAGTGGTGCTGCAGCCCGGTCACCGGTCACTGTTTCTATAAACCTGCTCTCTATAGTGGCGCTGCAGCCCGGCCACCGGTCACTGTTTCTACAAACCTGCTCTCTATAGTGGCGCTGCAGCCCGGCCACCGGTCACTGTTTCTATAAACCTGCTCTCTATAGTGGTGCTGCAGCCCGGCCACCGGTCACTGTTTCTATAAACCTGCTCTCTATAGTGGTGCTGCAGCCCGGCCACCGGTCACTGTTTCTATAAACCTGCTCTCTATAGTGGTGCTGCAGCCCGGCCACCGGTCACTGTTTCTATAAACCTGCTCTCTATAGTGGCGCTGCAGCCCGGCCACCGGTCACTGTTTCTATAAACCTGCTCTCTATAGTGGTGCTGCAGCCCGGCCACCGGTCACTGTTTCTATAAACCTGCTCTCTATAGTGGTGCTTCACTGTTATTTTTCTGTTCTGATCTGTCAAAAAGCTGATTCTGTCAAAAAAAAAACAAAAAAAACAAACAAACAGATCCTGTGCATCAGTTATGCAATCCAGTACTTTTCTTCCCGTCTAAATAAAACGGATTTCAGACGGTATTGGCTCAAACAGATGCCAAAGGGATCCTGTTTTTGTTTTTCTTTATTCTGTTCTTCTGACGGATCAAAAGAACAGAAAATAAAATAGTGATGTGAACTCTCCCAGAGGCTGCTTTAATCACAGGACAAGCTATTTGGCTTTCTATCCATCAATGTATCCACTTCTGCAGCTGACAACAGCAGGGAGGAAGTAAAGTGCTGCAGTAATTCAAGTCTGCTCCAACTCTGCGCAATATTGAATTGAAGGGAGAGTGTGTAGAGCCTGCACATTAATGAAGAGTATAGAGTGCCTACTTTTTTATTTCTTCATGAAGATCCTAATATGTTAATTTGTGGAAAATGGAAGCTGGCTTGCTCCTAATACCCTGGAAAACAGCCGATTTTGTGATGGGAAACTGTCAGTAAATACACAGCATGGGTCTGCTTGCTAGCGTCTTTCTACTCTGGTATAAGGAGCGAGGGGTCCAAAGGGGAAAACCCCTCTAAGTGGGCATATAGACAGGGTAATCCTAATTGGACAACCAAATGTTTTTTTCTTTTTTTTTTTACTCGACATGTATTCTCTATTACAGTGTTTCCCAACCAGTGTGCCTCCAGCTGTTGCAAAACTACAACTCCCAGTATGCCTGGACAGCCTTTGGGCTGTGCGGGAATGCTGGGAGTTGTAGTTTTGCAACAGCTGGAGGCACACTGGTTGGGAAACACTGCTCTATTATTCCATTCCAGCTACGGTCAATAGAGTGCAGAACTATGGCTAAAAATCACCAGTGCAGAATATAAAGAGAACAGCACTACTGAACCTGCCCCTACCACCTCACCATACTCGCCTTAGAACGTACTCCTTTGCGGCTTTTCTCTTGCTTGGATTTCTCCATGTACAGCAGATTGCTTAGAAACGTCAGAGCTTTAAATTCAAACTGCACCGACCAGTCCCAGACGGAGTAAAAACTCAAAGAGCTGCTTTGTCTGCCGCTGCTGTCCTCAACCTGCCAAGAAAAAGCAGAGAACTTGCAAATTCCAGCAGAAGGAAACAGGTCGCAGCTTAAGCAAACGTGGCCATAATTATTAAATTGCTCCTAGAGGCTGGAGAATGGGCCTCTTGTCAAGTGTTCTCCAGTTACAAAAATGCTGGGATATCTCAATCTATCCGATGATCCACTAGCTGCGGATAGTGCTGCTACCGGAAAACAGGCCAAGTAAAGGAAAAGACAGAATCAAAATGTGCATGACCCCTAATTATTGTATCCAAAACATTTAAATCATGAAATATTATCGTCATCCACAAAAATAACCCCACATAGATTCAATATGAATGTCTATTCTCATCCGCAACATGGATCAGAACATGTTCTATAATTTGCAGAATGGACATATGGATCCATTGCCCCATAGAAATGAATGGATCAGTGTGCTATCCGCAAAAAATTAGGATAGCACACGGATGAAGATTATGGTCATGTGCATGAAGCCTTTTGCCTAGTGCAGAACCTGAAGGAGCAGTGCTTGGCTTCTAACCGATGTTCTTTGACTCTATGACATGCTCTGTCCCCTCAGGCCCTGCACTAAGCATATCACGCTCGCCTATTTTTGGCACTCCCATAGAAATGAAAGGGAGGGCAGCCATGCATGCACGTTCACTTTGGAGGTCCCATTCTAGAGATAGGTGCAGGTCCCACACCTGACACCGGTGGCATATCCTAGCTATATGCCACCAATGTATGAGATAGGCCAACCCCTTTAAAGTCCCAATTGAATTTTATTGCTCACCCTCCACTGGCCCAAAGCTTAATGGTGATGTCATACTCGTGTCCCATCACCCCGGGCATATGGAAGAGAATGCATCAATTCTTTATGCCAGAATGCTGACAGAAAAAAAGTTGCAAGTTTTGGAGCCCACCATTTTTGTGCAGAAAGTTGCGATTGTACGCCACTTTTGAAAAGTGAGTGTTGGTAGGTATGTTACTTAGGAGTATGCCAGATTTATGAACTGCAACTTCTTAAAAAGTTGCAAAAAGGCGCAATCTTACTGCAGTAAGGGGTTGGCATAAAAAAAAAATTAGCCGGAGTAACATCTCTAGACAATAGGGTTATGTTTAAAGATTCTCCACATTTTTCAAACTCCATGTTACGTTTGATGAATTTGACACAAATTATGGCAACGCAGACTTAAGAAAAGCGTTCTTACCCACTTATGCGACTCTTTTTGATGGGGTGAATTGAAGAAGAAAGTGCTGAAGATCGGTATATTGATGCTATCTGACAGGACCGTCAGGTACGTCTCTGAGAACTCAAAGGAGAGTGGGTACTGATGGACCAGCTGCCAAACGCAGTCCAGGAAGAGCAAGAAGATGGGAGACTGGTGGAAAAGAAAAAAAAGTTTTGCACACAAGGTAAAGTTTACAGGGAACTCTGACTATCACCTCCACGTTCTTCTGAAGTCTCATAACCAGTTGTTATCTATAGTGAAATCCACTCCATTTCCTAAAATATTCAGTTTTTGGTTTCTTAGCAGCCAGGTTTTTCTCCCCAGCATCTCCTTGGTTAGATTCCTACTACCGCTGTTCACTCAGTATTAGGCTGCGTTTAGTCATTCGGTGTGTAAATAATTTACTAGGGACATAGACGCCCTGCTTCCACTTGGAATGGGACCAGTACTATACCATGAAAGCAAAGTGCTGGTGGTCACCTTGCAATCACATGGCTTGCAGGAAAAAGACCTAAAGGGGTATTCTCATTATGTGTAATAATACAGTCCTGATCAAAAGTTTACCACTTGAAAAATGTCAAAAAATCATATTTTACATTGTTGGATCTTAACAGGGTTCCAAGTAGAGCTTCAACATGCAACAAGAAGAAATGGGAGCGAGACAAAACATTTTTTGAGCATCCAATTAATTGAAAACAACGAATAAACTGAAACAGGCTGTTTTTCAGCTGATCCAAATTTTAGGACCACATGCCTTTAAAAGGCCAAATCTGTGCAAAGATGTGGATTCATTGTCATTTTCTGTCAGGTAGTCACACGTTGTGATGGCAAAGGCAAAAAAACTCTCCCTTTTTGAACGTGGTCGGGTTGTTGAACTGCATAAGCAGGGTCTCTCACAGCGCGCCATCGCTGCTGAGGTGGGACGCAGTAAGACATTTGGAATTTCTTAAATGATCCTGAGGGTTATGGAACAAAAAAGTCAAGTGGAAGACTCAAAGAAATCTCATCAGCACTGAGCCGGAGGATCCAATTGGCTGTCCGTCAAGACACTGGACGATCCTCAACCCAAATTAAGGCCCTTACTGGTGCTGACTGCAGCCCCATAACCATCAGACGGCATCTGAGACTAAAGGGCTTCAAAAACAAAAACGGCTTCAAAGACCTCGTCTCCTTGAACGCCACAGAACTGCTCGTTTGGACTTTGCAAGAGAGCACCAAACATGGGACATTCAAAAGGTGGAAGAAAGTTTAATTCTATGATGAGAATTTTTTTTAACCTTGATGGTCCTGATAGTTTCCAACGTTACTGGCATGACAAGCAGATCCCACCTGAGATGTTTTCTACGCGCCACAGTAGAGGGGGCGCCATAATGGTCAGGGGTGCTTTTTCCTTGAGTGGAACAATGGAGCTTCAGGAAGTGCGGGGGCGTCAAACGTCCGCTGGCTATGTCCAGATGTTGCAGAGAGCATTCCTCATGACTGAGGGCCCTCGTCTGTGTGGTAACGACTGGGTTTTTCAACAGGACAACGCTACAGTACACTATGCCCACAGGACAAGGGACTTCTTCCAGGAGAATAACATCACTCTTTTGGCCCCTCCTGCTTGTTCCCCTGATCTAAATCCAATTGAGAAAATTTGAGGATGGATGGCAAGGGAAGTTTACAAAAATGGACAACAGTTCCAGACAGTAGATGGCCTTCGTGCGGCCGTCTTCACCACCTGGAGAAATGTTCCCACTCACCTCATGGAAACGCTTGCATCAAGGATGCCGAAACCAATTTTGGAAGTAACAAACAATAACGGCTTCATGTTTGGAAGTTGGATTTCTGTTTTGGGGGGGGTTTAGTTTTTTTTTTGGAGGTGTGGTCCTAAACTTTTGATCAGCTGAAAAACAGCCTGTTTCAGTTTATTCGTTGTTTTCATTAAATTGAATGCTCAAAAAATGTTTGGTCTCACTCCCATCTCTTCTTGTTGCATGTTGAAGCTCTACTCGGAACCTTGTTAAGATCCAGCCATGCTAAATATGATTTTTTGCCATTTTTCAAGTGGTCTTAAACTTTTGATCAGGACTGTATATCCACAGGGTCCCCATTCACCATTCACACGATCGGTGGAGGGCTATCTACAGGAGGATAGTTATCCACTAATGTAATTAGAATACCACTTTACAATACAGCAATGCAAAAAAAAAAAAAAAAAAAAAAGACAATCAAGGCCTAAAATGAAGCAATGCAAAAAACAAAACAAAAAAAATTGTAAGATAAAAAAAAATCTAATAAAATATAGCAATGCTAAATGGAAATGGTTCACTGAACTGTCACGTTAAAAGTGCCTGCAGAAGACACAACCTGTCCAGTTGCCTAGCCAAGCGGACATCAATATAAGCCTTTCCTGCACCTAGGGCTCTAACATTATACGACTGTCTCAGGTAACTGTACCACGGTTGTCTCCTGTGGTCACTTTTAGGGAATGTATTTTGCTGCTGGAAAAAAACCACTGTGGATTTGGCCACAGAATTTACCTTACGCGCTGCACGTGGTGAAATATGCAGCACAAACTAATGGGGATTTTACTATAGAGCATGCCAATTGCTGGGTAGATTCTATGCCGATTTTTAATGCAGCATGTGGCGAATTCTGCAGTCAAAAAAACTTTTGTGCCTAAATGTTTAAATAGTTAACCCAGCACTAGTGTTGAGCGAACTTGTGTTTTAAGGGCGGCGTCTAAAGTTCGGGTTATCGAAGAATTGCATTATGGATTCTAAATTCAGTTATGGTCCGTGGTAACGGAATCCATAACGCGATTCTTCGATAACCCGAACTTTAGACGCCAAACTTAAAACACAAGTTCGCTTAACACTACCCAGCACTACACAGAGCCCATGTCCCAGTTCTGGGTGCCCTATTTACACTGTGTCCAGTCCACAAGCCTTGTCTGCTATCACACTTCAGGAACTCACTCTATGGTCTGCAGCATTTCTTGACCAAGAGCTTGGCCTTACCTCACCCTCGTTGTTCCGAAGATGGTTGCATCTATCCAGAAAACTATGTCCTCCCATAACCCACTCCTTCTGGATAAGGCTCTGGAAGCCGTATCTGGTGCGGTAATGCGGATCCATCATGATCTGCACCAGACTGGAGATTACACAGCAGAAGTCGGAGGCCGTGTCCTCTGCAGGAACATTGGAGAATAACCAACAGGATCACTTAGAAAAAAGCACAAAGGACTAAATGCTCCAAGAGAAGAGACACTAGGAGTTAACGATACCTTTGAGGACAACATTAATTCTTTGGCTTTCCAAATATTCGATCACTTCTATTGATTTCTTGAGGCACTGTCTGGAACAGCAAAAAAGAGAATGGCGGTGAGATCTGAGATGTCAGGATAGAGGTTTTCCAGGCTTCGGGATATTGATGGCCTGTCCTCTGGAGAGGTCATCAATATCAGATCTGTCAGGGACCAACACCTGCTCCAACGATCCGCTGTACTGGGCTTCTGCGGTGCCGAAAACAATGTACGAAGCTGGAGGCAGACAGCTCTGCCCATGGTGTAGTGGCAGTGCCAGGGTGAATGGGAGCGGAGTTTCAGTATGCTGGCGTCGGAAACTACACAATGTACACCGCCTACTGCTTCCATGCGGCACAAAGTCTCTGGCACTGCCGCAGCCCAAAACAGCTGATCGGTGGGGATGCCGGGTGTCGGACCCTCGCCCCCAAATCTGATATTGATTACCTATCCTTAGGATACTGTAACCAATGTTTTTCATGCAACACTAATAAAAGTCAAGAAGAAGAGGTTGCAGTGCTCACTCGAGTGGGGGTGCTGGGAGTTGGACCACCGCCAATTAGATATTTATGATCAATTCTCAGGATAGGCCGTCAATATAAAAAATATAAACAATTTTTTATTATTATTGCATTGTACTTATTTTGAGCTAAAAATCATATATTTTTTTTTCAATTGGCCTTTATTAAAAAATATGGCGTCCTTTTTTCTGTACAGAGCTGAGATTCTCTAGTAGCACCCTTTGGATTTTCTGTCTTTTCCATCAGACCGGGAGCAGACGGACTCCTTATCTCTGCTCTCTGACCTTATAAAACGCTCATTATAGCTCAGTTCTTCTCTTACTGATAAGAATGTGGCTTAAATAAGTGTTTATGACCTCTCAGTAGTTTACAGATGAGGTTTATTAGATGACTGGCACAAAGTGAAAGTACCAATCACACAGCTAGAAAAACAGTTAACCCTTTGTGACAAAATGGCTCAATATTTTTGATAAAGACCAATTGAAAAAATTATTTTTAGCCAAAAATGAGTAAAATGCATCATAAACAAATATTGCCTCCGAAGGTGTACATAGCCTTTAAGTAAAAATTTATGTAGCATAAAGAACGTTACTCACCTTACAATTTCAAGCCAATTGCTCGTGTGCAGTAACGAAAACCACTTTGAGTCCGTGTCCCAGAACTCAGTGGAATTATCTATCAAATAAAAATGGAAAAAAGGAAAGTGTATAATTTACAAGAGAAATTCTCCACTGATCAGCTGATTGAAGGCGCTGTGCCAAGTGAATGGGACAGAGCTGTGATACAGGAACTCCTGCTACAGATTATACATAGCTGGGCCTGGTACATAATGAAGACGCTGCATCGCTTCCCTGAGGATAGACCATCAATGTAAAGTCACAGAGGAACCATTAAAGGGGGTTTCCCAGGACAGGTCAATATCATATCAGTGGGGGTCCGACATCCGGCACCCCGACCAATCAGTTGCAATGCCAGAAATTATACAGTAGACAGAGCTGGAAACAGACAGCGCCATACACTGTATAGTGGCCGTGCCGGGGTACTGCAGCTCACCTCCTACTCAACTGAACAGGAACTAAGCTGCCTTACGCTGGGGCCAGAAACATTACAGGGCCATGGCTGTGCACGTAATACAAAGACGGCTCAAGAATGGTAGTCACTGTAATAGTGCCTGATAATGTCCTAATAGGGCATATGGACAATCCCTTTAAAGGGATCCAATATATGAAAATGGATGTCGAAATACAATCTTACCTATTAGAAACAGCTGCTTAAAGCGAGTGTAGGCCACCAGGATTTCAGAGAGGGAGGGGAGAGTGACTGCTAAATCCTCAATTCTTACTTCCTCCAAGGGGGGCCTGTGAAGGGTCTTCTCCACGCTGCAGGGGAGACACCCAGACAAAACCAAAAAACGTAGGCTTCAACGATTGCAAATGAGTAAGCAGGTTTTATGGACGACGATTATTACAGAAAATCAGACTGGAATAGGACAGACCTGTCCAGGAAGGCTCTCTGCTCCTGTATGGAGGATTCGTCTACTTCTTTAGGGAGGGAGGCCATTTTAAACAAGGCAGCACTATGCGGAGAGGACCAGCACCAAATCTAAAAAGCAAGGAGTTACACACAGTCAGCACCTTTCTTAAAGAACAACCCCGCTCTAAAGAGGACCAAGTCAGCCAAGAATGTAGATTTTGGCTAGAACGGCCGAACATCTAATATGTATGGGGGTGTCCCGACTTTCCCCTGATGGATGTATCAGGCTGTTGGATTGCAAGCGGCCCGGCCCATTCATTCCTGAGGCAAAAGCTGCCAGTTGATTGTAAGCAGGTAGTTTTACCTCGGACATGCACGCTCCGCTCAGCTCAGTTCAGCATGCATGTGTATGTGGGCATAGCTGGTGGCGGAACGAGTCTATATCAAGACAGCCACCCATTTATTGCAGTCTCTGGACTAGAACTAAAAATACCGCTGCATGGAGCAGTCAGGTACTCACAGGAATCCCTCTGCCCTGGAATTTATACACGCTCTCGTCCGACAGTGACACGGGGACGACAAAGTATGGAGGTAACCTGCAGAAAGATGAAAGAAGAGAGCTATTAAATATACACCGCTGTAGACCCTCCATGACAGATATTGCCCTCTTAAAGGGGTTCTCCGCCTTTTAGATATTGATGGCCTACCCTCACCCTCAATCGGTGCTAAGCTGCAGTACAACGGGATGGCCGCTACACAGTGGAGAGAAGCTTCTCCTTCCGGCCCTGTCCCCTGCCACAAACAGCTGATCGGTTGGGGGTGTCGGACACTGATGACCTATTAGTAATATCTAAAAAAGTGGAAAATTCCTTTAAAAGGGGTTGTGTTAGCTGGGACGTTGATGGCATATTGCTAGGACGTCAGATAGGGACCCGCACCCACATCTAAGTGTAGGAGAGTGCACCGTGCACACGCTCGCCATTTATTTCTATGAGAGTTCCGAAAAAAAGCCTAGCGAGCGCGCTCAGTAATTTTCAAATGAATGGAGAGTGCATTGCGCAAGATACAATCGGCTGTATCCTTGTTTCCCCTGTTGGGAGGTATTACACCAGGACACAGTCATATACAGTCATCTGATGGATGACTCTGAACGTGCTCTTCCTCTTTAAATCATAAAATTTGTAATGTATCAAAAACTCATGTTACACTTGAGGTCCTGCTACACGGTGACAGGAAGCAACGCAACAAAAAAAGGCTACAGCTACATGGCGTCGTGTCGCACGACATTTTGTATAATGATAGTCAATTCGTCATGCTGTGATGTGACAGTCTCAAAAAAAAAAAAATCCGACTTGGATGGATTTTTTGCGACTGTTGCTTCTGCGGAATGATACGTTGTGACAGTGTGTCGCGGGACACATGTCGCTTGACCTTTAAAGGGGTTTTCCGGGATTTAGAAACTGATGTCCCATCCTCTGGCTAGGTTACCAATATCAAATCGGTGGGGGCCCGACAGCTCCCTGATCGGCTGTTTTTGGCGGCTATCGGATACTAAACAGTGGACGAAGCCAGAAGCAGACCGTTCCCTCCACTGTGTAGTGGCCGTGTCGGGGGACTGCAGTTCAGCTCTCATACAAGGAACTGAGCTGTAATACACCCCCGCGCTGGAATCTACACAGTGGACGGAGCCTTCCATTTACTGTATAGTTTCTGGAGCTGATCATTAGGGGTGCAGGGTGAGCTGGCTTGGAATCTAAGTTCCAACAAACCCTTATAAAAAAATCTGGTGTTATTAAATGTTTTTATACAGTTTAAGGCCTGCCTGTGCGCCCCGTGGCCGTGCTGCGGCCCGAAAAATGCGGGCTGCAATGCACGAACACTGACCGTGGGGCAGCCGCAGCGGATCCCCGACCCATTCACTTTAATGGGTCCACGATCCGGCCGTTCCGCAAAAAGATAGGACATGTTCTATCTTTTTGTGGAACGGAAGTACGGGACAAAACCCCACGGAAGCACTCTGTAGTGATGCGGTCCGCAATACGGCAACGGGACACCTACGGTCGTGTGCAGGAGGCCTAAAACTGCAATTTAAAAAAAGTAGTAAAAGAAAACAAACGTTAAGCGAGATCAAGGCCGCAGCTCCCACACGTACCTGTCTGAGACTTTGTACATCTGATTGATGGATAAAACCTTGTAACATAGATTCCCCTTGGTACGGTCTACCTCCTTACGCCAATCCTCGGGATTCTCAAACAGCAAAGTCAGATCCTTGGCACTTGTGGCTTAAATAAAATGGAAATATGATCAACGACTCTGCTGCCCGGTCCCATATTGCCTCTAGCCTACTCTGCCCAAATCCAGTTGTCACACACAGTGATTGCCATCACTCACAGAGACATCACCAGAACTTTCAGGCGTATACAGGCAGGAGAGACACAATGCATATCCCCTGTGCCTCTCTGGCGGCAGAAACTGATTTCTGTTAAATGCTTTCTCACCTCCAACATGTGGCATATCACTAGGACGCCACTTCTGGGGGACACATCTAACGTTATAATGGAGCTTCCAAGGTGAACAGGAGCGCAGTACCGCATGTGCAAGCGCCCTCCATTCATTTCTATGAGTGTGCTCCCTTGGCTGTTTCTGGCAGTTTCACAGAAGTGAATGGAGCGGTGGCCACGCTTGTGCAATGTGCTCTCCAGTCATGTCTATAGGATTTCAGAAAATGGCCGAGCACGCTGCTCGGCTATTTTTTGGCACTCCTATAGAAATTAATGGAGGGCGGACGCTTGTGAGCGGTAAACTTTGGGAGCTATGTTCTACAGATAGGTGTGGTTTCCACCTCTGGTACCTGCACCTAACTGACATTTGTGGCATATCCTAGTGATGTTGGTGGTGCGACAAACCCTTGAAGGGAGTTTAAAGGAAAACTCCACTGGAAATCATAGTAAAGTATTCTCTCATCTCAAATCACAATGTGACCTGCCATCGCTGTCTCTTACAGGTCTGAGTAATAAATATTGGGGAGAATGTACCAGAATTGGATGACAATACCTCGTCTGTCTGCACTCCAGGACATGCTGTAGGTCTATTGGAAACCAATGCTTTCTGCCCTTCCCTGCAATGGGGTGAAGTTAGCGCACTGCCTGGGAAATGCATGCAGCTGCACAAAGCACCGTCTGCAGCTTCTCCTGTGCCTTAAACCTGCTCATAACCTGGAACGGTGTATACAGCGTATATTCCGATAGATGTGATGTGGGCCACATTTGAGGAATGCAGATTGTGACTCCTACAATCGAGAGATTTTCCTGGTCTACAACACAAATTAGAGGTGGCACAGAGGAAATAAAGGTGCAGTGGTATACTGCGGGCTAGGTTAGAGGAGGCGGGTATCTCTTTAATGAAAATAAAAAATACAAACAGCACGGGGCATGTTTGGCCTTTAAGAATCCATAAAACATCTACTCTATGCCTTGATTCTTGGCCTTGACAAGGAAACCACATAGAACTGCATTGTCCCCGAGCAGCCTTGCATATACTGTGGAATTTCCCTGCAGCTATTCGGGGGGAGCATTACACTATGGCGTCATATTTGAAGCCATTGTGTAATATAGGCGCTGGTGTAAGTTTATATGCTTAAAACATACAATTCGGCCCTCAACATTGCCAAACAAAAGTACTTCACCTCTCAAATAACCCAAAATGATTCTTTGACACTTTTCACTCCCTTCTAAGCCCTAAAGTTCCAGAACCCGTCACAGCGCTGATGACATGGCCACTTACTTCAGAGACAAGATTGGCGATATCTGGAAGGAAATAATCTCCCAGTCCCCAACTAATTTCAATCCTCCCCCCTCTCACACTTCCATGTGCTCTCTCTCCTATTTGGACCCTGTAACAGATGAAGTCTCCAGGCTTCTCTCTTCTTCTCGACCCACAACCTGCAGCAGTGGTCCTATTCCTCACACCTCCTCCAGTGCCTCTCACCAGCTGTCATCACTCACCTTACTACAATATTTAACCTCACTCGCTCTTCTGGTATACTTCCGTCCTCTTTCAAACATTCTGTTATAACCCCACTGCTAAAAAAAACAAAACATCTCTTGACCCGACCTGTGCTGCTAATTACCGACCTGTTTCTAATCTCCCCTTCAACTCTAAACGCCTTGAACGTCTTGTCTACTCTCGCTTAGTAAGCTATCTCTCTGTAAACTATCTTCTTGACCACTTACAATCTGCCTTTGGCCCTCTCCACTCTACAGAAACTGGCCTTACTAAAGTGTCTAACGATCTGATGACAGCAAAAAGGAATGGCGATTATACGCTACTGATTCTTCTGGATCTCTCGGCCACGTTCGATACTGTAGACCACAAACTCCTCCTCACTATGCTCTCTCCTGGTTCTCTTTCTATCTCTCTGGCCGCACCTCTAGTATATCATTCGTTGGTTCTACTTCTACTCTTCCTTTTGATTTTGGCCTCAGGGTTCAGTACTAAGTCCTCTACTCATCTCTCTCTATACAGCCCCTATCAGAATCTCCCCATCTCTATGCTGATGACACCCAACTATACACTTCATCTCTTGACATCACCCCTTGCTTTACTCCAACACACCAATAATTGTCTGGCAGCTGTCTCTAACATCATGTCCTCTCTGTATCTAAAAGGGAACCTCTCAAAAACTAAACTTCTTGTTTTTGCCCCCATCTACTAACCTACCTAAACTTGATATTTCTATTTTGGTCTGCGGTACTATCATAACTCATGGGCAGCATGCCGACTGTCTTGGGGCCATGTTTGACTCTGATCTTTCCTTTGTTCCCCATATCCAATCTTGTCGTCTACACCTCAAGAACATCTCCAGAATCTGACCTAATCTTACACTGATAACGGCAAAAACTTACTAATCTGTCACCCTCTCACTAAACTCTCCACCTTTCAGTCTATCCTAAATGCTGCAGCCAGGCTCATCTATCTATCCACCCGCTACACTGATGCTACTAGTCTGTGCCAGTCACTTCACTGGTTGCTCATCCACCACAGAATGCAGTTCAAACTTCTCACTCTCACCCACAAAGCTCTCCTCATACATCTCCTCCCTCATTTCCGTCTACTTGTGATCTCTGTTCTGTTTGTGACCCAAAATTTAAATCCTCCATAATTCGTACCTCTCACTCCCGTCTTCAAGACTTTTCTCGAGCTGCACCTACTCTCTGGAATACTCTGCCCCAGAATACCAGGTCAAGTCCCATCTTTCCTACCTTCAAATGTGCCTTAAAAACACATCTTTTCAGTCAGGCTTATCAAGCTTATTAAAAATGACTTTCCCCCAATTAACCCCTACCCCACCAACCAGGGGCGTACATAGAAATCACTGGGCCCCATAGCAAGAATCGAAATTGGGCCCCCATTCCCCGTTTATAGCCCCTCCCACTACCCATTCCAGGCCTTTCTCTTTGTTCCATGAACTATTCTTGCTGCGTTTTATAGTTTATGCCTTCAGGACCGGATTGGGATTACAAAACAGACCTGGCACACAAAATAGGTATAATAGTTGCAGTGTGTACAGATGTATAGAGTATACAGCAGTGTACTGATATGTGAGGTACGAGGTATAATAGATGTAGTATATACAGCAGTGTACTGATATGTGAGGTACGGGGTATAATATATGCAGTGTGTACAGGTATATAGTATATACAGCAGTGTACTGATAGGTGAGGTACGAGGTATAATAGATGCAGTGTGTACAGATATATAGTATATACAGCAGTGGACTGATATATGAGGTACGACCTGTAATTTATACCTCACGTCAATACACTGCTGTATTTACTCTATACCTGTACACACTGCATCTATTATACCTTGTACCTCACATATTACACTACCGTATATACTATATACCTGTACACACTTCATATATTCTACCTCCTACCTCACATATCAGTACACTGCTGTATAGACTATATATCTGTACACACTGCATCTATTATACCTCGTACCTCACCTATCAGTACACTGCTGTATATACTATATACCTGTACACACTTCATATATTCTACCTCCTACCTCACATATCAGTACACTGCTGTATATACTATATATCTGTACATACTGCATCTATTATACCTTGACCTCACATATCAGTACACACTGCATCTATAATATTGTGTAATATATGCAGTGTATGTGTATATATACAGTTGCAAAAAAAAAAAAAGTATGTGAACCCTTTGGAATGATATGGATTTCTGCACAAATTGGTCATAAAATGTGATCTGATCTTCATCTAAGTCACAACAATAGACAATCACAGTCTGCTTAAACTAATGACACACAAAGAATTACATGTTACCATGTTTTTATTGAGCACAACATGTAAACATTCACAGTGCAGGTGGAAAAAGTATGTGAACCCTTGGGCCACTCCAGAAGGTGTATTTTCTTGCAACTATATATATATACACACACACACACACACACAAAGCAGTGTATTGATGTGAGACATACAAGGTATAATACTGTAGATGCATTGTTTACAGATATATGTGGTCAGTTATACATTATGGTCACTGTGTGTGTGAGGTACATGAGGTAGTGGTCACTGTATCTGTCTGAAGTATTATACATGAGTGAGCAATGAGTAAAAACAGGGCATGGGGGGGGGGGGGGGGGTAAATAATGAGAAGTGGAGGGCCTCTCTTACCATTCCATTCCAGTCTGTATGGATCAATGCAGAGCTGATTGTAAACGTCTAATACTTGCTGTTAGGGGTTGAAGGATCTGTGATGATGTCATCATAGGTCCTGGCAGATGTACCTTTCAAATCTAGGAACTACACCATTTTTGGTGCAGTTTCTTTGCTACATCCTGCAGGACCTGTGATGTTGAAGATTATGTCATCACAGGTCCTGGCAGATGCACTGTTCTAACCTGGGAACTACACTTTAGGGTCCATTCACACGTCCGTTTTTTCTTTCCTGATCTGTTCCGTTTTTTCAGGAACAGATCAGGACCAGATCTGGACCCATTCATTTTCAATGGGTCCTGGAAAAAGTTTCCGTTGTTCCGTTCCGCATGTCCGTTTAAATATAAAACATGTCCTATTCTTGTCCTGAAAAATCGGATCCTGGTACAATACAAAGTCAATGGATCCGCAAAAAACGGATGACATTCGGATGTCATTCCGTATGTCATCCGTTTTTTGCGGATTCCGTTCCTGGAAACACATAACAAATTTTTTTTATTTTTATTTTTTTCAATTTTTTTTCAAAGAAATCCAAACAACTTTATTTGATTATTGAAATGTATACATGTTTCCGTTTTTTGCGGATCCGCAAAAAACGGATGACATACGGATGACATACGGAAACATTTTCAGGAACAACGGATCCGCAAAAAACGGACCGAAATTCGGATTATAGAAAAATACTGACGTGTGAATGTAGCCTTACAGTGTGCAGTTCCCTTACAGGACCTGTGATGACATCAAAGGTCCATTAGCTTTAGAAAGATAGACAGAAGTAATTAGGGGGCGGGGCCTCTCCTCCACTGCGGGCCCCTCTTCCTCACGGGCCCCATAGCAGCTGCGTGGTCTGCCTATATGGTAGGTATGCCACTGCCACCAACTCCTCAGGCCAGAACTCGATCTTCTAACGGTCCCAAACCCGAAGCAGATCGGCCTGCACCACTGCTTTCAGTACAATAATGGCTTGACTACTACATACCACAATCGACTACCTCCCAATTCCTCATAGACTGTAAGCTCTTACAAGCAGGGCCCCGACTCCTAGTGTTTCAGTTGTATATTAGCCAGTTACGTTGTGATGTCTTTTGTTTTGTACATGAACCCTCTGAATTTGTAAAGCGCTGTGGAACATGGTGGCGCTATATAAATAAAGATTATGATTTATGGGTTGTCAGAGCTCACCTTTGTAACAGGGGACAGCTTCTGTGTATGAAAAAAGGAAAATCAGCTTCAAACGTTTTGGGCTAAGGGTGTGATGAATGATCCCATTGACAATCTGAAACATAAAACAGAGAAAAAACGTCACTGACAACAAGAAGAGATCTTGAAAATGGTGAACATTTGAAACACAAAGGTGCGTTCTAGCTGCCCGTGCGGAGACTGCGCGGCGCCGGCCCGTGCGGACAACAATCAGAACTCCCAGTAATAAATACCCGGTTCACTTCATCCTCTTTGGCGTAGCGGAGACAGAAGTGGAACACTCTGAAGTCTTTACAGTAGATGATCAGCCTCTCGGGGTACTTCTTCAGCGGAGCCCCGGATATTTGAACCTTCTTCTTGTCATCATACACTGGAAATGAAAAGAAATCCAAGTAGAGGAAGACGTTACAACTACGGACCCCATCATACACACACATATATAACGGCAAGACAATAAGCCCCAATATCACCAGTAGATGCTAGTCTTCCTCTTCTATTAGGTTCTATCTGGGTGATAGCTGCCATTACAGGTTGTCACCCAAGCTCCTGAATGGGAACCTGGGAGCAGAGGATATATCACTCGACAACTACATCGATCTCCTTTTCAGGACTCCAGGTCATCTGGGTGACAACCATTATGGCTGCCATTACAGTCCACCTTCCCAGGCTCCAGAAGGCCACAGCTTCCTAGTTATTGGGGTAAGGGAATACAGCTAGGTAGATGGGCTTCATAGGAGTCAAAGAAAGTCAGCAGGAGCTGTAATGGCTGACAACCCCTGTGGGAGCTGTAATGGCAGACATATTGGTTGTCACCCTGCTCACCCAGACCAATCACTCCCCGTATTTTGCTAGTATAGAGGGAAATGCTTACTAAGCAGATAAAAGGTCATGAAGTGATATGTCCACACACTCTGTAGAGTTAATTATTAATTTTCTTTGCGCTACGAGATCCTAATCGTGTTTATTTTAGCCAAAGACTGAAGAATATGGAAATCCTGAGCGGAAATACTGTGACCTTAAGAAATCACAGCCATCGGCACCGACATGACATCAGGACCTCCTCACTCCCCCGCTGCCTGAACACGATGTGTGACCACAGCTCCACGTTCCGTCACCACCATGGGAGGAACGTCTTTACGCCAAAGAAACCAACCCAATAACTACCGATACACAGAACAGCACAGGTCGGCCATCGTACTAGCCTTCAAAATGTCCTATTATGTACACAAGGTAAAGGTGCCCATACAGCCATTTCCCCTGACCCGCACATGCACACTCGGCTTGGCTGAGCATGCATGTCATCTGAATGGCATCTGCTGTTGGGTGCCTCTTCTGGCGGTTTATCTTTTTGCTGAACAGAAGGAAGGATCAGGTAATTCAACTTATATATAGTCAAGACTTATTTCCTTTGACATCTGCATTTGGGGGAGCATTGGGAGGCCCCCCTAACATGTAAGATGGTCTCGCTGAAGAGGGTGGGTTTGGCTGACTTTGCAGTACAGTGTATAAGGGTCTTAAAGGGGTTGTCCAGTATTTTACAAATGATGGTCTCTCCACACTATGTGATGGGTGGGGGGTCCTCCCAGCACCCCTGCCAATCATCTGATCTTCTATGTAGTGGGCTGAGCAGATTACTGCAGCACTGCTCTCACTGAAGTGAATAGGAACAGTAACGTAGCTCCGGCGGTGGAGCTACACTGATACAGCTTATCGTTAGGGGTTGTACCTGCGCCTACCCTAAGGATAGATCAATACTTGTAAAATCATGGACAACACCTTTTAAAAATTCATTGCCTGGGACCCAGTAGTCTGGGATTATTACGGCAGCTCCACAGAAATGGAGGACTGATGGGACAGGACCATCCAGCGCCGTGGCTCAGCGGTCCGCACAGACGCCTTGCAGCATTGCACACACACACACTCGGCTGAGATTTTGAACTAGATTTGCATGCCAAGTACGTGAAGGAAACCACAAAACAACCTTAAAATAATGAAAAAAGAGGAAGCAGCACAAGAGCAAACACCGTTCAGGTAGACAGATTACACCAAGGTCCACCCTACCTGCATAGAGCTGGTCCACGCACTGCAAAGTGATGTCGTTCTCACCCACAATTTTGTTTTTGAATTCTGGAACCTAGAAAATAATAAAAAAAATGATTCACGAAAGACCCTGGTGACCGTTAAAGAGGTTGTTGCAAGATATAAACTGCATCACCCGTGCACAGGATGGCCCCCGGATCATGAGAAGGGGTGGAGGGGGTCCGGAGTTATCCAATATGAAGGGGCAAGTCGAGTGTAGGCCCTGCCGCTCCATTCAATTCTCTATGGGACTGCTGCCATCCCATAGAGATGAAGGGAGCTGCAATGTGACCAGTTTCCATTCATACTGGAAAGAGGGTGTTGGTTCAGATCTTGTACGTTAGGTTCAGATCTTCTGGAATTGGCAAAGGCTGGGTGACCACCCTGCGTGATTGGTGGTCACCCAACTTTACCAGATAAAGATATAACTTTACGAAAGACTGCAGCTTGATATAATGGGGAAGGGGGGGGGGGGGGGGGGATTTGCTGCAAAACGCTCACATTTTCTTCAGCGCCCTCCTCACACCGGAAGGTGATCTTGAAGTTGGTGCAGATCAGTCTTCCACAGATGCCTCGCTGGGAAGTTTCATCCTGGGAGACCTTCAATATGTTGCTGGCTTCACAGAGGAGCATCTCACCTGCATAACAAGAAGACGGTGGGCGGTAATTACTGCAGAGCGCATCACGCAATCCTACCCCGCACTATAAATCACTGGCGGGGCTGCAAACAATCCCAGTGTAGTCAGGGACATCAGAGGAACTGCTGCCAGTCAGGGGTCCATGAAACCGATCATGGAATAATGGCACAACTAGGCAATCTGCTATGGCATTAGGGCATCGTACAAACACTTTGAGGGGGCAGTCAAACATTGACAGCTTATGAATGTTGGATTAGTTGGGGTCTGGGTCCCAGGACCTTGCAGAGCAGCATGTTTGCCTGGTATATCCAAGTGAATGAGACAGAGCTGCAGTACCAGACACGGCCACACTCATATATATGGCACTGTGCTTGTGAAAACTACAGGGTGGAGCACTCTGCTCCATTCAATCTGGATATGAGCGGTGGTCCCAGGGGTCTGACCCGCACCAGTAAAACACTGACAACCTAAGGATATATACATGTATCAGGAAACGACACTTGTTTGTTGCACTGTGAATGAAGGGTGGACTGAAGGAGCTCCACTGATGATAATCAGACAGCCATGTGGTTATCAACCTCTCCTTCCAAGACCACGCCACTGCTATGAAGCCTGTGGACAAAGGGATCCTGGCAAGAACTGCTTCTTCTGTTTCCCAATAAAGCCACAGCATTTTCTACAAGTTGCCACTAGAGGGAGCTCACTGCATAGGAATTTATATTGCATTCTATAGAGTTTATATAAATCCACATGGACGGAGCTCCCCCTAGTGGTGGCTGCAGGCAACCAGAGCTTTAGAATTAATTCTGTGAAGGAAGCAGGGAGTAGATATATTGAAGTTATGTCAACTTTCTGGCATAAATACATAAAAAAAATATATGACGCTTGGGATACATTTTTAAAGGGATTTTCTCGGAGTAAAATATTGAAGACCTATCCTCAGGATAGGTCATCAATATCGGATCAGTGGGTTCTGAATTTCGCCAAACCTACTGGTCGACTGTTTGAAAAGGCTGCGATGCTCATTTGCGCGCTGTGCCCTCTTCCTAGGCCGGTGACGTCATGTCCATCGGTCTTATGCTCTATGTGCAGCTCAGTCCCATTCAAGTGACTGGGCCTGGGCTACAATACCAAGCAAATCCACCATACAGTGTGCAGCGCTGTGCTTGGAATGCAGTGAAGAGGCTGTGACCCTTTCAAAAAGCTGATCGGTTGGGGGTCTCAGTAGTCGGACGCCAACCAATCGGATATTTAGGAGAGGTCATAAATATTGTAATCCCTGCGAACCCTGTAACTTTTTGTTTCATGTGTAACTGTGTTGGAAACCTGCACAGTGTTAGAGATTATCTGTGTGTGGGGGGGGGGGGGGGGGGCGGAGCACATTCGAAATTTTGCTATGTGCCCATGATTTCTGTGTACACCCCTGCCCTCACCTTGCCATAATGGGGAAACAGATGTTCCCTTTCATGAGATACATGGAGGGCTACCATCAGACTGGTGGCTATAACGGTGACACAGGATACAATGTAAGCTGCGGGAGATGTTTTGCTCATAAATAATACAAGTTTATTTCCGACTATTTCCTTCCTTTCGATACAGATGACATCAGAGGAATGACTACTGCTGAGCACTTCCTTCTGAGGAAATAACTCCGGGGAGCCGCGGACAATAGACTTACAGTGCGAGGAGGACAGTCTCAGATAAAGATATGTATCTGAGGAACAGCGAGGTCCCTGCCCTGACTATTCATGGGATCGAAGTGGACTGCATGTGTTATATTCACGGTAATTTTCTGGAGATAAGCGGCGCCACATGTATCCAGGATTTGCATACCTGTCCCCCCTTATTTTAGCAAGCATGGACCATAGCATATTATTGGAGAGATAAAATCATGTCACCCCCCCCCCCCACTACGGAACTTTTATTCAGGTTATTGCCTCCTCTTACCATTCACATCCTGTTGTTACTGTCATGGGGAGATTTTGGATTTTGCCATCATGTCATCACCCTTCCCATACCACACACAGCAAGTTACTGTCATTTATCCTCCCCATATAGTCCGCAGTGACCTCAGGAGGAGGGGGATACAGGAACTTTTATTCGCGTTATTGCCCTCTTACCAGATACAACCCATTTCACTCAGGGGATGATACAGGAACTTGCCTTTCCCTTACATCCTAACCAGCAGCACAGTAACGGGGTGAGGATATCTATCCCCTCCTACCTTCTGTTTTGGACTGATAGTTTGCTTTGCTTGTTTGTTTCTTGCAATGTTTCTTTTTATTCATTATACTGGACTTCCTAGATTTTTCCGGAAAGTATATAAGGCTTGTTTCACACTAGCGCTAAAATCTTCTGGCAGGCTGTTCCAGCAGAGGAATACCCGGCCAGAGTTAATCGTAATTTGGCATAGCTGGAAGGGGCCGGAGTACCTCCAGGCCCCATTGACTATAACGGGACCCAGGGGGGATCCGGCCTTTTTCTTTCATTAGTGCCAAGAGTCGGCCGGACAAATATCTCTGCAAGCAAGTGTCACGGTGCGGTGTGGGTGGTAAACTGCACACCGAACACAGGAGGGAAGGGAAGAGGTACTAGGCCTGGAAACTAGGTAAAGGGGAAAGGTCACCACCTAGTGAATCCCTAAACTGAGCCCTGACTACTATCAGTATGAACAGACCTCGATGGTAGGAATGTTCATATGCAGGAACCTAGAGCCCAATCTGACCCTAAAGGACCCTGGAAATAGTGTCAGGATGAAATACGGCATGAAGGAACAAGAGAGACTCCCTCAGGCCTAATACCAAAAAGATAGGGGAGTACAACAAACAAGAAATAGGAATAGACACTTAAAGGGAGTCTGTCACCACTTTTTTGCATGTTAGACCATTAAAATAGGGTTATTTGATCCAGCCAGAACATAAAAACGGTACCTTTGTGGTAGAAAACGGACTTTTCAATTTGCAGAAAACGAACTTATAAGATTATTTTCGGAGCCCTCTCAAGTGCCCAGGGCGGTCTCTCAATCCTCAGAGCCCTGGCAGGCACCTCCTAAACGGCTGATAACTCCGCCCTCCGTGCGCCTCTGCCCGCCCGTTTACTCCCCTCCCCTGTCCCTTTCCACTGCGGCTGTGCGGTACAAATCGTAGCGGGCGCATGCGCAATGCGATGCCCGCTCCTGGCAGGGCATCGCAATACCTATTGCGCATGCGCCGGCTAATCGCCGTTTAGCCGGCGCATGCGCAATAGGTATTGCGATGCCCTGCCAGGAGCGGGCATCGCATTGCGCATGCGCCCGCTACGATTTGTACCGCACAGCCGCAGTGGAAAGGGACAGGGGAGGGGAGTAAACGGGCGGGCAGAGGCGCACGGAGGGCGGAGTTATCAGCCGTTTAGGAGGTGCCTGCCAGGGCTCTGAGGATTGAGAGACCGCCCTGGGCACTTGAGAGGGCTCCGAAAATAATCTTATAAGTTCGTTTTCTGCAAATTGAAAAGTCCGTTTTCTACCACAAAGGTACCGTTTTTATGTTCTGGCTGGATCAAATAACCCTATTTTAATGGTCTAACATGCAAAAAAGTGGTGACAGACTCCCTTTAAGCTACACCTGAGACGAGAGGTGTGGTCATAACCAGCAACAACACAGAAACAAGTGAAACCAAAGAGGCTGTCAGATCGCATCTCGTGCAGCCAGTCTCTTAGATCTTCTGACCCCTGTCACGGGAGAGACCGTGACAGAAAGTAGTGCCTATTGTGCGGAAGAATACCGGCACTAATGCTGGAAACAAGCCAGCGGGGAAAGGTAGTATCCTGCTATGGCAGATCTGATGGCGGACCTCTGCCGGAACAGCCTGCTGGAAGATTTTAGCGCTAGTGTGAAACTAGCCTAAGGGTGTTGCTTTAACCCTACACGGGGTTCTGAACCTATGAAGCTGCAGCCTGCTATTGCAGGTTTAGATACTTTGCACTAATGCACTTTTACCTTACACTTATGGCGGGTTTACACAGCCCGATCGTCAGGCAGATTATTGGGTACAAACACTCGTTCCCGATAATCTGCCTATTTAAAAGGTGCAGCCGATCACCTGATGAACAAGCGAAACGCTCGTTCATCGGGTAAAACAGTCATTTGTGCGGGCAGGTAAATTACTGTTTCTGGGCAGCAGATCGTGCGGTCTAAAGATGTATGAGGATGTAGCGGTAGCGATCACTCGTTCTCATACTGTGGAGGTGATCGCTGCTTGTAAATGCAGAAGTTCACCCCCACTTCCTGAGAAGATCAATAGTGTAAGGAGAGTCTCTTCCGTGTTTAGGTCTTTATTCTGATTCATAAAGTTAAGTTTAAGAAGTGGAACTAGGTTCCTTTAGGTTGGGACTGTTACAGATGAAGCGTCACCTCCCCGGCTCTAGTTTACACTGTTTAAACTGGGCACAGTGCTGCTTCCCTGAAAGTAGCTCGCACACTGCTGTATAATTATTTTTTTCCTTTCTTGGCATACATTTCTAATTAAGGTATTGTCTTTGATGTCACCGGCAGGTCCCAGAGACAGAGGTTCAGAAGGAAGAAAAGCACTTCAGCTGCAAGAATTACGATTTGCCCTTGTCCGATAGCTATGAATGCCTAAAGCGCCAGAATGTCGTCCTTGTGACCTTGCTGTGGACCATCTCTGCAATGTTGACCGATTTGAAAAGTCCAAGTTGATAGGAGTCCGTCTCTCTCCTTTCAGGAAAAAACTCTAAGAGGGTCATTTACTAACAAAAATTCTCCTATTTTGGTGTATTCCTGGTGCGGAATGTAGGGCAAAGGTTATTTGCGCTGTGATCTGAAACTTTTCCCAGCTTAACGCCAGGTCTAAAAAAGTGGGCATGGCAGGGAAGGGGACAGGCCCATCTCATGTATCATTTTCTTTGCCTGTTTTCAGCATAAAAAATTGTTTAAATGTAAGACAGCAAGGAAGCTCACGTAGATTTAGACCGGCGGTGGATACGACAAAGTTATGTAGAGGCCGGCGCTTCTTCATAACTTCAGCAGATCCATCGCCAGTGTACGGGGTTATTAAGACCCATGTCAAATGCCAGTCTTAATAAGTGACCCCCTAAATGTTGCCAGGTGCATCGACCCTAGTCAGAATATCAATCTGATGGAGAATTCAAGATAAAGTGTTTCCCTCTTCTGAAAAGGAGGGGATTATTCTTTCTGGGGAATAGGAAAAAAAATTGTTGATGTCCATCTGGTCAGGGGACTCAAGTTTCCACCTCAAGGGGACCTAGGGACTTAAAATATCCTGGAAATGATTCTTACTAAGCAATTTAGCTCAGATTTCATATGGGAAGCCTCTCAATCCTAAACAGGTCCAGCTCTGCCTATGTGGGAAGCTAAGAAGAGCGGGGCTATGCTCTGGATGGGGGACTAGTGCCTCCACTCGGCAGGAGCTCTGCTTGAGAAAGTAAGCTTGTCTTGAAGTTCTAAAAGGCCAGAAAGTCATCGGCTCGTTTTTCTTCTGTGGAAGTGTATCTCATCAGATCCTTCTTCTGCATAAAGTGAATCATCTACTAAGGCGATTGTGCCTGCCCTCACTGCAGTGAACAAGTACACAGGTTCACTCCTAAAAAATACAAGGTAGTGGGCTCCCCAAAAGTTGACACAGCTCTGAGCAGACTATTAAGGAATCTACTGTACCTGCTGGAACCGTTCTTCACTAAGGCTAGTTTCACACTAGCGGCAAGGAACTCCGGCGGGTGAACAGCCTGTCGGTTCCGTCCTGCCGCTAGTGCACACGTGCCCCCGGCTACCGCTCCGATCACATTGACTATAATGGGGGCAGGGCGGAGTTCCGATAAACAAACGTTTCGCACCTTTAGGATTTAGATTATTGGGAATGAGCCCCTGACAATCTGCCCGACCATCAACCTGCCTTAAAGCGGATCTGTCACCTACATCATGGCTAATGAAGTAACTGCATGTAGTAGCTTATTCCCAATTTTACCTTTGTTTCAGCGATTGCAGTTTTCTATCTTCTGAAAATGGAAAAGTTTGGTATGCAAATGAGGCAGTGAGGTGCCCAGAGGGGAGTTATTTTTTTTCGTACAAAATGGACCCAACCACGCCCCCCCCCCGCTTCGTCACATACAAGCCCTAACTCCGCTCACCCTTTCCCTGCTGCGTCTAAATCTTTTGCATGGCAGTGCTGAACACTGTCCCACTGAGGGCATCAGCCTCAATTCTCCAACTGGGCATGCACCGAGCCCAGTGACACTTCTTCCCCTTTGCTTCAAGAACATGCTGATTTAGACGCGAAGAGTTATGACTTGTATGTGACGAATGGGGGGGGGGGGGGGGGCTGCCCTTGTTGTGGGGTGCGCAGACACATTGCAGCAGGGGCCGTCACGTCAGAGCGGAGGCAGGCTTGGGCACCATCGGAGGCGTGCCTGGGCTCCTCGGTATGAAAATAATGCCCCTCTGGGCACCTTACATGGCTCATTTGCATATCAAACAAACAGTTTTTTCAGAAGACCGAAAAAACACTTATCATTGAAACAAATGTACTCTTGGGAATACGGTTCTATTTGCTCCCTGTCAATTGCTTTACTTCAATAACCCTGATGTAGGCGACAGATTCCCATTAAAGAGGTTGTCTCATCTCACTGCACCTGCAGTTCACAGATCTTCTTAAATACTCACACCCTTAGATGGAGTGCCCACCGTCTCTTGAAGAACACATGGAATATCTGCGGTCCCGTACCTGGACGTTTGGCCAATAAATGCCCTCTTTAAACTACCGTCCAACTCTTGGGTTGGACTTTTCATCCCATCAGGAATGAAATGTTCTTAGACTTTAGATTCCCTGGAGATATTTCTCTCCCTTCCTCCTGTACGTTAAGAATCGCCCATAGAGGGGCCTACAGTCCCTCAGTCCTAACAGCAGCACACGTTAGAAATCAACGCTTCTCCTATGTCCTAACCAGCAGGATACGGAATAAGGGTCCATTCACACGTCCGCATCCGTTCTGCAGAACAGGTGCAGACCCATTCATTTTCAATAAGACCGGAATGTGCTGTCCGCATCCGCACTTCTGTATCTGTCAAAAAATAGAACATGTCCTATTCTTGTCCATTGAGAGTTCCGGCAATGTGCGGTCCGCAAAATGCGGAACGCACATTGCCAGTGTCCGTGTCTTGCGGATCCGCAAAACACATACGGACGTGTAAATGGACCCTAACTTTTACCTACCGGAATTCCCCTTTAAGTATCACAGTCTATTACCGTCATCTCTCCAACTGTACACCCTACAATGACCCCAAGAAGGGTGGGCAGTATACAACGTTTCTTCATCTTATCAGCCCCTTTACAAATCGGGGAATATTTGGGATTTTGTGCGTCTCTGGTTCCGCTTTGCTCGGAGCCCTGGTGTCCTATGGGACTGTTACATATGAGGAGACCAATATTATTTATGATGTGCGATAGGCCCTGTTACAGAACTTGCGCTGGAGTCCTGAAGTTTTAAAATTTCGCCTCTGGTCCACAGAAAAAGTCAGGACATATTGGTAGGATATACCATGCATTTATTAAATACCGTCACGACCCTGGGAATCAAGGGGGAGCAGATTTTGCATGGCTGTTCTGGGTAATACAGTTGGAGCTGTGCTGCAGTTCTACTGCACTGTGGGTGGCGCCACTGCGCACGTTTAAACAGTAAACGGGACATAGCGCTACACTAGCCCCGCGTCCTCGGCATTCTCGGGATCTGTGGTGTACCTTCCACATGGTTATAGGGCCTTTGGAGGAAAGGTGCTCGGCTCTGAGCTGCATCTTCCTACAGCTACCACTAGGGGGGGGTTTCATTGCATAGGCAATTTTTCAGCTCTCTAAACCCACATGCAATGAGCTCCCCCTAGTGGTAGCTGCAGGTGGCCAGAACTTTATCATTTCCTAGGCAAAGGTAAGCACATAAAAATATATTTACAGAAAATCTGATTATAATTATAATCTATATATGTTAGACGGCGTATTTTCCTTTTAAAAAAAACTTTTTCATCAGACGGAAAAATATGTTACCTGGTAATAGCAGAACATCATCGACCTTCTCTATTTGCTCCACCTTCTCTTTGACATCAATCTCCTGATGGATGGAGAGAGAAAAAAAAAAAAAGATACAATTATGGTTTCCATTCACTGACAACAACAATGATCTTAGCTTGTTCCATAACTTTATACAATGAATATGCTTTATTTGCTGAAAACCACGTTAAAGGGGATCTCCAATATATGATCAGCAGGGGTCCGACACCGTGCACCCCCTGATCTGCGTAACTCCGGCACAGCTCCGTTCATTCAGTGCAGGCGCCGGAGCTACAGTGAAACTACTTATTGGGGGATAGGGAGGGAGGGGATATATGCACAGTCTCCAGATCTGGACCCCTGCAAATCATATGTCAATAGCCTGAGGACCCTTTTAAGGATCTGTGCGTCCTGTATTTGTGGTTACAGTAATGTTTCTACATTGTAGCAGTCAGTGGTTATTCCAGATCTTATTTCTCTTCCCCTAAATTTTTTTTTGCAGATTGTATGAGATTTGGTAAAGTCAAATCCGCTTTGCTGCTTCTGTAAAACGCTGCAGATTTTCTAACCACAAAATCCAGAGAGAAATTCCCCAGCGTATTACAATTTCCGCCATATTTTAAGAAATCTGACCTGTTGAGCTTTTCTGGACGGAAATAGACCTGCAGTGCGGATTTTTTAAATTCTGTATCATGTCAATTACTTCTGGATTTTCATTGTGGATTTCACCCCTTTCAATCTAGAGGGGGTGACATCAGCATGCTACAGGTGCAGATTCTGCTGCTGCGCCATATAGGCTGGGACATAAAATGGCAATGCTGAGAATACATGAGAACATGGAAAAGTAGCTAAAAACAGGTTCAGTGATAGGAAACCGGGCAGTTATTAATGGTGCGGCCTCAGAATGGGTCACAGTTATCAGCGTGGTCACCAGTGGGCTAACACAGGGGGCAGTACTGGAGAAGTCACAGTCCCCAGTGGGCTAACACAGGGGGCAGTACTGGAGAAGTCACAGTCCCCAGTGGGCTAACACAAGGGGCAGTATGGGGGAGGACAAAGTCACCAGCGGGCTAACACAGGGGGCAATATTGGAGAGGTCACAGTCACCCGTGGGCTAACACAGGGGGCAGTACTGGAGAAGTCACAGTCACCAGTGGGCTAACACAAGGGCCAGTATGGGGGAGGACAACGTCCCCAGTGGGCTAACACAGGGGGCAGTATGGGGGAGGACAAAGTCACCAGTGGGCTAACACAGGGGGCAGTATTGGAGAAGTCACAGTCCCCAGTGGGCTAACACAAAAGGCAGTATTGGAGAAGTCACAGTCCCCAGTGGGCTAACACAAGGGGCAGTACTGGAGAAGTCACAGTCCCCAGTGGCCTAACACAGGGGGCAGTACTGGAGAAGTCACAGTCCCCAGTGGGCTAACACAAGGGGCAGTATTGGAGAAGTCACAGTCCCCAGTGGGCTAACACAGGGGGCAGTATTGGAGAAGTCACAGTCCCCAGTGGGCTAACACAGGGGGCAGTATTGGAGAAGTCACAGTCCCCAGTGGGCTAACACAGGGGGCAGTATGGGGGAGGACAAAGTCCCCAGTGGGCTAACACAAGGGGCAGTATTGGAGAAGTCACAGTCCCCAGTGGGCTAACACAAGGGGCAGTATGGTGGAGGACAAAGTCACCAGTGGGCTAACACAAGGGGCAGTATTGGAGAAGTCACAGTCCCCAGTGGGCTAACACAGGGGGCAGTATTGGAGAAGTCACAGTCCCCAGTGGGCTAACACAGGGGGCAGTATTGGAGAAGTCACAGTCCCCAGTGGGCTAACACAGGGGGCAGTATGGGGGAGGACAAAGTCCCCAGTGGGCTAACACAAGGGGCAGAATTGGAGAAGTCACAGTCCCCAGTGGGCTAACACAAGGGGCAGTATGGGGGAGGACAAAGTCACCAGTGGGCTAACACAAGGGGCAGTATTGGAGAAGTCACAGTCCCCAGTGGGCTAACACAAGGGGCAGTATGGGGGAGGACAAAGTCCCCAGTGGGCTAACACAGGGGGCAGTACTGGAGAAGTCACAGTCCCCAGTGGGCTAACACAGGGGGCAGTACTGGAGAAGTCACAGTCCCCAGTGGGCTAACACAAGGGGCAGTATTGGAGAAGTCACAGTCCCCAGTGGGCTAACACAGGGGGCAGTACTGGAGAAGTCACAGTCCCCAGTGGGCTAACACAGGGGGCAGTACTGGAGAAGTCACAGTCCCCAGTGGGCTAACACAGGGGGCAGTACTGGAGAAGTCACAGTCCCCAGTGGGCAAACACAGTGGGAGGTATTGGAGAAGTCACAGTCACCAGTGGGCTAACACAGTGGGAGGTATTGGAGAAGTCACAGTCACCAGTGGGCTAACACAGGGGGCAGTATTGGAGAAGTCACAGTCACCAGTGGGCTAACACAGGGGGCAGTATTGGAGAAGTCACAGTCACCAGTGGGCAAACACAGTGGGAAGTATTAGAGAAGTCACAGTCACCAGCGGGCTAACACAGGGGGCAGTACTGGAGAAGTCACAGTCACCAGCGGGCTAACACAGGGGGCAGTACTGGAGAAGTCACAGTCACCAGCGGGCTAACACAGGGGGCAGTATTGGAGAAGTCACAGTCCCCAGTGGGCTAACACAGGGGGCAGTATTGGAGAAGTCACAGTCCCCAGTGGGCTAACACAGGGGCAGTACTGGAGAAGTCACAGTCACCAGTGGGCTAACACAGGGGGCAGTATTGGAGAAGTCACAGTCACCAGCTGGCAGTATTGGAGAAGTCACAGTCCCCAGTGGGCTAACACAGGGGGCAGTACTGGAGAAGTCACAGTCCCCAGTGGGCTAACACAGGGGGCAGTACTGGAGAAGTCACAGTCCCCAGTGGGCTAACACAAGGGGCAGTACTGGAGAAGTCACAGTCCCCAGTGGGCTAACACAGGGGGCAGTACTGGAGAAGTCACAGTCCCCAGTGGGCTAACACAGGGGGCAGTACTGGAGAAGTCACAGTCCCCAGTGGGCTAACACAGGGGGCAGTATTGGAGAAGTCAGTCACCAGTGGGCAAACACAGTGGGAAGTATTAGAGAAGTCACAGTCACCAGTGGGCTAACACAGTGGGAAGTATTGGAGAAGTCACAGTCACCAGTGGGCTAACACAAGGGGCAGTATGGGGGAGGACAAAGTCACCAGTGGGCTAACACAGGGGGCAGTACTGGAGAAGTCACAGTCACCAGTGGGCTAACACAGGGGCACTACTGGAGAAGTCACAGTCACCAGTGGGCTAACACAGGGGGCAGTATTGGAGAAGTCACAGTCCCCAGTGGGCTAACACAGGGGGCAGTACTGGAGAAGTCACAGTCACCAGCGGGCTAACACAGGGGGCAGTATTGGAGAAGTCACAGTCCCCAGTGGGCTAACACAGGGGCAGTACTGTAGAAGTCACAGTCACCAGTGGGCTAACACAGGGGGCAGTATTGGAGAAGTCACAGTCACCAGCTGGCAGTATTGGAGAAGTCACAGTCCCCAGTGGGCTAACACAGGGGGCAGTACTGGAGAAGTCACAGTCCCCAGTGGGCTAACACAGGGGGCAGTACTGGAGAAGTCACAGTCCCCAGTGGGCTAACACAGGGGGCAGTACTGGAGAAGTCACAGTCCCCAGTGGGCTAACACAGGGGGCAGTATTGGAGAAGTCACAGTCACCAGTGGGCAGTATTGGAGAAGTCACAGTCACCAGTGGGCAGTATTGGAGAAGTCACAGTCACCAGAGGGCTAACACAGGGGGCAGTATCGGAGAAGTCACTGTGACCAGTGGGCAGTATTGGAGAAGTCACAGTCACCAGTGGGCTAACGCAGGGGGCAGTATTGGACCAGTCACAGTCACCAAGACTAGAATGCTGGTTTAGAGATCCAGGCAGCACTGTTAATGCAGACACAGGAAAGACTTGTGGACAGGGTAGTTATGAAGCAAACAGGCAGGCTGGGGACTAGACTGGAGCAGAGACAGGGTAGACCGACCGGGGTAATTTTAACACAAACTTAACTTGGACTGGAAAGTGCAGGGGCACACGGACAGGAGGGCACACACTAGAAACACGGCAGGAGATAAGGCAAGATAAACGCAGGTAAATCACAATAGCCCTAGACTTTCAAACACCTTCGCTGCTCACCAGGGAACCTAAAGCTCAGGCACCTTCCTGCCTGGAGAGGTTACCTTAAATACCCAGGGATCCTCAGCCTTTGGCTGGGGAAGGATTTGGCGAATTATGGAGCCGGAGTGTGATAAAATGCAGGTGTCAGAGTGGCTCACGGCCCTGCACAGACATGGCACACTATGGAGCCTGAATCCCTATCACGTGCAGCGGCAGATTTGGCCACTTGGAATACCGAGCAATGGCATGGTGCCTCCCTGCTGTGACCAGTGGTGTGGCACTAGCAGACATGATAAAGTGCCATCATCCCGCCTGCTGCACCTAGCCACAGGACAGACCGGAGCAGATCTGAAGATGCCAGTTCTGTAACTGTACTGCTGTTTCCACAGAAAAACACTACCGCTGGGATTTCATCATGCCACGCAGGCCACGTGCTGCTGGCATCGTATTTACCGAACCTAATATAGTCTCCTTGGTAAATAGCAATTTTTATAGGGAGGTGTCCAAGCATGACCTCTCCTTGCCTCAGCCCTCGCCCCGACCGCCGGAATCCGGACCTATGACGCTGCCAGTTTGGAGCATCAGATCTGCAGAAGCACCAGTGATAGATATGGGGGGGTCTGAGGTCTGGGACCCTCATTGTGCAGCTCTAGCGAAGGGAGTGCAGGGAACTGTTAAGTCAAGAATGAACTGAACGGATTACTGCAATGGAGAAAGGGGCATTCGCCCAGGGCCACCGTACTGCGGCGCCCCCCCCCCCCCCAGGGCTACCGTACTGCGGCCCCCCCTCCCCCCAGGGCCACCGTACTGCGGCGACCCCCCCCCCCCAGGGCCACCGTACTGCGGCGCCCCCCCCCCCAAGGGCCACCGTACTGCGGCGCCCCCTCCCCCCAGGGCCACCGTACTGCGGCGCACCCTCCCCCCAGGGCCACCGTACACCTGCGTCCGCCCAGGGCGGTGCCCTGCCCCCCCCCCCCAGGGCCACCGTACGCCTGCGTCCGCCCAGGGCCACCGTACGCCTGCGTCCGCCCAGGGCCACCGTACGCCTGCGTCCGCCCAGGGCCACCGTACGCCTGCGTCCGCCCAGGGCCACCGTACGCCTGCGTCCGCCCAGGGCCACCGTACGCCTGCGTCCGCCCAGGGCCACCGTACGCCTGCGTCCGCCCAGGGCCACCGTACGGCAGCTTTTACCCTTGGCTTTTCCACAAAGTAAATGATTAGCATAAATGACGGCGGGCGACTGTGGAAACAAAGTCCATTGGGTCTTAAGACGTCACGATAAAGTCGGAGGCTGAGACACCGGGCTGCAACTGCGTGAAGAGCCTGCATGAATCCACATAGGAACCTCTCATCCGGCAGAAAATCTGATAATCCAGAACCATAATCCAGACCACAGGCCGGAAAAACACTGATGAATCTGCCGAGAATGGAGCTGGTTTCTTTAATAACCCGGGGCGCCAAATTCCACAGTCAAAAGAAGCCATGTGAACAGGACCATGGAGGCTGGATTAAAGGGGTATTCCGACCCTACCAATAATGAGAACAGGGACTCTGTTACCCTCAGAGCCCCCCCCCCCCCCCAAATGAATGAAGCGGCAGGTCCGGGGTGAACACTGCTGCTACATCGCTCTTCTCAGAGATGAATGGAGCGGCACTGCGCACCCCTGACCCCGGGGGGACTCCAAGGGGGATGGGGGTCCTCATTCTCATCATCGGTGGGTGTCCCAAAGGACAGATCGCCCCCTACTGCTATGAGATGAGAATACGCTCATGCACCCCCACACTTTTGTATAGGGCAGGATTCCCCATTTGGCGCACGACATGACTGACAGTCGGGAACTGGTTGCAAGTGACCAGGGAGGTGCCGCCCATGTGCCCGTCAAGTAAACATCAAAGCTTCTCTCCCCGCTCCGTGACCACACCCGTCTCCTGCTACCAGGAAAACAGGTCTGACAGGGACATCAGCGAGGAGAACATAAACTTCTTACACTGTGCAGCCATAGTGAAGAGTCACAGGAGACCCCCACACGGGGTGCCCATCACTGATAGATCAGCGTCACCAGGATGACAAGCGGCCCTCATCGAGGCCCAGGTATTAAGCTTCCCGCAGTGGGGGGCCTGCAATCAATCTCGACCCCTCACTCTGGAAGGTGGGAATCTTCCGGAGATAACCGGCGCCAGATGTGTACTGAATTAGGACCAATAAGGATATTGTCCCCTGTCGCTAAATAATGGGAAAGGGAAGATCAGTGAGGTCCTCCAACTCTTCCTGACCCCTGAATGGCCCCACCAAGGGAGGGCACACCGCTGTATGACGGTGTAGATACATAGGGGCAGAGCCCACGGGTACTGGGCTTACAACGTCAACTAAGTAATACAGGACTGGTCACAAGGATCAGCAAAGTCAGGGAGGAATATGACTAAGGACCCCAAAGACTGCGGCAATGGACATGGAGGGCACAAAGGGGTGTGATGGGTAAGGAGTTGGCACAGTGGCAATGATCACCAATGTTAGGCATGTGTTTGATGGTTAAGGAGATGGCACAGATCTCCAATGCCAGTATGTAGTGTGATGGGTAAGAAGATGGCACAGTGGCTCTGATCACTGATGCCAGGATGTGGTGTGATGGGTAAGGAGATGGCACAGTGGCTCTGATCCCCAATGCCAGGATGTGGTGTGATGGGTAAGGAGATGGCACAGTGGCACTGATCACTGATGCCAGGATGTGGTGTGATGGGTAAGAAGATGGCACAGTGGCTCTGATCACTGATGCCAGGATGTCGTGTGATGGGTAAGAAGATGGCACAGTGGCTCTGATCACTGATGCCAGGATGTCGTGTGATGGGTAAGGAGATGGCACAGTGGCATTGATCACCAATGCCAGGATGTGTTGTGTTGGGTAAGGAGATGGCACAGTGGCATTGATCACCGATGCCAGGAAGTGGTTTGATGGGTAAGGAGATGGCACAGTGGCTCTGATCCCCAATGCCAGGATGTGGTGTGATGGGTAAGGAGATGGCACAGTGGCTCTGATCCCCAATGCCAGGATGTGGTGTGATGGGTAAGGAGATGGCACAGTGGCTCTGATCACTGATGCCAGGATGAGGTTTGATGGGTAAGGAGATTGCACTGATGACTGAAGCCAGGATGTAGTGTGCTGGGTTAGGAGATGGCACAGGGTTGGTATGGGTCATGGTGGCACTGGGTTGCCATACATAGGGATGGACACAGAGTGATACTGGGCAGCAGTGCCAGCAGGGTGCCTGGCAGGAGGATACACGGTGGGTTCAGGTAAGTACCATAGGCAGCAGAGCTGTCAGCAGTAGGACACGTACAGGGCAGAGGTGGCACTGGTCAGACAGGCGGCACTCTGAACGCTCACTCCCATCCTCCCTCCGTCACTCACCTCAGGAGTTAAATACGACACAAATGACGGCTGCTTGGGGGACTTCGCCGCCCCTCCGGACCCCAGCCCCAGCATATCCCCGGCTGCCAGCGCTCAGTGTGCAGCTCAGGTACACACAGCCAGGCGCCGCCCTCTCCAGCGGATACACTGACCACACCCACCGGACCGCCATTGGGCGTCAGCCTGTCTCTAGGCGGGTAGGCGGGGCCTACTGGTCGCGCACCAGAAAATCAAAGCCTGATTGGGCGCGGAATCTGTCAGTCAGCGAGAACGAGTTTGTTTCTCTGGGTGGTCAGGATGTGACTTGGGATTGGTTGAGACTGAGAAGGCGGGGCTTTCCTTAAAGGTATATTACTGAATTGGAGGAGGTAGAACAGTGGGGGTAAAGGAAAGGTGGATTAGTATCAGATCACTGCTCTCAATGAGAGGTAAACATTGGTCGCCAGTGGCAACTACACCAGTTTTGATACATGGCCCCATTACATGTAGAGGCAGAGGCACAGTGCCTTACAGGTCAATAGAAACTGCCGGTTACAATGCTGCAAGAGCCCGAGACGTCATCACTGCGGGGGGGGGGGGGGGGGGGACGACTTTCATTTCCTTAGTGCTCTGCCCCCTTCACTGACTTCCCTGCACAGTGGCGCCCCCTGTCAGCTCCTGTGCAGGAAGACAGCCCTCTCCAAGTGGAAATCAGCACTGCAGCCCTTCATTCTCAGGATCTGTAGGGGTCCCAGAGGTCAGAAGACAGGTATACCCCCAAATATAATTCTATAGTGGTTGTATAAATCTTGGCTACCTACAGCCACCACTAGAGGGAGCTTACTGCACACTGTATTAGAGTTCTAGGTAGTCTGCAGTAAACCCCTGAGCTCCCTCTAGTGGTGGCTTCATATATCTATATGCAGTATTCTCCTGAGCTCCCTCTAGTGGTGGCTGTATATATCTGTATGCAGTAATCTCCTGAGCTCCCTCTAGTGGTAGCTGTATATATCTGTATGCAGTAATCTCCTGATTTCCCTCTAGTGGTGGCTGTATATATCTGTATGCAGCAATCTCCTGAGCTCCCTCTAGTGGTGGCTGTATATATCTGTATGCAGTAATAGTCTGAGCTCCCTCTAGTGGTGGCTGTATATATCTGTATGCAGTAAGATTCTGAGCACCTTATAGTAGTGTCTGTATATATCTGTATGTAGTAATCTCCTGAGCTCCCTCTAGTGGTGGCTGTATATATCTGTATGCAGTAATCTCCTGAGCTCCCTCTAGTGGTGGCTGTATATATCTGTATGCAGTAATCTCCTGAGCTCCCTCTAGTGGTGGCTGTATATATCTGTATGCAGTAGAATCCTGAGCTCCCTCTAGTGGTGTCTGTATATATCTGTATGCAGTAATCTCCTGAGCTCCCTCTAGTGGTGGCTGTATATATCTGTATGCAGTAATAGTCTGAGCTCCCTCTAGTGGTGGCTTCATATATCTGTATGCAGTAATCTCCTGAGCTCCCTCTAGTGGTGGCTGTATATATCTGTATGTAGTAATCTCCTGAGCTCCCTCTAGTGGTGGCTGTATATATCTGTATGTAGTAATCTCCTGAGCTCCCTCTACTGGTGGCTGTATATATCTGTATGTAGTAAAATCTATATCAGGCCACATTCAGATGTGACATTTTCCTTGGTTTTCCCAGCCCACATATTTTCATAGAGGAAAGTCTTTTAGACTGATAGAGACAGCCAAGCACTCAGCTGTCAGTCTCATAGACAGTCAATGTGACTGTTTATGCCTGGGAGCAATCGTAATGGGTCCCAGCAGTCAGATAGTTAACTTTTATAACCAGAACACCCCTTTAAGCAAGCTGTGTAGACTGGACATGTTCTACCTGGTGTCACCAGTGACTCATGCGGCAGCGGTTGCATCATGTAATAACAGCACCTGAGTCCTATTTTTATTATCTGTTGTGTTCGGCAGGGCGCCATTATCTGCACATATTACAGTGCTGTAGGTTTATCTCCTGACAACATCCCCTGTTCATATACCGTATTAGGGTCAATGGACATTATACAAGGGGAGGGGTCCCGTCCTCAGGACCCCCCTCTATGAGCCAGAAGTCTAGAACATAGTCCATGTTCGACATGGCATGCGATAGGGAGAGATTACAACTCTTCACAATACAGAACCTAGGGTGCACCTATCTACAGTGGCATACCTACCAAAGAGGCAGATTATGAGACTGCTATGGGGGGAGGAGGGACCTGTTGCTGATCTCCTTCTCCAACATAGATTCCCAGCTTTTTCCTGCAGCCACCACTAGGGGGAGCGCAGTGCGTAGAGATTTGTACAGTCTCCATTGAGTTCAATGGTAACTATACACATTTCTATGCACCTGAGTGGTGGCTTCAGGCAGTTTTGTAAACTATTATGTAACGGGAAGTATAGGATTAACATCTGTATGTCGGTGTAAGTAGGATGGAGCGCGATTTAGAATTTTCATTTGCTTCAGGATATGACAATGATTACATGTTGGGAGTCGTAGTTGGAGTGTTATGGTGGAACACAAATACCTGAACTTGCATGCAGTGTATAAGACAAGGTCGGCGGCCGAGGAAGTTAATTACAGGTTAACGACAAAAGGGAAGTTCTTTTATTTTCTTCTAAGAAAGGAGAAGTCGAAACTTTGATAGATGTACACGTTACACGTATGAGGGCAGATTTCTGGCATGCACACGCATCATACAGGGAGAGATATACAGTATAATGTCAAATCTATCACTGGTGCCCTCCTATGTGGCAGAGCCCCTCAGACACCAGGGCCCAGGTGCGACTTCTACCTCTGCACCCCCTGTATGTAAAAGCAAGTGATGGAAGGGGGTTAGGAAGTTACCACTTGTCCTAATCGTAGCCCATGGGGCAACATTCAGTTTAAAATGGTATTCCTATGAAGGTCCATTGCTAGGACATGCCATCACTTTATGATCGGTGGGAGCCGCATCCTCATGATTGGGGCCATGCTGCTGTTTCCTGCACCCCTTTAATTTTAAGGCTCCATAAGGGTCCCACAGATCATGAAGGGATGACATATCCTGGTGGTATTATAAGACGAAAAGTCCCTTTAAAGGGGTTTTCCAGTTATAAGCCTCGCCTCCGCTGTCTCCATCTTCCAGTCCGTGCACTGGTGGTGCGTGGGCATGGTCACATTCACCCTTCCACTGTTCCGTTTGAGCCAATAACTGGCTTTAGTAGTGACATGCTTGTTTTGGCCACCACATCACCGGTGAAGCCAGTTACTGGCTATAAATGGTGCATATGACCATGACCATAGCCCGCCGGATGTAAAAAATAATGCATGGAGCTAAAAATGAGGACAGGAGAGGCAGCATGGAGGACGGCGTGGAGCGGGTAAGTATGACACTTCTGTTTCAGAGGGCAGGCTGCGAGCACTGGCTTAACCCCTTAAATCCCAGGCCGATTTTTGCAAATCTGACACGTGTCCACTATAAGTGGTAATAACTTTGGAACACTTTTACTTACTCTTTAACCGCCTCCGGACCGCCTAACGCAGATGTGCGGTCCGGAGGCGGCAGCCCTGCGCTCAACGACGCATATACGCGTCATCTCGCGAGGGCCGGGATTTCCTGTGAACGCGCGCACACAGGCGCGCGCGCTCACAGGAACGAAAGGTAAGCGAGTGGATCTCCAGCCTGCCAGCGGCGATCGCTCGCTGGCAGGCTGGAGATCCGAATTTTTTAACCCCTAACAGGTATATTAGACGCTGTTTTGATAACAGCGTCTAATATACCTGCTACCTGGTCCTCTGGTGGTCCCTTTTGTTAGGATCGACCACCAGAGGACACAGGCAGCTCAGTAAAGTAGCACCCAACACCACACTACACTACACCCCCCCCCGTCACTTATTAACCCCTTATAAACCCATGATCACCCCATATAAACTCCCTGATCACCCCCCTGTCAGGCTCCGTTCAGACGTCCGTATGATTTTTACGGATCCACGGATACATGGATCGGATCCGCAAAACACATGCGGACGTCTGAATGGAGCCTTACAGGGGGGGTGATCAATGACAGGCGGGTGATCACCCATATACACTCCCTGATCACCCCCTGTCATTGATCACCCCCCTGTCATTGATCACCCCCCTGTAAGGCTCCATTCAGACGTCCGTATGATTTTTACGGATCCATGGATACATGGATCGGATCCGCAAAACACATGCGGACGTCTGAATGGAGCCTTACAGGGGGGTGATCAATGACAGGCGGGTGATCACCCATATACACTCCCTGATCACCCCCTGTCATTGATCACCCCCCTGTAAGGCTCCATTCAGACGTCCGCATGATTTTTACGGATCCATGGATACATGGATCGGATCCGCAAAACAGATGCGGACGTCTGAATGGAGCCTTACAGGGGGGGGTGATCAATGACAGGCGGGTGATCACCCATATACACTCCCTGATCACCCCCTGTCATTGATCACCCCCCTGTCATTGATCACCCCCCTGTAAGGCTCCATTCAGACGTCCGTATGATTTTTACGGATCCATGGATACATGGATCGGATCCGCAAAACACATGCGGACGTCTGAATGGAGCCTTACAGGGGGGGTGATCAGTGACAGGGGGGTGATCACCCTGATCACCCCCTGTCATTGATAACCCCCCTGTAAGGCTCCATTCAGACGTCCGCATGCGTTTTGCGGATCCGATCCATGTATCCATGGATCCGTAAAAATCATACGGACGTCTGAATGGAGCCTTACAGGGGGGGGTGATCAGTGACAGGGGGGTGATCACCCTGATCACCCCCTGTCATTGATAACCCCCCTGTAAGGCTCCATTCAGACGTCCGCATGCGTTTTGCGGATCCGATCCATGTATCCATGGATCCGTAAAAATCATACGGACGTCTGAATGGAGCCTTACAGGGGGGTGATCAATGACAGGGGGGTGATCAATGACAGGGGGTGATCAGGGAGTGTATATGGGTGATCACCCGCCTGTCATTGATAACCCCACTGTAAGGCTCCATTCAGAAGTCCGCATGCGTTTTGCGGATCCGATCCATGTATCCATGGATCCGTAAAAATCATACGGACGTCTGAATGGAGCCTTACAGGGGGGGTGATCAGTGACAGGGGGGTGATCACCCTGATCACCCCCTGTCATTGATAACTCCCCTGTAAGGCTCCATTCAGACGTCCGCATGTGTTTTGCGGATCCGATCCATGTATCCATGGATCCGTAAAAATCATACGGACGTCTGAATGGAGCCTTACAGGGGGGGTGATCAGTGACAGGGGGGTGATCACCCTGATCACCCCCTGTCATTGATAACCCCCCTGTAAGGCTCCATTCAGACGTCCGCATGTGTTTTGCGGATCCGATCCATGGATCCGTAAAAATCATACGGACGTCTGAATGGAGCCTTACAGGGGGGTGATCAATGACAGGGGGGTGATCAGGGAGTCTATATGGGTGATCACCCCCCTGTCATTGATCACCCCCCTGTCATTGATCACCCCCCTGTAAGGCTCCATTCAGACGTCCGCATGTGTTTTATGGATCCGTAAAAATCATACGGACGTCTGAATGGAGCCTTACCAGGGGGGTGATCAATGACAGGGGGGTGATCCGGGAGTCTATATGGGTGATCACCCCCCCTGTCATTGATCACCCCCCTGTCATTGATCACCCCCCTGTCATTGATCACCCCCCTGTCATTGATCACCCCCTGTAAGGCTCCATTCGGAATTTTTTTTGGCCCAAGTTAGCGGAAATTTTTTGTTTGTTTTTGTTTTTGTTTTTTCTTACAAAGTCTCATATTCCACTAACTTGTGTCAAAAAATAAAATCTCACATGGACGCACCATACCCCTCACGGAATCCAAATGCGTAAACATTTTTAGACATTTATATTCCAGACTTCTTCTCACGCTTTAGGGCCCCTAAAAAGCCAGGGCAGTATAAATACCCCACATGTGACCCCATTTCGGAAAGAAGACACCCCGAGGTATTCTGTGAGGGGCATATTGAGTCCATGAAAGATTGAAATTTTTGTCCTAAGTTAGCGGAAAGTGAGACTTTGTGAGAAAAAAACAAAAAAAATCAATATCCGCTAACTTATGCAAAAAAATAAAAATTTCTATGAACTCGCCAGGCCCCTCATTGAATACCTCGGGGTGTCTTCTTTCCAAAGTGGGGTCACATGTGGGGTATTTATACTGCCCTGGCTTTTTAGGGAAGTCTGGGATCCAAATGTCTAAAAATGCCCTCCTAAAAGGAATATGTGCCCCTTTGCGCATCTAGGCTGCAAAAAAGTGTCACACATCTGGTATCGCCGTACTCAGGAGAAGTTGGGCAATGTGTTTTGGGGTGTCATTTTACATATACCCATGCTGGGCGAGATAAATATCTTGGTCAAATGCCAACTTTGTATAAAAAAATGGGAAAAGTTATCTTTTGCCAAGATATTTCTCTCACCCAGCATGGTTATATGTAAAATGACACCCCAAAACACATTGCCCAACTTCTCCTGAGTACGGCGATACCAGATGTGTGACACTTTTTTGCAGCCAAGGTGGGCAAAGGGGCACATATTCCAAAGTGCACCTTTCGGATTTCACAGGCCATTTTTTACACATTTTGATTGCAAGGTACTTCTCACACATTTGGGCCCCTAAATTGCCAGGGCAGTATAACTACGCCACAAGTGACCCCATTTTGGAAAGAAGACACCCCAAGGTATTCCGTGAGGGGCACGGCGAGTTCCTAGAATTTTTTATTTTTTGTCACAAGTTAGCGGAAAATGATGATTTTTCTTTTTTTTTCTTTTTTCCTTACAAAGTCTCATATTCCACTAACTTGCGACAAAAAATAAAAAGTTCTATGAACTCACTATGCCCATCAGCGAATACCTTAGGGTGTCTACTTTCCGAAATGGGGTCATTTGTGGGGTTTTTCTACTGTTTGGGCATTGTAGAACCTCAGGAAACATGACAGGTGCTCAGAAAGTCAGAGCTGCTTCAAAAAGCGGAAATTCATATTTTTGTACCATAGTTTGTAAACGCTATAACTTTTACCCAAACCATTTTTTTTTTTGCCCAAACATTTTTTTTTATCAAAGACATGTAGAACTATAAATTTAGCGAAAAATTTATATATGGATGTCGTTTTTTTTGCAAAATTTTACAGCTGAAAGTGAAAAATGTCATTTTTTTGCAAGAAAATCGTTACATTTCGATTAATAACAAAAAAAGTAAAAATGTCAGCAGCAATAAAATACCACCAAATGAAAGCTCTATTAGTGAGAAGAAAAGGAGGTAAAATTCATTTGGGTGGTAAGTTGCATGACCGAGCGATAAATGGTGAAAGTAGTGTAGTGCCGAAGTGTAAAAAGTGCTCTGGTCATGAAGGGGGTTTCAGCTAGCGGGGCTGAAGTGGTTAAACAACCATTGGGAAATCAATGGTCAATCTCAGGTCACAAACAGATGGGTACAGCAAAAATTTAGCAAATAAAAATAAAAATTATGGGTGACCTCAATTAAGACTTAACTTTTATTACACAGTTAAAATGTTGACCCAATAAAAGCGATTAATGAAACAACAAAGTGCCTAACGCAAAGTAACGCACAGTGGTGTTGGTGCAAAACTGCTGTGCCGTGCCAAAGAAAAAAGGAGGGGGGACGGGAAGGGGGACACTGGGTCTCTACCCCTAGAAATCCCTCCTCTAGTGTGCCTCTGCCCTCGACAAGGCAATCCCACTGTGTTAGCCTATGTCCCTTGACGTCCCTCCGCTGCGCCAGTTGACTGCCCAGCTTCGTCAGGGTAAGGGAGCAAGCAAAGGGAGACCTGGTACCACAGCCAATAACCTGTACATATAGCTTTTTCCGCAACAAATAGCATGAAAATATAGTTTAAACCAACGCGTTTCGCTGGTCTAGGGCCAACTCATCAGGGGACTCACAGCGAATGATAAAGTATCAATTCATGCAATGGTAAGTAGCAATTCACACTTAGCTTAAAGACAAATGGAATAGCTCCATTCAGTCCTTTTGGCGGTGTGATGAGAATCCAGTCATTCAATTCGCCCTCACAGAAAGCACGCTGCGCCCGGCTAATCACTAATAGCTCAAGAAGAAACAGAGGGCCTTTCTGTGAGGGCGAATTCAATGACTGGATTCTCATCACACCGCCAAAATGACTGAATGGAGTTATCCCATTTGTCTTTAAGCTAAGTTTGAATTGCTACTTACCTGTCACGGGCGTTTCCATGGCAGGTACCTGTCACGGACGGTGTACAGGAAACAAGGCAAAGCAACATGTATAAATGACTCGCTGGATCCAAAAGCTAAGGAACCAAGGGAGACCCCTGCAGAAGACCTGGCACTTTCCCTGGCTGCTCAGCCTATGCAAAGATCCTAATGGTGGAGGTTTGCATATCCACGAACCTTGACTATAAAGCCCTGAGCACCCTACAATAGTGAGGGGACACGACCACCGGCTCCCTACACAAGATACGGAGGGAGTCAGGGTCACCTGGGATCCAGCAAACAGAAAATAACAGATAAAGGTACAACACTTAGCTTTGAAGCAAACAGGAGAACAAAGTCAGCATGCACACACACTCCAGGAAGTAGTATAAGCCGCCCAGAAAAGCATTCTGGGGAGGAATTTAAAGGGAAGCAATTAGTCCAACACATGACAGCTGAGAGAGGCTAACGAGAGGGGGAACTGAATACCACAACACAGAAACTCAAGGAGGAGGTTCTGAAAGGCCTCTGTCAGAGCTTCTCAGCTGTCTGGTTGTGACAGTACCAGGAGATCGGAGAGACTGGCAACTCGTGGGTTAAATTGACAAGTTCCCTGTGGATCTTATTGTGTCTGTGTTTTGGTGAATGCCACACCCCTTGCTTCAGATGTTGCTTGTTGGTAATTTACCTTCCCCATAAGTAGCCGCTTCTCACTCTTGTAGGTGCGGTTTATAGATTTTCTTCCTGCCTTCTAACTAGCTTGCCAGTTTTCTACTTTCAGATAAGTCTTGTCTGTTCTTAATGTTTTGTGTATGGGCCTGAGACAGAGACTTCCATTGGTCCATCTGGGGAGGAATGGGTTGTCTCTAGTCCTAACCTTATTCCAGGGCCTTATAGGGATATAAGGGCCTAGGTATACAGCATATGAATATTCCTACCTTGAAGGTCTATTCATACTGATAGGTAGTCAGGGCCCGGATTAGGGTTGTTTAGGAGGTGACCTGTTCCTTCCCTAGTTTCCAGGCCCAGTTACTGTTCTCCTTCCCTCCTGTGTTTAGTGTGGAGTTTCCCCCCCCCCCACACTGATCGTGACATTATAAACCGCCAAATAACCGTCATTTTGTTGTCTGTATCAGTTCAGCCATGGATGTTATCGCTGCACTGAACAGACAACTACAGGGGCTGTCTCTGTTGGTGGATGACCTCCTCTTGACCGTCTCACAGATGCAGAGACCACTGTTGGCTGATCCTAGTAGTGGTTACCTGACCTGTCCTGAACCTAAAGTTGCTCTCCTGGATAGATTTTCGGGGTGGGGGGGGGGGGGGGAGTTATAATGTTATTCGGTTCAGGGAAGCGTGCAAATAGTACTTTAAGTTGTGTCCACACTCATCTGGGGACGCCCAGTCTTGTGCTTTTTCTCTGCCGACCGGATCACAGTCTCTCCGATCAGTAGATGCATTTTTTGGAGCTTTAGGTCTCATTTATGATGACCCGGACGAACCTCCCTGGCCGAGACTAAATTACGCGGCTTGCGTCAGGGAGAGCGTTAGGCGGAGATCTATTGTTCCGAATTTAGGAGGTGTGCTACGGATACTGAGTGGAACGATCCAGCTCCCCGTAGCCAGTTTTGTCAGGGATTATCTGAGAGGCTTGAAGGACTCTTTGGCCTTTCATGAGAATCCTGAGTCTTTGGAAGCCGTTATGTCTTTGGCTGTACGTATTGATAGACGCCTGAGAGAGAGATCTAAGGGCCAATTCTCTCAGGATGTTCTATTACATAACGTACCGTATTCCTTAGACTCCTGAGCTTATACCTGGGGATGAACCCATGCAATTAGGGGGAGCGACTTCAGGATCTGCTTGCAAAAGTAGGAGTCGCAAGCAGGGAGTATGTATTTTTTTCGGTCAAAGGGGACATTTTGTCAATATATGTCCAAGCATTCAGCGGCAAAAAGAGAAACAAAAAGGGGCGTCTAAATCCCATCTGACTATTGGAGGTGTGAGTAGGGAGTCAGAGAATTTGCATTTGTCCTTTGCTGGTAGTACCCAATTTCTCCTGACTGCCGAGGTGGCGCTAGAGTAAAAAAACTGTGGGAATTGAGGTATTTGTCGACAGCGGGGCCGGGGTGAACCTGATTGATGCTCAGTTTGTCCGCATGCACGGTTTATCACCAAGTACATAAAAAAAAGACATTCCTGTATTTGCTATTGATTCTGCCCCTCTTACTCAGAGGTGCTTGTCGCAAGTTTTGCATGATATCAGATTAAGAGTGGGTGACTTTCATCAAGACGGTATCTTGTGTTTTGTCTCGGAAGGTCTCTCGGCACCTATGGTTCTGGGTTTACTGTGGCTTGCCAAGCATAATCCAACTATCGATTGGCAAGCAGATTCTGGATTGGGGGGACTATTGCATTGATAATTGTCTCAATACATCCTTTTCTGTGGTTACTACTAAGGCTGTACCCTCTTTTATATCCGAGTTTGCCGATGTGTTTTCTGAGAGTGGATGTCAGGATTTACCTTCCCATCGGGAATATGATTGCACTGTCAATCTTATTCCCGGGGCCAAATTGCCTAAATCTAGGTTGTATAACCTTTCTGAACTTGAAAGGCCCGCCATGAGAGAGTATATTGCCGAGAGTTCGAAGAAAGGGCACATAAGACCTTCCAAGTCTCCAATGGATGCAGGGTTCTTTATTGTTAAAAAAAATAAATAAAAAATGGAGGTCTTCGGCCATGTCTGGATTTTCGTGAACTCAATCAGATTACTATCCGTGATCCTTACCCTCTTCCTTTGATTCCCGATTTGTTTAACCAGATTATTGGTGCCAAGGTTTTCTCCAAATTGGATTTAAGGGGGGCATATAATCTGGTGTCATCTTCGGGTTTTTGAATGCACCCTGAGAAAGTCTGTGCTGTATTGGACTGGGATCGGCCCGAAAATCTGAAGGCTCTTATGCGGTTTTTAGGATTCACCAACTATTACCGAAAATGTATTAAGAATTATTCGACAATAGTAAAACCCTTAACCGACATGACTAAGAAAGGGAAGGGTGTCTCAGTGTGGTCTGATTAAGGAATGCTTCTCTTCTGCCCCTATATTGGTGCAGCCAGATGTGTCACAACCGTTTATTGTGGAAGTGGACGCATTCGAGGTGGGGATAGGAGCAGTTTTGTCACAGGGACAATCACCTGGTAAATGGCGACCTTGTGCATTTTTCTCGAAAAAACTATCCCCCGCTGAGAAAAAGTATGATGTGGGTAACAGAGAGTTACTGGCCATTAAGTTGGCTTTCGAGGAATGGCGTCATTGGTTGAAAGGGGTGATGCATCTGATCACGGTATTCACTGATCACAAAAATCTGGCTTATCTGGAGTCGGCAAAATGACTGAACCCAAGACAAGCCAGATGGGCCCTGTTTTTCACCAGATTCAATTTCACTGTCATCTATCGTCCTGGGATTAAGAATGTCAAGGCGGACGCCTTGTCACGTAGTTTCCCTGGAGGTGGTGATTTTGAAAACCCGAGTCCCATACTGTCTAAAGGGGTGGTGATACCCGCCTTCTACCCTGACCTTGAAGTGAAGTTGTTAGAGGCTCAGGGAGACGTACCTGGTGTGTCCCTCTGGGAAACTATTTGTGCCACCGGAATTGCGTCACAAGGTGTTGGAGGAACATCATTGCACGGTTCTTACAGGACATCCTGGGAGTAGGTCCACTGCCAACCTCATATCTCGTAGATTCTGGTGGCCGGGGTGGCGTAAGTGTGTGAAGGACTATGTGTCAGCCTGTACTACCTGCGCACGTGCCAAGGTGACACATACTCGACCTTCTGGATCTTTACTTCCGTTACCCATTTCGTCCAGGCCATGGACTCATGTATCCATGGACTTTATCATTGATCTACCTAATTCTTCAGGAAAGACAGTTATTCTGGTGGTAGTTGATCGCTTTAGTAAAATGGTAAATTTTATTGCATTACCAGGCCCACCTAAATCTAAAACCCTTGCACAGGTGTTTGTTGACAACATTGTGAAACTTCATGGAATTCCCTCTAACGTGGTCTCAGATCGTGGGACTCAGTTTGTTTCCAGATTCTGGAAGGCGTTCTGTACTCGTCTGGGAATTCAACTGTCCTTTTCTTCAGCTTTTCAGCCTCAGTCGAACGGACAGACGGAGCGCACTAATTAGAGTCTGGAGACTTACTTGAGATGTTTTGTATCTGAGAACCAGGAGGAGTGGTCTTCCTTTTGTCTTTGGCAGAGTTTGCCATAAACAATCGTAGACAGGAGTCCACTGGTGAGTAGCCTTTTTTTGTGGCCTATGGATTTCACCCGCAGTTTGGCACATTTTCTGGTTCTGATACTTCTAGTATTCCTGAGGAAGAACATTTTTCGTTATCATTGTCATTGATATGGCGAAAAATTCGAAATAACTTGAAAAATATGGGCAACAAATATAAATGTGTGGCTGACAGGAAACGTATGACTGGTCCGGACCTAAGTGTGGGTGATTCTGTGTGGCTGTCCACAAGAAACATTAAGTTGAAGGTACCTTCCTGGTACCTAGTTGAGTTCAAGGTTTATCGGCCCATATAAGATAACGGCCATTATTAATCCTTTATCTTTTCGTCTTGAGCTTACTCGGGCCCTGAAAATTCATAATGTGTTCCATAGGGCTTTGTTGAAAAAATATGTGGAACCTTTACAGCCATCTTCCCTGCCACTTGCTCCGGTCATGGTGGACAGTAATTTGGAATTCGCGAAAATAGTTGACTCTCAAGTTCTCCATGGATCCCTTCAATATCTTGTCCACTGGAGAGGTTATGGACCGGAGGAGAGGATGTGGGTTCCGGCACATTTTACAAATTTACAACAAAATTTCCAAAACCATTTTTTCGAGCACCAATTCAGTTATAAAGTGATTTTCAGGGTCTTACGTAATGGAAACCACCCATAAATGACCCCATTTTAGAACCTTCACCCCTCAAATTATTCAAAACTGATGTTACAAACTTTGTTAACCCTTGAGGCGTTCCACAAGAATTAAGGGAATATGGAGGTGAAATTTCAAAATTTCACTTTTTTGGTAGATTTTTTAATGTTAATAAATTTTTTCTTGTAACACAGCAAAGGTTAACAGCAAAATAAACCTCAGTATATATTACTCTCATTCTGCAGTTTACAGAAATACCCCATATGTTGCGGTAAACTGCTCTATGGGCACATGGCAGTGGTCAGAAGAAAAGGAGCGCCATATGGATTTTGGAGGCAGATTTCGCTAGAATGGTTTTTAGGCACCATTTTGTACTTGAAGAGACCCTGACGTACCCCTACAGTGGAAACCTTCAAAAAGTGACCCCATTTTGGAAACTACACCCTTAAAGAAGATATTAAGGGGGGTACTGAGCACTTTGACCCCCTAAGCGTTTTACGGAATTTGGAAACAGCTGTAAAAATTAAAAGTTTTGATTTCTTCCAATAAAATGTTTCTTTAGCCCCACATTTTTCATTTTCAGAAGGGGTAACAGGAGAAAAAGCACCCCATAATTTCTTACCCATTTTCTCCTGAATACGGCAACACCCCATATGTGGTGGTAAACTGCTGTGGGGGCACATGGCAGGACTCAGAACAGAAGGAGCGCCATATGGCTTTTCAGCGCAGATTTTGATGGACTGAACGCAATCTCAAACAAAACTGACTGAACTTGCTTGCAAAATGGTGCGAGTTACCCTGAACGCATCCAGACCTAATCCGTCACGCTTGTGTGAAAGGAGACCATAGTTGTTCTAAATCCTCCAGAACGAAAGCTGTCCTTGCCAGTGGTCCTTCTTTCTGACTTATAATGAGGATCCCAAGCATCTCTTTAGTGGGTAGACCAGAGGAGTAATAGCAATAAATGGGCCCCATAGAAAAGCACAGAATGGGCTCCATCCCTAAATACATTTGCCAAGCGCTGCATGATAAAACATGGCTACCTGCTGCCACCACTAGGGGGAGCTCACGGCACATGAATTTGTAAAGCTAGTGTCAAACTCTATGGCTGTAAATATTGATATGCAGTGAGCACCCTCTAGTGGTGGCTGAATGCACACACTATGACTTTGGGGAGGGAAGCAGGGAAATCAGTGGTCTGTCTTCTCTCAGTCTGAGCCCCATAACTCACATGTGAGCCCCTTGCAAACAGCTTCTCATATCTCAGCTTGCTAGACCCATATGAGTATGTCATTGTAGGGTGAGGTATATTAGGTTGATCTCCAATCATATTTTCAAAATTTTCTGGTTTTATATTAAATACTAGAACCACCCAGTTTTTGTCAGCTCCCCCAATTACCAGCTGATGACCATTGGTTTGCAACCCAGCATTACCAGTGCTCATTGAATTCAGTGGGTGACCATGGGCACTCTGACTATGTTTTGCAGCTCCTGTTATGTCAGGAGCATCTATGTGTCCCATGATGCATCTTATTATTTCATTCGGCTTGGCAGCAGCTGCCTGGCATTGGTCCCTAGGGTTCACTTTACTGCCGGACAATATCCCTAGTGTCAGTTTTGCCAAGTGTTTTACTATCTAAGGCTACTTTCACACTCGCGTTTTGTGCGGATCAGTCATGGACGCATCCGTTTCGATTGTGTCAGTGAAAACATATCCGTCCCATTGACTTACATTGTGCGCCAGGACGGATCCGTTTGACTCAGTTTCGTCAGACGGACACCAAAACGCTGCAGGCAGCGTTTTGGTGTCCTTCTCCAAATCGGAATGGAAACTAAACTGATGCAAACTGAGCGGATCCTTTTCCATTCAGAATGCAAACTGATCCGTTTTGGACCGCTTGTGAGAGCCCTGAACGGATCTCTCAAACGGAAAGCCAAAACACGAGTGTGAAAGTAGACTAAGAGGGTTTTCTGTGACCCATTGGTTCACGTGACTCTCTTCTGAAAATCCTGTTTCCGTACCACATGATGTCCTTTACCAGGTTTCGGCCCTGGTCTACGGATGGGACCAATGCGCATGCGCTGATGATGAGGATTCAAAAGTTTGCGCAGGCCCGACTCACAGCAGGATTTGCAGTACGTCCTGTCAATAGCCCAAGCTGGAAAACTGGTAAAGGACGTGTCATCGGTGGAAACAGGATTTTCAGAAGAGTAGCGCCACATGACCAGGTTCCCGGGTGGCCGATCCACACAACTTCGGAATGGTTAAGTATATTACAAACTTTCTCCTTCAGGGGTATTTTGTGTAATTAAGGTTGGTCTGTAAGAGGGAAACCCCTTTAATACATAGTTATATATTCTATATCCTCTGTCCTTAGTGCATGACCTTACTTTTATCCACATCGATCTTCACTTGCCATTTCTCCACCCAAGCCTCCAGCTTCCCCAGATCTTCTGCAAAATAATATTTCATCCTTTGTAGAACTATGTCCAGATCCCTCCTATGTCATATGGGCCCATGCGGTATCTTATACAGAGGCATTCATAGGTCATATGAAATCGACACCATTGTTTATAGGGGATGATATGGTGCCATTAGGAGGCGCCACACAGTGCCCATCACTTTACAATTTGGAACCACTGTCATACAGCCTCCTGGACAGTCTGGAAGGGTAGACACGTATGATTTAAAGGGGGTTGTCCAGGATTAGAAAAACATGGCTGCTTTCTTCCAAAAACAGCCCTACCCCTGTCCACAGGTTGTGTCCGGTATTGGAGCTCTGCCCCCAAAGACTCCAATGGAGCCGAGCTGCAAGAGCAGGCACAACCCATTGCTGTTTTTGGAAGGAAGCGGCCACATTTTTCTAATCCTGGACAATCCCATTTAATGACTTCCGGCTCTGGATGCAGGAACTGGCCTGGGATTAGAACGTCCTGTTGTGGAGTCTGTAACAATCTGTCCGTCTCCTGCAGTGCATGATGGGAGAGAAGACACACAGCGCGGGATCGTGTGAAAGGTTGACATGATTATAATTAGACGCCCTGCGGGGACTTTGTGCTGGACGACAGCAACTCTCCCACGTGTATCAGGATCGGGGGTGAGGGGCATCATACAAGGTTACCGAGCGTTTCCCTGCAAAATTAATATCAGTAAGAAATCTGATAAATATAAGTCCCTGAGTCTTTATTGTGGATGTCACAGCTGGTGGCTGACCAGTGGGAAAGACACCGACATGTCCACCGTGGACGCGAGAGCCTGGCCGCTGGGTGACACTTCGTGTTCTGAGCCCTTTCAGCTTAAAGGGGTATTCCAGCCGATAAAAATTATCCCCTATCCACAGGATATGGGATAACTATTAGATCGGTAGAGGGCCTACCCCCTGCAGGTCCCCTGAAATGACCAGAGTGGCTGGTCGCACATGTGCGCGGTCGCTCCATTAATTTCTATCCGAAAATAGCCGAGCGAGCGCAATCTGCTATCTAGATAAGTCCCATAGAAATGAACGGAGAGCGCACCCGCTGCCGCACCAGCACTCCGCTATTTTTTTTGGGCAGTCCTATAAAAACGAATGGAAGGCGGCTGTGCATGTGTAGCTGTTATCCGTAGGTCCCGTTCTGGAGATATAAGTCGTGGGACCTGCACCTATCTGACAACTTCTTTAAGGCTGTAGACCACCAGGGTGAAGGTTGCTTACGTAAGCAGGGACTAACCTCTATGGCAGGCATGCTCAACTTGCAGCCCTCCAGCTGTTGTAAAACTACAACTCCCACAATGCCCTGCTGTAGGCTGTTCAGGCATGCTGGGAGGTGTAGTTTTGCAACAGCTGGAGGGCCGCAGGTTGAGCATGCCTGCTCTATGGCACCCCTTACCTAATGGGACATAGATGTCTTCATGAGACAACCCCTTGGCTATTTTCCAAAATCCTCCAGCCGTTTAAATTGGGTGGTTTTCCCTCCCTTCACTTCAGGGTCCTGTTCTGGAGATAGATGTGGTGGGACCAGTACCTATCTGATATTTGTGACACATTCTAGTGGTATACCATAAATGTCCCAGATAGGACAACCCCTTTAATCCCTCAACATTAGACCACCAGGAAAACCACTCAAGTATAGACCACCAGGAAAATTGGTATTGATCCCTTCACTAGCACAGACCACCATTAAAATATGCATTAACCAATCAACTACTGTAGACCACTGAGAACTAGCCATTAAACCCTGTACAAGCACAGACCACCAGGAAAGCAGCCATTAACCAATCCACTATCCTAGACCACCAGGGAAGCAGTTATTAACCCCTGCACTACATGCCAGGGAAACAGGACTTCCACTAGCACAAATCACCAGAAAAATGGGCATTTCCCCTAAGGTATACTTTATCTAATCTAGGAAGAAGCCATTAACCCTAAGATCCTGAGGAAAACAAACATTAGTACCTCCACTAACTTAGACCACAAGGAAATCAGTCATTAACCCCCTACCCTAGAAGACCATTGATCCCTCCACTAGCCTAGCCCACCAGCAAAACGGACATTAGCCCCAACAATACCCATGGCCACCTAGGAAGCAGGCATATACCCCACATACCTTTCAACATTTGAATGACAAAATATCCACTTCACCCCTGAAAAGCCTCTTTTATAGAAATGAGAACTTTCTGTCCCATTTTTATGTCCAGTTGGTAGGTATGATTGAACACCCACCTCACTATGTCACCCTGGGATGTGTAGCTTGTGGTCTCCTAAATAACTTCTACTTCTTAAGATTTTTTTATTTATTTTTAAGTTACACATCGCTGCCACCCTGTGGTCATTAGAGGGAGCGCAGTTTTTGATTCATCGGATTGCAAATGTATTCATACTCTTATAAAGCCAATTTATCAGCAGCTTTCTCTCCTTTTCAGGACACGTGCATGCTCAGCCGAGATATCTAATGTGTAGGGCCATATATCCACTGCAGCTCATCGCGACTGCTTTGCCTCAGATGATCCTGTTTACATTATGCGTCTTTACGGTGGTTAGTCAGGGTTACGATTCATGCAGATGTCCCAACTCTGGATGGCTATTAGTACGTTGAGGATCGTTTTTCTGTGGAGTACGGGTGGGCTAGGATTACGTATACGCTTTATTTTACCTATAGTGACTTAGGATACTTTTGGATTCCTGAGTGACGTGACTTGTGCATGGATCCCGTGTGCACAGTGATAGCGGTGCCCCCCGTCACACTGAGGACATGCACAGTAGACGCCTGCACAGGCCAGGACTTGGGAGATATGCGCCTTAGCGCTACAATAAACACAATCCTGTGGCGCTCAGTTTGTCTGTTTACGGTAATGTGTCTTTTGCCTTATAATTATATCTGTGATGAAGTGTATTACAATGAGTCATGTTAATTATTCACAGAAACCGGATTTACAGCCAAGACTTCGTGCCACAGATACAATTATAAGGGCACATGACCGTTGCCGTTCTGCGATCCGCAAAACTCAAATAGCAGCCGTGTGTGTTCTGCATTTTGCAGAACGTCTGGGCCATAGTAGAACAGTCTTACCCTTGTCTGTAACGCGGACAAAAACAGGACGTATTCTACATTTTTGCAAAAGCTAAGGAACAGCCATGCAGTATGCTGTTCACATTTTTTGCAGACCCATTGGAGTGAATGGGTCCGCATCCAACGCAGAAAAAAATGCAGATAGGATGCGGACGAGAAATACGTCTGTGTGCATGAGCCATAAACCGCAATCGTATGCACAGCAGCACAGCCTCCCATGAAGACCAATGGGAGGCAGAGTCCATACAGCTGCCTGTGCCAAGATGCTGTGTGAATGGGAGTGTAGGACGGATTCCCACAAATTTGTATTTTTTTTTTTTAAGCGTTTGAGCGAAAGGTAGAAGTGGATTTAAAAGGAATGCGAACTATGAAGAAAGGACTCATACCTCTCTCTACTGCTGAATCCACTCAAAGGTCTTGCTGGAAAAACTGCATAAAAAAAAATTTAAGCAGTGTGTGAATTCACCCTTAAAGAGGACCTTTCACTAGTATACAAACTAAAAACTATCTGCGGGCAGAGCGGCGCCCAGGGGTCCCCCTGCACTTACTAGTATGCCTGGGCGCCACTCCGTCTGTTGTACTGGACTGATTTTTTTGTAGGAGGCGTGTCCCTTGCTGCAGGGCTGGCCAATCGCAGCGCTCAGCTCATAGCCTGGCTGGGCGCCGCTCTGCCCACAGATAGTTTTTAGTTTGTATACTAGTGAAAGGCCCTCTTTAAGGCTCATGCACACAAATATATTTTGTTTCAGTGTCCATTAAGTTTTTTTTGCAGATAGGATTTCAATGGGTATGAACGTTTCATAGCTCTGCAAAAAAGAAAGCATGTGCTATTCTTGTCCGTTTTCCAGACAAGAATAGCCGTTGTTAATGTATCCGCCCAAAAAAAAACAAAAAAACACACGGATGCAACATAGACATCTGTATTTTTTGCAGACCACAAAATACATAGTCGTGTACATGAGCCCTTAGTGTGAATTCATGCGCTGTGGAATTCACCCCAATTTAGAGTACAATAGAGGGACGTAACTGGAATAATAAAAAAGCACATCCATATATAGAAAAAGAAATCACGTGGAATTCAGGGTATGCTGCTCCTTTTCTAATCCCTGAAGTGAACGGTCGTAGATTTTCACCCTTTGCAACACAAAGGGAGGAAATGTGCAACCCAACCCCCTATGTGATACATGAGGATTTTGCTGCAGCACATGGGCACATCCTAAGTGGCAAAGGACGTTTCTATCTTCTGTACATCAGCCTGTATGCCATACAGACTTCTTACACTTTTCCTACTAGGCGGAAGCAAGAGAAAGCTGCGAGTGAGAGCCCTGGACCGCGCTTGCACCTCCACTCTGTATCGTATCACCTCAGAGTCTGAAAGAAAAAACTAAACACACAGAGAAGCTCCAGATTGTCCACTTCCAAATTTATTTCACTGCTGTGCTGACAACAAATGGTTTTACTGGCAGAGTTCACATGGACAGCATATGATGCAACCCGCATGAGATCCCTGATGAACAAAGGCCGAACCAAAAGCTTCTTCAGACGCTCAAGTAACTTTGCTGGGACACTAAAAACAGGTAGAAAGTTAGTAGCAGTAAGGCTGGACTGACGCACTGTACTCGCCTCACTATTTGCACTAGAACGGATCATTAGGGCGGACACATTTCCTTTAGGCCACCGATTCCCAACCTACGGCTTTCCAGCTGGTGCAACACTACATCTCCCAGAGCATGCTGAGAGCTGTAGTTTTATAACAGATGGAGAACCAAATGTTGGGGTATCACTGCTTTAGGCCAAGACTCCACAGCCCTAACCCACAATGACCCAGTAACCCAATATCATTGAAAGAATTCCAAGCGATGTGACAAGTTATAGTTATCCTACAGTTATATTGTGACTTGTGTCACCCTAGCCTTAGCAAAATAAATCAAAGATAATATAGTGGAAACTGCACCACCACCATGACTGTCAGCTTGTCTCGCTCTACTCACCGAGAAATATATGCACACAATTAATTTATGGAGATTGCTGGGTGGACACCTGGTGAGCTGACAGCTGCTGTATGTGTTTGGCCAGTGCAAAAGATTGTATCAAGTCTCTGCACCAAATGATTGGACAATATGAAGCAGACCAAAAAGTCAGGTCAGCCATTAATGTGAAAATCATTTGTCCTTTTTCTGCAGTCTAAGGCATGTTATTTTGTGGCCTGTGGCACAGAGACCATGACCCCTTCACAGTGGTGAATGGTAAACCCATGGAAGCATTAGGGGCAGCTGCTGGGTTTTGCCATTTCAGTAGGAGTTCTGATCTTATGGAGGAGTGTGACTACAAACGATTGAAGAGAAGCATAAAGAAAACCTGTGTGTCAAGCAGTCGGCTCCTCGGGGGCGGGCTTTGGTGAACAGAGCAGGAAATGATGGATCAATTTTGCTACATTCACAAAAAGCTGCAGACTGACATCAACCAGCTTAAAGTAGTATTCCCACCATAGACCTTTATGGTATATCGGGAGCTCAGGTGTCATGTGGGCAGCTTAAAAAAAAAAAAAAAGTGGAGAGGGGACCACATAATTCACACTACTCAAGTACAAAAAGGTAAGTTCACACAGGTTTAAGGCATGTTTATCAACCAAAGCCAGCAGGAAGGAGAAATACAAAGTCCTTCCTTGATATTTCTTATTCATTTCAAATCCACTTCTGGCTTTGTCTGGAAAAAAAACCTGCTCCAAAAAAACAAAACTCAGTGTGAACCTACCCCTAAAGCAGTCACAGGAAAGGCTGAGCTTGTCTATGATTGGTGAACTCAGTTGAAAAGGACTTTAATATGGAGACTTGTTGAAGTGAAGGCTGAGAATGGCCAAGTTTAATTACCAAGTTACTAAAGCAAATGGGATCTAACTTATAGACCACCGCAAAAAGATCTTCCAACAGATCCTCAAAGCAGCTTTGCAGTATTTCTGAATGTATTAATTATATAATGGAATTGCTGAAACCACAATTCCTTCGTCTGGATCAACTTGCAGGATGACAGGCCGAACTGGATGGACAAATGTCTTTTTTTTGGCCTTATGTACTATGTTACATACCCAGGTTACCTTCAGTTTATGAATGCCAGGCCTTACAACACAGGAGTTGACCTATTGAGAACCCCCATTCTCTAAATCACGTCAATGCATCCTACGGGCCTCCAGCTGTTGTCCATCATTATTTCCCAACATGCCCTCGCAGCCAGAGACTGTCAGCGCATGCTCGGAGTTGTGAGACAATTCCCAGCACACCCAGCTTGCAGACCTTGTAAACACACAAGCTTCTACAATGTACTGGTTTCTCTTTACCATTAACTGGAGCCTTGTTCACGTTAGGTTTTCTATATATCAAAACAGGAATAGTTTGCAAACAGATCTAATGGTTATAAAAGCAAACTTAAAGTGATAATCATGCATCACAAGAGCATTGGGTGCCAGAAAACTGTGTAATATGGTTATAGATTCGCTTTACACAGTCCCTAGCACAACTAAACGCAAATAGAAAGCTGCCTTAGTTACAATTATATATATATTCAACCCATTGAGACAAAATGCCACAAGATTTCCAGAGACGTTTACTTCTGAGTGCTAAAAATTGCAAAAGTAGGAGGGGGGGGGGGGAAGAGAAACAAAAGCAAAGAATGTGTTTTAGTCTTCACACAATGCATCCAAGTGGATTCAATTTACAAGGAAACATAAAATAAGAAATTAGTGAGGACACATGCCATATCTATTCATGTAACTTACAACTAAAGAAGGCTTCCCCCTGCCGGCTATGTCATACAACACAACACGAAACTTAAAAACACGGCTGAAAATTAAATACAACTACTGCCTATAAAGAGACACCGACCACCCAAAGCTTAAAATGGAAAGTGTAAAGCTGTCCCGATGTCAAGTCATTGTGTGGGCGCACACTATCCTCGGCACCAGGACAGATTCACCAGCAGTATGGAGGCAGGGGAAAGGAACGCGTCAATTTTAACAACTATACAAATATTTAACCTATTAACAACTCCGGAGATGAAACATCAGAGCCTGGAGCAAGGTAACAACAAGATGAAGGCATCAGGACATGTAACCCTGCAGCAGACGGGATGAAACCTCTCCTGTTAGTGGAAATGTATTTCTCCAGGAGACGAGATGCCTCATGAAGCTCGGCTTTTCATTTAGAAGTTATCGTAATCCTTTTTATCTTTCTTCCCTTCTGCTTCGAAGCTGTCCACGCCGTCGCTGTCTCGCCGTCTCTTGCGGTTGCTGTGAATGTTAAAGCGCTGGTTCATCTGAGACAGTGGATCCATGCCCAGCACTTTGTAGATTTGTCGGAAGGCGAGCAGCCTTAGTGCAAACTGCGGGAAGACAAGAGATTCGGTCTTGGAACATGAACAGCACCAGATTTGAAATATAAAAGTATGAGAAAATGAATTACAGGGTAACAGAGTGCTGGTGATGAGCAGGCAGTTTTCAGGAACGGTTCCTGATAATTGCCTGCTCTGTCTGTGCATCTAAACGCACCTTTAGGCCTCTTGCACACGAGCGTATGCGCTCCGAGACATAGTCCGTGAGCGGGCCATATGTCCCGGAGTGGCATTGATCGTGCGCACACCATCATAGATTACAATGATGCTGTGCACGTCAGGCTGCCCGCACTCATGATGAGTGCTTCACAATAACCCCGCGGGCGGCCCGACATGCACAGCATCATTGTAATCTATGATGGTGTGCTCCCGTGTGCACGATCAATGCCACTCCAGGACATATGGCCCGCTCACGGACTATGTCTCGGAGGGCATTGATTGTGATCAAAAACTACCAAGTGAGGCAAGTGGCAATACGTTCTAAAGAAAGTAGATCAAGTGCTAGTGCACCCACTTAACCTCTGCAGGCATATTCGTTATGAGGGAGGTTTACTAAGAAAATGCCCCATTCTGGCTCAAATTGCACACAAAAAAAAGCCTTACATGGCATGTGCCAAATTTATTATGTGTTTGAGAAACTTCACTAGACATATGAAAAGCGTCTAGAAGATAGCATGGAGTTTTAAAGATTGCCACATTTGTTAATAGTATGCACCATTATTTTGGCACAAGAACTGGTGCAAAATAAGATCTAGAGGTGGCACAAGTTTTTTTTACGGTCTAAATTTAGGACAGGAATAATAAAATCGGTTCCAGAATGTGCATCTCTGCGCCTCTTGATCTTAACTGGACAAAAAGTAATCACCGAGTCACAGACCCATCTCCTTCAGAGACCAATGTGCAGGCAAAAAAACATATCCCTTAAGCTAATACAGAAACGTTACCTGTGCACTGGAAGTGAGATCCTCCCTTTGCTGATCAGTCATAGTAGCTAAAGTGTCATAAGGATCTTTTTCACATGGGTCAAGTAAACCGGGCCCACCTGTCAAAGAAAAGAAAAAATGATGACCGTGTGGAAATGCAGCATTTCTTGAAATACTCTTGGCACGTTGCCACCAGTGATGCAGACTGCATGTGCTTACCCACTTTATATGCCTCAAGTGATGGAATTCCCTTTATGTCATGACCATGATGCACAGTGTAAAGTCGCTTACGGAGACTCACTGAGGGAACTAGTCATCTCCTGACTGTGGTTCATGGGGAGTAACTTTCCCCTCTTTAGGGAATAATTCACAATGTACACAATGGTTCATGGACATGGCAGCTATTTACTTAGATTACTGAATTACATTTCAGAGCACTGGGGCTGATTGCGGGGGGGACCTGATGCCACGGGGAACACGGTCCGTCAATTACTTTTTCCCTTATTTAAGTACTCGATTAATCGGTAGAATACTTGATTACAAATATAAAATCGATAGCTGAAGCCGTAACGCAGACCTTAACATCACCATCTGAATCAGGGTCCACTGCAAAGGTGCAAAGTGATTGGCATCCATTAGATAATTGCCATTCTTCAGAACCACTCACCCTTTAAAATAATGCCCGAAGAAATACACTCAAAGACTCTCCTCAACGCATCACCAGGGCTCTGGGGGCCCGACGAGCTGCTTATTGCCTTCTCCACCAACAACTCCAAGGCCTGTAAAACATAAGATCCCCGTCAGCACTGCTAGGAACTCTCCTCAGGAGATGCATTTTATGTGAGAGTATTTTTTTGTGTTCTGTATAGCTGCCTGTTTAATAGGGGACCTGTCACCTCTCCTGACATATCTGTTTCATTAAATACTTGCTTCCCCAATGTAATAATTCTGGAGCATCTATTCTTATTACTATGTTGCACCATTCCTTTATTATTCCTTCTAGAAGTTATGAAAAATTATTAGCAATCGGCAATGAAGGTCCAGCTGGGTGTTACCCAGTTGGGGTCATGTCCCTGCAGTCTGACAATTTCCAACAAGTCCTTCCAGTGTCAGATTGGTGCAGGGACACACCCAAAGCTGGACCTTCATTGCAAACAGCTAGTCATTTTTCATAACTTCTAGCAGGAATAATAAAGGAATGGCACAAAATAATAGAGGCTCCAGAATATTTACATGGGGGATGCAAGTAGTTGCTAAAACAAATGTCAGGAGAGGCGACAGCTCTTCTTTAACGTTGATAGACAACAAACTTGTATGAATATGGATGAATGAAGACGCCTGGAATTGGTGAGAGATTATTTGCCATGATTTTATGTGTTCTGTATATGGTATGCTGGTTTATGTTATTTGGGTTGTCACCTCATTTGCCTTTTGGAATATATTTGTTTCTGTGTAGCCCTGGCCAATGCAGTATTAAAAGGATACTTTTCTACTAATGCCCGGTCCTCAGGATAGGACCTCAATAGCTGCTTGGCTGGGGTCTGGCTCTCTGTTCCTCCACTGATCTGCTGTTTGACAGTAGCTCCAGCGCTGGGACTACACAGCTGTAGTAGATGGAGCTGGTTACTTCTTTCGGAGCGGCGCTGTGTAATTCTGACGCTGGCACTACTGCAGCACATCTGGTGTGTCAGATCCCTGCCAACCAGATATTGATGGACTACCCTGAGGATAGGCTATGAATATTAAAGTAATGGTAAAACCTTTTTATTAAAGGGGCTCTTTCTCATCTCATACACTGGTGGCATGTCTCTAGGATTATGCCCGATTCTGGAAATAGGTGCGGGTCCGAGAAGTGGAACCGCACCTATCTGACATTGGTGGCACATCCTGGCAATATTCACACAACACGGGAAAAAAGCAAGACTGTTTTGTTCGGAATTGTATGGTACAATGGTCTGGAATAAGAACTAACTCAATGGCAGACAGCGGGTAACCACTGATGAAGGAGGCAGCTTAGACCTCCGAAACGCGTATGGTGAAAGCATAAACCCGCAGTTGTACCGCTGGATGGACACGACTATTGGATACTTTGGAAGCGCTTCCAATTACAACCTTCTCTTTTTTCAGATTAAAGATTGCTATACAGTGAACGCGGATCGGCTTGAGACGCCATACAAAACGTGACGTCATACCCACGTGGGACGCCGAAGGAAAACATCCGCAACACAGAGTCCCGAAAGGCGCACCAGCGGCCGCAACTGACGTGTAGTCAGGGTGTGGGACGCCACACCAGGTACAGCACCCGACTGACAGACTAACACCCTGCCAATACCATCATTAACAGTGACTGGCTAACAATTCACAGTAAGGCAGCATTACAAATGATGAATATACTAACATATTAACCTACTAATCAATCAACCAATTGTATTTAAAATGATCTGAAGCGCATTGACAAATTCATCATTTTAGAGATCACAAAGTGGCATTCCTCAATCAAATATAAACAACCGATTCGCCCATTGGAAAACTCCATCAATAGATAATATATGGTGGAGATTAATGCTGAATGACCATTCATTCCGCCACCCACATATTTGCATATCTACAAAATTAATTTATAAGAACTATATACGCCTGACTACTGGCCATCACTAATCGAGTACCCACTTCCACCGACGTGGTACCAGAATAACGGGGAACCCCCCCCTCCCCACTGAAAGGCTGAATCCAGTGTACGCATTTTTAACCACAATTTCATGCACCAGTTTTATGCATAATTTTTATGTACGATTTCTATGCAAGGGTATTACCCCCTTTTTCCTTTCCAAGTGATTTTCTTCACGATTGATTCTTAAATAAAATAAATGTATATTTTATCTATATTGCTCTCTGCGTATTGACCAGGTGAAGAGTGACGGTTTTTCATATTCAAATTGTATATCTAACATCCTGCCAATATGCTACCAATGTATGAGATGAGACAACCCCTTTAAGCAGTGCCCTCTCTAGGCACCCATATGGGCAAACCGGTGATCTCATGAAACAACGCTTTTAACCCTTTAATGGCACTAAATTCTATTCCTTTCTGACTCCGCATTTTTTTTTTTATGACCGCTGTAATGTTTAATCGAGATGTCAAAAAGGCAGGGAATAAAATAAAAAAATAAAAATACTATCTGACTGCAGTGGTGATGTGTATGTATATATAATATATATATGTAAATCTTGCAGCCAATCACTAGTCTCAATGGTCTTGTGCCATTTACTATTGAGATTAGTGATAGGCTGCAGCAGTCGTGTGTATATACGGTAACGCCACCTCTTCAGCCAGGTAAACAAAGACTGGAGGGAGGCAGAGGAGCAGCAGCTCTGAAAACAGGCAAGTACGGTCTCGTTATGTTACTACAGATCTTGCCTTTATGAACATTTTTAGTAACCGAGGATCCCTTTAATTCTTCAGGTTATTACGGTCACATGGATAGGTCTTTATTTTAACATTATTTTTATTATTTCATGAAAACAAATTAACAAAGTGGTCTTATGTTTGAGCAAAGATACATTGACATCGAACCGGATACAGAACATATGACATTATATTCATTCAAAAAATAAATGAATACGTTCAAGAAAATGTATTGTGTATTTTATAAAATTGAATATTTTAAAATTATTTTCAATTATTTTTTTTAATCCCACTAAAGACGACCTGTATGCTAAGAGAGGCTTAAAGGGGTTATCCGAGAGTATAAAATTCCCCCCATATGTCAGGGTCCCCACACTGCAGATGAAAACATCCGGTGTCAAGGGGAGCAGCCAATTACAGGTGGGGACAAGCCTCCCTAGCATCGCAGGTGACATTAGGGAGGCCTCATCCCAGTTTATCACCTGCAGACACTGGATGTTTTCATCCGCGCACAGGGAGAAGCGGCAGTGCGGGGACCAGGAGTGGCGCAGGGAGCGAGGTAAGCATATTCAGTGGGGGGGGGGGGAATTTTATACTCTCGAATAACCCTTTTAATGAACAGACAGCAATAGGGTCTTTTCTAGGTCCCCACTAGTCACGGCACCAATGAAATCGGTTGACCCAATTAAAAGTGGAGTTCCCTTGGATAATGTCACAACCACGCAGCAATCAAAGGGTTATACAGCCAGGATCCGTGGTTCCTCCAATTCCGGCCATTAGATCAGGATCTAAGATGTTATTAGCTAGCTGGACCCCTGACTCCAGGGGAGAATTATTCTACAGCCCCATAAAAACACAGGGCTGTTGTAGAGGAGATAAAACAGAGTGGCTTTTTAGATATGCAATCGCAAAATACAACAAACAGAACCGAAGCCTAATACATACCCAGCTTGGAAAATCGGACCATGTGGGCACACGCTGGCACAAGTCCCTCAGGATACGGATGATAATGACACAGGACTGCAATCCATTAGCTCTAGCCTTGTGTTCAACAACAAAAGCAAATTAGTGCCATCGTCAAAAACAACAAAAAGACTAAAATACCATCGTTATTGGAAGCCCAAATCATGAGCTGCCAAACTGGATGGCATTTTAAACACGCAATTATATATTTTTAAAAAATAAAAGCTGTCATCTCCTGTAAATTTCACTTGTAAGCCTTGTAGACAAAAACGAGATTTTTGTGAGCTCACCTGTAAAATCTCTTTCTCGCGTAGTTCATTGGGGGACACAGACCGTGGGTATAGCTGCTTGCTGCCACTAGGAGGCGACACTAGGCTAAGAAGTGATAACTCCTCCCCCGCAGGCTATACCCCCTCCAGCCTGGAGAGAGCATATCAGTTTGTGCCCAAGCAATAGGAGTAGGAGAAAAAAATCAATAATGAAAATACAGTACACAACCCACAACTGACAAACATCAGTCGGAATGCACCAGAACTGAGGACCATACTGGCCCACAAACCGCCAATATGTGCGGCAAACCGAAACTGGGTGGGAGCTGTGTCCCCCAATGAACTACGCGAGAAAGAGATTTTACAGGTGAGCTCACAAAAATCTCGTTTTCTCGCTAGTATCATTGGGGGACACAGACCGTGGGACGTCCTAAAGCAGTCCACGGGGAGGGAAAAAAATCACACGCCCCTGGAGAAAAAACGCCCTCGAGGATGCGGCATCCGCTGCCGCCTGCAAGATCTTGCTGCCTGGAGCAGCAACAGATGATGGCTAGGAAAGACCCCCGAAACACTCGGTGAACTTGCCGGAAGACCAAGACACTGCCCTCTAGAAGCGATGTCTGGAGTAGATGAACCCGAGAAATGACGACCGCTGGACGGCCAGGCCATCACTCCGCTAGGAAGCAACCGACAGGCAGACATCCCAGGAAAAAAAGCATCCCGTTGGAAGACGCCAGCTATGACAAGGACCTCCAAGAAAATCAGGCAGAAAACCCATACAGCGGAACGCGCCAACGCGCCAGATATGGACCAGCAAATCTCCGAGGCCAAAATAGATGGCTGATGGAGAGCCCGCCCTTAAAATACGAGGGAGAAAGAAGAGAAAAACCATGTCCGAGAAGACCCGAAAAGCGGTGACCTTCCGCCAGAAAGAAAATTCTGGCGGAGCACTGCCTGATGCCAATGACAAAGGACAAATGGACGTACAAAAAGAAGAAGAAGAAGAAGAAGTCCCAGAGGGGGGGCTTGTTTGTTCCTGAAACGCCCCCAGCGATATACCGATCGTCGGGGCGAAGTCGGTTGTAGACCACAACTGTGGGAGCGGAACCAAAATCCAGGTTCGCAGGATCCTCCTCTGGTTAAAAGAAACCGGTAATGGAAAAAACCCCATAATTGACATATATTGACTTCCGGGCAGAGACCAAGATAAGAGAATACTCTCCGTGGAAAAAAATAGATCCCGGATTCCATAGCTATACAACCCATTGCCACCGGTCGAGGAGACCGAAGGGAAAAGGTGGTCAGCAGTCCAGCTAGAGGAAGGACAGGAAAGAAAAATAGGGGGGTTCCGTTCAAGGAACGAAATCCCTACCAGTGGTGACAAGGTGAGACAGTCACCCGCTCAGCCTGGCTTGGGGGGACCGTAGTCCATCGCTTGATGTGACACAGAAGTAACCATAACTGAAGGAAGGAATCACTGTAGTGGTAGACGAGTGCCACAGGGACCAAGTAAACATATCTGACGGACAGTATCACCGTAGTGGTAGACGAGTGCCACAGGGACTAAGCTACCCAGTCGAGCGCGCCCAAGTAAGGTGCTGATAGCTATGGCACTGACGCCAATGCAAAACCCGAGTTGACGACACAAGAACAATAGTCGACAGAGCAACGGACAGTTAACAGTAATGAAGACCAATGAGAGGTCAGGGCAAGCCCATTGCCATCAGGGACTGACACTGTACAGATCTCTTGGTAATGAAATACACCCTTGAGGAGGAGCCCATACAAAGGAAGCTGCCAGAGTAACGCAAAGGCCACACTCCAGTTGAGGAGGATGCCACACCGTACAGGATACCAATCCCAGAGTCGGAAGAAACCGCCGTCTGACGAAGGAACTGTGCAATAGGAATGTTCAGTAGGAACCCTAGCATGTAGTGGAGATGCAAATACCCTTTGTACAGTAATAGCTACCGCCTGCTCCTCCCAGCGTAAAACTGAGGGAGAGGCCTAAGGACACCCAGAAGTAGCATGGAACCAAGCTAACTCAGTCAACCAGAGCCATTCTGAGGCATTCCATCTAAAAAGGGGGCAAAACCAGAGCAACCGCCGAAGCAGTGTCAGGGTAGAACCCCTATCTGCGGGGGATGACCCTCTGCCATGAGTTCGATCTCCGGCCCTTGTGAGAACTACCCTTGCTTTTTTTTTTTTTGTTTTTGTTTTTGTTAGAAGTGGGATCTGAACCCACACCTCCATTTGGAGACCCGAACACCCATACACGGAAGAGATTAACTCTTGAGTCTGGCACATTAGACCACTCGGCCATCCTGACTTAGAGAACACGCTGTAGTAGTCAATGCAGAATGCCAGCAAAACACCCTCACCTAATGAGGAAGAGTGGTGGCCCAGAATACAGAGTCAGTGCAACCTTGGGCTCGCTGGGTCGTAATCCCAACATTTGTATAATGGCGTGCACCCACACGCTGTAGAGGACCAAGTTCTGACCGACCTGAACGGTGGAGGCCCATAGGGATGGGAATCTAGGGCACCTGAAGAGCTGCTGAGCGACTCCCTTAAGAGAACAAGGAACGACCTATCTGCGCCAACCACCAGTACCAGAAGAGACGGGAGGATACAGTATGGGAGCAGTCCCAGTATCCATATACCTCTAGATGAAGAGTACCAGGCACCAATGGCAACGACTGTTGCTGCGGCCCACCCGTGAAGGAAGCCACGGCATCTAGTGCGGAGGCTTAGTTGAATTAAAGCATGCATAGATGCCCAGAGATTTCCCGTAAGATGTAGAAGGGGGTAATGCCACGACTGTTGACTAGTATTCAGTGGTAGCGCAACCCTCCGTCAAGGAAGGAAGGTAGGGAGATAAACAGAACCGCATCCCACGGTAGTGTAACAACCCCCTCCCTGGAGGGGGTAACGCGTACTGTAAGCACTACCCTCAATGGAAGTGCAACCACTCCACCTATGAAGGGGAGAAAAATATATAGGGAGTACTGTATCCTGAGGTTAGCGCCAGTACCTAACCTATGGCAGGGGGTAATGCACCCAGTAGGAATTGACCCCTATGGCAGAGAATTACACCCCTATCGAAGAGGATAATGCATACGAATAGTCCCGTTCCCGGTGGGTAAAGAATTCCTCCACCTAAGCAAGGTGGTAATACTTACAGCAAACATTGCCACCCGCGATAAAGCCATAACGCCTCCTATAAGAGAGGCTAATGCATAACGCCAGTACTGTACCCAGTGGAACAGCAATCCGTCAACAACTGAAAGGGGAGACGCAAATGGCTGGCACTGACCAGTGCAAGTGCCGTCAGTCCACCTGTGGATGGAGGGAATACAAAGGGTAAGTACTGTATCCAGTAGCAAAGCAAATGCCGCCTAAGGAAGGGGCAATGCAGACAATCAGTACTGCCGGTAGCATGGATGCAGTCTAGAAGGTTCATATCAGAGTCCGCAGAACTGTTCCCTGTTCCCTCAGAACCAACCCCTGTCAGAAGGGAGGGTTCTGAATATCACCCTAATGAGGAAGGATGGAGGTGCGGAGGAGACCGAGGAGGAATGTCCTGCTCGTGCGCAGCTCTACCTCTTAGCATCCAGCCACGGCAGTTGCAGGCTGTGACAGCGGTGATATAACCATCAAAACACCCAGGAGGTGGAATCGGCATCCCTACCTGACCGCTCACAGGATTGTGTGGGCGGTACTCAATCGACCCACAATCCAGGAGGGTGGATTGGGAACTGCCAGAGGTCCTCCATTGGATTGCGCATGTGGATTAACAACCAAATGACCCAAGAGGGTGGATTGGGAATCCAGCAGCTGCGTTCCCCTGGCTTGTGCAGGTGGAGCATTATCAACCAAACGGCCCCGTAGGGCGGATTGGGAATCCTGCATCTGTGTTCCCCCCGGATCCGTGCAGGTGGAGCATTATCAACCAAACGGCCCCGTAGGGCGGATTGGGAATCCTGCATCTGTGTTCCCCCCGGATCCGTGCAGGTGGAGCATTATCAACCAAACGGCCCCGTAGGGCGGATTGGGAATCCTTCAGATGTGCTCCCCCGGATCCGTGCATGTGGAGTAATCAACCAACGGCCTCAGCGGGCGGATTGGGAATCCTCAGATGTGCTCCCCTGGATTTGTGCAGGTGGAGCATTAATCAACCAAACGACCCCGCAGGGCGGATTGGGAATCCTTCAGATGCGCTCCCCTGTATTTTTGTAGGTGGAGTATTATCAACCAAACGGCCCCAGCGGGCGGTTTGGGAATCCTCCAGATGTGCTCCCCTGTATGTGTGCAGGTGGAGTAATATCAACCAAACAGCCCACGGGCGGATTGGGAATCCTGCAGATGTGCTCCCCTGCATTTGTGCAGGTGGAGCATTATCAACCAAACGGCCTCAGCGGGCGGATTGGGAATCCTTCAGATGTGCTCCCCTGTATTTGTGCAGGTGGAGCATTATCAACCAAACGGCCCGTATGGCGGATTGGGAATCCCTCAGATGTGCTCCCCTGGATTTCACCTGTGGTGGCCTATACACCAGACGACCCAGAAGGTGGTCTGGGAATTCTTCATGTGTGCATTCTCAACTAAACAGCCCCGGAGGGCGGAATGGGAAACTGTGAGCAATCCTGCCCTGTCCAGATAGGACATGGGCCCAGCCCCATACCCCACCACCAGGGTGGACATGCCGGCAGGAAGGGGTTAGGGTTAACTTCCTAATCTAAGGTAATTGGCATGCAGAAAGGGGACACTCAGATAATGCAGTGCCGGCTGCAAACAAACGACTTGCCACAAAGGGTTAACCCAGCTCAGAGGACCAGATGCGGAGCTCAGCGGGGCACCTGGGGGAGGAGCGACAGCTAGTCGGGGAGAATCCGCGCCAAAAGGACGAACCCGCCCCCTCCATAACTGGAATGAAAGTTGCGGCCTAGTAGGCCGCAAAAGCCGGGACATAAAGTTCGGCGCACAGCCGACCGGGCGGTACTGCCAGCCGGTTACCACAGCGGGGCCTGAAGAGCAACCGCCGATGTCTGCCCACTGATTTGGAGGGGGAGTGTCCACTCTCGCTGCGGGAACCCATCCCGTGCCGCTAAAACAACTGCACGGGCTGAATCCCGGTAGGCCCGAAGTGGAGCCAGGGGCTAAATTTTTGGCGCCGGCCAAACGAATAGCCGGCCGGGAGTGGAGTGACCGGAGCGGCGCTCTGTAAGTGCCCTGGCTGAACATCAGCCGCGGGAGCTCACCCCGCAGGCCGTACTGAGGAGAACCCAGGCCCCCCGTATGGACAGAAGCCCAAACCTACATTGGGCCTGAGGTAATGTGGGGGCCCTCACCCTGAATGGCCCACCTGAGGAAAAAGGACCTCCATCTTATGATGAGGTGACCGGGGGGGAAGGGAGAAGGGGGAGGGGAAGGGCCGAGGTACTTACCCAATACGGACTACTCACCCCATCTTCATCCTCTTCTCTTCACCCTTTCTCAGAGTACCAGCAGGGTCACCTCTTCAGCCGCTGGCACACGAAGTGGCAGGAGACTGGAATGGCGGAGGGTCTCGCCGGATTCAGGTGACCCCCTTGGCTGGCGGGAAGCAGGGGAGCTGGGCTGCCCTGGTCCACTTTCGTTTCTTGGGGAGGGCGAGCGGTGAGGGATTCCGACACCGGCCTTGCTCCCGGGGTAGACAGAGTGGCTAGGCGACTCTGTTTCCCCAACCTAAAAGAGGAAAAAAATAAAATAATAAAGGTAAGCCGCCCTGCAAAAGCAGGGAGGTCTGCCTCCTACGACACTAAGCTAAAAACTGATATGCTCTCTCCAGGCTGGAGGGGGTATAGCCTGCGGGGGAGGAGTTATCACTTCTTAGCCTAGTGTCGCCTCCTAGTGGCAGCAAGCAGCTATACCCACGGTCTGTGTCCCCCAATGATACTAGCGAGAAAAATAAAATAATAAATTTCATTACATGTGCAAGAAAATAAATGAATAAAAACATGGAATAAAAAAATAAAAAATAAATAAAAACAGAGGTAGGGACTGGAAGGTGGCCAGAATCCGTTTGGTGCATTGTTGGGACTGCTCACAATACCAAACGGGTTCCCGGTACCTTTCACTTCCTACGCTGAACTAGAGGAACATTTCAAAGCTAAACAGGAAGCAGTTAACACATTTAATTTGTTAAGCAAAGATACTATGCAGCCTTATGGAATATTACAGATTCACAACACAGTTTATGAAGGTGAGGGGGGGATGCTGAAAATATACGAGTTAGTCTTTAAGTAATGACTACTCCATGACCAGAAAAATAAAAAAGGAAATAAAATAAAATACATAAATGAGGGGGGGGGGGGGGGATACTAAAATAATATAATATATATTAACAAAAAGTAACAGTAAACATTTATAGGATCGTCCGTCCACATTTTTTCTGGTCATTTAAAAAAATAATAATGTAACGTAACATTATCATGGACAAGTGCAACAAATTAAACATTGATCGTGCTATTCTCTCATAAGGCTACAAGAAGAAAGTAAAATGATGTTGCGAACCTGGAACCACTTAGCGTGGCGTAGAGCAGCCAGAGCGTCAAGGCATTTTTGCCTGTCCAAGACGTCCGGTGGGTCTTTCACCATAACCGAGGTTACATCTAAAATGAATTGAATTGGCAAAAGTGCAGTGAGGGACGGGTGTTTGACCAGGTGAGCAAGACACATCTTTTTTTTTTTTTATGTAGCTACAGTGTCACACAAGCCATTCAGAGGAGAGAATTTACAGACACACCCTAATGGTGAGATGGATCCAAGGCACAATGCTAATCAGCCAATGAAATATAGAAAGCGGAACGCGGGTGACTAGATTTGTCGTAGGTGCAGAGAGTCACTTTTTTTTGTGTGGTAGAAAACGCCCGCAATCAGCAGCCGCAGAGAATGCAAGTTTTCCAGGAAGGATGGTTGTACACAATGCACTAGTACAAAGATCACAAGACAGGGAGGATGCAGAAATCCACCGCAGCTCAGCAGGCAACTTTGCTTTTCCCCCGCGCTGTGCATGGACCACCATAGCCGTGTGGATTTCTGCATCCCTTTAACATTGTATTGATCAACCCCTTAAAGGCTCAATTTAAAATAAAAATAAAAATCCACAAAATTCTGCAAAACCTATATCCTCCAATTCATAACAAGATGATCTGCAAATCACCATAGCGCTATTGGGTGAAAATTTCCACATACATTAGGTGACTATAGCAATAGGGATGCTGTTTTCAGCAGGATGGGGGGGGAGACAGACAACTCTGGGAAAGTGCTGCAGAGGAAAGTGATCCCTGTATGATTTCTGAGGGGGGTCGCCTAGCTAAGACTCCTTCTACTGCCTCCATAGACATAAACAAGATGCTCTATCGGGTTGTCAGAGCATGCTTATGGAAAGTTCTTTCATGGGAAAGATCTTAGAGGTTGGAACACCCAACCTCCATCTTATGTCTAGGGCCGGCTTTATGCTCCTTCATTATGTTCGGACTTCAGCAACGATGTGTCCCATTTGCAAATCATCTGATTATCAGTTGGAGAACATACAAAAAATGTAATAAATAAAAAAAGTGAACATCACTTCAGTACAATTTCGGAATGGCCATTATGATAAGAGGTTAATCATTGAAAAGACTGCTGTGCCCACACTATTTCATGCTCATGTCAGGGAAAAAACAGGAGCTTAAGCAGTGTGCAATGCAAAGTAACCATGACTGCATCCAGAGAGCTTAAACCTCCGGTTTCTTCCAGCAAATCCAGCGTAATCTTCAGGTAACCGTACACATCCATTTACTCGCATTTCGTTCCCCATCACAACAGAAAATAGTGTGAACACTGCTTCTAATTCAAAGGAATGAAGGAGGAGGAAGAAGAAGCAGATGCCTGCACTATGCAACCAAACCCCCTCCTAATATTAGACAAGGCTGGTGTGACACTGAGCTAAGAAAACCTTGGTCAAAAATCCTTCCGATGTCTTGGCAGCAATTCCTGACAGGATCAATTCTCTGCTACAAGGCTTTGTAGAGGAAAAGCTATAAGGATGGAAGAAAAACACAAAATGTACCAAGCTGCTTGAAAGGCTCAGCAGCGAGGGTTAAATCCGTTCAGTACCAATTCATGTGCAAATGCCATATAGACGACTTCAGGTTTCTGGTAACAGGCACGTAATATCTACACATGCAGAAATGACTCCCTAGTTGAGTTATGGTGGTCGTTCAGACAAAGCCTCCCCGAGATTAGGTGACAGACAGAGCGCGGTGCAGAAAACCTTATTGAAGCAGAAGGTACAATGGGAATTGTTTGGAGCAGAAGATCTGCATGGTGGCTTTCAGAAAAGCTCCCAGGAGAGTTTAGTATGACGCCAGCACCTGATTCCACACTAGGTCAGACAAACGACTGCTTTGTTTCCTTTTTTTTTTTTTCCTTTTTCTTTCTCAGAATCGAGCATGCAATGATAAAATAAGATGTAATGAAAGGTCTGCAAAGTAAACTAGAGAACTACAGTGCTCATACAGTTCCTACAGAATGATGCAAGGGCAGTCAAACATTAGAGGAAAGTCTGCAGGATCACATAGGACTATGATCAGTCACCGCTCCCAGGAACTGTCTTATCAGCTGTATGGGCTGTATCCATGGGCTTAAAAAGGCAGAGTATGTACATGTGCGTACAGCCGCTTGCTCCCCAAGTAAAGCAGAACAGCGGGATCAGAAGCAGAAGGAGACTTCAAACTTCAGTCACACCAAGGACTGGTCTTCTGAAGCCTTCGTCCACCATCGATGCTGCTGTATCCCTCAGAGACTGTCTGCTCTAATTGGACAGCACCTACACAAAAGATTTGGTTGCCACCCTGATGGCTGACCACACTATTGTGCACCGAATACTACGAGGGGGGCAGATCTCAGGATGTCAGCACATGTACTTTTCATTTTTTTGAGCCCATGACAGATCTTTTTTAAAAGAGACACTATTGCCACAATGAAAAATATCACAGCAGCTCCTCCCTCATTCTCCTCCTCATTGATCCCATTTTAGCTCTCTTTTCAATTAAAACTTAAAAATATTAAGACGTCTTCTCAGAGTCCCAGAGCTATGCCCCCTCCTGCTACTCAGTGTCCCGTGTCTGGCTGCAGGATAAAAAATAAAAAATGTAAACCCTAGCTGAAGATAAAAGGGTCAATGAGAAACTAACCAGAGTTCTCTGCAGGATTTCTACAAGACCGTTTCAGCAGGACATAAAATATCCTACAGGCAAACTGTGAAGGCTAGATCACCGTTGTCATCTTTTACTAGGTTTAGCGTTCCTTTAAGTGAACCGTGCTGCTATTTCTTCACAGCAGGAGAGATCCCGAGACAGGGAACTTGAGAGCGGCAACAACATCCCAAGGCATCCCCACTGCTCTGTATTTCCTCCATTGTGTCTTTCCAAAAGCCTGTCGTTATGTTGCCGATCCTCTGCCAACTAGTGATACAAGTACATTTTGGCAATATGGAAACCTGCAGTATTCCATACTGTATTTCTACACGAAGACAATGGAAAATCCTATGTAAAGGGGATGTCAACTGAATGGATATAAGCAGCAAAACTAGTGCTAGTTTGAGGGGGCAAAAAAATAAATAAAAAATAAATAGATTCCTCTCATACTGGATCACCCTGTAAAATTATTACTCTGACAATAGTGTCCCTTTAAGTCTTTCTAGTGGACTTTTGTTCCCACCTAAAATGCACAGGCCAAAATATATTCATGAGCAGTCTGAAAAACGCTCCGGGGAGCACCGACTGTCGAAACATAAATCAGGCATTGTCCAAAATAGCAGAAATGAAACAAGGCTTTAATCTAATGTCTATGTGCAGCTTGTGACTACAGCTCTATGGGCATGCCTGTAATGAGTCACCTATATCTAACAATATAAACGGATGGGGCAGTTGCATCGAGATTTATTACACTTTTTGCATGCCTTAAGGCAATGGCCTAACCACCTACTAAGGAAACAAAATGTCATTCCATCTGACCTACATAGCAACAGACCCAACATACTGCAGACACTGACCATGCGGCTTCTGGCTTCACAGCCTGTGGAGGTCTCGAGTGTTACACAATATACCAGGGACAGCCACACTGGTGTCACATCATTTCTTATCAGAGATGCAAAAGTTTTCAAACTCTCCTAAAGTTTGGACTTAAACTAAGTAGAAAATTGTGTTAAAAGCCACCCCAATTCCTATATTAAAAGAACAACTCTAAAGTGAACACATGACCCTGCCCCCAGATACACTGAAATATTATCTTTCTGCATCTCAAATGAGCAGAGATGACACCATGTGTGCGCTTGTCTTTACTACTATATACCATCCAAAAAAGAAATATACAGTGAATAAATGTAGCTGTTAAGAGCAATGTTGATTTCCCAACCTCCATCCTTCATGCTTTCTTCTCTTATAACTGGAGAGGTCAGGGTTATGGTGACCTGCATTTTAGGCTCCACACAAGAATTCAGAATAATGGCCGCCTCGGGAATAGAACAGTCCACCTCATACTTTTCAGGACTTATTACCTGCAGGAAGAATACACAGAATAAGGCATAAGAACAAGGGTGTCTACAAAGTATAACTATCCAGACTGTTAAAACCCTTTCAGCACTGTGATATCAGCAGATTAACAGTTTTATACTCTAAGCGGTGACCTAACAAAGGTTCTCAAACCTGCCAAGAATAAGGCCTATTCATGGTGACGTCTGTGACAAGATGGTCAATGTTTGGTTCTGTGTATTAGTTTTTTTTTTTGCTCTCCATGTGTCATTCGTATTCCATAGACCAGGGATGCTCAACCTGTGGCCCTCCAGCTGTTGTAAAACTACAACTCCCATCATGCCCTGATGTAGGCTGATAGCTGTAGACTGTCCAGGCATGCTGGGAGTTGTCGTTTTGCAACAGCTGGAGGGCCGCAGGTTGGGCATCCCTGCCATAGACCATGCTGGCCTAAAAATTTGTTTCCACAGCATCTCCTACCAATGGTCTGTGAAAACCACACATTAACCGCATCCGTGGTTTTCACAGACCCATGTGTGAAGGATCTATAATCACGGACAAAAATACTGCATGCAACCGTGGTGAAACCACAGTCCATGGCAATCCACTGACGTGTGAATGCACACATTAAAGTCAGTGGATATTTGTGCTGTCTGTGGAGCAATAAAGTGTGAAAGATCTTGGTTTAACATTCCCTTAAATAGGATAGAAAAAAAATAATATATACACTAAAATAGTTAACCCCGTTAATCACCAAGACTATTTTCTCAGTGACATTTTTGTTTTTCCATCAAGAAAAAAAAAAAAGCAAATAAAAAAAATGGTCCAATATACTGGCTTATCTCAGAATGTGATAACAAGGGCTTACAACATTCTCCCACACTCCAAAGACATATTGATTTGGACCTTAGATTGTGAGCCCCATTGGGGACAGATTGATGGTAATGTCTGTAAAGCGCTGCGGAATTAGTCAGCACTATACAAGTGTAAGATTATAGACTTCAAAATTTTATGATGTCACTCATAAGTAAAAACTAGCAATACAGATGAAAGCACCTCACATAACCACTTACGGAAAGCTGTTTGGGAAGGTTTTCAGCTATTCGGGTTAGTAAAGTCTTAGTTGGTTTCTCGGCACAGAGCAGTACCAGACTGACGTTTCTGTCGCCGCGTAAAAGCAAGCCTTTAGCCAAAACACCAACACGCAAAACTCCTTTCAGAGCTCTGAAAAGGAATAAAACATTTCTAGAATTAAAATATATTTCTTCACACACAACAGAAATCTACTAGACTAGTCTCTTATTCCTTGGCAAACGGCAACATTTCCCAATATTACAGCTGCAATAGTCTTGTTTCCATGAATCCACAAGACTCGTTCGATCTTGTTGGATAGGAAATAATAATCTATCTAGCTTTTGATGAACCATGGGGAATGGAGCCTTATGTGAGCATTATTTATCATCTGTTTATCAGCTGCAGTACGGCTGTGCACATTATCAGTGCATTAATCATGTAGGGTTTTCTATGGATTGTAGCTTCCAAAAAACTGACAACTAAGACCATGGGTTGTCAAAATTTTAAATTACCTTTCCTTGGTTGGATCTTTCTTCTCCTCAGTCTCTTTCTCCTTACTCTTGTCCTGGTCCGCCATTACGTCAGACACCAGCTTAAGTGCTCGCTCTGTAAGGGACACTATTTTTTGCACAGCCTGAAGTTCTTCCTCGGTTGGGTATATTGCAGCATGCTTGGTCATAACATATCGGTCATCAGAAGAGTCTGGTCTGCGCAACGGCTGCAAACACATCCAAATGATTTAGTCAGCAATTTACGTAAAATACTAAAAATATATAAATATCAGATCGATCTAAATGAAGACATAACCAAACAAAATAATTCGAAGATGTTCACAAGAGAATGAATTGTTGAGGAAGGTATTATATCAGCCTAAAGACAGGCCTTTAAGGCCAAAATTTACCCTCCACAAATTATTTTGCAAACGTGTTCCCCTTGCAACTGCAACATGATGCAGAGCTAGTGATCTAGTTTGCAGTAAAAGCACTAAACAGTGCAATAAATTCAAATCTAGAAAACTGTTTTAATACATTTGAAACCCATCTATTAATTTAGCAGCATCCACTGAATTTATTGTGAGCTGCAGAAACCAATATTCCGCAGGGACAACTCTGCATTAAGTTAAATAAATGCACTGAAATGTAAAATGACCAATTATAGGAAGATACAGCAATAATTATAATGAATGAATGTCCACCACACAGAACTCACAGCAGGTCCTTGAGGTTGGGGCATTCCTGGTCTCACTCCCAATAATCCTGGTGGGCCATGATGATAGCCGCCATCCGTGCCTCTTCGTCGGTCATCCCAATGATGCTGCTCTTCCTCCATACGCCTCCAATACATGTCCTCTTCATAGCGCCTTTAAAGAAGAAATTGGAAGGGTTATGACTCATCATTGCATTACACTTTGCAGTCATGTAGCGTTTTTGCTAGCAAAAATGCAAACGCATCACGTGGCTAACATACCCTAATAATAAAGAGTGACTCAGTTATTGGTCCACTGTGTTCATGAGCGGAACTCCCCCGATGGCTGCCATGCATCCCTGGAAACTATCAATCATGGGTCAGCGACGCAGGACAGCAATCTCCATATGAACACAGCTGACAAATATCAGTCGTCTTGGGGTCAATTAACCAATTGCCACTCAGTAGAATGACAGATCTGCTTTAAAGACCACGCTGTATTTTTATATTGCATTCTCTGTAGTCCAAGCACCTGTTCTCACCTCATTTCCATCCTCCACCGCTCCTCTTCCTCCCTCCTTCTCCAGTACTCTTCTTTCTGCATCTGTTTCCGCATCTTCTCCTCCTGAATTTTCCTGGCTCGAATACTAGGCTTTACTTCCACTTGCAAATCCGGATTGACTTTTTTCTAATAAATGACAATATAAATATGATGTGTATGAGTAACAAACGCTGCAAGTGTGGAAAATTAACCCTGTGCTAGAAAACTGTTCAGCACTTACCTTGTACTGCAGCCTGTGCCTCCTTCCTTTTAGATGCATCTCCTTCGCATTTGGATCATTGAAGCTGCATTCACATAGCTTGCAGTGGAATCGGATAACTTTTCCTTCATCATTTCTAACCTGAAAAATAATTTCACACCCAAGGTCAGCCCCTATACCACACTTTCAATACCAGTCACAATTAGCACCATATCAGTTTTCTCCTCCAACATTGTTACAATTGTTCACAATATTACTTTTTTTTCTAAACCTCAACTCAATCTCCAGTACTACAGATTTAAAAGCAAAAAAACAGACTTTTCTATAACCACCACTAGAGGGTGCTTACTGCATACTTTGTCATTGAGTTAAATGTATCCAGTAAACTCCTAAGCTCCCCCTAGTGGTGGTCCCAGGCAAACAATTCTATTTTGAACAAAATTATCATCAACAGTGGGTGAAAAACTGCTTCAAATCCAGGCTGTTCAGGCATGGCTGTTACCCACAAAAGATAAAAAAAAAAAAAAAAACTAACACAAGACAGCCATAACCATGGCCAGACAGGTCTTGGGTCGGTCCTTTCATGGACCTTAATTATGTGACAGTTTCTGCATGCTCATCCTGATGCAGCCGCTGCATGCTGCTCAGGGGTGTTCTTGTCCAGCATCCTCAACATATGCCGTGCATGTGACAAAAACAAAGTACCGTATTTTCCGCTTTATAAGATGCACCCAATGATAAGACGCACCCCAGGTTTAAGAGGAGGAAAAGAAAAAACAAGATTTTGGTGAACTCACCTGTAAAATCTCTTTCTCGCCGAGTTCATTGGGGGACACAGGAGCGTGGGTATATCTTGCTGCTGCCACTAGGAGGAGACACTAGGCTAAAAAACGTTATGCTCTCTCCTGGCTGGAGGGGGTATAGCCGGTGGAGGAGGAGCTATAAGTTTGTGCCCAAGCAGTAGGAGAGGAGAAAGAAAAAGAAAAACCACTAGAAACAATGAATGCCGGACGGGGTGAACCAAGCTGAGGAACACCCCCCGGCAAACCAACCGCTATCACTTGCGGCTATAACCGCATAATGGGTGGGTGCTGTGCCCCCCAATGAACTCAGCGAGAAAGATTTTACAGGAGAGTTCACAAAAATCTCGTTTTCTCACTCGTATCATTGAGGGACACAGGACTGTGGGACGTTCCAAAGCAGTCCACGGGGCGGGACCTAAACACACCACCATGGAAACAGCCTCGCGGTAGCTGAGGACACCACTGCCTGCAAGACTTTGCGACCCAGCGCAGCGTCTGCCGATGCCAACGTATGCACCTGGTAAAGCCTGGTGAACGTGTGCAGGGATGACCACGTCGCTGCCCTGCACAGCTGTGAGGCAGAAGCTTGGTGGAAGCGAGCCCAAGACTCGCCCACCGCCATGGTCAAGTGGGCCATGACACCGAGGGGCGGAGTCTTGCCCCATGCCGCGGTAAGCCTCAGCAATTGCCAACCGGATCCACCTGATAATAGTCACCTTGGAGACTGCCAGACCTTGACGAGGAACTTCCGGAATAACGAACAGAGAGTCCGTCCCGCGGAAAGTCCTTGAGACAGATAAGTAAATCCTTAGGGCTCTAACCACTTCCAGCTGGTGGAGAGCCCGCTCCCTCGGATGCAAAAGGAGATGACAGAATAACGGAAGAACAATGTCTTCGTTGTCGTGGAAGGCAGAGAATACCTTCGGTTGAAAAGTGGACATTGGACGGAGTACTGCCTTGTCTTGATGCAGAATAAGGAAGAATTCTTAACAGGACAGTGCTGCCAACTCTGAAACACGCCTGATGGAAGTGATGGTCACCAGGAATGCCACCTTCCACGAGAGAATACGGAGGGGCACTGTGTCCAAAGGCTCAAACAGAGCCGACTGGAGAGAGCCCAGCACCAATTTCAAGTCCCACACGGGCAAGGGGGGACAATAAGGAGGGACGGTGTGGGCCACCCTCTGTAGGAATGTCTTAACCGGAGACTGTAGCGCCAGCGGGCGCTGGTATAAAAATTGAAAAAAAATAAAAAAAAATTAAAAAAATAAAATAAAAATCGCTGAAACCTGACACTTCAAGAAAGTGAGGGCAAGGCCCAGTCCAGACCCGATTGCAGAAAGGAGAGGAATACAGGAAGAGAGAAGAGTAGCTTTCATAGAAGGGCAAAAAGGACTTCCAGGTCCGGTAGTAGATCCTGGACGACACCGGCTTCCTGGCCTTAATCATGGTGCGGATGACTGTCAAGAGAAACCACGTTGCTTCAGAATGGCGGTTTCAAGCCACGCTGCCGAATGTAGCGACTCTAAATGCTGGTGGAAGACAGGACCCATAGAGAGTAGATCGGGTCTGACCGTCCATGAGATCGAAAGAAAGGATTTTCCCAACTCAAGGGTTGGGGGGTCGAAAGCCACCACCTTTGGGGGGTAAGACTATGACGGTCCAGGGAATCCGGCGACTTGTCCCAAAGGGACAAGATTGCCCGCTGAAGTGACAGTGTGAGAAATTGGGCAAACGGAACAGCTTCGAAAGAAGCGACCATTGCCGCCAGGACCTTCATGCAGAACCGAAATGACGGGGTCCTGCACTGACGTAGAGGACAGATAGACCGACGAAGGGCCAGCCTCTTGTCCCGAGGCAGGCGCACCACTGCCACGTCGAGGACCATACCTAAAAAGGTGATCCGTCTGGCAGGACGCAGTGAAGACTTTTGGAAGTTCACCAACCACCCGAACTGCGCCATGGTATCCAGGGTGATACGCAGGCTGTCCTCTTCTGCCCAAAGGACGCCGCTTTGACCAGGATGTCGTCCAGATACAGGATCAGAGCGATGCCCCTGGTCCAAAGAAGTGCCAGGAGAGGAGCAGGAACCTTTGTAAATACTTGCGGCGCCGGCGCCAGGCCAAAAGGGAAGGGCGACGAACTGATGGTGGTGGGGGCCCACTTAAAAAGCGGAGGAACCGCTGATGTGCCAAAGCAATTGGGACTTGTAAGTACGCATCCCGAATGTCTATGGAAGAGAGGAATTCACCCCGTTCCAGAGAAACAATCACAGAGCGAAGGGAATCCATTCTGAAGTGTTGCTCGAAAAAGGCTGCCGTCTGACCTGGATCCCTGGGAGGTTGGGAGGGGAATAAACGATGTGGAGGAGGGGATGCGAACTCTATTTTGTAAACCGAGGTTACAATCTCGAGCGCCCATACGTCGGAGAAGTGGGCCCGCCACACTTCCTAAAAAAGGAGTATGCGACCCCCCCGCCCGGGAGTGTGGGGCGCCTGTTCATGCAAAGGGCTGCTTACCGGACGAAGGACGGCCGGGCGGGCTGCGTCCATGGGCGCCAGGATGGTTGAGGCCTAAATAGCTTTTTGCGCTGGTCCTGCGTGGAGGATCTGGGAGGAGCTTCTGCTGCCTGGCGCATGCCGGTTAAGCTACAAAAGGGCATTAGTCTGCCTAACGCGAAACATGCGTCTGGATTTGCCCTGTGGGAGGTGGGTACTCTTACCACCCGTGGCCTCGGAGATTATTTCATCCAACCGGGCCCCAAACAACCAAGAGCCAGCAAAAGAAAGGCTTGTAAGGAACCGCTTTGACGAGGTGTCTGCTGCCCAAACTTTCAGCCAGAGCTTGCGTCTCAATGTAACCGCGAGAGCCGATGAGCGGGCAACCAGAGACCCTGCGTCTAAGGACACTTCACAGAGGCACTTCCTCACCTGTGAGATCTGTAGATCTGTAGAGCCAAGGACTGGAGTTCAGGGAGTGGAACATCCGCTGCCATGTCCTGGTCTAGCCGGAGTGCCCACTTAGAGACCGCCCTAGCCACCCAAGCGGAGGCGAACATTGGCCGGAGCGCTGAGCCACTTGCCGCGAAGATGGACTTCACCCAAGATTCCATGCGGCGATCAACGGGATCCTGAAGGGCTGAGCCATCAGCCAGTGGTATGGCGGCGTGCTTGGCCAGGCGTGCTACCGGAGAGCGAGGGTGGATTGGGATATCTTAGAGAGGTCCTCCACTGCCCGGGATAAGGCACAGGCCCAGTCCAGTTCCGCCCGGTCAGCAGATTTTGTGCGGCGCACAGCATACGGAGCAAACAGGGAATCCGTGCGCCGAAAGGATCCGGTGACCTCCAAGTAAATCCTCAACGCCCTGACCACATCCAGACGGTGCAGTTCCCGTTCTCTGGGGTGGGAAGGAGAGGGACAGAGCGACGGAAGGACGATGTCCTCATTGATGTGAAAGGCGGAGACCACCTTTGGCAGGAAGGTCGGGACAGGCCGAAGCACAACCTTATCCTGGTGGAAGACCAGGAAAGGTTCGGAGCAAGAAAGAGCCGCTAACTCAGACACCCGTCGGAGAGACGTGATTAGAGAAAAAAATCAAAACGACAAGGAGAAAACAGCCCTGCAGTAGCAGGGGGTGTCTTGCCTCCTTGGACACTAAGCTAAAACTAGTAGCCTCTATCTCCAGGCTGAGGGTATAGCTGATGGAGGAGGGGCTTAACAGTTTTACTTAGTGTCACGCCTCCTAGGGAGCTGAGCTATACCAAGGTCTGTGTCCCCCAAGGTAAATGGGCGAGAAAAATATTTCTCGCCCAATTTCCTTGGGGGACACAGAAGACCTTGGGTATAGCTCATCTCCCTAGGAGGCGTGACACTAAGTGAAAACTGTTAAGCCCCTCCTCCATCAGCTATACCCTCAGCCTGGAGAGAGAGACTGCCAGTTTTTGCTTAGTGTCCAAGGAGGCAAGACACTCCCTGCTCTGCAGGGCTGTTTTCTCCTTGTTTAAATTTTGATTTTTACTTTTTTCTTTTCTTTTTGTTCCAGATCATCAGGGACAACAGAGACGCACTAGACCTCTCTGTTTCTCCCGGGGTTGAGCTGCGCCAGTGCCGGTCACCCGCACTGCTGCCTCCCCCACAGAAGACAAGGTGGATCAGGGCAGCCCAGCTCCCCTACATCCCGCCAGCGCAAGGGTCGCCCGCACGCCAAGTCCCTCTCCCAGCGTCCTGCCACTACGGTGCCAGTAGCTGAAGGGGCGACCCTGCTGGAATGGACCGAGGGTGAAGACGACTATGGTGAGAGAGTGGCTTCTCCAGCCCTACGTCCCCCACCCCCCACCCTGGTCTCCTGCGTGCCTGACCCCCCATACTTGGACCCTTCGGTCACTGCTGGACCTAGGCTGGCCCCTGGGGTGCTGCGGGGCGACATTCCACTCCCTGCTCCCTCTCCTCCCTTCTGGCCCTCATGGGACTTTTTAGCAGCAGAATGCTGCGAATAGGCAGCCACATCGCCTCCCTTCACTTATCAGCGTCCCTCCTGGGAACGCTGTGCTCACATCCTTACGGGCACCTGGTCTCAGGGTCCCCCCATCCCCTCACCGATGCGCTGCTCTGGACCGGGGGCCTTTTCCTGACGGCAGTGCTGCTTGGGCGACCGCACCTCCGGCGCTTCTTCCCGGCCTGCTGGGCCGCACTTCCTTCCCGGCCCCCGACTGTTCCGGCCTGCGGGGTGGACTCCTGCGGCCGGCATTTGGCTTGAGCACGATGCTCCAACGATTCCGGCCGGCCGTCGGCGACTTCCGGCCGGCCGCCGCAAATTTTGGCCCAGGCTTCGGGCCTACTGGGCCGCATTCCTGCGCTCAACCCGGGCCCCTGGCTTCCGGTCCGCGGGGTGGGCTTCCGCGGCCGGTTTGTCCAGGCAGTCCGCTCCGGTTTCCTGTGCGGCCCCGGTCAGCCGGGTGCCGCAGAAAATTTAGGCCCCGGCTTCACGGCCTGCTAGGCCGCAAACTTCCGGCCTCTGTTGGAGGGGGCGGGAACTTCTCCGGGCGCGAATTCTTCCCGCCTGGAGGTTCCCCGCCCCCAGGGGATCGCGGCGCCGCCTCCTCCTCCCTTCAAGGTTGGTTGGCTGTTAACCCTTCGGGTACCGGCCTCCGTGCTTCAGTTTGTTTTGCTCGGCTGATGGGCCTATATGGCTGGCGCCCCCCCCCCCCCCCTCTACTTCTATGCTGGGCACCTGTATGGTGGCACTTCTTCTGCCTCAGTGAGGCTATTTTTATTTAGAAATGCATAACATGGTTAAGCTAATGGATTTCTTGTGCGCGGCGCAGGACGCTGCAGCCTTATCTCAGTAGCGCCGCCTGTATGCGTGCTCCTTCCATGAGCGGCATGGTGTCGCACTCCCCGGCTGGTGCATGTTTCCCTTCTTTGCCCTCTCCGGGATACAGCGCTGGCCAAGTGCATGCGCTCTCCTTTTTCTTCGGTTGGCAGAGTTAGTCACCCTCCAGCTATGGTAACTGCCATGTGCAGACAACCCCTTCCTAGGCGGGATACTGCACTCTCTCGGGCTGCAGGCTTGCCTGGTGCATGACCCCCCGCTTAGGTGGAATACTGCACTCTCACCCAATACGGTGTTGGCCATGTGCACGAGAACGCTGCACTCATTGGATTCGCTGCAGGCCATGTGCACAACCCCCTTCCATAGGCGGAATGCTGCACTCATTGGATTCGTTGCCGGTCTTGTGCATGTCCTCCTTCCATAGGTGGACTCTGCACTCTCACCAGATACGGTGTTGGTCTGGTGCACGACCCCCTTCCATAGGGGACCGCTGCATTTTCGCTGGATTCACTGCCGGCCATGTGCGTGATTCCTTTCCATAGGCGAAACGCTGCTCTCACTGGATTTGATACCGGCCATGTGCATGACCCCCTTCCATAGGCGGAATGCTGCACTCACTGGATTCGCTGCCGGTCTTGTGCATGACCCCCTTCCATAGGCGGAATGCTGCACTCACTGGATTCGCTGCCGGTCTTGTGCATGACCCCCTTCCATAGGCGGAATGCTGCACTCACTGGATTCGCTGCCGGTCTTGTGCATGACCCCCTTCCATAGGCGGAATGCTGCACTCACTGGATTCGCTGCCGGTCTTGTGCATGACCCCCTTCCATAGGCGGAATGCTGCACTCACTGGATTCGCTGCCGGTCTTGTGCATGACCCCCTTCCAGGGGCGGAATGCTGCACTCACGGGATTCGCTGCCGGTCTTGTGCATGACCCCCTTCCTCTAGGCGGAATACTGCACTTCATTGGTTATGGTGCTGGGCAGCCGGCCATGTGCATAACCCCCTTCCATAGGCGGTATGCTGCATTCTCATTGGATTCGCTGCCGGCCTTGGGCATGCCTTCTTCCCTCAAGCGCCATGCATACACCCTCACTGACTGGGGTCGTTCTCTCGCTGATAAGTTGCTGGCCGCGTGCAGGACCCCCTTCCATGGTGGGACGCTTGCAACTCACTAAATCCACTGCCGGCCATATACATGTTCCCCCTTCCTTGGGCGGTGTACGGCACTCTTACTGGATTTGCTGCCGGCCATGGACATGTCTCCTTTCCTCAGGCAACATACACACACTCTCACTGACTGTGTTTGTTCTCTCGCCAGTGTGCTGCTGGCCAGGTGCCTGACCCCCATCCATGGCGGGGTGCTCGCATTCTCCCTGGTTGCAATACTGGCCATGGGCATGGCTCCCCCTTCTGGGCGGCATACTGCACTCTCACCAGATACGTTGCTGGCCTCTAAGATGGGTGGAATGCTTGCACTCCCATTGGATACGGTGCTGGCCTTGTGCGTGACCACCCCTCATTCCATGGGTGGACCTTTTGTACGCTCACAGGACTCACTACTGTCCTTGTATGTGCTGTGCTGGACTTGTACTTGTCCCCATTCATTGGCGAAGTAGTTGTACTCTCACAAAATTCGGTGTTTGGTGGATTGTTGCACACTCACTTAATGCTAGGATTACCCTGTGCATGTCCCCTTTTCACTAGGTGGACGTCCTGCTGGATGCGGTGTGGCCATGTGCATGGCGCTCTTCTGGGCGGAATATGGTATGTCTTCCTTCTCTGAAGTAGGTGCTGGTCTTGGGCATCACCCCCTTGTGGGGCGGGCTTTGCACGCTTGCTGCCCGCACTGTTTGCCAAGTACATTGCCCTCTCTTCTGGGCGGACTGCTTGCGCTCCGTCGCATGCCATACTAGTCTTGTGTATGTCCCCCCTTCCGGTTGCACTTTGCACTTCTGTGGTTTCTGTGGCTGGCCCTCCTTGCTGTATGACTATTTCGCAGTGGGCGGACGCTCTTGGGGGCTGCTACTCTGTGCGTTGTTGGGCCGTGTATGCCTTCTCCTTCCGTAGGTGGGTTGGCTTTCTCACTGCTTATGGGGCTGCTTGTACGTATGCCTCCATTCTTCCTGCGACTTGTCGTTTTTCTCTTGGGATACGGTGATTGCCACCGGCCTGGTACTCTTCTCTGAGGAGATCTTTCTGTTCACCTGGCCTGGACGGGCTCTATTGTTCTCTACTGCAGCGAGCTGGGTGGTATCCATTCTCTGTTCGGAGGGTATATTTGGTGTTTCCGTTGTGACGGTATCCACCATATTCGTTGGCCCTTCCGCCTGGGGAGTGTTTGTGGTTCCTGGATGCGTACCCATTAGTTACCCTGTGGCATTGCTTCCCAGCGCAAGCGGTCGCATGGTCGAGAGTGCTGTCTCCAGCGTCCCTCGCAGTCTACGTTGGCTCTGGCCGCATTACGGTTCCCTCGCCTGTTGCCATTCCTCCTCTTGGATGCGTTTTTGGTTTGAGTCCTTCCTGTTGGCACCCTCCGTGCTTCAGTTTGTTTTGCTACCAGGTTCTAGCCGCTCTTTTCGAGCAGGTCGCCCAACTTCTCTTGGTTGCTCGATTACCGAGGTCTCAGGGACCTCCACTTTCGATTCGTTAGGGTATTCGCCTTCTGCGAATTGGTGAGCCGGACATCTCGGAGTAGCGGAGTTCTGCTTTTGAGCGGTCCTGTGGCTTCCCTGTTGCCCACTCCTCCTTGCGGTTGGAGGGTGTCATCCGTCTTCTCGGCTATTTTTCTCTCGACGGCTCTGTTTTGGCTTCTCCTGGGTCAGTTTTACTCCGATGTGGCTTCTGCCCCGGCCAGGCTTCAGAGGCTGTTCCTTCACTGCCCTCCCCCCTGGGGAGACCATGGTTGTTCATATGGATGGTCCCGGTGTTCCTTATGACCTCGTACTGTCTCCATTGTTCACACTGGCTGTACTAGCTGTGTGCCTATTACCGGGTTTGCCGCATTCTGTCCTCCCGCTGGGTGCAGATTACTTTTACCATTCTGGGCGCTGGTCCTGCTTGGACTTTACCTTCTCGGTAACCTGGCGTGCCTACTTTCTTCTGTCAAGATTACCCTTCAAGCCCCCACTTCGGGTCTGTAGAACACCTTACTGTGGTGGCTACAACGACGAGGACTTTAGCCTGACTTGTCCTGGAGTCTGTTGGAAACTGTCCGGGTCCCGTTCGGTTCCTTCCGTTTGTCCATCTGCTCCCCCACTCCGCGTGGATTCGGGACGGCGTTGCTCGGGGGCCGACGGGACCGGTTTTCCCAACCTTTTTGCCGTGTCACTGATTTGCGCTTACTCGCATTGGATTTCCTCCCGTCTGCCCAGACGAGTCCAGCGAGCACACTAGTGTTCGCTCCCGGCCGTGCTTCGTCCAGGTTCTGTTGTCTGACTTAGGGTCTTCCCTGGGGTTCTTTAGCATGCTGGGCATTCACCCAATTCTGCCTTTCTCTTCCCGTGATTCGGTCTTCTCCAGTCTGGCCTGGACCTGCGACTGGGACTCTGTTACTTGAAGTGTCTGCAGTTTTTTGCTTGGACATCTCCGACTCTTGTCGACGCTCGGTCTCTTGTTTCCAGGAGGTCCGCGCCAAGGTTCACGGCTCCTGGGTGCTTTCCTCCGCTTAACCACATGGCTATTGCTGTGGTTACTGCTCAAGGGCAGGGCTCTGTTTTTTTGGTGTCACCGTTCATTTCACCAGAGCGGTTGGTGCCTCCGGGGCCGGAGGCATTGGGCTTCAGCCATGTCATTGTGCAGGGTGGCCACGGTCTTCCTTGCACTCTTTACCAGGTTTTCCTGGGTGCGTACTCTGGCGGCGGCTGCTGCCTTGGGCCGCCTGGTTTTTGCAGGTGGCATTTCCTTGCTGCCTTCGGGTGCTTCGCCTTGGTGCTGTGGTCCCTCCCCTCTTGGACTGCTTTTGAACGTCCCAAGGTCTTCTGTGTCCCCCAAGGAAATTGGGCGAGAAAACGAGATTTTTGTATAACTTACCAGTAAAATCTCTTTCTCGCTCTTTCCTTGGGGGACACAGCACCCACCCATTCATTGGTTTTTTTCTGCACGGTTTCCGAGTTTTGTTTACCCGTTGGGTAGTTGGCTTGTTGTTTCCACTTGTTGGACTTTGCCTTTTCTCACTACTTGGACACGCAACTGGCAGTCTCTCTCTCCAGGCTGAGGGTATAGCTGATGGAGGAGGGGCTTAACAGTTTTCACTTAGTGTCACGCCTCCTAGGGAGATGAGCTATACCCAAGGTCTTCTGTGTCCCCCAAGGAAAGAGCGAGAAAGAGATTTTACTGGTAAGTTATACAAAAATCTCGTTTTTTCATAATACCTCATATCAGGACATCAGATTAGGCCCCAATATCAGCCCACATTGTCAGACTCCCATCAGACCTCAATGTTAGACCCCATCAGACCTCAGATCAGATTAAAATAAAAACCTCCTCTTACCTATCCTGCGCCGTGGCACCTCTTCACCTCCAGCAGAAGTTGCGCTGCCCTGTCTTCCTGGCCTGCGCTGCTCTGTCACCTGACTGCATGCACCGTCAGGTCATAGTGCGCGCACTACGTTCTGACGCTGTACACGGTCAGGACAGTGAAGCACTGGCCCCAGAAAGGAAGAACAGGGAGGGCGAGTACTACAAGCCCTTGCGGTGCTCCTCTCCCAACTCCCGGCACCTAATTCATACTAGTGTTAGCTTTATAAGACGCACATGCATTTTCCGCCACTATTGGGGGGGGGGGGGGGGTGCGTCTTATAAAGCAAAAAATACGGCACTTAATTTAACATGTAAATGCATATGTCACTTATAAAATATACTCTGCTGCTCAGCAAATACTACAGAAATGATTGCTGCAGCGTCAGGTTTATAACTAATATTTTTTACATTTTCTCATATTAGCTTACTCTGAACTGGTTTCGGTAGGAAATTAGAGAAGAGCGGAGGAGCTAAGACACAGCTGCCAAGAAGCAGAGCAGCTATGTGTGTGGGAAGCAGGAAGAAGAAAGAAGCAATGCAATATGGTGTTTTGAAAGCGTCGAATGACATTTTATCAAGACCCAGCAGAGTCTACTTACTCTTTATTGGTAACCTGGGTGAGAAATAATAACGCAGGCATACTAAATCATTTTGATGTCTTGTTATATTAGCGCTAAAATACATACTGCATCTCTAGGGGATATCCATTCACATCACTGAAAATGACATTTGGAAGGCAAAAATGCGAATTGGACCTCGGGGAAAGAAGAAAACGTAAAGCATAGAAAGGACAATGTACCTCTTCAACATAATCATGGCCAACAGGCTGGACATCACTCTGAAGGGCCGCCAGGGTCTGAGCAGCTTCTGACATTGGATCCATTTTGACTTCTTGTGACTGTGTGCTGGAATTTGATGCAACTTTAACACTGTCTGCCATTTTACTTTCTTCTGCCTTATTTCCAGTCGACTGCAACTTATTCCCACCTAGTCAGACAAAAATGAATGATCAATAAACAAAGGGTTCTCATCTGTTAATTAGACAATGTTACCTCTGTCTCTTGCTGACCCCAGATTAAGAGCCCATTCACACAACCATATATTTTGGGTCTCCATCCGTTATTACACAGGCGCTGAAGACAGATTCTCATTAGAAACACTCACAGCTTTGCCAAGATGACTCTATACATCCTGTTTTCTAGTACTAAAAACATTTTACCCTAAGGGTCCATCCACACGTCCGCAAAACACAAACACCGGCCATGTGCGTTCCGCATTTTGCGGACTGCACATGGTCAGCACTATGAGAGAAATGCCTATTCTTGCCCATGCTCTCTTTTGCGGGGCCGCGGAACGGAAGTGCAGATGCAGACAGTCCGCATCTTTTGCAGTCTCATTGAAATGAATGGGTCCACACCTGTTTCGCAAAATTGCGGGAACGGATGCGGACCCATTCCTGTGGACATGTGAATGGACCCTAATAAAGTATATTACAAAAACACTTAATACCACTGCCCCAACATGGTATTAAAAAAACTGAAACGACCGTTACACTTTCATATCAGGCCAATAAAATGAAATCTGATGACATCATATGATCTTGCCACTCAGCATTTGGGGAACACACTTGTATGTTCTCTCAGTGTTTAGACCCCAACTGATCAAGACCCTTGACAGATCACTGACACATGAATGTTTTCACAGAGCCAATATCTTTTTTTAGAGCATACCTAAGTAGTTATAAACAGAGTTCTAGGTTTCTTTAACAGACCCAGACTGTCTACCCTTGGAAAGTAAATCCTATGACACAAAGACACAGGGATCCATCTTTTTCTTTATATGCCACAATCTGCTTTGATTGCGGCATACAAGAAGCTCTACAGAGAGCAGAGGTTGCGGTTGCATTAGGACTGCCACTATAATAGTACAGTGCAGTCCTCCTCGGGTAGTTATTATTCTAACACCTTCCCAAACAATAGTCAGATTTGCACTTGCCTACAAAAGTTATTTTTGGTGTGGTTATCTTCTTAACGAGGCTGTTAGAGGTGATGGCAGACATTTTGCTTGCACCTGAAGAGCCAAGAGAGGAGCTAGAAGTTGACGTAAGCAGTTTCCCAGCAGGAGTGCCAACAGTGGAGCTCCCGTTCGTGCTGGATGTACTGTTGGATGAGGAAGCCGGCTTGGAGACAGCTGCTGAAGTGACAGATTGGTTCACAACATTTGGTTCAGTTGACGGAATGGGTTTGCCAAGCTTGGTGTGCAGCTTTACAACCTAAGGGGAAATCAGCAAATACATTAGAACAGCTCAGCAAGTCCAAATTTTAACATTAAGGCAAATAGGTTTATAGATGAAAGAAAACAACAAAGCAAACATCTTCACCATGGCTTTATATACAGGTCCCTCTTAATATGTTAAGGTAGATGTCTCAAGACTTGCTGCAAACGGATTTGTTTAAAATCTTCTGCAAAGCCTGCATGAGTTACATGTGGTAATTTAAAAACTGCGTAGTGAAATTGTGATTGGAAAAATCCAGACAGACTACACTGCTGGGGCTCCGATCGGAACTGCCACTGCCACCAATGAAGAGGGGGGAGGGGGACCTTGTGGCCACTGCCACCAATGATTCTACTTTATACTGCCACCAATGATTCTACTGCGATCTGCTGCGGAGCCTGCATTTGTATTCAGGCATAAAACTATATTCATTGGTGGTGCAGTGGCCATAGCAGGGAGGAGGGGAGGGGCTATCAGCCCATTGGTGGCAGCGGCACAGGGGGGAGGGACTGCCTCCTTCTGCCCAGTGCTATTGAGAAGAACATGGGATGCGCTGACAGCAGCCCGTCCCATGTCAGTTCCTCGTGTGTGAAGCAGAGCAGTGGAGGGTCTAGGTGCAAATGGCAACAAGACTACAAAGTCTTGTCGCCATTTAGCAATTTTAAGTCGCATCGCCATCTGGAGCCCTGCTATCTGCTGCGGGCAAATCCTAATCTTTCAGCATGCTCAAAGATCTGAATTGCCCGATGAACGAGCAATCAACATCGTACAATCGGTGGCATTATTACATTGCAATATTTCGCTAATGAGCATGCATATATGGGGGGAGGGGTGTTAGGTTTACACATTTGTAATCACTCCTTAACTGGTTTGTGTGGACTATAACGTGTTGGCTCCTGACCAGATCGGCGGGGGTCCGACACGCCCTCCGATCAGCTGATTGAAGAGAAGGCGTGCGCGGTGCCAGCGCTGCCTCCTCTTCACTGTTTACCTTCTAGCCGTTGCATCTGCAGTGGTGAGCAGGTGTAATTACACCCAAGACGTCCCATTCATTTCAATAGGAAGGCGTGGGTGTAATTACACCTGCTCACCACTGCAGATGCAACGGCTAGAAGGTAAACAGTTCAGAGGAGGCAGCGCTGACACCGCGCACGCCTTCTCTTCAAACAGCTGATCGGAGGGGGTGCCGGGTGTCGGACCCCTTCGATCTGATATTGATGACTTATCCTGAGGATAGGTCATCAATAAATATAACTTGGACAACCCCTTTAAGCAGCTTAATGCAATACAGGGAATTCGAATGGATTTTTACTTAGAAAAAGAAGAAGAGAGCACTAGAGTGCATACAGAAGTCAGACATTACAGAATTAGGAAACATAGATGTACCTTCTGGTGTTTAGCACCTCTGATGTGGGCAGCATATGCATCTGCCCCTGTGCAAGAGACATCACAAAGCTCACAGCGGAGCTGGTTCGGGGTCCCACGGACAGCTGTGCTGCTGCTGGTTGTGTTTTGGGAGGCTTTTAAGGCAGCTTCTTTTTTCTTGTGCTTTTGTCCTTCTAAATGCTCCTTATAGGTCTGTTGTGTATATATAAAAAAAATAATATGAAGACAAATGTAATAAATCAATGCAAGCCACTACAGTCCTAAAATATACTGCAGTCTCGTATAACGAAAGCTTGTTGTGCAGAACTATAAAGCCACAGAATCAATTCTATAGCTTTTCAGTTTCTACATCGGTTACTCTAGCAAACGTGTTCCCCTTGCTTCTGCAACTGGCTGCAGGGCTAGTGATCTAGTTTGCACCTAAAGACAAACATAAAAAGCATGTATGCAGGAGTGTGTGGCGCAATGACAACGCTGGACACTGACTGATAGAGACTATGTATGACAAATGGGTCACTTATTCCCCAAAAAAAGTAAACGGATAAAAAAACAAAAACAAATGGGTCACTTAGAGAGGGGAAAATAATATTAGCTTCACCTGAGGTCCAGCACAGCTAATCTTGCAGACATCACAGTAATGGATCTGAGGTGGTTTGGGCGGCTGCTTAGGCTTAAGTTGCTTAGTCTGAAACGGAGGCTTTTTAGTAAAGTTGCTCCCGGTCCAGGCGGCTGTGGCGGCGGCAGCTGCAGCGGCTGCGGCTTGTTTTTGCTGTTGCTGCTGCTGTTGATAATAGGAAGATGCAGCCGAATACACTGCAGCTTCATAACCAGAGTAGGTTGAACCTGTTGGATAATTTAGAAAAATGCATTATAACTCACTAAGGCGAGGGGTCAGCAACCTCCAGTATTCCTGCTGTTCTGAAACTACAACTCCCAGAATGCTCCTTTGGGAGATACAACAGCTGAAAACACAGTGCATGCTGGGTATTGTAGCTTTAGAGCAGTTGGGAGTGCCAAAGGTTGCTAACCCCTACTGCCTACTCCAAGGCAAAAACGTGCATTACAGGTAAGGTCACACTTCTGTTCAACTGATTGAGTTCATCGGATCCAGCCTAGCCAGATATTGCTGTTTACCGCTGGACCCGGCCTTTTTCTGGTGACATGACAGATTTTGGCCGAACAGAAACAGCACTTTTATCAGAAAGCAGCCCAACGCCCACCAGATTCCAATAAAGGGGTCTGGTGGTGAACGCCAGTATCTGGCTAGGCCGGATCCGGTGAACTTTGGCAGGCTGTAATCTGTTGCGCCGAGGTGTGAACCTACCACTACATGCTAAGAAGAGTACTTACCAGAGTAAGTAACAGCAGTGGTGCTGTAGGTGGCGCTCTGAGAGTAGGAGGGTACCACAGTCGCTGCAGCAGCAACAGGTTGCACAGTGGAGGATACAGGGTAAATAGAGAAGGTAGTTGTAGCCGGACTGGGGTTGGCAGGTTTGATTGCTGTTACTTGACGAGTCTGTTGCGCTTGAGTGTACTGTGCAGCACCCTGGCTGTAGCCAGCCTTGGGAGCAACTGGAAGAGACAAGGCGAAAGGAGCTGGTACACAAGAGGAAGAAAAGATGTATTGCAGAAAACAATGTGGTTTAGTTGCATGGTTTATAAATAAGTAAATATTTGTACAAGGCTGACAAAATTAGGAGAATATTTTACACCCAGAACACTAGTGGCCAAAATATCGTCACAGAGGACCATCTCTGAGCATATACTACAAGCTGGACAGCTAATACAGATGCTACTGGTGTCCTCATGTCATTGGGCAGAAAGAAAATGCAGACTGAACAAGGTATTAGTCTAAATCTTCTTCTCTTTCATCCCTTCTGTGGCACTGACTTCACTTAAAGGGTTCCTATCACCTCGTTTTGACATAATTAGCTATCAGACACTAGCGATCCGCTAGTGTCTGCTCTACCAAACAATGCTATTATAATACCTTTGTGTGCAGCCGTTTGCCTAAAAAACAAACTTTTATTGATATGCTAATGAGCCCCTAGGTCTTTTCAGCACCTAGAGGCTCGGTCTACTCACACAAAATGCCGCCCAGCGCGTCCCTGCAGCCCGCCCATCTCCTCTGGAATGCGATCCTCCCTCTGAGCCAGCGGACGAATTCTCGCGCCTGCGCGTCTGTATTCGGGGCAGTGAATGTCTGACCGCTCCCTGCACAGACATCTCCACTGCGCCGATTACGTCAGAGTGCTCCGAGAACAGATGGCGCAGTGAAGATGCCGGCGCAGGGAGCGTTCAGACAGTCACTGCGCCGAATACAGACGCGCACGGCGCAGGTGCTAGAATTCGTCCGCTGGCTCAGAGGGAGGATCGCATTCCAGAGGAGATGGGCGGCTGGAGGGACACGCTGGGCGGCATTTTGTGTGAGTAGACCGAGCCTCTAGGTGCTGAAAAGACGCCCCCATAGCACCTAGGGGCTCATTAGCATATCAATAAAAGTTCGTTTTTTAGGCAAACTGCTGCACACAAAAGGTATTATAATAGCATTGTTTGGTAGCGCAGACACTAGCGGATCGCTAGTGTCCGATAGCTAATTATGTCAAAACGAGGTGATAGGAACCCTTTAAACCCTTAAGTTTTAGATGATTAAAGTCTATTATTGTTTAACATGTCATTGATATTCTCCCTCCCCGAAAAAAATTACAAAATGACCTACCTGTCTGGTAGTAGGACTCAGCCACAGATTGCTGGGGCTGGGCAGCAGCGGCTACAGCAGTTGCAGTCGGCTGCTGATAGTACTGCTTGCTGTCATAGGCTACAGCTGGCGCCGTAGACCTCACGTAAGAATATGAATCCTAAAGGAAAAATTGAAATGGCGCTTTTGAGTAATTTATGTAAAAGGTACCGAAAAGGTCCAACTGCGGAAATATTTATTATAAATCTAAGTGTGGAGAACGCAGACATCCAGTAAAAGATATTGGCCGGAAACCTATACATTATACCTAACAACATCTAGTGTGGAAACCATAACAAATACATCTGACTGATATGCAGGCAAAATATTGATAACCGCAACTTTCACAAAATTTCCCATGCAAATTAAAGGGATTTTCAGTTTTTTCCTTATTTTTTTTTTAAACTGATGACCTACCTCTGATCGGTGGGGGGGCTATTACCTGGGACCCCTGCCGATCAGCTGTTTGAGAAGGCAGTGGCGCTCGCTGTAACGCTGCGGCCTTCTCTCTGCTTTTACTAGGCTGACTGATGAGACGTTCAAGTGAATGGGGCCGAGCTGTAATAACTAGGGATCGACAGATTATCAGAGTTGCCGATAGTCATGATTTTTAAAGTGATCAGCATGTAACCATGCCGATAATGCATCCAGCGCGCTATCACAGAACATGAGCGCGCTGCTGTCAGCGCCATGTTCCCTCAGCAGCACAGGGGAGAAGGAGTCACTCTCTGCTCCTGTGCCGTGCTGCCAATGAGGAGAGACGGGGGAAGGAGAAGAGGCGGGCGCACTGCGCCACCAATGATGATTAACGTCTAATACAAATACAGGAGGCGGTGCCCAGCCTATATGACAGGAAGCTGCGACCCGAGGGGTTAACTGCACCCGCTGAATGCAGCTCCGAGACAGGGTGCCGGCTATGTGATTCTGCGCCGACACACCCGCCTCCTGTATTAAATGTATAAGAAGGCAATGGCGTTCACAGGAGGTGGCTAACAGCCGATCAACGGGGGTCTCAGGTGTTTGACCCCCAAGATTAGATACTCATGACCTATCAAAAAGATAGGTCAGCAGTAAAAATACATCTCAGAAAACCCCTTTTAAGCTCACCATTAAAGCGGTATTTTGGTTGTAGCGAGTTATTCCCCATCTACAGGACAGATGATAACTTAGCTCTGCGAGGGTCCTACTGCTGGGACCCTCAACAATTACGAAAACAGGGACCCCAAACCCTACAGGACCCCGGAAATGAATGGAGTGGCAGGTCATACATGCACACTGCCATTCCATTCATCTCTATGGGAGTTTCCGGAGACAAGGTTTTACATCAATCAACAATTTCTGGAATTCCCACACAGATATATGGAAGAGCAGTGCTGCATGTTTGACCTGCCGACCCATTCATTTCAGGGGTCCTGCATGGCACAGAGTCCCTGTTTTCATGATTGGTGAGGAACCCTGCTGCTCTGTTCCATAAGGGCCCCAGGCGTAGGACCCCCACTGGTCTATTAGTTATTCACTATCCTGTGGATAGGTGATAACTTGCTATAACCGGAATATCTCTTTAAAACCAGTGCCATAACTAATAATTTCTGGAATTTGGTGGGGGGTGACTGGTCAGAAGAACCCATAAAGGGAATTTGCAGTACTTTATTAAAATCAACCTCCAAAAGTTAATAAATTACAGTGTGAGCCATCACAAAAATCAATAAACCATACAACCCTTGAGTAAAAATTATTCTGCCAAATATTATAGTACCTGGTAGTTCTGCGTTGTGACAGGAGGTGGCGGCGGCGGAGCCTCTTGTTGCCGCTGAGCATAGCCGTAATCTGTCGCTGTATGACCTGTGGGGTAACCACCATAAGCTGCAGCGGTAGCAGCGGCGGCCACAGCGACTGGTGCAGGTCGGGCTACAGCCACGGTGGCTGCTGCAGGGGCATATGCTGCTGTCACAGTGTGAGCAGCTACTGGAGCCTGGTGCACAGTGTAACTGCCCACAGTCGTTGGATGGGAATAGGCAACTCCTGATGCTGGCTGTTGGCTGTGGATAAATTAAAAATGACTTTTTTTTTCAGTGTTTAAACTCGTAAACCAATATAGTCCCAATTAAGACTATCTGCTGAAGCTATATACATTTCGGTTAGGGCTGAAACGATTACTCGATTGAATCGAGTAACTCTTCAAAAAAAAAATCCTCGATGCAGATTTGTTTGTGTCATGTGACCACGGAGCATGAGTGAAGCGCTTGCCATTTCTCACCGCTCCGTGGTCACCTGCCGGCCCGCACTGCACTGTATCCTCAGGACAGCGTGCACTTACTATGATCTAAACGCTGTGTGACGTCAGGACAGTGCAGCGCGTGGAGAAAATTATGGACAAGCTGTGGAGCGGTGCCCCTACAGGAGAGGTAAGTACTTTATTTCACTGGTGGCACTGGGGACACGGCTAGGAGGAGGCAGCTGATGGCACTGAGGGTGGGGTGAGTGAGGAGTTTTTATAAAGAAACATTTTTTTGTTATTAGAGTACTCGGTAGAATACTCAATTACAAAAATAGTCGAAAGCTGCAGCCCTAAGTTCGGTCAACACCCTACCAATATGTGATAAATGTAACTAAGTAATAATTCATTACTTTTCTCATGCTTTCTCTTCAAACTGTAAGAAAAGGGCGGCCCATACCCATGTCTGACTGGCCATATTCTCCCCTACTTAAAAGCTTCAAAAGCAAATAACTGTTGGACCATACTGCACAACTAAAGGTCTTTAAAGGGAACCTGTCACCGGGATTTTGGGTATAGAGCTGAGGACATGGGTTGCTAGATGGCCACTAGCACATCCGCAATACCCAGTCCCCATAGCTCTGTGTGCTTTTATTGTGTAAAAAAAACTATGTAATACATATGCAAATTAACCTGAGATGAGTCCTGTACGTGAGATGAGTCAGGGACAGGACTCATCTCAGGTTAATTTGCATATGTATCAAATCGTTTTTTTGACACAATAAAAGCACACAGAGCTATGGGGACTGGGTAGTGCGGATGTGCTAGCGGCCATCTAGCAACACATGTCCTCAGCTCTATACCCAAAATCCCAGTGACAGGTTCCCTTTAAACGCTTACTTAGTGAAGGAAAGGAAATCAAGTCAGTGACGGGTGATGAGCAATGGTTGGGGCAGGTGATGGTGCAAGCCACAAGTTGCCCAACATTTTTTACAGAAGAGTAAAAAGACTCCACTTAATTTTGAGGAGTATGAATTTTGTGAATAAAATTATATATTTCTGCATGGAAACCATTGCTAGTCTCCCATGCAGAAATAAAAGTAGACAGTTTTACATTTATCCAACATCATACACTATACATAAGACCACTGCTGCCATACACAGCGCCCACCTGACGCTGCCATACACAGCATTCAACGCAAAGAATCAAGTGAGTTGTACCTGTCACTGTTTTAAATGTCATTTTATGAGCCAAAGCCAAGAGTGAATTCAATAGAAATGAGCAGTGTAAATCTTCCCTTTAAGCATTTACCTTTCCTTAAAAACTGCTTGTGCGATTCCAGCAGTGCAGCATTTCATGAGCATTCTTTATTAAAGGGGTGGTTCTGCGACTGCTGACTGGCCGGTAGTGTCTGTACATCAGTGACACGTCATGAAGTTCAGGTGCACACATTCCTATACTGTCACACTGAGAGCATCACTGCTGCTGCCTGTAAAGGCCTGCTCAAAGCCTGGCATATATGTGCAGGCCAAGGTTTTAGCAGAGCAGGCACAGACAGGAGCAGCAATGTGCTATGCTCCTGATAAAATTCTGAGCCAGTGCCATGTTTGAAAGGACTGTCCTAGTTGAATGAAAACGCAGGCAACCCCTTTACATGTAGTAAAATAACAATACTTGATAACTATCCCATTTCTCCTCTGCTGCTTCCAGTGGTGAGCTTTGGTCTTTCCTACTGCTGTTTGTCTTCAAGGCCAGAGCGGTGATGTTCGGTGCATACAGGTCACCACTGCAGCCATGTATTGCTGAGGCCAGTGGCGACCTATGTGCATGGAACATCACAGCTGCAGCCAGGAAGATGACCGGAGCCCTTAGGACTGGGGAGAAAGGCGATGAGTACTGATTCTTCCAGCATGGCTAAGTGCCATCCTGCTAGTTATTTGCTCCCTTTAGGGTGCATTTATGATCAGTGACTACATATCGGCTGTACTGTCTAATAGTAGTATGAAATAAACCTTTGTACCATAAGATGCTCAGTCTGCAGTTGTCCCACCATGCTTTACACTGCAGACCTGCATGTAGTTGCAGTGTATAAACATTAAGGGAATTGTCTGAGAATGTACTGGCACAGAAGCTAGGACCGCTGCCACATTTCCAAGGGCCAGGCGCTTCTAGAACCAAAATTTATTATAGCAAACATGTTCCCCTTGCTTCAGCAACAGCATGCTGGGCTAGTGATCTTGTTTGCAAGGAAAAAATGTCCACGTACAAAGTATTATAAAGCATCTTTCGTCAGTACTATTAACATTAAGAAGATGACTCCACATCTTACCTGTACTGAGCTGCACCACCGTGGGTAAATCCAAAGTAGTTGCCAGTAGCCATTTTGGCTTCTTCACCCAGCCGGCTGGGCACTGATTGAAAACAAAAAAAAAAAAGAATAAAAATCACATTATTCATGTGACGAAACAAAATACATTATGACAACAGATATAGGGTTAACACGTTCGCTCAGGACCGTGACTGAGGTTCATGGCTCATTAAACCTTACATTGAGAACCCTGCGGCGTCCTGCCGGTTATTCTATTATTATATTTGATAAGTGACACAGCAGCAAACCCAAGGCCTCAACGCTGCTTTACAGCTACTTGAGTTGAGGCTCGGCAAAGCAGGAAACCCGATCCTTGTACCACAAGCAACTGCAGCGATCAATGATATTAACGATGGGAAGGACGCAAGATTTTATTCTGACACAAAGGTCCAGGCAAAGCCAGATGGGCAGCAATTTGTAAAAATACATAGGATAACACCATCGAGTTGCAAAAGGACTTGTCTTGGACAGACCCAATATTTTGTCTCACATGCATATTTTTATGCATCATTGGCTCAGACGAGCTGCAATCAAATTTCTGCTTGGTGTGCGTTGAAGTCTGTGACTACTTAGGAGACTGCCTACAATTTAAAGGGGTTGTCCCATCTGGGACATTGACTGCTTATCACTAGGACATGCCACTAATGTCAGATAGAAACGGGTCCCACACCTACCTCCAGAGAAGAGAAGGGAGAGCATCTGCACATGTGCAGCCTCCTTTCAACGGCATGGAAGGTCTGAAAATAGCTAATGCTGGCTTGGCTATTCACGGCAGTCCCATGAAGGTGAATGGAGAGGTTTCTGCACTTAGGCGGTTCAAACTCCATTCACCACTAAGGGACTTCAGAGAACAGCCGAGAATGCTTGCTCTGCTATTTTCGGACCTCCCATAGAGATGAATGGAGAACATTGTGCACATGCATGGTGTGCTCTCCTTCACTTGAAGGGCACAGAGGTTGGACCGGCACCTTAACTGACATAGGTGGCATATTGTAGCGATATGCCACCTAGGTCAAAGATGGGCAAGCCTGGTTAATACATTCACTGCATGAACCTACTAGTTTAGGTGAATTCTTTAATAGACACTGAACCAGCAGGGTACATAAAATTCAGAGGCACACAGGGCTGCTGCCACTGTGCTACCAGATGGCGCCATGCTGTGGATATCTCCACCCATAGATGCACTGCTCTATAAAGAACCAAATAGGAAACCGGATACCTGGAACCCCCGCCAACCCGCTGCTTGAAGAGGAGGCAGGGCTCCATTAGAGCGCAGCTTCCTTTTTCATTACACTACGTGTCGTCTTCTGTGGAGCGGAGGCATGGTGTAATTACAAGTACTCGCTCCATTCAAGTGATTTACACTGCACTTCCAAGACAACGGGCAATGTAATTAACAGAAAACAGCGCTCACATGGAGTGTCCCCTTCTCTTTAAACAGCTGATCAGTGGGGGTGCCAGACCACCGCCCATCAGATATTGATGACCTAGCCTGAGGATAGGTCATCAATATATATGGCCTACAAAAAAGTTACACATCAGACAGAATGACCTGCGTTATGCCTACTACAGGGCCTGAGGTCATGGAGCATGACTTTACTGAATGTGTTCCCAGGCGTTACACCTTACAGACATTACACTGTATTATCAGTTTATGGCCTCATGCACACGGCCGTTGTTTGGGTCAGCATCCGAGCCTCCATTTTGGCAGCTCGGGTGCGGACCCATGCACTTCAATGGGGCTGCAAAAGATGCGGACAGCACTCAGTGTGCTGTCCGCATCCGTGGCCCTGCAGAAAAATAAATAAAAATAGAACATGTCCTATTCTTGTCCGTTTTGCAAACAAGAATAGGCATTTCTACAATGGGCCGCCCGTTCTGTAAATTGCGGAAGGCAATTGCGGGCCGCAAAAAAACAGCACGGTCGTGTGCATGAGGTCTATCCCTGCTGAATTCCTGTAAGGACTCATTCACAAGGCTGTGTGGTTATGGTATATATAGTTCTTGACAAAAAGGAGCATACACTAAAATATGAACTCAGGAAAACACTTTCCTACCAAAACGTTGGCTTTTTGCTTCTATCAAATGTTATCAGCTCCTCTGTTTCGTGTGACTGCAGTGTGAAACAAGCGATTCCAAAGATAAGGCGACGTTAAAGGGCTTCTGTCACCCCACTAAAGTCATATTTTTTTTTTGGGCTAGTTACATTCCTTATAGTGCGATATATGAAAATATAATGGTGTTACTTACTTTCATTCAGCAGTTTCTTATTAAAACAAAGTTTTATAATATGTAAATCAGGTCTCTACCAGCAAGTAGGGCGTCTACTTGCTGGTAGCCGCCGCAAAAAACCGCCCCCTCGTCGTGTTGATTGACAGGGCCAGCCGCAACCTCCTCCTCCGGCCGGCCCTGTCAGCATTTTAAAAATCGCGCGCCTCTGTTCATTCGGCGCAGGCGCTCTGAGATGAGGAGGCTCGTCTCCTCAGAACCCCCTCAGTGCGCCTGCGCCAATGACATCACCGAAAGAGAAGACGTCATCGGCGCAGGCGCACTGGGGGAGTTCTGAGGAGACGAGCCTCCTCATCTCAGAGCGCCTGCGCCGAATGAACAGAGGCGCGCGATTTTTAAAATGCTGACAGGGCCGGAGGAGGAGATCGCGGCTGGCCCTGTCAACACGACGAGGGGGCTTTTTTTGCGGCGGCTACCAGCAAGTAGACGCCCTACTTGCTGGTAGAGACCTGATTTACATATTATAAAACTTCGTTTTTATAAGAAACGGCTGAATGAAAGTAAGTAACACCATTATATTTTCATATATCGCACTATAAGGAATGTAACTAGCCCAAAAAAAATAAAAATAATGACTTTAGTGGGGTGACAGAAGCCCTTTAAGAAGCTACAATTTACTACACTGCCAAAGCTGAACCATCGATGTACATTCAGTTCAGGGCACAGATCTAGCACGCAGCCGAGCAAACACTAGATGCGTGGCATAAAAGATGTACTTACCATAGGTGAATGAAACTACAGGGCAGATAGGAATCATGGGTTCTTCTTTCTGGTATCAAGCTAAAAAAAAAAAAAAACTTCAAAGCCTGGTCATAACTCACACAGACAGGAGCGAGAAGTCACGGATCCTGTTCAGAAACCTGCAAGGAAGGAGAGGAACACATTCAGTTCGAGAACAGAGGGCTGCAAGCAGCTTATATCTAATCTGCCGTCTTATTACTGCCTTCTCAGAGCTGATGAGGAGGATGAGAAATCTGGAGACGCAGATTTCCCTCATCACAACGAGAAGGTCACATAACTCTGTTTCAATCAAGAAACCAAATGCTCTGCGTGAAAACAAATGACAAACCGAGCGTGGCACAAACAAGCCAGTCACATCGCTAATGATGCAGTCAGGAACACGAGCTTCATTACTGCCCCCCAACACGTGTCACACAAGGTCATCAATGCTCACGGCAGAACGAGAACCAAAGAAATGGACGATGGCAGGACCAAGGAGGCACAGACGTGGCAATCAGACGAGCAAAGATAAAAGCAAAAACTCCAGTTAAAGGGGTTCTCTGGGACTTCTTACATCACTGATCATTGGGGGTCAGACACCCGATCAGCTGTTTGAGAAAGCAGTGGGGCTCGCAGTAGCACCGTGGCCTTTTCTTAGTTTAGCTTAGGCCACGTGATGTCACGGTCATCAGTCACTTGGCTTTGGCACCGTGAATATCTCTGAGCTACGATATAAAGCACATCTGCCTTCTCAAACAGCTGATTGGCAGGGGTCCCAGGTGTCGGACCCTCACTGATCAGATACTGCTGACCTATCCACAGTGGACATCAATATCAGATGGGTGGAGTTCCAACACCAAGCAAAAGATAATCACGGCCAGCTCCAATGCAGAGGTCCAGGGCACTCCAACAAAGGCAAACTTGAAAAGAAAGTTAATTCCAGCCTCCAGATAAAACAATGGAATCCTTTACTGAAAAAAATAGAATAAATTCCAGGTATGCCAAACACAGTGCACAGAAAAACGCACCTCCTGTGACAGAGCCGGACGCGGAAAACACCCTCCATTGTGTGGTAGCGGTGTACTGCAGCTCAGCACCCATTCAAGTGAAAAAAAATAAAAATAAAACTTTAATAGGCTAATAAAAAAAATTTAATTAAAAATGCTTAACAGGACCCCCCCCCCCCGCCAGGATTTATTAATACAGGCCCAGATTATTTTTATTTTTTTTACAGTGTAGCAGAGTACATTTCTCAGCCAACCAAAGACAATGGAAAGTCCGTGGAAAAATCCTATTCAAATTAACGGAGCCGCTAACACAAAGGCTGCTCTGTTGTAAAGTAACAATGACCAACCAGGGGGTCATTGGCTCCTAAACTAAAAAGATTTAGGATTTTAGTCGCCAAATTTAAAATGCATATAATAAAAAATAAAATAAAAAAGGACTTTGAGGTCACAGCAGTGAGCCAGCACTACATATAGGAGAAAACCACATAGCTCTCACATCCAGGGACATCTTCTGGGGGACAAGGTGACTAAAAATGGCGAATTGCGTGGTTTAGAGTTTTTTCTTCTGTTACGGCCTTCACCGAGCGGAAATATTTTTTAATATCTCACACTTTTTGGGACGTGGCGATATGTAATATGTTTATTCTTTGTGAATTTTATAGGTAAAACTGGGAAGGGGGCCATTTAACCCCTTAAGGACTCAGGGCGTACCGGAACGTCCTAACTTTAACTAGGCATTCCGGCGCCACGGGGGTTAATCGCAACGGGGTGCCGGCTGAAATCATTCAGCCGGCATCCTGTCACAACGCCAGGGGGGGGGGGGGGGTCATGTCCGCGACCGCGGGGATCATAAACTTTTAAAATGCCCAAAATGCCGATTTGCACCCTTTTCTGCACTACCGCAAAAATCATACCCTACCCAAGATAATCGCCAAAAAACTATGGCTCTTAGACTATGGAAACACAAACATTTTTTGGGTTTTAAAAATGAAGTCATTGTATAAAACTTACCCAAATAAAAAAAATTGTATACATATTAGGTATCACTGCGTCCGTGACAACCTGCTCTATAAAATTACCACATTATCTAACCTGTCATATGAATGTTGTAAATAACAAAAAAAAACGTGCCAAAAAAGCTATTTCTTGTTACCTTGCCGCACTAAAAGTGTAATATAGAGCAACTGAAAATCATATGTACCCTAAACTAGTACCAAAAAAACTGCCACCCTATCCCGTAGTTTCTAAAATGGGGTCACTTTTTTGGAGTTTCTACTCTAGGGGTGCATCAGTCCAGCAAAATCTGGCTTCCAAAAACCATACGGCGCACCTTTCACTCTACGCCCCGCTGTGTGGCCGTACAGTAGTTTACTGCCACATATGGGGTGTTTCTGTAAACTACAGAATTAAGGCCATAAATAACGAGTTTTGTTTGGCTGTTAACCCTTGCTTTGTAACTGGAAAAAAATATATATTAAAATGGAAAATCTGCCAAAAAAGTGAAATTTTGAAATTGTATCTCTATTTTCCATTAAATCTTGTGCAACACCTAAAGGGTTAACAAAGTTTGTAAAATCAGTTTTGAATACCTTGAGGGGTGTAGTTTCTAAGGGCTCTTTCACACCTGCGTTATTGTCTTCCGGCATAGAGTTCCGTCGTCGGGGCTCTATGCCGGAAGAATCCTGATCAGTTTTATCCTAATGCATTCTGAATGGAGAGAAATCCGTTCAGGATGCATCAGGATGTCTTCAGTTCCGGAACGGAACTTTTTTTGGCCGGAGAAAATACCGCAGCATGCTTCGCTTTTTGCTCCGGCCAAAAATCCTGAAGACTTGCCGCAAGGTCGGATCCGGAATTAATGCCCATTGAAAGGCATTGATCCGGATCCGGCCTTAAGCTAAACGTCATTTCGGCGCATTGCCGGATCCGATGTTTAGCTTTTTCTGAATGGTTACCATGGCTGCCGGGACGCTAAAGTCCTGGCAGCCATGGTAAAGTGTAGTGGGGAGCAGCATACTTACCGTCCATGCGGCTCCCGGGGCGCTCCAGAGTGACGTCAGGGCGCTGCAGGCGCATGGATGACGTGATCGCATGGCACGTCATCCATGCGCATGGGGCGTTCTGACGTCATTCTGGAGCGCCCCGGGAGCCGCACAGACTAAGTATGCCGCTCCTACTATGGCAACCAGGACTTTAATAGCGTCCTGGCTGCCATAGTAACACTGAAAGCATTTTGAAGATGGATCCGTCTTCAAATGCTTTCAGTACACTTGCGTTTTTCCGGATCCGGCGTGTAATTCCGGTAAGTGGAGTACACACCGGATCCGGACAACGCAAGTGTGAAAGATGCCTTAGATGGGGTCACTTTTATGGAGTTTCTACTCTAGGGGTGCATCAGGGGGCTTCAAATGGGACATTGTGTCAAAAAACCAGTCCAGCAAAATCTGGCTTCCAAAAAACCATACGGCGCACCCTTCACTCTACGCCCCGCTGTGTGGCCGTACAGTAGTTTACGGCCACATATGGGGTGTTTCTGTAAACGGCAGAGTCAGGACAATAAAGATACAGTCTTGTTTGGCTGTTAACCCTTGCTTTGTTAGTGGAAAAAATGGGTTAAAAAGGAAAATTAGGCAAAAAAATGAAATTCTCAAATTTCATCCCCATTTGCTAATAACTCTTGTGGAACACCTAAAGGGTTAACAAAGTTTGTAAAATCAGTTTTGAATACCTTGAGGGGTGTAGTTTATAGAATGGGGTTATTTTTGGGCGGTTTCTATTATGTAAGCCTCGCAAAGTGACTTCAGATTTGCTTCTAAACCTTGTAACATCCCCAAAAAATTAAATATCATTCCCAAAATAATTCAAACATGAAGTAGACATATGGGGAATGTAAAGTCATCACAATTTTTGGGGGTATTACTATGTATTACAGAAGTAGAGAAAGTGAAACTTTGAAATTTGCTAATTTTACCAAATTTTTGGTAAATTAGGTATTTTTTTTATGCAAAAAAAAATATTTTTTTTTACTTCATTTTACCAGTGTCATGAAGTACAATATGTGACGAAAAACCTCTCTCAGAATGGCCTGGATAAGTCAAAGTGTTTTAAAGTTTTTAAGCACCTAAAGTGACACTGGTCAGATTTGCAAAAAATGGCCAAGTCCTTAAGGTGAAATAGGGCTGAGTCCTTAAGGGGTTAAACTTTTAGTATTTTGGTGTGTTTTTTTATTTAATAACCATTTCTTCCCTTAGGGACTAGAACCTGGATCTTTTCATCCCTTTTGCTATTCACCCTGATAGAGATTTATCAGGGTGAATAGGATCTCACACATCTCCCTGCTGCCCTGTGCACACAGCAGCAGGGAGCTGAACATGGTAGCCAGGGCTCCAGTAGCGTCCTGGCTGCCATGGTAACGATCCGAGCCCCAGCAGTGTAATCTGCCACCAATGGAGGGGATGGGACCCTGTGGCCACCATATAACAATGGGAGGGGGGGGGGCCCGCTTTAGTCCTTCGACAAGTAGTTTTTTAATAAAAAATTCCACACCCCTGACTCACTATATAGAAAATGTACTAATGCTACGTTATAAATGTGAGATTCTTGGCAAATACATTTTGTACAAACATCTTTGTGCCTGTCCGCCAACGACAAGGCGATCTCTCTAGCAGAAAGCACAACTTTTCCCACTAAAAAATAGTTCTTGTAAGGGTAAGTGAACAGAAAAAAAGAAGTTAAATCAGGGATGAAAAATTTAAACAGAAAATGGCCGCATCAGGAAAGGGTTAAAATGGCAATGTGAATAGCCCCATAGACGTCTAAATCTCTGAAAATGGCTGTCATGTGAACGCACCCAAAGCCTGTTACTCTGCAAATACACAGAAGCAGATACCTACACCAGGAAAATGGCTCAAACCTTTAGTAAAGAACTGAAATAATGACGTTTTAGTCTAAAATGAGTAGAATGCAATAATAAAAAATAAAAAAACACTAAGGTGCCCATAGCCTTTAAAGAACCTTCATTTGTATAGAAAAATGAGTCCCATTTCATTACAATAAACCAAAAGACACAGGGCAGGTGCTCCAAATTCTGATGTATTTTTTTTATTTGGAAATCTGCCTCAATGTGAACAGAGCCTAACCAGGAGTTTCCTGTAAATAAACATTACTCTTGAATCAGGAAAGGTTTGTACCACAGCAACTCTAGATGCTGCGAAATATTCAGGATTACTTACCGGTAATCATTTTTCCATGAGCCCATGACAGCACCCTTGAGAGAGAGAGTCTCCATCCATCCAGGACAGGAACTTTTGTGGAGAGTTCTTAAGGAGGGGCGCTGCCCCTGTAGCACCAGAACTTGTCCTAAACACCGTTTTTTTGGGGGGACTTTGCACCACTTATTTATTTTATATTTATTTACATAAGTATTTCATGCATATGAAACTGAAAACATAGGGTGGGAATAAATCCCGGGTGCTGTCATGGGCTCGGGGAAAAATGATTACCGGTAGGCAATCCTTAATTGCCCCTACGTCCATGACAGCACCCTTGAGAGACGACTAAAATAGAACTAGGGGGACTACCGCTTGTAACACTATCCTCCCGAAGGATAGACAATCATTAGAGTCTAAATCTAACTGGTAGCGATGAGAAAAAAAAAAAAAAAAAAAAAAAAAAAAAGACAGTACATGGAGACTTCCAGGGGGCCTGCTGAGGAATAGGCCATAACGATAGCCCCCACTACCCATCTGGCTAGGGTTCTAGATGAAACCTTATTACCCCCTTTTTCCCCCCAAACTGCACAATAAGCCTAGAGGATTTCCTCCGCTGACTGGTGACATTCAGATAATGAGACAGGCATCTTTTAACGTCTAGACCAGGGATCAGCAACCTTCGGCACTCCAGCTGTGGTGAAACTTCGACTCCCAGCATGCACACTTGCTTAGCTGTTTTCAAAACTCCCATAGAAGTGATTGGAGCATGCTGGGAGTTGTAGTTTCACCACATCTGGAGTGCCGAAGGTTGCTGACCACTGGTCTAGACAATGGAGCCTCCTCTCCTTCTCAGGCCTCTTGCGTTCACTATACTGGCCTTTTTTTTTGTTCAGTATGCGTTACTTATACTGAACCATTAATTTCAATGGGTCAGCAAAAAAAAAAAAAATGAAGTGTCTCTCCGTGTGCATTCCGTTTCTGTATTTCCGTTCTATTCAAAGATAGAGCATGTCCTATTATGGCCCGCAAATCACGTTCCATGGCTCTATTCAAGTCAACGGGTCCGCAAAAAAAAACGAAACACATACGCAATGTACACCTGTATGTCTTCCATATCCGTTCCGTTTTTGCGGAACCATCCATTAGAACTTTTATGCCCAGCCCAATTTTTTCCATGTAATTACTGTATATGCCATACGGAAAAACGGAACCAGAAACACTACTGAAACTACTGAATCCCTTAAGGGATTGACACAGATGAGAGAACAATCTTGGGACCTATGAACAAGAGAGACCACTTTTGGCAAAAAAGATGGGTCCGGTTTAATGAGCACCCTGTCCTCCAGGATGTTAGTACAGAGAGGAGAGGTTGAAAAGGCAGAAATCTTAGCCACTCTCCTAGCTGAGGTGATAGCCACCAAAAAATCTGTGCAATGGGGAAATCAAAAAAGGCACTCCGAGCAGAGACCTGGTCCTATATCCATAGGACAGATAACCAGAACTGGTGCTACAGGGGAAGCCCACCCCTGACTTGAGCATCGGAGCAGTTCATGCTCTCCTTTGCCCTGCGCTAAATCACGCAGGGCAAAGGCATTTTCTGGAGTTCCGGTGACGAACTGGGCACTCCATGGGGTTGCCAGGCGGAGGCTTCCACCCAGCAGTGAGCTCTGTGACATCACTGGCACTGATGGGAGGGCTTTAGTGCTGCCCTAGTCTGTAAAACAACTAGGGCAGCGCTAAAGCCCACCCATCAGAGCCGGTGACATCACCGAACACACTGGCGGGCGGAAGCTTCTGCCCAGCAGTGTGTTATTGTAAATAAAAGAGCCCTTGCCCTGCGCGATCCAGCGCAGGGCAAGGGAGAGCATCGGAGCATGAACTGCTCCGAGGCTAACATCAGGGGGGGCTACCTGGGTGAAATTATGGGTATGTCCAGGTTCAGCACTGAACCTAGACAACCCCTTTAAAGGGAACCTGTCACCCAAAAATCGCCTATTAAGCTGTTTACAGTACCTTATAGTGCTGTATAGTCGTTTCCTGATGCACTTTTTGTTAGTTTTGCAGCATGTATGCTCAGTCAGAAATCGATGTTATATTCAGCTGCTGCCCCGTGCTTCAAGTCAGGCTTGAAGTCACGGGGGCAGCGGCCTCGGCGTCTTACATGGCCCTCTCCCCGCCCCCTGCCTCTGTGACTGACAGCCGAAATCCGATTCCGGGACCGCGCTCAACGGCCGCATGCGCAGTAAAGGGCGGCAGGAGCGCGGTCCCGGCTGCCGCGCGTACTACGCGCCGTCTTACTTTCGCCGCACTGCGCATGCGCCCGACATCCTGTATCAAACGCGCCCGCGCCCGGCATCTGGGCGCGGGCGCATTTGATACAGGATGTCGGGCGCATGCGCAGCGAAAGTAAGACGGCGCGTAGTACGCGCGGCAGCCGGGACCGCGCTCCTGCCGCCCTTTACTGCGCATGCGGCCGTTGAGCGCGGTCCCGGAATCGGATTTCGGCTGTCAGTCACAGAGGCAGGGGGCGGGGAGAGGGCCATGTAAGACGCCGAGGCCGCTGCCCCCGTGACTTCAAGCCTGACTTGAAGCACGGGGCAGCAGCTGAATATAACATCGATTTCTGACTGAGCATACATGCTGCAAAACTAACAAAAAGTGCATCAGGAAACGACTATACAGCACTATAAGGTACTGTAAACAGCTTAATAGGCGATTTTTGGGTGACAGGTTCCCTTTAAGAGCTCTCCACGAAAGTTCCCGTTTCCTGTCCTGGATGGAGGCAGTCTCTCAATGGTGCCGTCATGGGCGTAGGGGAAAATTAAAGGGGTTGTCCAGGTTCAGAGCTGAACCTGGACAGCCCTCCATTTTCACCCAGGCAGCTCCCCTGACATGAGCATCGGAGCAGTTCATGCTCCGATGCTCTCCTTTGCCCTGCGCTAAATTGCACAGGGCAAAGGCATTTTTCTGAGTTCCGGTGACGTACCGGGCTCTCTATGGGGCTGACAGGAACCCCGGTGACGTCACCGGCACTGATGGGCGGGATTTGGCTCTGCCCTAGCCAGTAAAACGGCTAGGGCAGAGCTAAAGCCCGCCCCTCAGAGCCGGTGACGTCACCGAACACACCGCTAGGCGGAAGTTACCGCCCGGCAGTGTGTTATTCAAAACACAAGAGCCCGTGCCCTGCGCGATCTAGCGCAGGGCACTGGAGCGCATCGGAGCATGAGATGCTCCGATGCTAGGCTCAGGGGGGCTGCCGGGGTGAAAATAAGGGTATGTCCGGGTTCAGCTCTGAACCCGGACAACCCCTTTAAGCTGTGGATTTTGCACTGCATTAGGCCATCTTATCCCCACAGATGTGAATGAAGTGTCAATGTGCATGCTCAGCATCATGCAAACCTCCGACTACAAGAGGTCCCTCCCATTCCAAGCAGTCCGAAGCCAACGATTTAGCAGATAGCACCCATCCGGTGGATACATACCCTGTGATGGCCGAAATACCCCTTTAAAGACACGTTCACGCCGCAGTGCAGGCGATTTGAACGGGGAGTATAACTTGAATGCCTTTTATGAAACTTTTAAAAGGGGTTGTGCAGGATAGATAGATATAGATATAGAGATATATATATATATATATATATATACACACACACACACACACACACACCACGGGTTACTTGTGGTTTTTGCTGCGGATTTTCCGCAGATCTCATTCTTGCTTGAAAAGGGTAAATTATGCACAAAATGCAAAAAAAAATCTCAAATTGACGCTGCAGATTTCAAAATCCGCACACAGCAGGTCAATTTGAACAAAAAAAGCAGCGTCCACGCGATTTGTTTACTCTCATACACTTTGCTGGTACATGCAGTTTTACCGCACGAGAATCTGCACTGTGTGCAGATAGCCCAAATGTAAAAAAAAAAGAAGAAAAAAAAAAAAAAAAAGGGCTCGTTCCTACGGCCGTATGTTGGTGTCCACATCCAATCTCTGCAATTTTGCGGATCAGATGTGGACCCATTCGTTTCAATGTTTGCATCCATACCGCAAAAAAGATAGAGAATGTCCTGTTTTTGTCCACAATTGCAAACAAGAAGAGACATTTTTATCATAGAACTGGTTGTGCATTTCACAAAATGCGGAACGATCACAGGCCGGTATCAGTGTTCCATGGATCCGCAATTCACAGACCGCAAAACACATACGGCTGTCCATGTGAATGAGAGACATATATAAAGAAAACGGACACGCAGAAACCACACTGACATTTACACCGATGCAAAACAGTGTGCATGAATAAGGCCTAATGTGAACACGGCCTTAAAAAGGGTATTCTTGTGGGATGAAGTATGGATAGGGGATAACTATTAGATCAGTGGGGCCCAGTGGCTGGGACCCCAACTGATCACAAGACTGGGGGGGCGCTTACCACTGAAATGGAGCAGCAGATACAAGTGATCTGCTATTTTCACCAGCCCCATACAGGACGACTGCTCACCCCATACAGGTCCCTTGTTTGTTGGCAGCTCATCCCGTTCACACAGGACAATGTGCTGCCACTGAGCCAAAAACTTACAGGGTGCATAAAAGGACACGACCGCCCGACAAATCGGGCAATCGCAGGCACTTCCGCAAGGAGCAATGGTCAGGAATAGGGTTGTCACCATATCAAAATTTTGACTCGATACTATAATCAAACAGTCTGATCGCACGGTTTTTATTTTTTTTCTGTTTTCCGCATAGGAGATTTAAAAAAAAATATTTTTATAGTCACTTTTGGGCGTGGCGATATGTAATATGTTTATATATTTTATATCTAAAATTGGGAAAGGGGGGTGATTTGTACTTAATATGTTTTTTTTTTAAACTTTAGTTTTTATTTAATAACTATTTCCCCCCTTAGGTGCTAGAACCTGGGATCTTTTGCTCCCTTGTCCTATTCACCCTAATAGAGATCACCACCACCAACGACTAACACTGTAGTTGGAGGCGCACTCCGCCAAAGATAAGTAACCTTTTAATACAGGAGGCGAGTGCCGGCGGAAGAATCACATAGCCGGCGCTGTGACCCGTGACAATAAACCCCTCAGGCGCGGCACCTGAGGGGTTAATTGCAGAGAATCACAGCTCCCTGTCATAGAGGTCGGGTGCCGGTTATGTGATTCTGCCGCAAGCACTCGCCTCCTGTATTAAAAGGTTACTTATCTTCATTGGTGGCGCATTGGCCACAGCCCCTCCCCTCCTCCGCCCCTCTCTCTTCTTATTGGCAGCAGTGGCACGGGGGAGAGAACATGGAGCTCGCTAAGAGCGGCGCGCCATGTTATCTGATATTAGGCGGTGCAGTAGCGCAGCCTAGTATCGGTAAATGTCAAATCCCCGAATCGATACCGGTACAAAAGTATCGATTGGGTATCAATAATTCGATACCCAGTGCAGCCCTAGTCAGGAATAAACTTTTATATGAGTGTCCGTCCCAAATTATAGCCGTAAGGGCCTTAAAGGGGTATTTCTAACACATTGGCGGCATATCACTAGGATACTCCAATGTCAGAGGGGTGCGGGTCCCACCTCTGGGACCCGCTCCCATCTCCAAAATGGAGGTACGCGGTGTGCTCTCCATTCACTGCTAAGCCCTATAGCACTAAGAGTGAAGAGCACTCCCCCTCTCCATTCACCACTATCAGACTGTCAGCTATTTTCAGAACTCCCATAGCGGTGAACTCAGGGTGGACGCACATGCTCGGTCGCTCTCCCTTCACTTCGGGCAGCCCGTTTTGGAGATAGGTGCGTGTCTCAGAGGTGGGACCCACATGTATAGCACTGATGGTCTATCCTAGCAATAGGCCATCAATGTCTGAGATGGAAATACCCCTTGAAATCAACAGGGCTGGTGCAGAAGTGATGACACTTTGCTTAGGTTCACATCTGCGGTGGAGGACTTCTGTCGCAGCTTCCAGACAAAAAAATAAAATCTGAAACCCATAAGACCCCATTATAGGACCCCTCGGGCACCGTTGGTCTGTCATGTGGATCCAGCTCGTTTTTCTGCACCTATACCCAAAGACAAAAGCAATGGCGACGTGAACCTAGGCTGGAGGATCAGCAACCTACAACACTCCAGCTGTTGTGAAACTACAACTCCCAGCATGCTGCATTCTCTTCTATAGGATTTCTGAGAACAGCGCAAGTGTGTAGTGTTCAGCGAATCGGGAACCCGATTCATTTGTAAACCTAGTTAACAATGTAGCCTCCGTCCTACTGTAAAATGTATGGGCTCCGTGGATGTCTTTGCTGGCTTCCTCTCGCGTCTATGACGTGACTCTTCGTTTATTGGCATCAATTACGGTCAAAACCCGAAGCTGAACTCGGCTTCTTCAATGAGGCACAAAGCAGAGTACAGCTTTGGATTTTGACACTGTAAATGATGCAAAAACAGTGTCATGTCATCTTGCGATATTTGCGGCAACTTCACAAAGACCTCAGCGGAGCCCATACATTTTAAGGCAGGGCGGAGGCTACATTGTTAACGGAAGTTCGGATTGCTGTATCCGAAACCCGATTTGCTCAACATTACAAGTGTGCATGCTGGGAGTTGTAGTTTCACAACAGCTGGAGTGTTGTAGGTTGCCGAACCCCCGGCCTGGGTTCACGTCTCCGATGCTTTTACCTTCAGATATAGGTACAAAAAAAAAAAAAAAAAAAAAAAAAGAGCTGGATCCACAAAGTTTGGATTGCTATATCCCAGGCATGCTCAACCTGCGGCCCTCCAGTTGTTGCAAAACTACAACTCCCAGCATCCCCGGACAGCCTACAGAAGGGCGTGGTGGAAGTTGTAGTTTTACAACAAGCTGGAGGGCAGCAGGTGCTGTATCCGAACTCCATTCGCTCAACGCTACGAATGTGCTTGCTGGGAGTTGTAGTCTCACAACAGCTGGAGTGCAAGAAGGTTGCTGACCCCTGACCTAGGCTGATGTGACCAGCGCCTAATAGAGCCCATCATAGGGGCAGATGGTAAGGCTGAGAAGAAGTATGGTTGTCAGGACATGTAACACGAGGAGACAGGGGAGATGCGGCCTGCACATGTCTGAGAGACGCAATGGACGGGACCATAATCAGCAGGAAGGAGGATGATGGGGGTTATAGGGCCTAACAACACCGGTCACCCTGCGCCATTTTACCTCCCCCTTCCTAGGCCTCTGCAGCGGATTCGCCACTCCCCCCTATGGAGGAGCACGTTGACCACACCACAGCCGGTAGGCCGCATCTTCCCGCCAAACTCTACCTCACCCGACCCCACACTACAACGCGGCCTTCCCCATAGCCGCCCGCACACGTTACACACCTGTCCGCTCTTGCCAGCCTCCGTCCGTCTCCGGCCTTATCTTCAACAGGAACTGACGTCCGCCGGAGTCGTCGCACAATAATCTGAAAGGGGAGGGACCGGCGTGACGAGGGCAATGCGCTAGGGCGTAACGTCGAGCGACGGTTACGGCGGCCATGTTGTGACTGGCGGCCACAGTAGAAGTCGCTAGGTGAAAGCCTCGAATACGCGCGTCTGTGGCTCTTGGACTTGCCAACCAGTGACGTCAGCGCGTCGCGGGATCACGTGGGGTGACTGCTGGGAATATTCTGGAAGGCGGTTCTGACGGCCTCATGGAGATAACGTTTCGGCCTTGTCAGAGGGCGCGCATTTCTCAGTTTTTACCTCATGGTTCTAAGCGCCACAACTTTTTATATCCAGTTATTTTTCTATTTTAGGCAACAATTTTTCCAATTTTTGTGTTCCGTGTGTATATTATTTTTCCCCTCATAAATAAAGGGGTTGTTGGTTCGGCCAACCCTTGGGATCCACCTGCAATAAAGAGCTGGTACTTACCTGGCAGATCCTGCACCGCCACGTTGGGCTCTATTATGGGTCTGTGTACATGTGGGTTTTTTTCACGTATCGCGTGAAAAATGCAGTAATATTCTATATTCTGCGGTTTTCACACAGAGCTAGTTCCATAGAAGTGAATGGGGCTTCAGTGAAAAACGCATTGCATCCGGAAGCAATGCGTTTTTCACTGATGGTTGCTAGGAGATGTTTGTAAACCTTCAGTTTGCTATCACGCGCGTGAAAAACGCATTGCACCCACGTGGAAAATAATGAACGCAATCTCAGACAAAACTGACTGAACCTGCTTGCAAAGTGGTGCGAATTTCACCGAACGCATCCGGACCTAATCCGTCAGGCTCGTATGAAAGAGGCATTAAAGGGTTTGTACACATAAGGAACTGACAGACCTAACGGTCGGAACCTGTGGCCAATTAGAAAAAAAATATAACCTGGCTGCAGTCCTGTGGGCAGGTATCTTACCACTGAGGCCAGTGATTGGCTGCAGAGGGCACAGGACCAAGCTTCCCCTTCCTGACCCTGGCCAGTTTTGCATATCTGACGTGTCACTTTATGCAGTAATAACTTTGGAACACTTTTACTTACCCAAGCCATTCTAAGATTGGATTTTTTATTTTTATTTTTTGCGTGACACATCGTACTTCATGTTAGTGGTAAATCATCAGTCACTATATCTTTTTTTTTTTTTTAATTCAGAAAATTTATAAAAATTCACAATTTTTGAAATTTTAATTTCTCAGATTTTAAGACAGATAGTGACCGCATGCTACGGTTTTATCTTTTGCCTGATCAGTCAAAATGACTGAACTGAAGACATCGTGATGCATCCTGAACGGATTACATTTCAATGCATTTGTAAGGGCTCTTTCACACCTGCGTTCTTTTCTTCCGGCATAGAGTTCCGTCGTCGGGGCTCTATGCCGGAAGAATCCTGATCAGTTTTATCCTAATGCATTCTGAATGGAGTGAAATCCGTTCAGGATGCATCAGGATGTCTTCAGTTCCGGACCTGAACGTTTTTTGGCCGGAGAAAATACCGCAGCATGCTGCGCTTTTTGCTCCGGCCAAAAATCCTGAAGACTTGCCGCAAGGCCGGATCCGGAATTAATGCCCATTGAAATGCATTGATCCGGATCCGGCCTTGAGCTAAACGTCGTTTCAGCGCATTGCCGGATCCGACGTTTAGCTTTTTCTGAATGGTTACCATGGCTGCCGGGACGCTAAAGTCCTGGCAGCCATGGTAAAGTGTAGTGGGGAGCAGTATACTTACCGTCCGTGCGGCTCCCGGGGCGCTCCAGAGTGACGTCAGGGCGCCCCAGGCGCATGGATGACGTGATCGCATGGACACGTCATCCATGCGCATGGGGCGCTCTGACGTCATTCTGGAGCGCCCCGGGAGCCGCACGGACTGTAAGTATACCGCTCCCCGCTCCTACTATGGCAACCAGGACTTTAATAGCGTCCCGGCTGCCATAGTAACACTGAAAGCATTTTGAAGACGGATCCGTCTTCAAATGCTTTCAGTTCACTCGCGTTTTTCCGGATCCGGCGTGTAATTCCGGCAAGTGGAGTACACGCCGGATCCGGACAACGCAAGTGTGAAAGAGGCCTTAGGCTACTTTCACACTTGCGGCAGTGTGATCCGGCGGGCAGTTCCGTCGTCAGAACGATCTGCCGCTGACTAAAAGCATTTGTGAGACGGATCCGGATCCGTCTCACAAATGCATTGCAAGGACGGATCCGTCTCTCCGCTTGTCATGCTGACAGACAGATCCGTCTTGTAAATTTTTTCAAATTTTTACCGATCTGCGCATGCACATGTCGGAACGACAGATCCGGCATTCCGGTATTCTGAATGCCGGATCCGGCACTAATACATTCCTATGGGAAAAAATGCCGGATCCGGCGTTCAGGCATGTCTAAGGCCTCTTTCACACTTGCGTTGTCCGGATCCGGCGTGTACTCCACTTGCCGGAATTACACGCCGGATCCGGAAAAACGCAAGTGTACTGAAAGCATTTGAAGACGGATCCGTCTTCAAAATGCTTTCAGTGTTACTATGGCACCCAGGACGCTATTAAAGTCCTGGTTGCCATAGTTGGAGCGGGGGAGCGGTATACTTACCATCCGTGCGGCTCCCGGGGCGCTCCAGAGTGACGTCAGAGCGCCCCATGCGCATGGATGACGTGCCATGCGATCACGTCATCCATGCGCCTGGGGCGCCCTGACGTCACACTGGAGCGCCCCGGGAGCCGCACGGATGGTAAGTATACTGCTCTCCGCTACACTTTACCATGGCTGCCAGGACTTTAGCGTCCCGGCAGCCATGGTAACCACTCTAAAAAAGCTAAACGTCGTATCCGGCAATGCGCCGAAACGACGTTTAGCTTAAGCTCGGATCCGGATCAATGCCTTTCAATGGGCATTCATTCCGGATCCGACCTTGCGGCAAGTCTTCAGTTTTTTTGGCCGGAGCAAAAAGCGCAGCATGCTGCGGTATTTTCTCCGGCCAAAAAAACGTTCCGTTCCGGAACTGAAGACATCCTGATGCATCCTGAACGGATTTCACTCCATTCAGAATGCATTAGGATAAAACTGATCAGGATTCTTCCGGCATAGAGCCCCGACGACGGAACTCTATGCCGGAAGACAATAACGCAGGTGTGAAAGAGCCCTAAGACGGATCAGGATCCTGAACCGTCCGACAAATGCCATCAGTTTGCATACGTTTTGACGGATCCGGCAGGTAGTTCCGACGACGGAACTGCTTGCCGGATCACTCTGCCGCAAGTATGAAAGTAGCCTTAGGGTACTTTCACACTTGCGTCGTTTGATTCCGGCAGGCAGTTCTGTATGCAAACGCATGTCATTTTTTATGACTGATCAGTCATTTTTCAGACTGATCAGGATCCTGATCAGTCTAAAAAATGCCTGATCAGTCAGAAAAATGCATTGCAATACCGGATCCGTTTTTCCGGTGTCATCAGGCAAGACGGATCGAGTATTTATTTTCTTCTTATTTTTCAAAGTCTGCGCATGCGCAGACCGGAATACCGGATCCGTCAATGCGGCAAATCGAATGCCGGATCCGCTCTAATACTTTCTTATGGAAATTCGGCATTCAGGCAAGTGTTCAGTTTTTTGGGCCGGAGATAAAACCGTAGCATGCTGCGGTTTTATCTCCATCCTGAAAAGTCAAAAAGACTGAACTGAAGACATCCTGATGCATCCTGAACGGATTACTCTCCATTCAGAACGCATGGGGATAAAACGGATCAGTTATTTTCCGGTATTGAGCCCCTAGGACAGAACTCAGTGCCGGAAAAGAAAAACGCTAATGTGAAAGTATCCTAATTCAAAATATGTCAAGGCTACTGTTTTACTGTCTGTATTTGAGCCGCATTGTGGCCTCAACTTAGTACTTGTCTTTATTATCTATCTTGTTAAATAAAAATTATACAAAAAAAGGCCCAAAAAGTGACCCCATTTTGGAAACTACATTCTCAAGGGAATTTTTTTAAAGAGGCAAAGTGAGCACTTTGGCCCTATAGGCGTTTCATAGAACTTAGAAACACTCGGCTGTGAAAATGAAAAATTATACATGTTGCTTTAGGCCCAAGTTTTTTATTTTCACAAGGAGTAACAGGAGAAAATCACCCCACTATTCATTACTCATTTTCTCCTGAATACAGCAACACCCCATATGTGGTCGTGAACTGATGTATGGGCACAGCACAGGGCTCAGAATTGAGGCCTAGTTTGGTGATTTATACAGCACTGGCCGACAACTGTAGAGGCCATGAGGTCAAATAAAAATAAAAAACCCCAAGAAGTGACCCCATTTTAGAAACCACACCCTCACAGAATTTAGCAATGGGTCAAGTGAACATTTTGACCCAACATGTGTTTAGCAATTATCAATTCTCAGCAGATGGTGAAAAATGAAAATTGCAATTTTTCAACAGATATGCCATTTCAGTGCCCAATATGTTGTGCCCATCGTGCGCCAATGTGAAAAGCACACCCTCTTGTTCTTATGCCGGGCTTTCATGGTTTTGGAAACACCCTACTTGTGGCCCTAATCTTTTGCCTGGACATACAACAGGGCTCAGGAGTGAAAGGGCACCATGCACATTTGAGGCCCAATGTGGGGATTTACACATCCTGTGCTGATAACCGTGGGGGCTCTGGGGTGAAATAATAAATGGAACCCCCGAGAAGTGACCCTGTGTCGGAAACTACACCCCTCAAAGTATTTATTATGGGGTGCAGTGAACATTTTAATGAGCAAAGGACGATGCAAAATGAAAATTGCACGTTTTCCACAGATATCACATCTTAATGCCCAAATATGCTGTGCCCACTGTATGCCATCTGAGACACACAATGCCCCTTAAATTGTTAGGCGGGTTCTACTGGGTAGTGAAATGTCATAAATGTGGATGTAAACTGCTGTTGGGGTATGCTGCAGGGGTCAGAGGGGAAGGACCACCTTTTGGCTTTTAGAGCGCAGATTTTAAAGGATTCGGTTATGGGCACCATGTTGCTTTTTGGACAGCCTCTGGGGACCAGTACAGCCATTTTCTGAGAACCATACATTTATTTTTCCCTCGATGGAGCTGTGTGAGGGCTTATTTTTTGTGGCATGTGTTGGCATTAACATTGGTTCTATTTTGGGATACATACGACTTTTTGATCACTTTTTATTTAGCTTTTTGGGAAGCAGGATAATGAAATGGCAGCAATTCTGTCCCAGCTTTTTGGGGTTTGTTATTGTGGCGTACACCGTGCAGGAAAAATGACATATCATCTTTAGGCCTCATGCACACGACCGTTGTATGTTTTGCAGTCCGCAAAACGCGGATCCGCAAAACACGAATGGCATCCGTGTGCGTTCCGCAATTTGCGGAACGGCACGGACAGCCTTTAATATAACTGCCTATTCTTGTCCGCAAAACTGACCACGGAACGGAGGTTATATTCTTTTTGCGGACCACGGAATGGAGCAACGTATGCGGACAGCACACGTAGTGCTGTCCGCATCTTTTGCGGCCCCATTGAAGTGAAAACTGCGGCTCGGATGTGGACTAAAACAAAGGCCGTGTGCATGAGGCCTTATTCTGCTTATCAGTATGATTACAGATATACCAATTTTATGTAGTTTTTCTTTTATGTTTTACCACTTTTACACAAAGCATTTTTGAAAAAAATATAATGTTTTTGCATCACCACTTTCTGAGAGCCATCCTTTTTTTTTTCTGGCAATGGTCTTGTAGGGCGTGTTTTTTACAGGATGAGGTTACGGTTTAATTGGTACCATTTTGGGGTACATAGTACTTTTTGATCACTGGATATTATGCTTTTTGTGTGGCAAGGTGACTAAAAAATGGCTGTTCAGGGACCGTTTTCTAGTTATTTTCTATGGCATTAACCTGATGGGGTAGATAATGAGATATTTTTCTATAGCCGGTCATTACGGACAAGGCTATACCTAATATGTCTATTTTATTTGTTCCATTTTGCACAATGAAAGCATTTTTGAAAAGAAAAAAAATCTTGCTTTTGTGTCACCACATTTTTGAAAGCCTTATTATTATTTTTTTTCTGACAATCGTCTTGGGTGAGGGCTCATTTTTTGCAGGATGACGTGATGATTTCATTGTTACCATTTTGGTGTGCATAGTACTTTTTGATCACTGGATATTACGAGGTGACTAAAATTTGCTGTTTTAGCACCGTTTTTATAAAAACATTTGTGGTGCCCACCTGATATGGTAAATCATGTGATATTTTGTTGGTTGTTATGGATGTGGCAATGCCTTATATGTCTATTTATATTTTTTTTCATATTTCTTTAATTTTAAATAGTTTGATGAGATTACAGGGCACTTTTTTTGGACTTGTGATTGCTGTCCAACTATGGGACTTCAGTTTGTCAGGGTCTGATGCATTTTTCAGTGCAGTACAATACATGCTGTCTTGTACTACATTGAACTATCAGTTTTAGGCTACATGCACACGACCGTTGTGTGTTTTGCAGTCCGCAAATTGCGGATCCGCAAAACACGGATGGCGTCCGTGTGCGTTCCACAATTTGCGGTACAGCACAGACAGCCTTTGATATAACTGCATATTCTTGCCCACAAAACGGACAAGAATAGGACAGGTTATTTATTTTTTTGCGGGGCCACGGAACGGAGCAACGGATGCGGACAGCACACGGAGTGTGAAGTGAATGGGTCCGCATCCGAGCCGCAAAAACTGCGGCTCGGATGCGGACCAAAACAACGGCCGTGTGCATGAGGCCTTACACTGACAGTTCACCTAAGAGACCCAGCTTGGAGGCTGGGCCTAATAGGCTTCCGTAGTTGGCAGGCCTTGAGGCCTAGGTAAAGCTTGGGGCTGCCTTAGCATCACAGGGAGCCAATGGGGTCAGATAGGCAGCCCCCTCCCTATGCAAACCCCTTATGTGCAGCAGTCCGCATTGACCAGGGCATTTAAGGGGCTAATATTTCATCATCTGCGTTTTCACCATTGCTGACGGATACAACAGGGGCCCGTCTGTCAGTAACAGGTACTACTTCTCCTTGTGGAGAACACCTACTAGTACAAGGTGTCTTATAGGCCGTGCATTTCTCCACTACGAAAAAGATATACATATTAGTTCTCTTTGCAAAAAGAAAGCTGTGCCTCTGATGCCACCCGTTGGCAGGTAGCTATCCTATCTGAATGTCAGAGGCCGATTTCAGCCAGTACAAATTTAAGGTAAATCAGTTTTTTATTAAGAAAATTGTACAAGTAGCAAACGAGTGGGAAACACCTCAATCTACAATCAAATGTCAAATGCACTGTCTGGAAATGATGGACAAAAATATGCCAAAATAGCCCTAAAAAGAAGGGATGTACTATACAATGGTGACAAATTTAGCACATGTGAGAAAATAGGCACATAAATCTGCAAAAATATGTTAAAGGGGTTCTCTGCTTTCTAACAGTTGTCCTGTCCCGACCAGCACTAGAAGGAAGGACCCATTTTAATCTTTAGTACAGAGTACCATTTTTCCCTTTGTGGACCCCTGCTGGTTGCCCAAATGTTTATGTTGGAATATCCTTATACAAAGAGAAATTATTCTCCCATACAATGTACACATAATACAGCCAGGCGTAACCCACATAATGCCACCATATATAATAGCCACATCACGTACAATACCCAAATAACAGCTACCATGCAAGCCCTCTTAATAATGACATATAGTGCTCACATTTTATGGAAATTCACTGCCCCAAGTAATAATGGCATAGACCTTATAATAATACTTCCTTAAATCTAAGGACGTAATTGGGTTAATGGATTCATCCCTGGTCAGGTAGGATGGGAAGAGATTAATGATTATTTCCGTGGTAGTTTAAGGAGGAAACTAGGTTAGGCTACTTTCACATTAGCGTTTTTTTGCAGATCCGTCATGGATCTGCAAAAACGCTTCCAATAAAATAATACAACTGCATGCATCCGTCATGAACAGATCCGGTTGTATTATGTCTTCTATAGCCATGACGGATCTGTCATGAACACCATTAAAAGTCAGTGGGAGATAGATCCGTTTTCTATTGTGTCAGAGAAAACGGATCCGTCCCCATTGACTTACATTGTGTGTCTTGCTCCGCACCACATCGTTTGCAGCGTTTTTATGTCCGCGATGGAGGACGGATCCGTTTTCTATTGTTCCAGATTATGTCATAGAAAACGGATCCGTCCCCATTGACTTACATTGTGTGTCAGAACGGATCCGTTTGGCTCAGTTTCGTCAAACGGACACCAAAACGCTGCAAGCAGCGTTTTGGTGTCCGCCTCCAGAGCGGAACAGAGGCAAACTGATGCATTCTGAACGGATCCTTATCCATTCACAATGCATTAGGGCAAAACTGATCCGTTTTGGACCGCTTGTGAGAGCCCTGAAACGGATCTCACAAACAGAAACCAAAACGCCAGTGTGAAAGTAGCCTAAATCCTTGGTCATCTAAAGTAGTGAAGATAACATCATTGATTATCTAAATAAGGTAGGATAACATGCCTCATAACAAAGCTTGTGTTGCACAAGACCATAGAACTGAACTTCACCTATATCAGTTGCCTTTCCCACGTCCTAGCTGAGACTCATGGTACTCAGCGGATATCCCCAGGACTTACTGTAAGGCTGGACTGCACAATAACAGGATGGGCGCAAAAAAGTGTTTGCTGCCCTAGGCTAGGTATGTGATATCCAGTTTCACTTGCAGTACAGTGATTTCTTCTAATCAGACGATCCGTCCATGCATTGGTTCTCTTACACCTTTTGCTATCATTCCAGTTAGTCTTTGTGCTTCCAACCACCAGGGCACACAACATTGAACAGTGCTGTCATTTCAGCCTTAGCGGGTAGTGATCTACCAGAGTGATAAACCAAGGTCTCTCAGTTCAAGGATTCTGTCTCTCTCAGTTTGTGACTTGATCCGATTTTTGCCGTGTTATGTCGCTAGAAAACTTTGCTTTCCATCTGGCTTTTATGCCCCTCCCACATTCCACAGATTGAAGCTAGGTGCTTGAAAACTTGATAATCTGCTGATTTTATCAGCATCTGCTACTTCATCGATTTAATAAACTTCTGACTTGTCCTTCTTGGTGTTGCAATGTGGTGTTGCAATGTTAAGAAGTGTAAATAGACTCTGCATTTGGCACTAATCAACCAGGAAATGCTAGATATTAACCTAACCCAGATTCAATGCAAGGTAGTTTCATAATAACTGCCAAAACAAAGTTAGTAACTAGGTGAACTTGAAGGGACATTTAATGTAGTGAGGGTATAATGCTTGGTATTCTAGGATAGTCAGGGTAACATTCTTGATCATCTACGGTAATGAAGGTAACATAATTTATCATCATTGATCATCCGTAGTGAAGATAAGGTCACTGGTTGGGTTTAGACAGGACGTGTCAGGGATATAAAGCAAATGCTTTATATAAAAGAAAGGATCAAGGGAAAAATTTCAAAGGGAATTGATCCTGGAGGTGGACATATAAAACGCCTCAAAAAGAGATCGTCATTAATTTAATTATATTGTGCAATCAGTGAAACATGGTACAAGCGTCTATGCAAAAATATAAATGATTTATTATACAATAACTTAAAATACAATCAAAGCTTAATCAATAGAAAAAACTCAATAATATGCAATAATATACAGTTATATGCAGTGCCCTAAATTCGCTACTAGATAGCTCTAACACAAATACATGTGTTCCTTATTACTTCTCAAACATAAGAACGTAATACAATGTCCCGACCACAATTATGAGATATGAAACTCAATAGTGATAAGGATAGATACGAACCCTTCCTCTGCTCAAACTATGACCCGGATATCGGGTAGTATTGCTACACAACTTATAAATTATCAGGCCAGATATTGACTATGGAATTTGAATATCCCAATCAGAGAGTTTCTCCGATATCAATATTAAATCTTTTATTCAGTAATATGCATCTTTACTGAATAGTGATAATATTGATGTAGTATTTCTAAGATTATACATCCGTATTACAGCGGGGAGTTACTAAATATCAAGCCAAATAATTCAATCAATACTACACATAATAAAGATACACGTTACCCGAGAATGCAAATGATATGCACATGTCTATGGGAAGTCGGCTCTGATCATTGGGATTTTCCTCCTGGGTTGTCCCGCCTTTCTCTTTCTTCTCTTTGTCTTCTTTCTCTGTTTCTCTGTGTACCCCATCCCTTCATGTGTGTGTGGTTTATGATCACAAACTTATCAGTTAGACACACCTTCCTAACTTGGAGTTTTTCAATCATTGTCGGTTAGGCGTGTACATATGTTAATGACTATGATGTCACTGTATTACCCAGAATGCATTTCTGCTGTTGGTGTAATGTTACTCATTCGTACCTAGGTGGCACTATTGCATAAGCTACTAGCATCATCACTAGTAAGGGTTAAATGTCCAGGTCTGATTTCATCTTACATTCGATACATATAACATAGGGAATCCTAAATCAGAGCTACAGGAATTAACTTTGACACATATACCAATTAAAGCATAGACAATCAGGTACCAGTTAGACATCTCATAAACTAATCAAATTTATGGTACCAATAAGAATATAATAGACCTTGTACTCTCACAGACATGTGTGTCTCCTCTGTTACTCCAACGGTTGATTGATTGTTAGTTAAAATAACACTATCTTACTAACAAAGTTTACACTTAAAATTCTTCTCATCATGCTTTAGGAGTGTATGCGTTCCTAGTGAGAAATATATGATAATAGATGCATTGAAGTCCTTCATAATATCCAATAATATAGTACAATACATGTGTCCTATTGATTATCTTATACTAAAAACTAAAGTTCACTATACGTGTATACACATATCACAGATTTTCTGCTTCATCAATAGACATTAAACCATAGGGATAATTAGTACCAGATGCATCTAGAGAATATCCTTATCTCATTCATAAATCTATAAGGAGACAAGAATGACTCTTCTCAGACTGGTACATCTACAGAGAAGAAATTATATGAACTGTGTCCTCTCCATGAACCTCTCTCGGCCGACTTTAAAATACATACAAAAATGGTGAATATATTATAATATGGCCTCTTATATATAATCAAATCCACTATAACTAGGATATTTAGATATAAATGTTATACACCTATGAAAAAGCACAACAGGCGACGCAGCAGCCGACTGTCGGGAAGAAAGCATTCCTTCCCAACAGTAGGCTGCTCGTTCAGTAAAGGAGACCGCGCATTTACATGCAACAATCTTCTTCACTGTAGGAGGACAGGGTGACTTCTGCGCAGCAGATTGCTGTTAAGACCACACGATCTGCTGCCCAGAAGCCATAATCGGTGGCGCCTGCATGAGCTCGATAATTGGTAACACCCTTAATCATCTAGGGTAGTGAAGGAAGCGTCATCTAGGGGGGTGTCACAACCAGACAGCTGAGAAGCTCTGACAGAAGCCTTTCAGAACCTCCTCCTTGAGTTTTCTTTGTTTTGAATTTCAGTTCCTCATCTCGTTAGCCTCTCTCAGCTGTCATGTAGTTGGACTGATTGCATCCCTTTAAATTCCTCCCCATAATGCATTAGTGTGCGGCTTATACAACTTCCTGGAGTGTGTGTGCATGCTGATCCTATCTTCCAGCCTTCTACAAGATAAGTGCTGTACATTTATTTGTGATTTTCTGTTTGCTGGATCCCAGGTGACCCTGACTCCCTCCGTGTCTAGTGTAGGGAGCCGGTGGTCGTGTCCCCTCACTATTGTAGGGTGTTCAGGTGGTATATAGTCGAGGTACGTGGATATGCGATCATCCACCATTGGGATTTTTGCATAGGCTGAGCAGACAGGGAGAGAGCCAGGTCTGATGCAGGGGTCTCCCTTTTGTTCCTTAGTTTTGGATCCAGTGAGTCATATATTCATTTTGCATTGTCTTGTTTCCTGTACACCTTCCGTGACATTATAAGCCGCCAAAACCGTCTCAAGCATGGATCCGGTTTCACTTTTGACTGAACGTTTCCAGGGTCTTTCATTGGAGGTAGCTGATCTCCGTAAGACTCTTTCTCAGTTTCTAGTGACCGGTTCAGCTTGCGTTCATGGAGTTTGTTCTGAGCCTAAGATCTCGCTCCCGGATACGTTCTCCGGGGGTAGTGAGAATTTTGTGCGTTTCAGAGAGGCTTGCAAACTCCATTTTCGCCTTCTTCCCCATTCCTCTGGTGATGAGGAACGGAGGGTGGGGATCATTATATCGCTGCTCAGGGGTAACGCTCAGTCGTGGGCCTTTTCGCTGCCGGTGGGGGCACGGCCCCTCCGTTCAGTGGATGATTTCTTTTTAGCCCTGGGTCAGATATATGATGATCCGGATCGTGTTGCTTTGGCTGAGTCTAGACTACGTCTGTTATGCCAGGGTAAACAATCCGCAGAGATATACTGCTCAGAATTTCGGAGATGGGCAGCTGATACTGGTTGGAATGATGCTGCACTCCGAAGTCAATTTTGCCATGGTCTTTCAGAGGGATTGAAAGATGCATTTGCCTTTCATGAGAGGCCTATCTCCTTGGACTGCTGCTATGTCTCAGGCCGTTCGTATTGACAGGCGTCTTAGAGAGAGAGGAGAGATCTCTCCTTCCTGTCATACTCAGTCCCAGGACAGTGCAGCGGTCTCATTCTAGTGCGCAGGGGTCTCAGTCGCTGTCAGCCCCTTCTGAGCAGGAGCCCATGCAGCTGGGGTTGATTGCCTCTGACAATAGAAGATTCAGCCCGCATGGGAAGGTTTGTTTTTGTTGTGGAGGTATAAATCATTTGGCAAATGTTTGTCCCTCTAGGAGATTCAGGCAGTTTTCTGGGAGTAATAAAGAAACAAAAAGGAAAAAATCTTTTAAAAATGTTCCATCTGTTACTATTGGCAGGGTTGAGGCGGAAATTGAAGGTTTTCCGTTTGCTTGTAGTTCCCGTTTTGTCCTGCCTGCCAGGGTGGCGCTAGAGAGCAAGAACATTTTTTGTGAGATTTTTGTAGATAGTGGAGCAGCTGTCAATCTCATTGATAATCATTTTGCGATAACTCATGGTTTCCAGGTGTGCACTTTGGGAAAGGATATTCCTGTTTTTGCTATTGATTCCGCTCCACTTTCTCAGAAATCATTAAAGGGCATAGTTCACAATATTCGTTTAATTGTGAGTGATGCTCATGTTGAGGATGTGTCATGTTTCGTCCTTAGCGGATTACCTACTCCTCTTGTGTTGGGGCTACCCTGGCTCACTAAACATAACCCCACCATTGATTGGCAAGCGAGGCAAATAAATGGTTGGAGTGACTTTTGCAGAGAGAATTGCCTCACGACATCTGTTTCTGAGGTTTCTACTAAGACTGTACCATCTTTTCTCTCTGAATTTTCGGATGTCTTCTCTGAGAGTGGAGTTCAGGATTTGCCCCCGCACAGGGAGTACGATTGCCCTATTAATCTCATCCCAGGCGCCAAGCTGCCTAAATCTCGTTTATACAACCTCTCCCAACCTGAAAGGGTCGCTATGCGTGCTTATATCTCTGAGAGTCTGAGAAAAGGACACATACGACCCTCGAAGTCACCTGTTGCCGCTGGTTTTTTCTTTGTTAAGAAAAAAGATGGTTCTTTAAGACCTTGTCTGGATTTCAGGGAGCTGAACAGTATCACTATTCGTGACCCTTATCCGCTTCCTCTGATCCCGGACCTGTTTAACCAGATTGTTGGGGCTAAAGTCTTTTCCAAGTTAGATCTAAGAGGGGCATACAACCTGGTCAGGGTCAGAGAAGGAGACGAATGGAAGACGGCCTTCAATACCCCTGAGGGCCATTTTGAGAATTTGGTTATGCCTTTTGGTTTGATGAATGCCCCAGCCGTTTTTCAGCATTTCGTGAACAGCATTTTTTATCATTTAATGGGAAAATTTGTATTAGTGTATTTGGATGACATTTTGATTTTTTCTCCTGATTTCAAAACTCATAAGGAACACTTACGTCAGGTCTTGCTCATCCTGCGGGAGAATAAATTATATGCGAAACTGGAAAAATGTGTGTTTGCGGTTCCAGAAATTCAATTTCTGGGGTTTCTTCTCTCCGCTTCTGGTTTTCGCATGGACCCCGAGAAGGTCCGCGCTGTGCTTGAGTGGGAGCTTCCTGAGAATCAGAAGGCGCTGATGCGTTTTTTGGGCTTTGCCAATTATTACAGGAAGTTTATTTTGAATTATTCCTCTATTGTTAAACCACTCACTGATATGACCAGAAAGGGGGTAGATTTTTCTTCCTGGTCGGTAGAGGCGCGTAAGGCCTTTTCTAATATCAAGGAGAGTTTTGCTTCCGCTCCCATCTTGGTACAACCTGATATTTCTCTACCCTTCATAGTTGAGGTTGATGCTTCTGAGGTGGGTGTGGGTGCGGTCTTGTCTCAGGGTTCCTCTCCTGCCAAATGGCGACCGTGTGCCTTTTTCTCGAAGAAACTCTCCTCCGCAGAGAGAAATTACGATGTGGGAGATAGGGAATTGTTGGCCATCAAGTTGGCTTTTGAGGAATGGCGCCATTGGCTAGAGGGAGCCAGACACCCTATTACCGTGTTTACTGACCATAAAAATCTGGCCTACTTGGAGTCAGCCAAGCGTCTGAACCCGAGACAGGCCAGATGGTCTTTGTTCTTTTCAAGGTTTAATTTTGTTGTCACGTTCCGCCCTGGGGTTAAGAATGTGAAGGCAGATGCCCTGTCACGTTGTTTTCCGGGAGGTGGGAATTTTGAAGACCCGGGTCCCATTTTGGCTGAAGGTGTGGTGGTCTCTGCTCTTTTTCCTGAATTGGAGGCAGAGGTGCAGGCAGCCCAGTCAGAGGCTCCTGATCTTTGTCCTCCTGGGAGGTTGTTTGTGCCTCTCGCTTTAAGACACAAGATTTTTAAGGAACACCACGATACGGTCCTTGCTGGGCACCCGGGGGCAAGAGCCACAGTGGATCTCATCGCTCGGAGATTCTGGTGGCCTGCGCTTCGTAAGTCGGTTGAGGGTTTTGTGGCAGCCTGCGAGACTTGCGCTCGTGCCAAAGTCCCTCATTCACGGCCATCAGGTCCTCTCCTTCCCTTACCCATTCCTTCCCGTCCTTGGACACATCTGTCCATGGACTTCATAACGGACCTGCCTCGTTCCTCGGGGAAGACTGTGATTCTGGTGGTGGTGGACCGTTTTAGCAAAATGGTGCATTTCATCCCTTTTCCTGGTTTGCCCAATGCTAAGACGCTGGCGCAGGCATTTATTGATCACATTGTCAAATTGCATGGTATTCCTTCAGACATAGTCTCTGATAGGGGCACGCAGTTTGTTTCCAGATTCTGGAAGGCTTTCTGTTCTCGCTTGGGGGTTCGGTTGTCATTCTCTTCTGCTTTCCACCCGCAGTCGAATGGCCAGACAGAGCGCGTCAATCAGAATCTGGAGACATATCTGCGCTGTTTTGTGGCGGAGAATCAGGAGGATTGGTGTTCTTTTTTGTCCCTTGCTGAGTTTGCTTTAAATAACCGTCGTCAGGAGTCCTCTGATAAGTCACCATTTTTTGGTGCATATGGGTTTCATCCGCAGTTTGGGACTTTCTCGGGAGAGGGGTCTTCTGGTTTACCTGATGAGGACAGATTCTCCTCGTCTTTGTCTTCTATTTGGCAAAAGATTCAGGATAATCTAAAGAGCATGAGTGAGAGATATAAGCGTGTGGCAGATAAGAGACTGTGTGCCTGGTCCGGACCTGAATGTTGGTGATCTGGTGTGGTTGTCTACCAAGAATATCAAATTGAAGGTTCCCTCCTGGAAGTTGGGTCCTAGGTTTATTGGGCCTTACAAAATCCTGTCTGTCATCAATCCTGTTGCCTACCGTCTTGATCTTCCTCAGACTTGGAAGATCCATAATGTTTTTCATAAGTCCTTATTGAAACCTTATGTTCAACCCATTGTACCCTCGCCTTTGCCTCCTCCTCCGATTATGGTTGATGGGAATCTTGAATTTCAGGTCTCTAGGATTGTGGATTCTCGTCTTGTCCGCGGTTCTCTCCAGTACCTCGTTCATTGGGAGGGTTATGGTCCTGAGGAGAGGATGTGGGTCCCAGTGACGGACATTAAGGCCACTCATCTCATCAGGGCTTTCCATAGGTCCCATCCGGAGTCCACTCGTAGAGGGAGGGGTACTGTCACAACCAGACAGCTGAGAAGCTCTGACAGAAGCCTTTCAGAACCTCCTCCTTGAGTTTTCTTTGTTTTGAATTTCAGTTCCTCATCTCGTTAGCCTCTCTCAGCTGTCATGTAGTTGGACTGATTGCATCCCTTTAAATTCCTCCCCATAATGCATTAGTGTGCGGCTTATACAACTTCCTGGAGTGTGTGTGCATGCTGATCCTATCTTCCAGCCTTCTACAAGATAAGTGCTGTACATTTATTTGTGATTTTCTGTTTGCTGGATCCCAGGTGACCCTGACTCCCTCCGTGTCTAGTGTAGGGAGCCGGTGGTCGTGTCCCCTCACTATTGTAGGGTGTTCAGGTGGTATATAGTCGAGGTACGTGGATATGCGATCATCCACCATTGGGATTTTTGCATAGGCTGACCAGACAGGGAGAGAGCCAGGTCTGATGCAGGGGTCTCCCTTTTGTTCCTTAGTTTTGGATCCAGTGAGTCATATATTCATTTTGCATTGTCTTGTTTCCTGTACACCTTCCGTGACAGGGGGGTTAAAAGTTTAAGTAGAAGAGCTTTCACCTCTTTCCATCTTCCTGCACTACACTGATCACATACAGTGGGGATCAGCAACCTCCGGCACTCCAGCTGTTCTGAAACTACAACTCCCAGAATCCACCTTTCACTCATATGGGAGTTACAAGAACAGACAAGTAAGTGTGCATAATGGGAGTTGTTGTTTCACAGCAGCTGGAGTGCCGAAGGTTGCTCATCCCTGATATAGAGTATTGCATGGCAGGACATAAGGAGGACAGTGCACCAAATATCAGCCACACAGCGCTGATCATAAAAAGAAAACACTCTGCCCAATTACTTCTAGTGCTCACAGTGCGGACAAATGTATTTTTTCAAATTCCCCTGTCAGCTTGCTTTTGGGGGTCTCATACTCAAAGAGCTAGTGCCTGTGATTAGATGTAACCCTAGGATCTAAGAGCTACAGGGTGAAAAACCCCAGTGGAGAACATTTTCTGGGGTGCACTAAAAGTGATCAAACATGTCTGGCCCTGTCAATCAGAGTGGAGAAGGAGCAGTCATTGCAGAGAGAGAGCAGAGCCCCTAGGTGTAATGGCAACACCCCTGTTGTTCCTAGAGCAACAGAAGAGCCTGATATACACTGCAGAGAGATGTAGCTGATCACTTATGATTTGTCGGGAGAATGTTTTCTTTGATGGCAGAGGATCTGCGTAATCCAATGTGCTCTACTGATTCTTGCACCGTAAGTCAAAGGTAGGATTAACCTGTGGCCAACCGATCCAGGTTTCTAATACTGTATTTGTCCCGATACTTTCCCTGTCTACCTGTGAAGTGTCCTTCTTGAAAAGACCACCCCCACCCAGCCATGGCATTCCACTGTTAAAGGGGTTGGCCTCTTTCTGGTTGCTTTTGACCAATGTGTTTGTGAGATGAATATATTGCAGTTACTAATAACCTTTGTTGAAATTCTGCACCCTTTTCTATATTTCATAAGGTATGCCCCCTTGTTTACAAAGTCTTTTGTGCTGTCTACACAGGTTTTGTCCATAAGATGGCCACTGATGAAGGGTTATGTGACCATTCAAATACACTGCACCTGCCATCTGCACTTGCACTGTTGGAAGTTTAGTGTAGGTGCAGTGTATTTGAATGGAGGAGACATCACAAGGAGGTGATTTTCCTGGTCACAGTGAGCCGCCTATGCTCTGTTTACTTGGTGGCAGGCTAGCTGGTCTGGTTTAACTTCAGGTCTTTGGCTATCTACCCATAGGCCCTTGTCTTTACTCTTTGCCATATCTAAGCTGCACCATTAAAGTTTTTTTTTTTTCTGGGAGTTTTATACTGATGACCTATCATCTGAATAGGTCATCAGTATCTGATCTGTGGGAGTCCAACACCCAGGATCTCCGCCGGTCAGCTGTTTTGAGAAGTCAGTGGGGCTCACAGTAGCGCCACGGCCTTCTTTCAGGTTCATCATTCACGTGGCCTAGAAGCAGCTCTATATAATACCAAGCACAGCCACTATACAATGTACGGTGCTGTGCTTGGTATGCTGCGAGAAGGTAGCAACGCTCACGGGGACGCTGATCAGCAGGGTTCCTGGGTGTTAGACCCCTACCGATCAGATACTCATCAATCAAAAAGCAAGTGGTAGGGCAGGAAGGCTATAGTTCTGTGCTCTACCACAGAGTTCAACTGTATTGGCGTCCTGGTGGGCACTGATATAGTTGAGTGGTGCTCATCATGGGATCGCCAATCCTCCCATAGTGGGTACTACCATGTGGTTGGCCAGAATCCCCTTGAGTTATTTGCTACAGCACATCTAGGTAACAGAAGAGTATCTTTTTGCAGGGCCCCCTCTGTGATGACCATAGGATAGAGGACAAATAACAGATTGCAGGGGTCTGACTGCTGGGACCCACCACGATCCCAAGAACAAGGAGTCCCTTCTTTGAATGGAGTGGCAGTGCACATGTTGGAACATCCACTTCTATGGGGTGACATAGACTACCACTTCATTCAAAGTGGAAACACAGGGACCCTTCATTTTGGGGATAATGGGAGTTCCAGTGGTTGGACCTCCCTGACATCTGCTACTTAAGAACTATCATGTGTACAGATCATAAATATCATCCTTTTGATAACTTTCGTGGGATAACCCCTTTAAACCAGTAGATTACAAGGACAGTTTTTACACTGTTCTTGGAGTTGAAAACACACCAAAATCTCTGTAAAAACACACTGTGTAAACAATGCCTTTAAAAAATAACGAAAAAAGAAAATACACATATGTGCTAGACATGTTTATTTAATACATATTAAATAAATGTGGTCAATTTGGTAGAAAAAAATTAACCTATCAGTATATTTTGGGAGTGTGGGGGGAAACCGGAGTACCTCGAGAAAACCCATTCAAGCACGTGGAGAACATATAAACTCCATGCAGACGTAGTCCTTGGTTAGATTGGTGATCCAGGAATGAAGTACTGCAAGGCACCAGTGCTAATCACTAAGCCACCATGCTGCCCATGGTGTTGAGTAGAAGACTTTCAAGAGGACACTTCTTGGTTTTCTTTGTTGGTCAGTGATGATCAGTAGAATCCAGAAGCGGATGAATGTGCAGTATTCAAGGTAGAACTCGTCAGAGGTCTCAGGAAGAAATTTGGCATCAGGGGAATCTGAGTATACTGGTCTCTGTGCTGATGTTTTTGGGTCCATGGTGAAGGAGAAGTAGAAGACTGGATGGTACTTAAGACAAAACAAAACATAATCAAACCTCACTGTATCCTCACGTACACTACTTTATGGAATCTGGGTGACAATGAACTCAGGCTACTTTCACATCTGTGTTCTTGCTGGAACTGTCATGGATCAGCAAAAACGCTCCCGTTAGGATAATACAAGCAGCCCAGCAGCACATGCTGGGAGGAAAATACCTGTTTTCCCAGACCAAACCTCTCACTGTGTCACATACCCCCCTCCTTTGTTCAACCCTGAGGGGGTAAACACACGCCAGACAGTGTACCCCAGACAGGGCATCCGCGTTTCCCTGTAACCGGCCTGCCCTGTGTTCCACTGAAAACTTAAAGTTTTGTAGGGAGAGAAACCATCTGGTGACCCGGGCATTTCTGTCCTTGGCCTGGCTCATCCACCTGAGAGGGGAGTGGTCAGTCACCAGGCAGAATTTTCTCCCCAATAAATAATAGCGGAGAGACTCGAGTGCCCACTTGATAACCAGGCACTCTCTCTCCACTATACTATACCAGGTTTCGGCTGGGGTGAGCTTAAGGGCTAAGTAAGACAACGGGATGCTCCTCCCCGTTGACTTCCTCAGACAGTACAGCACCGAGGCCTAGTTCGGAGGCATCGGTCTGTACTATAAACTCCCTTTTGAAGTCAAGCGTCACCAAAACCGGGGACCCGTGCAGGGAGAAAGCCTCTTCCACCCGATCATCCCAGTGAACCATCATTGACTTGTGTCCCTTCAAGAGTCCTGTCAAGGACGCGGCTAGAGTAGCAAAGTGGAGAACAAAACTCATGTAATAGCCTAACATTCCCAGGAATTACTTTATTTGCCTAGTGGTGACAGGTTGGGGCCAATTCCATATCGCCTCTATTTTGTTCACTTGGGGTTTGATGACTCTGTGCCCAATGATATACCCTATTGCACATTTTTGGGGGTTAGCGGTTAGGCCAGCTTTCCGAAGGGAGTCTACTACAGCCTGCACTTTGGGTAGGTGACTTTCCCAGTCGGTACTGTGGATGACAATATCGTCCAGGTAAGCCGAAGCTTACCGACGATGTAGACAAAGCACAATGTCCATTAGTCGCTGAAAAGTGGCGGGGGCATCATGCAGACCAAAGGGTAAGACCTTATATTGATACAGCCCCTCAGGCGTGATGAAGTCAGTTTTCTCTTTGGCAGCCTCCGTTAAGGGCACCTGCAAGTACCGTCGTGAGGTCCAAAACAGAAAAATACTGGGCTTGTCCTAACCTCTCGATGAGCTCATACACTCAGGGCATGGAATACGCATCGAATTTGGAAACCTCGTTAAGTTTTTGAAAGTCGTTACAAAACCGCAACGTCCTGTCAGGCTTGGGTATCAATACTATAGGACTGACCCACTCACTTTTTGACTTCTCAATGACGTCTAGCTGCAACATTAGCTGCACCTTCTCCGATATGGCTTGTTGCCGAGCCTCAGGCACCCAGTATGGTTTTTATCGGACTTTTGCCTGAGGCTCAATGACAATGTCATGCTGAATTATGGAAGTGCGTCCAGGGAGGTCCGAGAACACATCCGTGTTCCAACTAACAAACTCCTTGGCCTCCTGAGTCTGTTTAGAGGAGAGGCTGTCAGCAATTTTTACTGGGGCAGCCACCTCTCTTGCATCAGACAGAGGGGCTGGTACCTCTTCTCCTAGAAAACCCAGCCATGGCTGTCTTCTGTACAGTTTCCCCTATCTTTCCACGGTTTGAATAAATTCACATGGTAATCCTGCTCCGGCTTTCGCCGCCCTGGCTGGTGTACCTTGTAGTTTACATCTCCAATTTTCTCGAGTACCTTGTAGTGCCCCTGCCACCTAGCCAGGAACTTACTGTACACGGTCGGCACCAGAACCAAAACCCGATCACCCAGGTTAAAGATCCGGACCCGAGCCTGCCGATTATAGACCAGACTCTGGGCTCGCTGAGCTGCCACCATATGCTCCCTAACAAGAGGTAACACTATCTCTATCCGATCTTGCATCTGGGTAACGTACTCAATGACACTTTTATGTGGAGTGGGTTGTTGTTCCCATGCCTCTTTGGCCACATCCAAGAGACCGTGAGGGTGTCTGCCATATAGCAGTTCGAAGGGCCAGAACCCAGTAGAGGCCTGGGGTACATCTTGCACTGTGAACATGAGGTAGGGCAGAACATATTTTTTTATGTTTGGTTAAACCGTTCTACCAGACCGTCCGTTTGCGGATGGTAAACGGACGTCCGTAGTTGTTTTATGTGCAGTAACTTACAGAGTTCCCTCATCACCTTGGACAAAAAAGGGGTACCTTGGTCGGTCAGAACCTCTTTAGGTAGTCCTACTCGGGAAAACATCTCCATTAACTCCATAGCTATGAGTTTGGCTGAGGTATGTCGCAGTGGCACCACCTCCGGGTGCCAAGTGGCGTAGTCTAGAATGACTAAGATATGTTGATGCCCTCTGGCGGACTTCGGTACTGGGCCTATGAGGTCCATAGCTTTTCGGTCAAACGGTACTTCGATAATCGGGAGAGGTACTAGGGGACTACGGAAATGTGGCTGGGGCTAGTTATCTGGCAGGTCGGGCAAGACTTACAAAACTCTTCCACTTCTTTGAATATGTTGGGCTAGTAAAACTGCTGTAGAATACGATCCTGAGTTTTCTGCAGCCCCAGGTGACCCCCGAGAACTATGGACCACCAACTGTTCAATAGGCTCACCCCGTAGCTGGTTTACCTGATACAACATATCCTGATGAACCACAAAACAGGGAAACACTGACTCTGCCCCTGGTTGTTGTGGCTCACCATCTACTATTAATACATTTTCCCAGGCGCGGGATAGGGTTGGGTCCCGACGTTGGGCGGTACCAAAATTATCCCCGGAGAAATTGAGGTCTGCCAATTCAGGACCCGGCGGCAAGTCCTCCACGTCTCCAACCATCACACTTAGCGGGGTTGTCTCCCCCTACCGCTGGCCCTTCGGTCTAAGGTTCCCTGGGTTCTGGTCTCCCCCTGAGCCCGGCCACTCTGCTAGGGTTAACCCTGTCTTATGGGTATCAGTCACTCTCATAGCAGGCCACAGTGCCGGGAAGCCCGGGTAGTCTCTCTCTATTATGAGTTCATAATATAGATTTGCGGCAACAGCCACCTCTTGTGTCCATCTACCGTCCACCGTGGTTAGAGACACCAGCGTGGTGGAGTAGTCTTTTAAGTCTCCATGGATGCACATCACCACGACTTTCTGGCCAGTATACTCAGTGGACCGCACCAGGGTAGCATTTACTAAGGTCATCAGACTCCCTGAGTCCAGCAGAGCCTCCGCCGGAGTGTCTCCCACTTTAACCAGACACAAGTAATCTAGAGACTCTGGGGTACCTGTTGCACACAGCCTCGGCATATAGCGACTGACTGTAGCCATAGTTAGTTTCCATGGGCTCAACCCGATGGGGACAGTCAGCCCTTACATGGCCAGGCTCCTGACACCGCCAGCAGACTATCGGAGCCAGCTCCGCCGTGGGTACATCCTGGGCAGGTTTTATTGGCTCAAATCTCCGGGCCTGGGGTGGAGATTTCCGGGGTTTGCCGATCCCCCTCCCGACAGAACCCTCCTTTAGATTCCTGTTAGCTTCATAGCGTTCCACCAGATTCACCATCTCAAGGGCATTGCCATGAGACATCTGACCGATCCAGTGCTGGAGAGGGTATGGCAAAGCCCTCCAGAACATATCGGCTAATAGTCTATCCAGCATGGCCAGGGGACTGCGCACATCAGGCTATAGCCACTTTTGCAATAGGTGCAGTAAGTCATAATACTGGGTCCTTGCAGGCTCATCTGGCTTAAACCCCCACTGACGTACCCACTGGGCCCGGACCAACACATTCATCCCCAGTCTTGCCAAAATCTCACCCTTTACTTTTTGGTAGTCGGTTGCTTGATCATCCGGCAAGTCGAAATACACCCGCTGGGAATCGGATGCCAGGAATGGAGCGACTACCTCAGCCCACTGGTCACGGGGTAGCTTTTCCCTGATCGCCACTACTCGTAAATCGCCAGGTAGGTGTCGATTGTCATCTGCGGGCGTCATCTTAGGAATCGCAGCACGGACTGCTTTCCGGGCATCGTGGACGCTCAGGGATGCTCCTGCTGTCTGCAAAGCCATCACGTGTTGTAGCAACTGGTTAGTCTCCTGCTGCTGCTTATTAGCCTCACATTGCTGCAGGTTTGTCTCTCGCTGCTGCAGATCAGCCTCCATGAGGGCCTTCACAACAGCCTCTATTTTGTCTTGGGGCACTGGTTGTAATACAGCTGGTTTAATGTACGACATACAACCGTGCCTGAAAAATGGAGAAACCAAAAATATCGGCGTTCACGCCAGCCTCACTGCTGTTGCCCGCATCCTCCACCAATTGTGGGGACTCTGGTAGACAGGATTAGCGGACGCAGTATAGAGGCAACAAGTTCTTTGGATCAAACAGTTCAGTATTTTATTAAAACATTAGGCAAGTGACAAAACAAGCAGTCATATTCAAACAAAAAGTCACTTTGCGGTGTTGGTGGTAATTCACACCATGCGGCAATTCTGCCTCAAAGAGTCCTTGCTGATAGCAGCACCAACCTGTTTTCATGCCAAAAAGGTAGCAAGCCTTCATCCAGACACAAGGCTCCCAGATCCCAACACAGAGACATGGCTTCTGAGCCCAGCTGCCTATTTAAGGAAAGCCAGGTGCTGCCAAGACCCGGCATTTAAAATCCGGTCCGGTATTTGACCTCATCTGGCTGTAAATCAGCCCAGCAGGCACATGCTGGGAGGAAAATACCTGTTTTCCCAGGCCAAACCTCTCACTGTGTCACAATAATGCTGATCGCGGTAATTAAAACCTATAGATGCTGTGACCCAAGTGTTACCGGCATCCCCTGCGGCCAATGGGGATGCCGGAAATTGGTTTGAATGTGCTCAGCCTTGCTGAAGAGGCTGAGAACATTTAAACTGCAATTCTTATTTTTGGTCAGCAGGTCGCAGGCCAACATAAGAAATGAGCAATTCTCAGTAATAAGTCCAGTTTAAAAATCTATGATTGTTCAAAATTAAAAAATAAAAAGTTCAATTTATATGCTCATATACGAGCTTCAAAATCATTTTACAAAAAAAATGTAAAAATAAATAAAAGTTTAATACCTCAATAACAAAAAATATAAACATCATGGGTAACACAGCGACCGAAAATGCCTGCACTATTAAAATATAATTATTTTTTTTACCAACAGAGCGAATGGTGTAATAGAAAAAAGGGTAAAAAATTTGCAATTTTTTCAGTGCTTCTCTTACCCAAAAAAATTTAATAAAATGTGATCAAAAAGTCATACGCACTCCAATAAAAACTACAGATTGTCCTGCAAAAACATAAGCCCCGACACAGCTCAGTAGATATACCGTATTTTTCGCCGTATAAGACGCACTTTTTCCCCCCAAAAGTGGGGGGGAAATAGCAGTGCGTCTTATACGGCGAATGTAGCCGATTTTGCCTAGTTTTCAATGATACACCCGCCGCGATGCCGTGCGGCGGGTGTATCAGCTGTGAGGGAGGAGGGGCTGGGGGCGGCATCTGCATTTATAATGACAGCGGGGCCCGTGCAGTGACTATTCTACTACACGGGCCCCGCTTACTGTATAATCATATCCCTAATAGTTAATTGTGTGCATGTAATCGCATAATGAGCGATAATGATGAGCGCTATTACTTACAATTAGAAGCGCTCGCCGTTCGGAGGAGGGAGGACGGGCGCTGGCAACGTGAGTCATACGTCACGCGCCTGCGCCGCCCACTTTATGAATGAAGCAGGCGGCGTGGGCGCATGATGTATGACTCACACTGCCAGCGCCCGTCCTCCCGGCCTCCCTCCTCTCTGCTCCGAACGGCGAGCGCTTCTAATTGTAAGTAATAGCGCTCATCATTATCGCTCATTATGCGATTACATGCACACAATTAACTATTAGGGATATGATTATACAGTAAGCGGGGCCCGTGTAGTAGAATAGTCACTGCACGGGCCCCGCTGTCATTATAAATGCAGATGCGACCCCCACCCCCATTATAAAAGCAAATGCGACCCCCACACTTATGGAGGGGATCTGTGGATGACACATAGCATAAGATGCTATATATGTGTCATCCACAGATCCCCCCCATAACTGTCATACACAGATCCTCATAACAGTGCCATCCAGAGAGGATCCCCCATAAGTGTCACCAACAGATCCCCCATAACAGTGCGTCACCCACAGATCCCCCATAACAGTGCGTCTCCCACAGATCCCCCATAACAGTGCGTCACCCACAGATCCCCCATAACAGTGCGTCACCCACAGATCCCCCAGAACAACAGATCCCCCATAACAGTGTGTCATCCACAGATCCTCCATAACAGTGCATCACCCACAGACCACAATTAGTTCAAAAGCGCACCTTTTGGTTAAAAAAAAAAAATTTTCTTATTTTTCTCCCCAAAAACCTAGGTGCGTCTTATACGCCGGTGCGTCTTATACGGCGAAAAATACGGTAACTATAAAAAAAGTTATGGGGCTCAGAATATGGTGATGTAAAAAAAAGTTCAAAGTTTAAATTTATTTTTACACTATTTAGACATAAAAAAACTATACATATGTGGTATCGTTGTAATCGTACTGACCCAGATCATAAAGGGCATTGGTCAGTTGTGCCGCATACGGACTGCCGTGCAAACAAGACCCGTTAAACAGTGGAGGAATTGCATTTTTTTCCAATTCCACCCCATTTGGAATTTTTTTACTGCTTCCCACTACATTGTATGCAATAATTAATGGTGGCATTAGAAAGTACAACTTTTCTTGCTAAAAATAAGCCCTCATACAGCTATGTGAACGGAAATATAAAAAAGTTGTGGCTCAAGGAAGATAGGGGAAAAAATGAAGAAGCAAAAGTGAAAAAACCTCCGGTGTCCTAAGGGTTAAACCATATTCTTCTCAGTAAGATAAGAACTGAGCTCTAATGAGTGTTTTTGAGGTCAGAGAGCTGAGAGAAAGGAGCCGTCAGCTGAGCTGCCTGATGGTAAATACAGAGTCGGGTACTAGAGAATCTCAAGGCTGTACAGAGAAAGGGGCTGCAAACTTTTAATAAAGACCAATTGAAAAAAATTATTTTAGCTCAAAATAAATACCATACAATGCAATAATAATAAAAATGCCCCCAAAGATGTCCATAGCGCTGGGATGCTGCATCATTAGATGTGGCCTCGAAGCATAAATAAACCAGAAGTTTACATACACTATATAAAAAGACACCTATGGAAACTTCCGGTTCCGGCGCTGGGATGCAGGACGTGGAGTGAGTGAGCTCCGGCGCCTGTCCCTGTACCTTTGTCTGCGCTCCGATCCTGACGACAACGAGGGGCCCCGAAAGTCACCTGGGGGATCCCACAAAGCGGTGGTCAACGGTCCATGGACCGATATTTGCTGAGGAGCGGCAAACGACAAGTTGTGAGCGGGACAAGACAGACCGCTAGTGCTGCGCCGGGCAAGATGGCGGACTCCCGCCCTGAAACCCAGATTAACAGCCAAGGGGCTGCAGTGGTGGCGGATAACAGCGGTAAGCTGGCTAGGGACATAAGTAGCATAGACTACAAAAATCTGGCTATTGAAATAGCCAAATACCTGGCCCCGGACATCAAAGAGACTCTTGCTAAGACCCTCACGCAGTCCTTGCATGAGCTGCATAACACGGTGGCGAGGCATGAGGCAAGCATTGAAGAGCTGGAGCAGAGGGTTTCGGCAATGGAAGACGATGTAACCAGATTTACACATGATGCCCAGGACCTTTTTAAGCAGAACATCGTGCTGAAAGATCGCCTAGAGGACCTGGAGAACAGGTCTAGGCGGAATAACCTACGAATAGTGGGCTTGCCAGAGAGCATCAAACAGCCTGCTCTGAAAGAGATTTGCGAGGTCGAGATACCTCAAGCCTTGAATTTGAACGGGAGGCATACAGTGGAGAGGGTTCACAGAGTAGGCCCTGCTATGGACTCTCAGATACAAAATCGCGCCAACTCGTAGAACCTCCAACCTAGACCGCATCAAGTCATTATGCGGTTCTTGGATTATAATGATAAGGAAGCAATCCTAAGGGCTTTTAGAGCCCGCAAAGGACCGCTGAAAGTCAGAGGACACACCATACTAATGTTCGCCGACTATTCTGCAATGGTGGCAAAAAAAACTGCGCAAATTCAGTGCTGTCTGCTTGGAGATGTATAGGCAGCAAATACGATTTCAACTGTTGTACCCGACGATTTTGAAAATCTCCACTGCGGATGGCGAGGTTAAAACTTACCAGGATTCTGATGCTGCGACGGAGTTCTTGCGTGATAACAACTTGGAGTGTGAGCCACGACGCAGAGGAAGGTCACCGAGACAGCGGCAACAGAGCAGAGAAACAGTGAGACACTCACCCCCTACGAACAGGCGGAGACGAGACTGGGAGCCGGTCCCGATTGACAAGAGGATGCCTCGCTCTACAAGAAGAAGGGACTCGTGGTCACGATAACGGGGACACTGTTGGTAGCTATGTTGAATTTTGTTGCGGGTCCTCTGAGGCCCATTCGTTGCGAGCGTTTACAATGGACGTGGGGTAAGGCGCGCAGTTGACGCGAGGGCGCACATTGAAGTGGACATTATAATACTGCCCGTGCGTCTACATAGTGGTATGTTCTAGCACTTTTTGCGGTCAGTAATGTATTAAGTAAGGGGGACAGGTGGTTGATTACTGTAGCCCAGAAAAAAGAGAAGTCAGGGAGTAAGGAAGGAGGGTACGAAGTGGGTATATGCGTTGCAGTGGGAGTTTAGTTTTAGGAGATATTCCTAACAGGTGTAGGGGGGGGAGGGGGGTAGTTTATGGTGTTGTACACGATACTATTCATGTTCATTATTATGCATCAGCTGACGCTTATCCCCGGAATCACTTGGTAATGGGTCATGTCTATCCAGCTATAATCCTGGTCATTGGAAGATCAAATATTGAAGGTTGCTATAAATATGAAGATAGTTAGCTGGAATGTAAAGGGCCTCCGCTCACCGCAGAAGAGGTGGATGATCCTCCGTCACCTTAAAAAATTGAAACCTAATTTGGCATTGCTTCAGGAAACTCATCTATTGGCAAGGGACTTTGGGAGGATGCAAAAACTGTGGTTTGGTCAGGTGATTGGATCAGCTTCCTCTGAGCAGAAAGCGGGAGTCCTGATATTGTTTAACAGGGCGTTCAATTTCACCTTGCTGGGTTCGGTAGCAGACGACAAAGGGAGGTGGGTTAAGGTATCGATAAGGGTCCAGAATATGGAGTACACTATTTTCAATGTATATGGTCCAAACACCAACAATGTGCAATTTTTTAGGGCACTGGAAGGCGAATTACTGTTAGATAAGACTTCAAACTTGATAGTGGGGGGCGACTTTAATTCAGTTGTAATGGGGCAGGAAGACAGAAGGACCAAGTTAAAGGGTGGTAGGACTACAATGGCTCATGATACAGTATTGGGGCCGATGATAGAGACGGTGGGATTGGTAGATCCTTGGAGGCAGCTTCATCCTGATGACAGGGCCTACACTTTCTACTCTCATGCCCAGGACTCATGGTCACGCATTGACTATATCTTTACTCAGGGTTCTTTATCGGGATTGGTGGAACATGCTGATATTGGTGACATTATCATATCAGATCATGCTCCGGTAACCCTGGTTCTGAGGGACACCTTCTCAAAGGGTTCGGATTATCTATGGAGGTTTCCCTCGAATCTATTAGGAAATGAAGATTTTCATAATAAACTAATAGGTTGGTGGGAAGAGTACAAGGACAGTAATCAGATCCACATGGACAACCCGGAACTTTTCTGGCAGGCGTCCAAGGTGTTCTTGAGGGGGCGCATCATGAGCTATGTATTCAGCAGGAAGAAAGCGTGTCAGCGGTCATTGGAAAGAGCTAGTGATGAAGTTAGATGGATGTACAGGCAGTTTACAGAGATGCCCTCGGTGGTAAATAAGGCAAAATGGGAAGGTGCGCGCCAGGCCTTTGAAACTAGTGAAAGGCACAGAGAGTCTTTCAGACAAACCCATTTTGAAGCTAAGTTGTTTCGTTATGGGAACAAAGCAGGACGCCTACTGGCCAATCTAGCGAAAGGCAGGAGAGCGCCTCAGTATATATCCAGTCTCAAGGATGACATGGGAAGGGTAATCATTGATCCGGCAGGCATAAATGACATAGTAGGTCAATATTATGCGGCTTTATATGAGGACAGCCCCCCGACATCACTAGTGGACACCCTTTTGGACAGTGTGACATTGCCTGCGGTAACGACTGAGCAACTTCAGAAACTAAACGCGGACGTGACCGTGGAGGAACTCCAATTGGTCATTAGGGGCCTAAATAATGCAAAGGCTCCGGGGCCCGGCGGTTTCTCGGGAGAATACTATAAGATATTGATCTCGCAGGTTTCCCCAGTAATGGTGCAGCTCTACAATGACATACTGAAGGGCAAGCTCCAACCAGATAAAGATAATGTGTCGTACATTAAGCTCCTGCCCAAACCAGGGAAAGATCCCCTTCTGCCTAGTTCATATAGGCCTATATCTTTAATAAATGTAGACACAAAGATCCTATCCAAAATTATTGCTGAGAGGCTGGCCTCTTTTCTTCCATCCCTGATAGGGGCTGAACAGGTGGGGTTTGTGCAGGGCCTTTCAGCGGTCAAAAATATTAGGACTGTCCTAGCGGTCCTGGATAGGGTTCGTCATGATCCTCTTCCAGGGGAATCTCTGGCCATGCTCACCTTGGATGCTGAAAAAGCTTTTGATAATGTAAGGTGGGCATGGCTAGAGGCAGTATTGGACAAACTGGTATTTAGGGGAGCTTTTAGGACGTTTATCACAAATCTATATAATAATCCAAAGGCGCGGGTGTATACTCAGGGCTACCTCTCCAAACCCTTTAGACTGGAAAAGGGTACTAGACAGGGGTGTCCGCTTTCTCCTTTGATATTCAATTTGGCGTTAGAACCCATGTCGCGGCTTCTTTGTTCATCAGAACGGTATAAGGGTGTAGAGGTGGGTTCGTCACAGGTGAAGGCAGCACTTTTCGCCGATGATGTAGTGTTGTTTCTGGCTAAACCGGAAGAGCACTTTCCAGCTATTTTTAAGGCTCTGGAGGCCTTTGGAAGTTACTCAGGATTCAAGGTAAACATTCCCAAATGTGAACTCCTACCTCTATTACCCATGAGTGATACTTTAAGGAAGGTGAGCAGGGATCAGGGAATCAGTATAGCCAAATCTAGCATAACATATCTTGGGGTGAAAATAGGGAGGGATCCACACTCCTTGTATCAACTTAACTTTCCACCATTACTGTCCCGAATTGGAGCTGACCTGGATAGATGGCAGGGTCTACCCCTATCCTTGATGGGAAGGTGCTGTTTGGTAAAGATGATGGGGGTCGCCAGATTGCAATACCCGATGCAGACTATCCCATTATTATTACGACATGCTGATGTCAAACTTCTAGAGAGTAAGTTTGTGCGGTTTATATGGCAGGGCAGGAAGCCAAGAGTTGCCCTGGATAAACTGAAACTGAGAAGAGATATGGGGGGAGCCAACTTCCCAGACGTTCGGGGTTACAATATTGCATGTAATAGCAGATACATATTGGACTGGGCAAACCAGACTTCTTTCTACACCAACCTTAGTCTGGAGAAACAGTTAGCAAAACCCTGGGACCTGATGGCATTATTGCACACCAGCATCCCCAATTTGCTACTAAGAGATACCATTGTGGTATGGAAAGTACTGCGGAAGATGTATGGATTGCCTTATCGAATTTCCAAACATCTCCCAATTGCAGCTAATCCCAGTTTTTAGCCAGGAAGGAGCAGCAGAGATATAGTTGCGTGGTTACGGAAAGGGGTTATGAAAATGGGTGACTTATTTCATGAGACGGAATCTAGGTGGATGTCATTGGAGGAATTGAGAGAGAAGTGGGAATTGCAGGGCCTGTCTTTCCTACCGTACATGCAACTCATGTCGTATGGTAAGGGATTGTGTAAGGACCTAACAAAGGAATGGAGAGCGAATGATTTCGACTTACTCCTGCGGCTAAAAATCAGACTGACAATTTCACTTCTCTATCAATCTCTTAGAAGCAAATGGGAGAGAGTAGACCCTAGGAAGCTGTTTCGGAAGTGGGAGACGCTTCTGGAGATAAAGGATCTACACCAGCCAGTATGTTCAGGCATAGGGGCGCTGCACCAGGCTGTCCTGGATGAGAATTGGCGTGAGACCCATTTTAAAATTCTACACCACGCAATATATGGGTTTGATGTTCATAATGCGGGGATAAAACAAGACAGGCTGACTGCATGTCCAAAGTGCAATCTTTCCAGGTCAGATTTGTTCCATGGATCATGGAGCTGCCCGAAGTTGAAGTCATATTGGAATGATGTCTCTGACCTACTAAAGAATTGTGGTAAGAATGAATCAGGTATTACCCCTGCAATGGCGATCCACGTCCAGATTAATAGAAACGACCAGTCTGATAGCTACACAACAGCTTCTCTTTTGCCACTGGAACACAAAATTTTGCTGGGGGCAAAAAAATGTTTGCTAAGTCTATGGCTTAAACCTCAGACTCCTTCCATCTCTATGGTCATCGCGCGTCTTAGGCATATGTTCCATCTTGAGTGGCTGGAGGCGAAACAACATAAAGAGATTAGAGGGAAGAAATTGTACCTAACGTGGCGCAAATTCATATTGGGTCATATTGAACCCTGTGAATATGTTCGGATTATGTCTTCCTTTAAGCTGACGGAGTGGTATTTGGTAGAAGACCTAAAGGATAAGCTGGGGGTTTTGAAGGTGGCATAGGCCCAACCAAGAGCCTATATAGTCAGGTGCAGCTGGAGGAGGTGCTCAAGCTGATGCTGGGAAGGGGGGGGGACTGTTATTTTAATGTTCCTTATTATGTAACATGCTGAATACACACATTCATGTTTTCTTATGTCACCTTATGCTTATTATTATCATTCCCATGTCTGTACTGGTATTCTGATGACAATGATAAATTGTTACTCTTTGGATTGGGAGAAAATAAAAATAGATATTTAAAAAAAAAAAAAAAAAGACACAGATGCATGTTTTTCTCAATATCTGACATGAAATCAGAATAAACCTTTCCTGTTTTTGGTCAATTAGGATTACCATAATTATTATTTGTAAAAATATATTGCGTGAAGCTGCACCAATGAGTCAGATAGCCAAAAGTGTGGTGCTCACAGTTGAATAGTTTCACCCACTCTATATAAAAATTGCATATAAAAGTAACATCTGGGCACTCATTGACAGTTGGGTCAATTGAAATAAATTTATTAATACAAATAAATAAATAATAATACAATTAAGGGTACTTTCACACTTGCGGCAGTGTGATCCGTCTCACAAATGCCTTAAAGGGAACCTGTCACCGGGATTTTGGGTATAGAGCTGAGGACATGGGTTGCTAGATGGCCGCTAGCACATCCGCAATACCCAGTCCCCATAGCTCTGTGTGCTTTTATTGTGGGAAAAAAACGATTTGCTACATATGCAAACTAACCTGAGATGAGTCCTGTCCCTGACTCATCTCACATACAGGACTCATCTCAGGTTCATTTGCATTTGTATAAAAAAACACAATAAAAGCACACAGAGCTATGGGGACTGGGTATTGCGGATGTGCTAGCGGCCATCTAGCAACCCATGTCCTCAGCTCTATACCCCAAATCCCGGTGACAGGCTCCCTTTAAAGCATTTGTGAGACGGATCCGAAGGCGGATCCGTCTCACAAATGCATTGCAAGGACGTATCCGTCTTGTATCTTTTTTTTACATTTTTACCTCTCTGCGCATGCACAGGCCGGAAGGACGGATCCGGCAGCCCGGTATTTTGAACCGGGGCCGGTTCGCAGTAAGACCGATGCCGTCTTGTGCGCAGGTAAATCTGTATTAAGAGGTAAGGATAGCTCTCAATGTTTTCAATCAAACCATTTAGTGTAATCTCCCATGAAAGGTTAAGAAGACCCTTACCATTTAATACCGCTGGTCTATTAATACAGCATAAAGGAATTGTCTGCGAGAGCTATCCTTACCTCTTAATACAGATTTACCTGCGCGCAAGACGGCATCGGTCATACTGCGAACCGGCACCGGAACACAGACAGAGGTCAGAGTGCGGTGCTAGCCAGCGTGGGAGAGAGAAGCGGTGAGGACGCCAAATCGTGAGTTATAACAATCACACCCAGGTGTAATACGTCTCACGAAATAATAGAAATCGCATGACATTCTGGTAAAGACTGTATTCGAAACTATATGAGAATAAGACCAGCAATAAGAGGTCTATTTACCAAGTTTCTGTGAAGTGGGACGCTGCTTGTATATTCAGAGTAGCGGGACGCCGCTCACTCATACGAATAGCTTCCAGAATTTCTACTACACCAATAATTATACGGGTTCAATACAAACTATATCTGTGTGTATGGCTAGATACAATTAATTGGTTCACTCTTAGGCCTCTTTCACGCGAGCGTGTCCTGATAAGGTCCAGATGCGTTGCGGCAAACCCGCGCAAGTAGGTACGCAATTGCAGTCAGTTTTGACTGTGATTGTGTTCCGTTGTTCAGTTTTTATCGCGCGGGTGCAATGTGTTTTGCACGAGCGTGATAAAAAACTGAATGTGGTACCCAGACCGGAACTTCTTCACAGAAGTTAAGGTTTGGGTTCAAGGTTGTGTAGATTGTATTATTTTCCCTTATAACATGGTTATAAGGGAAAATAATAACATTCTGAATACAGAATGCATAGTACAATAGCGCTGGAGGGGTTAAAAAAATAAATAAAAATTTAACTCACCTTAATCCACTTAATCGCACAGCCGGCATCTCTTCTGTCTTCTTTCTTTGCTGTGTGCAGGAACAGGACCTGTGGTGACGTCACTCCGGTCATCACATGGTCCATCACATGATCGATCAACATGGTAAAAGATCATGTGATGACTGGAGTGACGTCACCACAGGTCCTTTTACTGTACACAGCAAAGTAGAAGACAGAAGAGATGCCGGCTGCGCGAGCAAGTGGATTAAGGTGAGTTAAATAAAAAAAAATTAACCCCTTCAGCGTTATTGTACTATGCATTCTGTATTATTCAGAATGCATGTTATAAGAGAAAATAATAATGATCGGGTCTCCATCCCGATCGTCTCCTAGCAACCGTGCGTGAAAATCGCACCGCATCCACACTTGCTTGCGATTTTCACGCAACCCCATTCACTTCTATGGGGCCTGCGTTGCGTGGAAAACGCACAAAGAGGAGCATGCTCCGATTTTCAGGCAACGCACAAGTGATGCGTGAAAATCACCGCTCATGTGAACAGCCCCATAGAAATGAATGGGTCGGGATTCAGTGCGGGTGCAATGCGTTCACCTCACGAATCGCATCCGCGCGGAATACTCGCCCGTGTGAAAGGGGCCTTAGGCTTCCAAGCCTTTTTCCTCCAAACCTAATGATGGTCATTATGGCCAAAAAGTTTAATTTTAGTCTCGTCCGACCACAGGAAATGTCTCCAAAAATGTAGGTCTTTGTTCCTGTGTGCATTTGCAAACATTAATCTGGCTTTTTTATGCTTCTTTTGGAGTAATGGCTTCTCCCTGGCAGAGTGGCCTTTCAGCCCATGTTGATACAGAACTCATTTCACTGTGGACACTGACACAATCTTACCAGCTTCCGCCATCATCTTCACAAGGTCTTTTGCTTTTGTTCTTGGCTTGATATGCACATGTTGGACCAAAGCACGTTCATCTCTGGGGCACAGAACCCGTCTCCTTCCTGAGCGGTATGATGGCTGGACATTCCCATCTTGGTTGTACTTGCGTATAATCGTTTGTACAGATGAACGAGGCGCCTTCAGGTATCTTGAAATTGCACCCAAGGTTGAGCCAGACTTGTGCAGGTCCACAATTCTCTTCCTGATATCTTGGCTGATTTCTTTAGACTTTCCCATGATGCTACACAAAGAAGCCGTGTGTATCAGGTGTGCATTTACATACATCCTCAGGTGTGTCTCCAATTAAGGTGCCCGTGCTGCGGACCGCATACGGCGGTTCTGCAATGCATTGGGCACCGGCCGCGTGCATTCCGCATCATGGATGCGGACTCATTCACTTGAATGGGTCCGCAAATCCGGAGATGCGGTGCAAAACGGAAGCACGGAACAGAACCCCACGGAAGCACTACGGAGTGCTTCCGTGGTGTTCCGTTCCGTGCTTCCGTTGCGCAAAAAAAATAGAACTTGTTCTATTTGTGGAACAGACGGATCGCGGACCCCATTCAAGTGAATGGGTCTGCGATCCGCATGCGGCTGCCCCACGGTCGGTGCCCGTGCATTGCGGACCGCTATTCGCGGTCCGCAGCACGGGCACGGAGCCCTTACGTTCGTGGGCAAGAGGCCTAACTCAGACGTTGCCAACAAACCTAACAGAAGCGTCCAAACACATGGGCAGGCCAGGATTGTTTAAAGGCATAGTAATCTTAGTGTATGTAAACTTTTGACATTGCAAAAAGTAATAAAAATGCCTTAAAACATTCTCTCTCTCTCTCATTATTCTGGCATTTGGCAAATAAGAATTATTATGGTAATCGTAATTGACGAAAAGCAGGAAAGGATATTTTTATATAGTGAATCACCAAAAAGGAGACCCTATCTGGGAAAGGATTTATAATAGATCAAGCACATGGCCTAAACAGGCTGGTTTCCTTTCTTATCCAAGACCTTAAAATATAACTTTTAATAAACTTAAGAAAAACAACATAACAATTATTAAATAGTAATTTGTGAGCAATCAACATGCGGGTTAAAACTAGCTGACGGTCACTGTTGGTGCTACAATGTTGTGTTTTGTGCAGAGGTTTCCGTCGGGAGTGCACTTCCCTACGGCAACTCTCTATTTGTAGCACACACTATTCTCCTTTGACAGGCATGCTCAACCTGCGGCCCTCCAGCTGTTGCAAAACTACAACTCCCAGCATGCTCGAACAGCCTACAGCAAGGAATTGTGGGAGTTGTAGTTTTACAACAGCTGGAGGGCCGTACGTTGAGCATGCCTGTCCTATGACATACTTCTAAGCTACCATCGAGCTCATATTGCTTTTAGCACACTCACAGTGATGATCAGCTAGCTTTAACCCGCACATTGATTGCTCACAAATTACTATTTAATAATTTATGTTGTTTTTCCTAAGTGATTTTTTAAAAGTTATAGTTTAAGGTCTGGGGTAGCCTGTTTAGGCTATGTGATTGTTTTTTTTTATATAGTGTATGTAAACTTCTGCTTTCAACTGTATATACAGAAGGCTTGATGCCACAAGAAAGGGGCGAGCAATAGAGATGAGCGAATCGAAGTTGACAAAGTGGAATTCGATCCAAATTTCTGGAAAAATTTGATTCGCACCGAATCTCCTCATGCTTCGTGGTAATGAATCGCATTTTGTCCCTAAAATGGCTGCTGCATGTGTTAGGACGTGGAGCAAAGAACTCTGGGAACAAGGGATCACCCATAATGCCATGCAAGCAGCCAGCCAGCCCTGTGATGTCACAGCCCTATAAATAGCCTCAGCCATCTTGGATTCTGCCATTTTCCTGTGCACTTAGTGCAGGGAGAGACGTCAGCAGGCGCTAGGGACAGTGCTAGGAAAAACTTGAAAAGTTTTATTTTGCTCAATAGATGTTCAGGGAAAGAACATTAGAAGTATAGGGAAAGGATAGGGAGGAATTATTCCACAGTATAAATAGAGAACAGGGTCCAATAGGGGAGTGCACAGTACAGCCTGGGTAATAGGAACAATCCTATTACACCTTGCTGCACTGACTGGGGATCCGAATTGCCATTATACAGCTCTGTAATTCCAGCAAACCTTGCTTGATATTGAGGTGCAAGTGCCGTGTGATACAGCCATTAACAGGGTGTATCACTAGCAAATATTTCTACGTCTTATTTGCCCTTGTGCGGTGCAGTTACATGTTCTAAAGCATTTTTTAGCTTGTATTAGTTTGGAAAAAAGGGCTTATTGGCCGTTGTTTGGTGAAGTGACAAAATTACAGCCCCTTTTGCCGTGTATTAGTGGCAAAAAAAAAGTATTATTTGCTGTTCAGCGGTGCAGTTATATGTTCTAAATTCACCTCCACACTATGTCATAGGGCCACTCTGTGGTCTTCTCATGCTGTTCCCACTCTCCCCACATTATTACTGGGCCATTATTTTGCATTTCGGCCTGGCTGACATCATCATTTATTTGACCTTTCTTCTGATCTGTCAGAAGGAACGAAAAATGAGATGCACAACGGATCCTGTCTGTGTAACAGCTGTAAGGCCTGCATGACATGGTCCCTATTTTGCATCAGAATTGGCTTATGATTTGGTAGCCAGGAGTGGGTACAAAACATAGAAGACATGCAAATATTCCGTTCACGTGTCATCTCTGTTTTGGATCCACTCCTGTTTTTTTTGGGCATTAGCAATACTGATGGATTACTGACCAAATGCTGACTGAGTGAAGGCGGTTATTGCTCTGACAGATCAGAGAAAGGCCTCATGCACACGGACGTTTTTTTTCACGGTCCGCAAAACGGGGTTCCGTTGGTCCGTGATCCGTGACCGTTTTTCCGTCCGTGGGTCTTCCTTGATTTTTGGAGGATCCACGGACATGAAAAAAAAGTCATTTTGGTGTCCGCCTGGCCGTGCGGAGCCAAACGGATCCGTCCTGAATTACAATGCAAGTCAATGGGGACGGATCCGTTTGATGTTGACACAATATGGTGCCATTTCAAACGGATCCGTCCCCATTGACTTTCAATGTAAAGTCTGGAGTTCTGTTATACCATCGGATTGGAGTTTTCTCCAATCCGATGGTATATTTTAACTTGTAGCGTCCCCATCACCATGGGAACGCCTCTATGTTAGAATATACTGTCGGATATGAGCTACATCGTGAAACTCATTTCCGACAGTATATTCTAACACAGAGGCGTTCCCATGGTGATGGAGACGCTTCAGGTTAGAATATACAAAAAAACTGTGTACATGACTGCCCCCTGCTGCCTGGCAGGTGCTGCCAGGCAGCAGGGGGCAGACCCCCCCCCCCTGTTTTTAACTCATTGGTGGCCAGTGGGCCCCCCCTCCCCTGTTGTTAACTCGTTGGTGGCCAGTGTGCGCACCCCCCTCCCTCCCTCTATTGTTTTAATACATTGGGGCCAGTGTGCGCGCGCCCCCCAACCCCCCCTCTATTATTTTAATACATTGGGGCCAGTGTGCGCGCGCCCCCCCAACCCCCCCCCCTCCCTCCCTCTATTGTTTTAATACATTGGGGCCAGTGTGCGCGCGCCCCCCCAACCCCCCCCCCCTCCCTCCCTCTATTGTAATCATCATCGGTGGCAGCGGAGTAGAAGATTTTCATACTTACCTGGCTGCTGGCTGCTGCGATGTCTGCGTCCGGCCGGGAGCTCCTCCTACTGGTAAGTGACAGCAATGCGCCGCACAGACCTGTCACTTACCAGTAGGAGGAGCTCCCGGCCGGACGCAGACATCGCAGCAGCAAGAAGCAGGTAAGTATGAAAATCTTCTACTCCGCTGCCACCGATGATGATTACAATAGAGGGAGGGAGGGGGGGGGGGGGGTTGGGGGGGTGCGCACACTGGCCCCAATGTATTAAAACAATAGAGGGAGGGAGGGGGGGTTGGGGGGGCGCGCGCACACTGGCCCCAATGTATTAAAACAATAGAGGGAGGGAGGGGGGGTTGGGGGGGGGGGGCGCGCACACTGGCCCCAATGTATTAAAACAATAGAGGGAGGGAGGGAGGGGGGTGCGCACACTGGCCACCAACGAGTTAACAACAGGGGAGGGGGGGGGGCCGCACAATGATATTCAAACTGGGGAGGGGGGGGGGGGGGGGTCTGCCCCCTGCTGCCTGGCAGCCCTGATCTCTTACAGGGGGATATGATGGGGTTAATTGTACTATCATATCCCCCTGTAAGAGATCGGGTGCTGCCAGGCAGCAGGGGGCAGTCTTGTACAAAGTTTGCAGTGTATTCTAACTAGAAGCGTCCCCATCACCATGGGAACGCTTCTGTGTTAGAATATACTGTCGGAAATGAGTTTTCACGAAGTGAAAACTTAGATCAGAAAAAGCTTTTATGCAGACGGATCTTCGGATCCGTCTGTATGAAACTAAAACCTACGGCCACGGATCACGGACACGGATGCCAATCTTGTGTGCATCCGTGTTCTTTCACGGACCCATTGACTTGAATGGGCCCGTGAACCGTTGGCCGTGAAAAAAATAGGACAGGTCTTATTTTTTTCACGGCCAGGAAACACGGCTCACGGATGCGGCTGCCAAACGGTGCATTTTCCGATTTTTCCACGGACCCATTGAAAGTCAATGGGTCCGTGAAAAAAAACGGAAAACGGCACAACGGCCACGGATGCACACAACGGTCGTGTGCATGAGGCCAAAGGGTAAAATAATCAGTGACGTCAACACAAACTTACTGCTGACACCTTCTCCACTCTGTCGGGGGCTCTACTTGTATAAGTGTTTAATAGAACAGGTTCTGTAGACATCTATGTGGAGTCAGCTGACAACGGTATAAAAGGAGTGCGCTCTTTCACGCTATAGTAGGATCTTGGGTCTCTGTACGGTTCTTTATACCTGACGCTAACATCAACCTGTAAGGCTGAGTTCACACTTGAGTTATCTGGTCAGTTTTGGCCCCGTGACTGCCCAAATAAGTGAAGTGTGCAGTGATTCTAAGGCCCCTTTCACACGGGCGAGTTTTCTGCACGGGTGCAATGCGTGAGTTGAACGCATTGCACCCGCACTGAATCCTGACCCATTCATTTCTATGGGGCTGTTCACATGAGCGGTGATTTTCACGCATCACTTGTGCGTTGCGTGAAAATCGCAGCATGTTCTATATTGTGCGTTTTCCACGCAACGCAGGCCCATAGAAGTGAATGGGGCTGCGTGAAAATCGCAAGCAAGTGCGGATGCGGTGCGATTTTCACGCACGGTTGCTAGGAGACGATCAGGATGGAGACCCGATCATTATTATTTTCCCTTATAACATGGTTATAAGGGAAAATAATAGCATTCTGAATACAGAATGCATAGTACAATAGCGCTGGAGGGGTTAAAAAATAAAATTTAATTATTTTCCCTTATAACATTGGTTAGAAGGGAAAATAATAGCTTTCTGAATACAGAATGCTTAGTGCAATAGCGCTGGAGGGGTTAAAAAAAAAATAATAATAATAATAATTTAACTCACCTTAATCCACTTGCTCGCGCAGCCGGCATCTCTTCTGTCTCTTTCTTTGCTGATTGCAGTCAAAGGACTTGTGGTGACGTCGCTCCGGTCATCGCATGATCCATCACCATGGTAAAAGATCATGTGACGGACCATGTGATGCCCGGAGTGACGTCACCACAGGTCCTTTGACTGCAGTCAGCAAAGAAAGAGACAGAAGAGATGCCGGCTGCGCGAGCAAGTGGATTAAGGTGAGTTAAATTATTATTATTATTTTTTTTTTAACCCCTCCAGCGCTATTGTACTATGCATTCTGTATTCAGAATGCTATTATTTTCCCTTCTAACCATGTTATAAGGGAAAATAATACAATCTACAGAACACCGATCCCAAACCTGAACTTCTGTGAAGAAGTTCGGGTTTGGGTACCAAACATGCCGATTTTTCTCACGCGCGTGCGAAACACATTACAATGTTTTGCACTCGCGCGGAAAAATCGTGCATGTTCCTGCAACGCACCCGCACCTTTTCCGGCAACGCCCGTGTGAAACCAGCCTAAGAGCGACATCTGTCATCTGCATGTCATACGGACCCACAGTATTGTTTCACTACCACAGCAGACTCCCTATGCGTGTTACTGCAAGGCATAGTGTGCTACACCACTATACAGGCTCTCTGCAGCCAGGAAATAGACGTTTTTTAACGCGATTCGCCGTGAATAAGTTTGGATCGAATTGAATATTTTCGGAAAATTTGGCGAACTAGCCGAATCGAATTATTGACAAATTAGCTAATCTCTAGCGGGCATAGGGTTGTCACCTTTCCCAACAAAAAATAACGGGCAAGTTAAACCACACCCAAAGTGGGTGTGGTTGTAGGGGCGTCGCTTAACACGGGGTGTGAAGTCACTGTCATACTGTGGCTCCGCAGGAATATTAAAGCCTCCATTAGTGCCCCCATTAGTGTGCCCCAGTAAGAGTAATGGCCCTATTAGTGTGCCCCAGAATGAATAATGCCCCCTATTAGTGACCCAGTAAGAATAATGCCCCCATTAGTGCCACCCATTAAGAATAATGCCTTCATAGTGACCCCCAGTTAGAGTAATGTGGCCCTCATCCCCCGGGAGCCGTCACACTGACTGTAGAGTGTTGTGTGAGAGTCAGACAGCTTTCCTGGGCCTGGTAACAGAGACCGGGGGAGAGGGGAGGTGTCATGATAGGAAAGGAGCGCAGCAGAAGAGCCGGGGACGGGAGGAGCGCAGGCCCGCGGCTCCTCTTATTGTTATCCAGCCTGATCTGGGAGTGAGAGCGGCTCAGTCCCGGTGCGGCCGCCATGCTGTGGGGCAAGGGTTTGCTGCTGTCCCTCAGCGGCGTCTTCCTGCTCCTGACCACCCGCAGCCCCCAGCTCTCCGGCTTTCACTCCATCCTGACCGGTGGCCTCGTCCTCTTCAGGTTCGAGCCGATCCCAGGCCGCCGGCCACTCACAGCTCGTCGCCGCTCACTCGCCGCCAGCTGTCAGGACCATGAGCGAGCAAGTCAGACAGTCTGCACTGCAGTTTGAAATTAATCCTGTGCCCGGTTCTGAGAAAGGCTTGTACCCGGGCACAGGATTACAAAACCGGACTGTCCGGGTGGCAACCCTAAGCGGGCACCATTAGAAATGGGGAGGGGGGGGGCATGTTAAAAAGAGTGGTCTAGTTTTAAAAATCTATATATATTGGCAGCATACACCATCCCCTCTCCTGGGGACTGTGGGCCAAAAACTGGGAAATATAATGTAGCTTGTACAAATTAAATACCAAATGTATGGGGTGCTAGGAGAAGGCTTTCTCATCGCCTCCTGTTCCACTATCACGTGACTTAAAGCTCCGGGGAGCCCATACACTATAGGGCGCTGCAAAACTGAATTGGCAAAGACATTGCCATTTTTTCGACAAGACGTAAACTGTAGGCAACTTTAAATACCGCCAACCACAATATGGCTGCCGGGTAATCTCTCCCCCCCCCAATTACGCAGACGGTTACGTGGCTACGTCAGCGCATGGCCAGGACGCTCTTTCTTCGCCTCGTGTAGCGGGGGTCTGACGTCACTTCCTCTCGGAGACGGTATTCTAGTAATTCGGGCTTCAGGCAGTGCAGACAGGTGAGTGCTGTGTGTGCGGGTGAGCAGCGGCCCCGAGTGACGGGAAGGACAGATAGGGGTGGAGGGTGTAGTGACCGCAAGCATCCGTAACGCTGCCCTGTTATGGCGGGAAAGTGTCTGGCGGAGGTTTAGTTGCGGAGCAGCCTCTCTATGAGGGTAGTGAAGACCCCCCTCCCCCTATAGATGGAGGCCCCGTGCATGTATCCTGTCAGCCGCGGCTTGTGCTCCCGACTAGGTGCCATATTGTCAGCAGAGGGAAAATGGCGCTAATGAGAGGGAGAGGCGGCGGGATTATACAGAGAATATGCCGGCTATTGTCCGTAGCTACCATATTAAACCCGCGAAAGGCATGATGGGTACTGTAATATGGTTGCCATGGGCAACACCTCATCCTTGTGCTGTAGACTCCCAGAACCAAGGCACAGTCACGTGTACACAGACCCTCCCCCTCCATCTGTGGAGCTAATGGATTCCTCCATTGTATTGAGTGCTTTGAAGCTGTGTCTTTGGGAGGTCTCATTCTATTTAAGGGGGAGGGGGCGGTGGCTCTGGGACAATGCATTCTAGTTAGGGGGAGGGGTGCTTTTTACCGCCTCTCAAAATGCTAACATTTATTAAGACCAGCGTTTTAATAACTCCTGGCCAGTCTAAATCCACGCCTCCTTTCTTGCAGGCGTAGATTTAGAACATTGTCTAAGCTTAAAATAATGGGTCTGGCCATTTTTATTTTTTTAGACCTGCTTTGGCCGGGGAAAAGTCGCAGATTGTGGCGCAAATAACACGGGAGGAATAAAGGATAAAAATTGTGTGAATTTTAGGTGGAAAGTAGAGCACAGTAGGTTTCAGTCAGTTTTGCAAGTTTCTAAAAATCTTTATTTTACTGCCTCAACTTCACTGCTGGCTGTCAGTGAATAGAAACACCCAGAAACTGAAAACATGTGCAGATCTGCTACTTTTTATGGTTGGTGTTATAGTGGTCTCTGATGTAGAGCACCCTGTCGGCTTGCAAGGCCTCCTGCACACGACTGTGTATTTTGCGTTCTGCAAACGGCGATTCTGCAATGTACAGGGATATCGGCCGCGTGTATGCTGCGTTTTCTTAATAGAAGTGCCTATTATGGTCCTTTGGATGTAAAAGCGCTTTAAGGCTTCGTGCACATGCCCATATATTTTGGGTCCACATCCTATCAGCATTTTTTGCACATCACACACGGCGCACGTGAGTATAATGCTGCTCACTAACATACCATGGCAGCCAGGACTTCAGTAGTGTCCTGGCTGCCATGGTAACCGATCGGAACTGCCCACTGCCACTAATGTAGAGACTGAGGAACATTTCCGGCACCCGACCTCTGACAGGACTCTGTGATCCGCGCGATTAACCCCTAAACTGAGGGGTTAATTGCGTCAGATCGCAGCGTGCAGTCATAGTGGCCGGGATATGGCCGGCACATGAGCGCTACGTTGGTATTCAGGCATTCATTGGTGCCTGGCGCAGTGGCCACAGTCCCTCCTACTCTGTTCTTATTGGTGGACAGCGGCAGCCACGCACAGTGGGGAGGGAGGAACTCCCTCCTTCTCCACTGTATCGGCTCAGGAGAACATGGTGCGCGCAGAGAGCGCGATCATTCACTACCGCTCCGTGGTCATATCGCAGTCTGGCGATATGCACAAAATCCATATCGTGGCACAAATTTATATCGCCCACCCCTAAGTCACAGCATCACAAACATTTTTGTCTTTTTTTCTTTTTCGTATCTCTAAGAAAACACTTTTGAGTCATATGCAAATTTGTTAAAAAGAGGGAGGTTATCCCCGGGGTTAACGGTGCCCGGGCTCGCCCTTCTATGTGGAGCCCCGCACCTCCCTTTGGCTTGTTCTCTCCACCTCCTTCAGCAAGTTCCTAGATGAAATCCTGCTGAGGCGGACTGCTGGACTTGCCTCACACCTGCGCAGTCAGCATCATGCACTGGCTTATTGCACATGTGCAGTGAACTTGATGATGCTGCTGTCCATGAAAGGGTACTAAGTGCGCAGTAGCCCTATGTGGGCAGCCGCATCGAGTTCTCTGCACTTGTGGAGGGCGCTGACTGCGCAGGTGCGAGGACAGTCCAGCAGTGCGCCTGTGCAGGATTTCATGTAGGCACTTGCTGACAAAGCTGAAGGAGGTGTTGAGTAGCGGGGTGTGCCGGGTTATCATTAGTCCTGGGGACTACCCTTTGGGCTCTAATTTGCATATGGCTCAAGTGTTTGTTCATTTTCAAAGCTCCAGAGGATAAAAGGGACCAAAAAGCTTGATACTGCAGGATATCATTAATATGTTAAAATGTGGTGACAGACCCCTTTAAATGTAGTTAAAAGGGGTTATCCAGTTTATAGGCTCCATTTTCATTCACCCTCTGACAGTGATTTAAAGGGAGGGGGAGGCTGTCTTCTGTTATGTAATCCTTATTTCTTCTCTATAGCGAGTCATAGAGCTTCTCTCATCTATCGAGAACGGAGCCCCACAAGGTGGTGACTGGAGGACTCCGGTCCAACCACCACCAAGCCGGCCCCCTATAGAGGTGAATGAGCGCATACTGCCCATGCGCGGCTCCCTCTCCCATTCATTTCTCTGGGGCTTACGGAAATGGTCGAGCCAGCCCCATTGAAAATGAATGGAGGGCGGCTGCGCCCTCCTTCACTTACGGAGCTCCGTTCTCACTATAGGCTGGGACCCGCACCTATAAGACAATGGGGGCATATCCTAGCGATATGCCCCTGTTGTCCTTGATGAGACAACCCCTTTAAAGGGGTTATCCACCTTTTACAGACAGACTGATCATCAGCGTGTGATATGTGGGAGTTCAACACCCAGGACCCCCGCCTATTTGCTTTATGAGGCACCGGCGCTCGCAGTAGTGCCGTGGCCTTCTTTCTCCTCCCCTGTAGGCAAGTGACTGTAGGTCAAATGGCCTTCGCACAGGTCAGCCCCATTGAAGTGAATGGAGCTGACCTGTCCCCAGGTCACGTGACCTATAAATCGTGACATCACTGGCCTACAGGGAGCAGCGAGATGGCTGGGGCACTACTGCGAGCGCCGGTGCCTCCTCAGACAGCAAAACAACGGGGTCCTGGGTGTCGGACTCCCACAGATCACAGGCTGATGACCTATCCAAAGAATAGATCGTCAGTCTGTAAAAGGTGGATAACCCCCTTTAAACTAAGGGGCTATAAAGTAGAGTCTACAGGTGTGATTACATGTGAAAGCACTTCTGGGGGTGTGCTGTAATCTGCTGCGATGGCTTCTGTTACATAAGGAAGACTATTCGTTCAATGCAAATTGAACATGTGTAGGTTTCATAATGGAGACGGAAGTCGTGTGCTTCTCTGCAGAGAGTCGGAACTCATCATGAGGACGCAGGCTTTAGGACTACCTTGCCTCAATGACAGGAAATATTTAAAGGGGTTATAAAGGAATTGATAATGATGACTGATCCTCAGGATAGGTCATCATTATCACATCGACAGGGATTCGAGTCCCGGCACCTCCACCGATCAGTTGTTTCAGGGAGCCTCCGTGCTCACCAGAGTGATGTAGGCTCCCGGCAGCTCTGCCAGCACAGCGCCTTACATAGTATAGTGGTTGTTGTTGGTATTGCAACCTGGGCCCAAATGGACGTCACCTCACAGACTGAGGAAGCGGCTGCAGTGGAGTGCAGCAGCTCCTTCCAACATCTGATTGGTGGGTGTCAGGTCATCAATACGTGATCGGTAGTGGTCAGATTCCTATCTTTAGGATAGGTCACCAATATTTAAGTCCAGTAAACCCCTTTTAATTCATATATATATTTTATTTTTCAGGATGCCTAAATCAAAGGAACTAGTTTCTTCAAGCTCATCTGGAAGTGATTCTGATAGTGAGGTTGACCTAAAGGTGAGTGTCTGTTAGGACGTGTTCACATGATGGTTTTTGTCTCATGATTAGGGTCCATTCACACATTTGCGTGTGTTTTGTGGATCCGCAAAACACGGACACTGCCAATGTGCATTCTGCATTTTGCGGACCGCACATTGCCGGAACTTATAGAATATGCCTAAAGGTGAGGCAATTGCGGACAAGAATAGGGCATGTTCTATTTTAGAAATTAATGGGTCTGCAATTCCGTTCCGCAAAATGCGGAACGGAATTGTGGATGTGTGAATAGAGCCCTAACATTAAAGGGGTTATCCGAGTTATTTTTTTGTTCTTTCTATGTTCCTAACTAAGCAAATGTAACAGAATTCACTCACTCTATCTCCGGTGGCTGGTTTCTCAGATTTCACTGAGGGTCACGTGACCTGTGATGTCAGCTTCTCTCTGCTCTGATAAAGGTCTGTTACAAGCCTGAGACTCACTGTGCCCCCCCCCCCCCCCCTTCACTGCCATCTACTCTTTGCTAGGATTCTTAACCCTTTCAGCTGCACAGCTCTGCAGGCAGGGACAATTCTGGGCACTGGAGCTGAATGACTAGAGAGAGCATTACACAAGAAGGTAGGGGGAAGATCCTGTGTGTATTAGCAGTGTCATTATACAGGTGGGACATGTAGTCCTACACATGCAACATGCTGCAGAGTCTCCCAGCACTCAGGGCAGCTCTTGTATCCACTCCCTAAGCAGTGTCATTATACAGCTGGAACTTGTAGTCCTACACATACAACATGCTGCAGAGTTTCCCAGCAGACAGACATGTCACTCAGGGCAGCTCTTGTATCCACTCCCTTAGCAGAGCAGGGGGACGGGCAGAGATTGTTTTTATTGCATGTAAACAAAGAGCCAGAAAAGAACCAGGGAAATGAGGAAAAATATTTTTTTTTGCATAAAACTTGCTTAGCTCAGTTATATATCAGATTTTCAGTGCTATATTATTATTTTTCATAACTCGGACAACCCCTTTAATAAGGGAAAAAAATGGATGCAGAGCTTAGTATACGGTTTCCCAGTCCTGCGGAGTCCATGAAAAGTGTACGCTAAACTGATGTATTTTATTGCAATGAAACCCTATGGTGACCAATCTACTAATGGACCATCAACCTGTGTATAGGGGATAACTTGACATAACCTGAATACCTCTTTAATAAAACTTGGAAATAAAAACTACTAACATGCTATATAAAATAAAAGTGGAGAACAAAATATGCGGAGGCGGTGTTCATATCATGTTTTTGTCACAAGTTTAACATCGAACGCGTTAAATGGATACAATACGGTGGCATACCGTATTGTATCCATTTAACGCGTTCGATGTTAAACTTGTGACAAAAACATGATATGAACACCGCCTCCGCATATTTTGTTCTCCACTTTTATTTTATATAGCATGTTAGTAGTTTTTATTTCCAAGTTTTATTAAAGAGGTATTCAGGTTATGTCAAGTTATCCCCTATACACAGGTTGATGGTCCATTAGTAGATTGGTTGGGGGGCTGGCTATCATGAGAATGGGGGCTCTGTACCCCATGATGACCCTCAAAATGAATGGAGCTGCAGGCTGCTCATGTGTGTGCATTGCTGCTTCCTTAAAGGGGGAACTTAATATTGACGGCCTAGCCTCAGGATAGGTCTTCAGTATCAGATGCAGTGGTTGTCAGCCCCCCGCAGATTAGCTTTTTGAAGTGGCTGCTGTGCTTTTTCGGAGCTGGGTGAGTGCTGCAGCCACCTCGCAGCTTTCCATACATTGCGCCATACATTGTACATCAGCTGTGCTTGGTATTGCACTAGAATGGGGCTGAGCTGCGTCTAGGCCATGTGACCGATGTGCGGTGACGTCAATGGCCAAGCAAACAGGACTAAGCGCTCACGGAGTGCTGCAGCCTCTGACTAGCTGATCAGAGATTCAGACCAACCTAGTCTCATATTGCTGACCTATCCTGAAGACAGGCCATCAATATCAAATTCCCAGGGAGACCCCTTTAATTTCTAGGGGGATGCCGGAATTGTCAGTACAAATAGAGTGCAGTGATCAGCTATTTTCCGTTGTACTGACTTTTCATACTCAGTAGTTCTCTTTACGGAGGTTACCCAGCTCCCAGAGCTAGTATTGAATTACCAAATCCTCCACCAGTATTGGAGGAGTCCCACGTCGCATGCTCCTGCAAAACCATTGTTTGCTTAATTTGCACAGAAATTCTGCAACAAAGAGCAGAACAATGTTAGTGGATGTAGTTTTAGCAAGCCCTTTGTTCATTCATGGCATAAAATATCACCCCCACATTATAGGCATGGTGTGGATTTTGGTAAGGTTTTTTTAGACCCCTCCCACAGCAAAATATTTGCATGATGTGTGAAGCTAGCACATATATTTTATATATTTAGCAAAATCTGCACCAAAAAAAAAGCATGTGTATTGAAATTTTGCAAAGTCTTAGGCTAGGTCTACACGACGACATTTGTCGCGCGACATTTTGTTGCACTAATGTCGCGCGACAATTTTTATAATGGCAGTCTATGGTGTCGCACTGCAACATGCGACATGGTGCGACTGCGACGCGACAGTCGCAGAAAAATCCATCTTGAATGGATTTTCTGCGACTGTCGCGTCGCAGTCGCACCATGTCGCATGTTGCAGTGCGACACCATAGACTGCCATTATAAAAATTGTCGCGTGACATTGGTGCAACAAAATGTCGTCGTGTAGACCTAGCCTTACTCCGGTGCATCGTTTAGAGAACGCAGTGTTTACCCAACCGCTGCGGCCTCTTTGAACAGGTGTGTGTGTGTGTGTGTGTGTGTGTGTCCGCCCCCCCCCCCCCCCCCCCATCTGCCATCTTGTCTGGGTTTAATTACAGATTGCTGCATTAAATCCTCTATTTTGTTTTAAGGCAAAGAGAAAAAAGCAGCCGCCCCCACCAGAGAAGGAAAAGCCAGCAAAGAAGCAGAAGTCCGGAGAGAGCTCCAAAGGCTCTGCCTCCACTAAACAGAGCAGTAGCAGCCAGGAGGATAACATGTTCCAGGTATGTTCCCTTTGTAAAACTTTAGCCTGGCTGTGTGAACGCAAAGAATTGAATTGAAATTGTGTGTAACAAATTGGAAGATATACACATGCATGCTCGGCTAACTTCTTGCAGGAGATAAACCATTGCAATAGTCGAGTAAGCTCCATGTGTACCGGACATGGGAGTTGAGGCCGGCCTGTTCATGTGAATGAGCCTTGCTGCAGATGACAAGTGTGCTGCTGTGCAATGAGAAACTGAATGGGCAACCGCTGGAAATCAGCATGGTGGGCCCTTCATTCTTGGCATCAGTGAGAGAGAGATGGCATATTATAGATCTTCTCAAACTATGTACATAGATGTCTATGAACAAAGTTTTAAAAAAAAAATTTCCTTTTCAGATTGGAAAAATGCGGTACGTTTCTGTTCGTGAGTTCAAGGGGAAAGTTCTGATTGACGTCAGAGAATATTTTATGGACAACCAAGGAGAAATGAAGCCTGGAAGGAAAGGTAATGTGTACATCAATGCCACTGTGATTGGGGCTGAAGGGCAAAATATTGCATTAGGGCTCATGCACATTAGTCTGCATCCAATTTGCTTTTTTTTTTTTTTTTTTTTTTTTTTTATGTGTACCCATTCACTTCAATTGGGCCGTAAAAGATGCCGACAGCACACTGTGTGCTATCCGCATCCGGTTGTCCGTTCCGTGGCATCTGCAAAATGTGGACCGCTCACGGCCGGTATCCGTGTTTTGCAGATCCGCAATTAGTGGACCACAAAACAAGCTATGGTTGTGTGCATGAGCCCTTACTGTTGACCTCCTGTGTGTCTCTACAGGGGGGGGGGAGAGTTGTTTGTAACCGGGTTGGGATTCTTGGGTGGTGGGCAGCGGGTGAGTGTGATTCTTTTCATAGGTACCACACGCTAGGAGGCATACTTTAGAAGGGATCCAATCCTGAAATACCCCTGTGTCTTCCCATAAATGACCCAGTAGCTTTTTTGTATGATGATCTCTCCAGCGCAGCCCGATAAATCGTTGTTTTTTTTTACAGGTATCTCTTTGAACCCTGAGCAATGGAACCAGCTGAAGGAACAGATGTCGGACATTGACGATGCAATAAGAAAACTGTAACCCTCCATCCACTGGCAGAGAAGCCTCCTTGTTCTAGTTTTAAGCACTCTTTTTACATTTGCAACTTTGTTTTCTACTATGTTTTACAAATTATTATTCTTTTGGATTGCAACATGATTTGTATGATGACGCATTTTTATGTGCATTAAAACAAGGCAAATTTGAAATGCAGTTTGAGCCTCAATTTACAACTGGAGAAAAGAAACCCTCCTGCTGCTGCTTATCCAATGTGTGTTCGTTTTCTGCAGAGTTGTGCATCACGTTATTTATATGAATTCCTGTAGGAAATTTCATTACTGTTAACAGTACAATGGAGCGAAAGGTTCTCAGCGTAGGCCAGAAATTGATGATCATGTCCTTATTTTGAAGTGAATGTTTGAATTCTTTTTTTTTCTTTAGAAATGTTTTGTAAAATCTTGACAATTCAATAAAAGCCAGTACCAATACAATGAAAGTAACTTAGATGAGATGCGTTTTAAACCTGTGACTTCTGAGAGATATTGGCCATTGTCGAAAGGTGGGTGTCGCAAATCACTGTCATTGCTCACTTATTATAAAGCAGTCATGCCCAACTACAACTCTCGGCATGCCTGGACTGCCTACAGCAGGGCATGATGAGAGTTGTAGTTTTACAACAGCTTGAGTGCCCCATTGGGCATCCGTTATAAAGGAATTGTCTAGGATTTAAAAGTCTAGTTTCTTCTAATAAGAAAAAAAAGACCTGTCCAGAGCTCAGCTAACATGAATATTTGGCCAAATGCTCATTAATTCAATGGGGATGATCAGCTGCCAGTTACATAGGGCAATGCTTATCCTAAACTGGGAAACTGAGATCTTGCATGTAAATATCCAACCTGTTTTAGCCATGTTTTCCAGGACGTCCCTCCATGACAGCACCACTGGAGGATGTCCTATTGATCTCTGTAGGGACAGGAAGCAAGAGAGATTAAAAGGCCCCTCCCAGCCCCCACTCTCCAGTGTTCTTGTCCCTACAGGGATAGGGAAGCGACTGAGTCCCTGCTTAAAGGTACACTGACAGCCCCGATAAACATATTTAGATATTCCTATGCAGTCATGGGTCTATTAAAGTGTATTCCAATGATATGAGTACCCCCTGTCCGCATTTTAAACCATGTAAAAACAACTTTATATTCATCTGTCAATCACCTTCCTTTATGCCCAATGGGTGGTTTTTCTCCTACCTTTGTGCCCAGCCGCGCCCCAACTGTCGTTTCCTAGCGCCTCCCAGCTCATTATTATTCACTGCGCTGGGCGGCTTTTACAGTCCCTGATCCTGCCGAGTCGGCGCAGCAGTAGATGCCGATGCCGCCGCATAGAATAAGGGACGCAGGCGCGCTCATGTTCAGAAGGTACAAGTGAGGCTGATGCCCATACGTTTCTATTGGGCATGCGCAGGATCGGGGACTGTAAAAGCCGCCCAGCGCAGTGAATAATAATTAGCTGGGTGGCGCTAGGAAGCTACAGTTGGGGTGCGGCTGGGCACAAAGATAGGAGAAAAACCGACCCTTGGGCATAAAGGAAGGTGATTGACAGATGAATATAAAGTTGTCTTTACATGGTTTAAAATGCGGACAGGGGGTACTCATATCATTGGAATACACTTTAATAGACCCATGACTGCATAGGAATATCTAAATATGTTTATCGGGCCTGTTGGTGTGGGGGACCCCTAGCTCTTTGGTATTGGGGAAGCCAATGCCGCTTCTCCTGAGGGAGTTCTGGGCTTGGCTGTGTCTCCTCTGGGCTTGCATCTGTGTGTGAGATTGCCGATCAGGTCAGGTGGCTGGAAGAAGATGGCAGTGCCAGTCGTTGCATGCTGGAGGCCTTGATTTAGTGATCCCTCGCATGGGCATTGACTCTTCCATAGAATGAGTCCCCCAGGACGAGGAGGAGTGATGCGTCTTTGGGGGGTGGACCTAAATGGGTAAGTTCATTTATATGATGGCAGCTGAGGGGTTCAGTCTGTGCATCATGGAGGTCCAGGTATCTGGAAAGCAAAAGGCTAGTACAGATTCCCCTCCCCCGGGTTATATAAATTATTTTTCCTGTCCTCTCTCCCTTTCTTTTTTTGTCGGACTTGAGTTATGATAAGAGAAAGTTCAGGCGTCTGTGTCTAAGGCTTCGTTCACATCACTGTTCAGCCTTTACATTCTGCCCTGTTTAGGGGCAGGAAAAGGGAACGAATGGATTCAGCACATAACTGAGTCGAGAAGAGCCCACGGGCCCCATAGACTATAATGGGGTCCCTTAGGTTTGGAGGAAGATGATCAGCGTTTCCCTTCCTCTTTGGAAGAATTAAGGAGGTACCTCTTCCTGCGAGGATCTAGAGCCCTTTCTAACTGCAGTAAGACAAACTATGCTGGTAGAAGATGAGGAGCAGTCCCAAACTATTCAGGATGAGATGTTTGGGGGCCAGAGAGAAGAAACTCCAGTAAACTCAAATTTGAAAGAATTAATAAAGGAGGAGTGGGAAGATGCGGAAAAACTATGATTTTGGCATCTAAGATGAAAGATCCGATGGATCATAAGATAGATGGATTATTAAAGAATGCGTGGGAAGTTTTGGCTATGTCTATCAGCACAAATATTGCTGCCCCGTCAGTAGCCAGAGCAATGAATCTTTGGCTAGATCAGCTTGAAAACCATCTCAAATTAAAAACCTCTAAAGAGATATTGGAGTCTCTACCACTGTTGAAGAGGGCTTCAGCTGAGTCTATCGGTTTTCGTCTCGAAATGAGATATTAAGAAATACGGCAAGGTGGGCTCTTTGGCTTAAGTCATGGGCAGGGGACATAGCTTCCAAGAATAAATTATGTGCAATCCCCTTCTCTGGATCTTATCTGTTTGGACCAGTCCTGGATACTGTTCCAGAAAGAGCAGCGGATAAGAAAGGCTTTCCGGAGAAGTCAAGGAAGCTGCAGCCATTTCGGAAATGCTCTGGTTTCAAAATACAACACCTAGAGGTAAAGGCAAGATGGGGAGATGGAGCTATCCTAAAGGAGAAAGAGGATTTCTCCTCAATCCAAATTCCAATAATAATACAGGAAAACAATGACGCCGGGCCGGTGGGGGGAAGGCTTCGTTACTTTTGGCAGAGGTGGCTGCGAATTGCGCACAACCAGTGGATTCTAGATTCTATCCGCGAGGGGTTCAGACTAGAATTCCGTTGTCCTCCCCATGATGTTTAAATTACGGAATTTAAGACCACGTTTCTACAGGAGCAGCTTCTAGCAGACATACAGAAACTTGCCAGTCTAGGAGCAATAATCCCGGTGCCTTATCCACAGGAATTCAAGGGACATTATTCAAAACTGTTCTTCGTAAAAAAAAAGCCAGATGGGTCATTAAGGACGATAATAAATTTAAAGTTCCTGAACACATGGATTATATACCACAAATTCAAGATGGAGTCAATAAGATCTACAACTCCACTTATAACTCCGGAAGCATTTTTGTGCACTATAGACTTAAAGTATGCATACTATCACATCCCCATTCATCAACAGCACTAACAATACCTGAGATTTGCAATAAGAATCAAAGGAAGAATCTACCACTATCAGTTCCAATGTCTTCTGTTTGGAATGTCATCAGCCCCACGTATATTTACAAAATTGATGGCAGAGATAACGGCCTATTTGAGGCAGTCACATAATGATAGTGCCATACCTGGACGATTTTCTACTCGTAACAAAATCGGAACAGCTTCTGGAGGATCATCTTCAACAGACCTTATCCCTATTAAAAGAATTGGGATGGATAGCAAATTACGAGAAATCAGACCTGCACCCAGATACCAGGGAAATATTTCTGGGAACTCTTCTAGACTCAGAGGAGCAGCGTTCTTATTTACCTCGTTTGAAACAAGAAAAGAGAAGAGAAAGGATCTACTCCTTCAGAAGAAAGGAACATTGTACCTTAAGGGAATCCATGCAAATACTGGGACTAATGACATCTTGCATCCCAATAGTCCCTTGGGCACAATTCCATTTAAGTACTTTACAGGAGACAGTGCTATCAAGATGGGACAGAGAGCACCTCTCCCTCAATTCCAAAATTATCCTTCCAGAGAACTTAAGGAGCTCCCTATCCTGGTGGTTGGATCTGAAAAACCTACAGAGGGGGGTTCCCTGCAATATGTCTCCAGCGGCGGTAATCACCAAGGACGCAAGTCAGAAAGGTTGGGGCGCCCATTGGAAAGACTGCTTCTTTCAGGGAAAATGGTCCATCTAGGACAGTCAATGATCATCCAATTTCAGAGAACTGAAAGCAGTTCTGGAAACTTTGAAGGCGGCAGGGCATTTATTTCAGGACCAACACCTCAAAATACTCTCTGACATGACCACTGTCTGCTATCTCAAACGTCAGGGAGGAACAAGAAGCCCTCTTTTCTTTTTGCCGAAAATGAAGTTATAAGATTATGTTCTGAGCCCTCTCAAGTGCCCAGGGCGGTCTCTCAATCCTCGGAGCCCCAGGCAGCACCTCCTAAACGGCTCATAACCCCGCCCTCCGTGCGCCTCTGCCCGCCCGTTTACTCCCCTCCCCTGTCCTTTTCCACTGCGGCTGTGCGGTCCAAATCGTAGCGGGCGCATGCGCAGTAGGTATTGCGATGCCCTGCCAGGAGCGGGCATCGCATTGCGCATGCGCCCGCTACGATTTGGACCGCACAGCCGCAGTGGAAAAGGACAGGGGAGGGGAGTAAACGGGCGGGCAGAGGCGCACGGAGGGCGGGGTTATGAGCCGTTTAGGAGGTGCTGCCTGGGGCTCCGAGGATTGAGAGACCGCCCTGGGCACTTGAGAGGGCTCAGAACATAATCTTATAACTTCATTTTCGGCAAAAAGAAAAGTCCGTTTTCTACCACAAAGGTACCGTTTTTATGTTCTGGCTGGATCACATAACCCTATTTTAACGGTCTAACATGCTAAAATGTGGTGACAGACTCCCTTTAACACTAATCCCTGGAAATTAAGAGCGAGTTCCGCTATTTTGATCGCTCCAGCTTGGCCCAAGAGGTGTTGGTTCTAAATTCTGAAGGAGATATTTATTGCAGATCCAATATCCCTTCCAAAGAGACAGGATCTCCTTCTACAAGGTCCTTTAACCCCTTAGTGACCACCCATACGTGTTTTTACGACGGTCACTTAGGGGCCTTAGGCTGGGCCGCCGCTTTATTACGACGACCCAGTCTAAGCACTGCATGGGGACCCAGCTCTCACATGAGAGCCGCGGCCCTGCTCTAACGTAAAAACGCAGTGGCAGTATTGCTGTTTTTCCCATCTCCCTCCCAGAAATAGTTACAAAAAGTTAATCCGAAAGTTATGTGTACCCCAAAATGGCACCATTTAAAACTACAACTTGTCCTGCAAAAAACAAGCCCTCATAAAGCTATATAAATGAAAAAATAAAAAAGTTATAGCTCTTGGAACGCCACGATGAAAAAAGGAAGAAAAACACTTGGTCAGTAAGGCCCAAAATAGGCTCGTCACTAAGGGGTTAAAAACACCTGGAACTCGAGAAGCTAAATCTGACAGCCTGGATCCTGAGAGGCAGGCGTTGAAAAGGCAGGGTCTCTCAGACAAGGTAATATCGACTTTACAGAACAGTCGTAAACCAGTAACTTCGGCCATATACAACAAGATATGGAAGAAGTTTAAATCATGGTTGTCTCTTAATCATCCAGATAATGCTTTCCCCTCAATAGGTAACATTCTGGATTTTCTTCAGATGGGATTTGATATGGGGCTAAAACCTAGTACCCTAAAAGTTCAGACTTCGGCATTAGCCTGTTTTCTGGACACTCCGTTGGCGGAACATAGATGGATAAAAAGATTTGTAAAGGCAGTGTCTAGGATGAGACCTACATTCAGACAGACTGTTCCAGTGTGGGATTTAAATGTAGTCCTAAATGCCCTTCGTAATATGCCGTTTGAACCATCTGATAAGCTTTTGTCCATCAAAGCCTCATTCCTGGTACTTATAACTACGGCCCGTAGAATAGGAGAGATTCAGGCCTTGTCGATTGCTGAACCATACTTGAAGATCTTAGCCGACCGTATAATACTAAGGCTGGATCTGTTTTTCTTACTAAAGGTGGGCTCTCTTTTTCATAGAAAACAGGAAATAATTCTTCCTTCCTTTTGTGCCTCCCCCAGAAAGGTACAGGAGGAGCGTTTCCATTGTCTAGACATCAGAAGAATAATCCTGGCATATCTTCAGAGAACAGAATCCTGGAGAAAATCGGCTAATCTTTTCATTCAGTTCGGTGGAAGGAACAGAGGCAGCGAGTCCTCAACACAGACCTTGGCTAGATGGATAAAAGAGACAATCATATGTCCAGCATTCTGCTTGAGCTCAGGGTGCCGAGTGTATAGTCACTGTGCGTGTAAAGGATGGCAAGCTCATCTCCCTCTTCATTGTGCAGAACAAGGATACATTGCTCATGCGCTGGGCTGCATTGGTCCTGGGGCCCGAGGGAGGCCGCTCTCATAGAATACAAATACCTGCTTCCATACCTTCCACCCTCTTTAATCCTGCTGGATCCATCTAGGATCATCCAGGAGTAGATAAGGCTATTGTGGATAACTGAGTTAAATTTTGATCTGATGAAAACCTATAAATACTGCAAGTGGCTCAAACGTCCTTTTAGGGTACATCTTAGGCTACTTTCACACTTGCGTTTCACGGATCCGTTTGAAGGGCATTTCAAACGGATCAGTCAATAAACTGACTAAACGGAGCCAAACGGAAGCCATTCAGACGGATCCGTTTCTACGGATCCGTCTGTATTACGGATCCATTTGTCACGTTGGTTTCCGTTTTGTCATCCGTTTAGCGGATCCGTTTTGGAATGAAAAGCATTTCTACGTTCCATCTTCATGTATTCAGATCTATAGGGTTGTAATGCTCCTATATTTCTCCAGGGCTATCTTGTTGAAGTTCCAAAGCTGGTCCGACTTTGATAATGGGCCACACCTTTCGGACTCTTGTACATGACTACATGCACTTAAAGATGTATAGTGTTCGTTAGCGGGCCATATGTCCCTGATCGTCATTGATCGTGCGTACGGGAGTACAGAGCATCATGATGCTGACCATGTTGTGCCGCAAACTGGGCTATTGTCCCGCACTCATATGATCTATTAGTGCAAGACTATATCCCCGCGGGCAGCTCAACTTGCACAGGATGATTGTACACTATGATGCTGTGTACTCTCGTGCGCACGATCAATGCCACTACGGGACATATGGCCCGCTCACGGACCGTATGTCTCTTGGGGCATACAGTCGTGTGCAAGAGGCCTTAAAGGGGTTTTCTCATCTCATACAATGGGGGCATACCACTTTAAGATATGCCTACATTGTCTTATAGGTGCGGGTCCCACGGCTGGTACCCTCACATATATTGAGAACGAAGCCAAGAAAGTAGATGAGGTCGCACTGTGCTGCCGCCCTCCATTCATTTCTATGGGAGAGGCGGGGATTAGCGCTTGGTGGTGGACATACCATGGGAAATTTCTTGTCCTACAGCAACAGTGCTCCCCGCTCCGTTCTCGATATAGGTGCGGGTCCTACCAATGTTACCCACACCTATCAGACAATGGGGGCATATTCAAGTGAAATCCCCCCATTGTCTATGTGAATACCCCTTTAAAAACTGTATGTCCCTTGCGTGTCCCTTGTGGTAATCACACTAGTTATATTAGCGTCATCGGGAAATCATTAAACGTTAAAATCACAATTTATTAATGAATTCCTGATGATGCTGATGGACCGTGACTCCCACAAGGGCTCATATGAAAGGGCACAAGATTGAACAATGAACAAGCATTTCCAATCATAGGGTCTACGATCAATAAAGAGCCAAAAGATAGCTCATTATTGATGGTCAGGTTTTAATGGATCTTACGACATTGGCACTAATGCTGTTTTGATATAAAAACTACCAAGGGTGTTGTAATAAACGCACAGTAGTGAGACTAGGGTAGTTTTAATTTCAACACAGATGTAGTGCCAAGGTTCCCTGTACAGGACAATAAAAACACAGACACAGTGCAGTAAAGTATAAATTTATTTTTATTTTTAATACAGTAAATAAATAAAATATAAACATAATTTTTTTTTTAAATACATTTTCAAAACTGTGAGGGGAGGTGGACTGTCGTGGACTCGATGCTCTGGGGCTGGCAATGGTAGCCCCCCTGTCCTGGCGATCCACTGAGGTGAAACTACGGGCCACAGGAAAGGATGCAGGGTGTAATTGCGGGGTGTGGAGAAAGGAAGGGTCTGAGGAGGAGGGGACCCGAGCATGTGTAGAGGTGGAGGGAGGTTGAAAAGAAGTAGGAGGAAAATACGGGGCAGGAGAAGAAAAAGAAGCAGAAGGAAACACATGCTCGGGGGGGGGGGGGGTTGGAAGAGAAAGGTTGGCGGTACTGGCCACTGGTGTGGGATGGGGGGTAGGTGTTGGATGGGGGATAGGTGTGGGATGGGGATGGGGGTGGGGGTTGGGGGCGGTGCATGATTTCCCATGACCCGTTCTCTAGCATGATCTTAAACTCATGCAACTGCTCGGGCGTCATTGAGTCCATCAAACTGATCATGCTTAGCCCATAATGGTAGTTTGGGCTGCGTTGAAACGCCGACTCCGACTCCTCCCAGCGGCGAATCAAGTCAGCACCAAACTCCATCTGATGTTGGGCAAAACCTTCTAGAGCGTCGGAAACGACCTCTACAAGGTTCGCATAATCAGCTCGATTTGGCCTACCGGATCTCTGCCCGCTCACCAGGGCCTCTCAAATTTTGACGAAAACCTAAGAGCCTTTGTTGAGCGGAGGGACCCGGTAGGGGACCCGGATTATCCTGAGCCGATGCATGAGGGACAGGAGGACTGGCGCTGGCGATCTGTTCCGGTTCGCCTCAGGAGGTTAGTCAGGCTCCCGAGTGCTGCTGGCACTTCTGTAGGAAAAAAAAAAAGGAAAGTTAGGAATTGTTCTTTAAATAAAACATCCATGTTCTATGCTATGTCTACCGTATACCATAGGGGGCTGGCCAAAACAGGGAAGCCAAACGCTCCACTGTCTCAGACAGCCCCTTACACTCAGACGGAGAGAAAAGTTTTCCCTCTGACTGTGGGGGGCTGGCCAAAACAGGGGAGCCAAACGCTCCACTGTCTCAGACAGCCCCTTACAGTCAGACGGAGAGAACAGTTGTCCATCTGACTGTGGGGGGCTGGCCAAAACAGGGGAGCCAAACGCTCCACTGTCTCAGACAGCCCCTTACAGTCAGACGGAGAGAACAGTTGTCCATCTGACTGTGGGGGGCTGGCCAAAACAGGGGAGCCAAACGCTCCACTGTCTCAGACAGCCCCTTACAGTCAGACGGAGAGAACAGTTGTCCATCTGACTGTAGGGGGCTGGCCAAAACAGGGGAGCCAAACGCTCCACTGTCTCAGACAGCCCCTTACAGTCAGACAGGAGAGAACAGTTGTCCATCTGACTGTGGGGGGCTGGCCAAAACAGGGGAGCCAAACGCTCCACTGTCTCAGACAGCCCCTTACAGTCAGACAGAGAGAACAGTTGTCCATCTGACTGTGGGGGGCTGGCCAAAACAGGGGAGCCAAACGCTACCCTGTCTCAGACAGTCCCTTTACAATTTATTTTTCAAACAGTTGTTAAAAATATTTACCTTCTTGGTGCCATCACCTTTCGTAGGAACCCCAGGGCCGCCGTATGGATGTAGGTGGCCCCTGAGGTTCCTCCGGAGCCACTCGGGGCCTGAACCTCCTTGTTATAATCCCTCCTGAAGCGGTCCCGGATAGATCGCCAACGCGTTGTAACCAGTTTGACTATCGAAAAAAACAATAAAAACTAAAATCAGCATGATGAAAGGAAAAGAACAATATTTTAATGTATTAAAATACATATTGTTTTACTTACCATATTTCTCCTGAGCCGCCGCATTTAGATCCCCCCAGGTCTCGAAAATTTCAGCACAGATGTCCCTCCAGAGCCGCTGGGTACGACGATAATCAGCGTGGTGGCGGTCGGAGTGGTCCCATAATGCTGGACGCGCCTCCACCAGTTGGATGAGGAGCAGGTTATCGATGGTCGGAACCCTGAACTCCTCATCTTCCCTGGTGGAGCCTACGGAACCCTGAAAAAAAGGAAATACAAAATTTAATGTAAATCCTAATACCAAATGCAAATTAAAACTACTTAATTCAAGACTTACACGTCTACGACCGCCACGCTCATTCCCGCGGACTCTGGAGGCGACTGGGGGATCCTCGCTGGCGGCTCTAGGTGCAGATTGCTAAATAAAAATATTTTTTTTTAGAAGACTGTACTTAAATAAAAAATAAAAATTACGATATATATATATACTGTATATATGTATACTTACTTCTTGACAGCCCCGGTCCGGGCTTGGTCCACCTCCCCTGGACGCTGGTGATGCGGCAGGTGAGCCGGCCACTTCGGGAGAGCCCTCCGCAGATGATGAAGAAATCTATAATAAGAGCACATACTGATTAATGCAACGAATCAAACAGTAAAAACTCCAAGTGTTGATGTTATACTTACCGGCCACTGGATACGACGTCGCCTTCTGGGTGGGTTTTTCCAGTCTATTGTTGTCTTATTTGAGGACATCTGTACGCAACAGAATACCAGACAAAATGCAGATAACGTTAAAGGAACTTGTAGAGCACTATTTCCTCATATATCAACATTTTTTTATTTTTTAATGCTTACTTTTTAAAATATAGATCTGGGCTTGCCCACCGCAGATGTTTCTTTAAATTTATTTTCTTTTTTTTTTTTTTGGAGCGACCCTAATAATAAAATGATTTAAATAATTAATCCGACAGGAGCCATAATCCCCCCCCCCAAGTGCCATAAACACCCCCAGAGACAGCAGCCCCGCATAGTGCCAGCAGCCCCCCACAATGACATCAGGCCCCCAGTTCCAAACAACCTTCCCACAGTGCCCTCAGCCCCCCCAATGCCAGCAGCCTCACAGTTCCAGCCACAAACACCCCCGCAGTGCCAGCAGCAACCACAGTTCTAGCCACAAACACCCCCGCAGTGCCAGCAGACCCCACAGTTCCAGCCACAAAAAACACTGCAGTGCCAGAAGCACCGCACAGTTCCAGCCACAAAAACCCCTGCAGTGCCAGAAGCACCGCACAGTTTCAGCCACAAAAACCCCTGCAGTGCCAGAAGCACCGCACAGTTCCAGCCACAAAAACCCCTGCAGTGCCAGCAGACCCCACAGTTCCAGCCACAAAAACCCCTGCAGTGCCAGAAGCACCGCACAGTTCCAGCCACAAACACCCCTGCAGTTCCAGAAGCACCGCACAGTTCCAGCCACAAAAAACCCTGCAGTTCCAGAAGCACCGCACAGTTCCAGCCACAAAAACCCCCGCAGTGCCAGAAGCACCGCACAGTTCCAGCCACAAAAACCCCTGCAGTGCCAGCAGACCCCACAGTTCCAGCCACAAAAAACCCTGCAGTGCCAGAAGCACCGCACAGTTCCAGCCACAAACACCCCTGCAGTTCCAGAAGCACCGCACAGTTCCAGCCACAAAAAACCCTGCAGTTCCAGAAGCACCGCACAGTTCCAGCCACAAAACCCCCCGCAGTGCCAGCAGACCCCACAGTTCCAGCCACAAAAACCCCTGCAGTGCCAGAAGCACTGCACAGTTCCAGCCACAAAAACCCCTGCAGTGCCAGCAGACCCCACAGTTCCAGCCACAAAAACCCCTGCAGTGCCGGAAGCACCGCACAGTTCCAGCCACAAACACCCCTGCAGTTCCAGAAGCACCGCACAGTTCCATCCACAAACACCCCTGCAGTTCCAGAAGCACCGCACAGTTCCAGCCACAAAAACCCTGCAGTTCCAGAAGCACCGCACAGTTCCAGCCACAAAAACCCCCGCAGTGCCAGAAGCACCGCACAGTTCCAGCCACAAAAACCCCTGCAGTGCCAGCAGACCCCACAGTTACAGACACAAAAAACCCTGCAGTGCCAGAAGCACCGCACAGTTCCAGCCACAAACACCCCTGCAGTTCCAGAAGCACCGCACAGTTCCAGCCACAAAAAACCCTGCAGTTCCAGAAGCACCGCACAGTTCCAGCCACAAAAACCCCCGCAGTGCCAGAAGCACCGCACAGTTCCAGCCACAAACACCCCTGCAGTTCCAGAAGCACCGCACAGTTCCAGCCACAAAAACCCCTGCAGTGCCAGAAGCACCGCACAGTTCCAGCCACAAAAACCCCTGCAGTGCCAGAAGCACCGCACAGTTCCAGCCACAAATACCCCCGCAGTGCCAGCAGACCCCACAGTTCCAGCCACAAAAACCCCTGCAGTTCCAGAAGCACCGCACAGTTCCAGCCACAAACACCCCCGCAGTGCCAGCAGCAACCACAGTTTCAGCCACAAACATCATTGCAGTGCCAGCAGAACCCCCCCCCCCCAGTTCCAGCCACACACGCCCCCCCCCCCTAGTGCCAGAAGCCCCCCATAAAGGCAGCCCCCACCACCAGTGCCAGCGGCCCCCACTGTTCCAGACACACACACCCCTTCCCAAGTGCCAGCAGCCCCCCCACCCTAGAAATAGAGAGATAGATAGATAGTAGATAGATAGTAAAAAAGAAAGATAGACAAACAGGACAAACGCTGGATTTGTGTATGGCAAATCCACAATGTTTTACAGAACCAGCAATGTGGATGATATTTTAAGAGATCCCATCCACACGCTGCAAATAAAAAAAAGCTGCAGTGTTATTGACCTGCGTTGCAGACTTTAAATCTGCAGAACATTGATTTATCCTCTAGCAAAGTTTCATAGAGTCCAGCATTTGAGTAACACAAGAGAGATTGTCAGATAACTTAGCAGACGTTCCTCTGTAACTTCCCGCAATAGGCCCTATTGTCAAAATGCGTTTCCCCCATGAGCAGGTTAATAACCCTTTACACCAGCTTCAAATATTCTGTACGCCCTTGGTGAGTTTGTAAAAAATAAATAAAAAAATGTTGAGAAGCACCTGAAAGCACCATAATGCGGACAAGAGTAGGACATGTTCTATAATTTTGCAGATGGCATGCAACAGACTTATGGAGTGCTATCCGCATCTTTTGCAGCCTATTAAAGTGAATGGGTCTGCATCCAACCTTCAAAAATTGCGGATCGGATGGGGACCCAAACTACACTCATGTGCACGAGCCCTTACTTGGAATTAGCAACCCTGAAGGGGAAACTTCAGGGTTGCTAATTCCAAGTAAGGGCTCATGCACATGAGTGTAGTTTGGGTCCCCATCCGATCCGCAATTTTTGAAGGTTGGATGCAGACCCATTCACTTTAATAGGCTGCAAAAGATGCGGATAGCACTCCATAAGTCTGTTGCATGCCATCTGCAAAATTATAGAACATGTCCTACTCTTGTCTGCATTATGGAGCCAGCCGTTCCGTGAAATGGACGTGGTCGGTATCCGTGTTTAGCGAATCTGCAAATTGCAGACTGCAAAACAGCCAACGGTCGTCTGTATGACCCCAAAGGGAGAGTTCGCATCACAGTTTCATTTTCCATTCTTCTGATCCGTCACAAGAACAGAAAAAACAAAACAGGATCCTGTAAAAAAAGGGATCCTTTAAAAAAAACTAAAAAATGGATCCTATCCATCAGTTATGCACCCCGGAACGAGAAATCCGAATTTCCATCCTATACAGACAAGAATAACTGCAGTGGATTATTTTACCTGCAGTTTCTATGGGACTTCCAAAAACAGCTGAGCACACCTTTTGACAATTTTTGCCACTCCCATAGAACTTAACGGAGGGTTGCTGTGCATGCGCAGTGCGCTCTCCTTCGCTTCTGGAGCTCCCAGAGGTAGGACTACCCACCTATCTGACATTGGTGGCATATCCTAGCGATATGCCATCAATGTTTGAGGTGTTTTTTTAATTTTGTTATGTGTGAAGGAACCCTAAGGGGCGGCTCACTTAGAGTTCTTAGGAGAAGGTTTTGGATTCAAAAGGGGTCAGAAATTTTCTTCCTGCTAGATCCACTTCCGGCTTTGTCTGAAAAACCTGCAGAAAAATCTGCCTTAAAACCTTCTTCACAAAACTCTGTATGAATCCCCCTTAATATGCATAAAAAAATTATTGAACTATGTGTAAGTTCTATTGCTTTATGCAAAATCTTACTATGGCCAGCTTACTCTACATTTTTTTCATACATTCTCAACATGTTATTAATTGATTTGTCACTACATAATAGTTTTTTTGCATCTGTCCTGCCTCAATTCATTGCTCCAATAGTTCTTCTAGATTTATTTCAAGCTGGCAGTTCAGGAGTGTGTCCTTTCTGCTCTCTCCCTATATCAGCTTTGGGGGAGGTGCCCTTTCATTTGCATCTCTCTTCTTTGTAACTGTCACAGCTTATAACAGTAGATCCGGCTGGTGGCAGTTGAAGAACGGAAATGAGCATGTGCGACCACCTCAGCGGTGTTACAGAGAAATAGGCAAAATAACAAACAGCAGGTGGTCCTATACAGATCCATTTTTATTGAATTACTCAGTGGCTATACTACATTTTTACATCCAATTACAAAAGTATTCACATCCAGTGGAACAATGTAGATTTTTTTTTTTTTGTGTGTGACAGCCCTCTTAAGTTTAGTCTTGGCCTTCTGGGTGATTGCCATGACATGGTTACCACGCATGCTGTTGCCAGTGGTAACATGTGGTTTAGTATGCTTGTGTGTGCACTTTCCCTTTAAGTTGTAGCCTCCCTCTGTCTGGTGCTGTAAGGGTTAACTCCCTGACTGGGTGTGGTCACTTGGCTTACATCTTCTGTGGTTTCCTGGCTGGAGTCAGTTGTACTTCAGCAGTGGTTGGTGCTGGAGCTCTGCTCCAGTCCAGGGTGTGCCATCTGTCCAGTGAGGGCCACCCTTGTGGTCACCAATGTCATCCCGGTGTCTCCTTCCCTTCCTGTCCCTATTTGTATGGAGTTGGTTATGTTCAGGGTGTTTGTATGTCTAGTTTGGTGTTACATATCTGGTGGTGGTTGGTGTCCAGCATGTTTGCTAGACATTCCCCTGTCTCATGTTTATTGCAGCTATGGGTGTCCTGGGTTCCTGTGTGGTTTTGTGGTGTGTGCTGTGTCATTTAATGTTATTGTGGACACCAGCACTTGTGCAAGGGTTCCAGTCAGTGTGTCTGTGGCAGGTAAGTGTGTTATTGGTTTTGCTTACCTGCAATCTCCATATACTGTATGTGTTCCCCTCTCCTTGCAGCCTCGCCTCAGATAGAGACTCCTGTATCTCCATGACTGGGATGAACAGGTCATCTCTTCCCTGCTCCTTGGTGAGGGATTACCAGGGCGACTCAGGGTCTCTAGGAACCCTGAGTATGAGCCGTCCTACCATCGGGGTCCGCTCATACGGTGAGGAGTTAGGGAGAGGATTAGGGACGCTGTAGGAGGGGACCTGCTCCCTTATTTCTCCTTTTGGCCAGGCTGATCCCCTTTTACCCTTTGACACCGCACGGTGGGGGGTTTCCCCCACTCCCCACAGTAACACATACCTTCAATGGAGGTAGACCACACGACTGCTATGGGGCTTCTCTTTCCTATGTGAAAACATTTTCACGCAGCGAATCACTGCTAACAAATGATAGAAAGAGGTATGCGTCTTATACTAGTATTAGGTATCACGGAAGGAAAAAGGCTCTAAAAATCGATGCTTTATTGAAAATAGATTAAAATGGGGGGAACAAAGTATCGCAAATCCACACAAATAGTATAATTATTCAAATTCAAATGACATCTGACACAGTATAGGCTGAAGGGTGCACAAGGAAGGATGTAGGACTTAAAGGGGTTTTCCGAGTTCAGAGCTGAACCCGGACATACCCATATTTTCACCTAGGCAGCCCCCCTGATGTTGGCATCGGAGCATCTCATGCTCCGATGCACTCCCTTGCCCTATGCTAGATCGCGCAGGGCAAGGGCTATTTTGTTTACAATAACACACTGCCGGGCAGTGTGTTCGGTGACGTCACCGGCTCTGATGGGCGTGCTTTAGCCTATCAAAAGAATATGTTAGTCACATGTATTGTGACCCAAACAAACCCGCTAACGCTAAAACTGCCAGCCAGAGCAAAACAAAGCTAAAACTCCCACATCGAGGCGCTAAATGTAGGATGCAAGTGGAGAATAATAGCAGTAGCTGCTGCCACACTACTTACACAGAAGTTTTGATAAAGGGGCCGAGGATGAGGATTTTTATTTTTATTTTTTGTCCTCCGTACAGTATTAGAATGTATGGGCTTTGATGAGCCGAAGTTAGTTATTCACGAAGTCGCGCGTGACTTTGTTGAATAACTTCGGTGGTTGATTATTAAAGTGGAAAACCACTATAAAACTTTAAACTGAACCATAGTCGGAACCAAAGCCCATACATTCTAATACTGTACGGAGACAGTATTATTCGGAAGTTTTGGATGAAGCGACTTCAGTTGAAGTATCCGAAGCTCGCTTCGCTCAACACTAGTCCTATTCACCCTGTGGGCTGACTGAGACTTCTGGCCTTAAAGTGACCTGTATTACCTGTGTGTGCAATTGGTCTTAAGCTGCAATGTGGCTGCATTTTAGCATCTGAATGACTCTCTCAGATTTAAATGAACCTACTATAAATGACCATAGCACCCAACAGTGATATAAGTTGAACATATTAGTTGGGGGCCAAATTCTAGGTTTTATTACTACGCTACAGATACTGAATTACGCCTGTCCGAATGTGACAAAGGGGTTCTCTCCGGTTTCTCTTAATGGGGTTCTTCCCAAATGCCTTACATTAGTTATAATAGCTTGTTTTGTCTGGGGAGAAATCATTAGGAGAAACAAAATGGCCGCTGTCCTATTAGTACACACTTAAAACCTGTCCTAATCACACAGCAGGACAAGTTACTTCACAACACTGAGCTAAAGAGCTGCCTCATCCTCCTCTCTGCTCTACCTGTCCAGGATTTTGATCCTGAATACAGATGATAAGATCTTTAGCTGAGTCTCTGTTGGAATTGAGTTTATGAGCAGATGTGGCTAATGAGCAGCAGCTCTTGTATGCAGTCTCCATTACCACAGCCCCACAATCTGTCCTGTCCATCCTTTCTGTACTTCATGTCTCCTCATGAACTCCATTCCCACAATGATTCAGCTAAACATCATATTAAACTGTATTCAGAATCATAATCCCTGACAAGCAGAGCAGAAAGGAGGAAGAGGCAGCTCTTTAGCTCAGTGTTGTGAAGTAACTTGTCCTGCTGTGTGATTAGGACAGGTTTTGTATGTACTAATAGGACAGCGGCCATTTTGTTTCTCCTATTCATTGCTCCCCAGACAAAACAAGCCAATATAACTAATGAAAGGTATTTGAGAATATATTTATAATAAAGTAATATTTACGTATTTTCATTTTATTAATTCCTGGAGAACCCTTTTAAGCTTCATGTGCGAGGCCGGTATGATGGCACATGAAATCCCTATGGATCCATAGCCACTCATGTGGTGCCTTCACTATTTTGTAATAATAATAAAAGTGATGAGGTACAGTATGGCGGTACTGTGGCCCTTAGGTTGGTCTGAGATCTCTTGTAGTTATCAGACCCTCATTCTGTCAGCGCCATCAGTACTGCTGGGGATTATTTTCATGCTTTTTTTGGATTTATATTAATATATGATGTGGGTGAAACTGGGTATGGTAAAGGTTATGAAAGAACTGAAACTATGAAAAGTCCCAGCTGCTTTTTTCATTTTCCACAATTAGTAAATTAATAAATTACTGTTATACGCTTAAGTCATCCGTCTTTCAAGAACAGGAAGCTGATTCAACTTCTGTCATATATCAGCTTCTGAAGACAAATACAGATCTCACTAATGACTGCAACACTTCACTACATGTATATGTGTCAGATGTAAAGCCCTAATTATTTTCTAAAAGTTAAATAGTCTTTTGGTAAGTTACAAATACCTATAAGGGGATCACCACACAGCAGAGCCGACAGATCCTCTATCCTGCGCGGCACAGCAGAGCCGACAGATCCTCTATACTACACCACACAGGAGAGCTGACAGATCCTCTATACTACACCACACAGGAGAGCTGACAGATCCTCTATACTACACCACACAGCATAGCCGACAGATCCTCTATCCTGCGCGGCACAGCAGAGCCGACAGATCCTCTATACTACACCACACAGGAGAGCTGACAGATCCTCTATACTACACCGCACAGGAGAGCCGACAGATCCTCTAGACTACACCACACAGGAGAGCTGACAGATCCTCTATAGTACACCACACAGGAGAGCCGACAGATCCTCTATACTACACCACACAGGAGAGCTGACAGATCCTCTATACTACACCACACAGGAGAGCTGACAGATCCTCTATACTACACCACACAGGAGAGCCGACAGATCCTCTATACTACACCACACAGGAGAGACAACAGATCCCCTATACTACACCACACAGGAGAGCTGACAGATCCTCTATCCTGCGCGGCACAGCAGAGCCGACAGATCCTCTATACTACACCACACAGGAGAGCTGACAGATCCTCTATACTACACCACACAGGAGAACCGACAGATCCTCTATACTACACCACACAGGGGAGCTGACAGATCCTCTATACTACACCACACAGGAGAGCTGACAGATCCTCTATACTACACCGCACAGGAGAGCCGACAGATCCTCTATACTACACCACACAGGAGAGCTGACAGATCCTCTATACTACACCACATAGGAGAGCTGACAGATCCTCTATACTACACAACATAGGAGAGCCGACAGATCCTATATACTACACACAGGAGAGCTGACAGATCCTCTATACTACACCACACAGGAGAGACAACAGATCCTCTATACTACACCACACAGGAGAGCTGACAGATCCTCTATCCTGCGCGGCACAGCAGAGCCGACAGATCCTCTATACTACACCACACAGCAGAGCCAACAGATCCTCTATACTACACACAGGAGAGCTGACAGATCCTCTATACTACACCGCACAGGAGAGCCGGCAGATCCTCTATA